>NC_082608.1:5305034-6505034 GCF_030936135.1 Gavia stellata | reverse complement strand
GACTTCCTGCACATCCAGTACATTCTACGGATCTCCAGAGATCAAAACCCCCACGGCTTTACCCTTGGCAGTACATATATTCCATGGAAATTGGTTGGTACACCTTCTGGAACTCATTTTAGTAAGTTTCAGTGACTTCAAACCCTAATGTTTCACAGCATGACCAATATTTATTTGCTTTGGCTACTACAGCAAATGACAAAGTTAAGTCACTGTTTTGTAAAATGAGATAAGATAGCCAGCTGCGGCACTCTGCTAACTCTGCCGAACAGGTTCACGGAAACTGCCTTCAAAGATACTGACGTTGTACTCTCTCTTTTAGCTGAGACAATACATCATCAGAAAGATTTTGCAAATACTTACTCCCAAACTTCAGCTAGTAATACGTAGTTTCATTAGTTTTAAGAAGTCTGACATCAAAGGGCAAACTATAAAATGAGTTTACTATCACGAAATAATTAGACGTGTTAACACCTCCAGCGTATAGAGGTCTATATAGCACAGCAGATATTTTTATAAATTCTGAAAAGCTGTCAGTCCTTTGAAAGGATAAGGTCTCAGTCAGCGCAGCCAGTGAGTGAATCACTGAGTGAATACAGTAAGACTCTTTCCAAGTATGGGGCCTAAGAAGGAACAAATTAAGTTTAGGTTAATCCACTGCTTATCCTACCCTCAAGGTGAATCAGTGAATGATTAACAGAAGAAAATGTTCAGTGTTTTATGCAGTGTTCAATTAATCCATTCATCTGCTAAGGTGATTAGATACTCTGATGGTTGGAGTTGACATTGAACCCTTGTTTTATTTACTACCCTACCAGTTTAATCAGATGTTGTTGTGATTTGACTTTAAATATGAAGTTTTGAGCAAAAAGTATGGATTTTGATAATTTTTTCTCTGTCTAGAACCTAAACACTTCAGACAGTACTATTGTCCAATGTCAGGGGAGGAAATGACTGCTATATAACAAATGTGCCGGTACCAGGGAATGTTATTTCATTCTCTGATAGGGCAAACTACCACTGACTGATGGAAGTTTTAGATAAATTTAGCAATCACCTTGATGATCAAGACAAGTTCAAGATACTCATTAGCCAAACTGAATTAAGTCTTGCATGCTAAAAAGCAACTTCAAATCAGTGGTGTCTGGCACATATTATGGGTTGGTTCAGGGACCTTCTGAAACAACCAGAAACTAGTTTAGAATCATTTGCATATACAAGATACGTTTATTGTAAAGGGTCTCAAAGCAATTTGGGTCCATCCCCTTGAAGACTGTGGGAATTCTTACTAAGTACAACGTCTGAGCTTTGTAATATTATTCAGAAGTCCCTATGACTGTAGATTTGAATGAAATTTGCCCCTTTCCCTCTGCTATAAGAGAAGAGTAGTAAGATGATCTTGCTGATGTGGTACAGATTGAAGTCTAGGATCCTAGATGCATGAGGGATACGTTCCAATTGTTTTTTTAATTAGTATCTTCCTACCGCTGATATGAGAAATTTACTTCCAACTTAAAATTGTAGTTTGAAATACTTCAAAGGAGTTTATCTATTCTGTCTTCTGTACTTCAATTTTTTCTTAATGGTTCTACCCCTGTATCTCAGTAAAAGTTTGACAGAGGTCATAAGAGTGTTCTTATTTTCAATCCATTGCTGCAAAATAAAATTGTGGGGTTTTTTGTCAGCCTGCAAGGCATGTCCTTTTGCAGTCTATTATTCTTCTGATCATTTATTTGCTATCTACAGAATCATCACCCTCTCAAGTCTTCCAGGGAGGTTCTGAGGATGTTAGCACTAATTTTTCGTCTATGGTCTCATATATAGATTATGTAAACCCAGACTACCATCTTTCAACAGCTCTATGCACTACAGTGACCATTTTGATAGTGTATCCCTCTTGTAAGCAGCAACGTGTACCTTGATCAAATATTTGCAATTGTGCATTTCAGATCTAACCTGAATTTTGATTTTTTTTGTTAACAGTTCTAATTTACTCACATTGATACTGAATTTTTCAAAGAGGAAGGTGGTCAAATTAAGTTCAAACACTCAACACACCAAAATGCATCTCTCAATATTGTGCAGATATAATGCAGTTTATGCCAGATGCATAATTATGTAGTAACAGTCCTAGAGAAATATAATTACACTTGCTGGAATATTGTTGACAGCAGCTGAGCAGCATTCTAATGAACTTTCTCTGGAGGACTTCATTATGATAATTTCATACCAGGTGAATACTTTGAAACATTATTGTATGTAAGTGCCTTCCAGCCCCAGGTAGTAGGCACTTTTCAGCCACAGACAAGGCACAGGACCTGCTTGGCCTTTAGCATTACTCATGGGATCCACTGCACATTGGAGGGTCCTGTAAAGGGGTTCTTAAGAAGGTCAAAGCTGTGCTTATGAGAATACATAGACTTTGCCTGCTCCCCCACATCCTTTCCTTTCTGCTGAGCTGGGTACAGCTGGGGATCCAGTTCCAGATCCCTCTGGCTCCTTTTCCAACCCTTCACTGACAAGATTTCACAGGTGCTAACAGGTTATGGTTTGATTAAAATATTGCCATCAGTGCAGCAGATTACATTTAAATACAGACTAGTGCATCTTCTGACTGGTGGCCAGATGGTAGAACTCAAGTGGAGAGCAAGAAAAGTCCCCTTCACCCTGCTCAGCACCACAACTTGTGTTACTCCTGAACCATTTTATTTCTGCAGCTGAAAACTAAGCTTAGGCTGTACTGATTGCTGGGCACTGGGACAGATTTTAGGCTCTCTTTTGGCAAAGTACGACCTGCTGTAACAAGCCCCTGGAGCTACTGCAGTGGGTTTACCCATGGGCTGTATGAAGAACTGGGGATCACCTAAGCCTTCAAAGCAGCACTTAAGTGGGGATTAAGGGGTGACTAAATTGTGCTGACCCCAGGCACACGGTGGATTTCACTCAGTGCAAATGCTCATTACACTGCTGGAAGAGTACAATACACGTAAATTTATTGAACAAAGATACTGCTCCTAACTCACAGTTTCTACGTAGTGGCCAGTGCAACTGCACATTAGAATAGTCACTACTAATGCGTATGCTTGGACGTTACATATTTACTTAGCTTATTTCCAGCTCTTGGCTTTTTGACACATCTTAAAGAAACCTCAGCTAGAAGATGGCCTTTAAAACCTCTGTTATCTTCAACTTTGTTATACTGTAAATTATTAAAACAATTTTAAAAAGCTTTTATCCCTGACTTTCACCAAAATAAGAGATGCAGTTCTGCTCTCCCTGATACCAGTTTGAATTAGAAATACTTCATAGTCTGTAGAGGAGTCATTCCTAAATTAATCAGGGTTGCAGAGTAGAGTTAGTCTCAAAGAGATTAAATCCTAACAGAAAAGTACTAAAACTTTTTTTTTTCTTTTTCCCTTGTAAGCCTCATTAACTGCCATTACAATTACATTGGACATTACAATTCCTGAGTTGGAACAGTACTCCACTGGGAAAATGAAATTAAAATTAATGCTGGACACACGAGGAACAAAATAAAAGTTTTCTAAGCAGAGCAAAATGCAGAGTCAGAATTATGTGACAGAGTTTGAATCTATTTAGTTCTTGTCTGTAATCCCAAAATTACTCATAAAAAATAAACAGTTTGATTTGGAAAACAGATTTTTAGCTTTTCATATGGTCTTGGTATTGCCAGATAGTACTTGCTGGAATTTGTTACACTTTCAGAGGGAAATGTGGCTAATATTTCAGCCTTAAAGGTAACATTCTTCTTTGAACTGAAGTTACAATTATAACAAGATTTTTCAATACTATTTGATCTACATGGATGATAAAAATACATTATCACTGTGAGGGTGCAGTACCACTGTAGTTGAGAATACAGTATGACTCCACGATAATAGAAACTAGCTTTTTGTTAATTATGAAAAGAAAGTCTTAAATTATGGTTAGTGAAGCTGTAGGAAGACCAGCAACACAGCTCACTTTAGACAGGAATACCAAATAGCCAAGAAGGAATTATCATGGGAGGCCAATCTAGCAAGCACCAAAATGCTGGCTAGGTCCTTCAGAGCAAACAGGGGCCTCCCAGGGCGGGGGACATCCCAGCTCCGCTGCAGAGGGACAGGAGTAACACAAGTGGGCAGAGCCCAGCCTGCTCAGCAGAAAAGCTTTAGCCCTGAGGTGTCAGAAGTGAGAGAGGAGGTGGTTGCTGGTGACCTTAAACTGCGATCAAAGGCAATCCTACAGCAAAACTCAAGCAAGCAGGCTTTGGGAAAAGCCGTCCCGTGCTGCAGGCCAAACCTCCTAACTGTCTTACGTGGTCTTGGCATGAATGAGGAGAGTCTGACAGGCTCCAGCTGCATGATATAAGATAAGTTTTCATAATAGAAGAAAATTATAACTGTGCGCATGTAAGTAATTCCTCAAAATTAATAGAACTAACAGTGTGTGTATCGTTACTCATATGATTAAATTTTCAAGGCATTCAGAACAATCAGTTTCATGGTGCCTAAATATAAAAAAACATTAGATTCTCTAAAACTGTTATTTTGAATACTTTAGAAATCAACAAAATGTTCCTTTTTGTAACAAAGAAACATTTGTTTAATATGTTGAAGCAAATGGATTTTCTCTGTCAGTGATTAGACTCTTTCTTCAGTTCTTTCTGGTTAACAGAAATTTTGATTGTCAATCAAATCTTAAATCTCTGCACTTACTATCCAAACAGTCACCTAGAATTTCTTCGCCTAGTCACGTTCCTGCCATAAAATAAATTAATGACACACTCAATCATTCATTTAGAACATGAAGGAATGTTCCTTAATAATAGTTTTTGTATTAACCAGCTAAATTTGAAATATAATTTAACATCTGTCTAATTAGAATAGTCACATACACTTCTACAGTAGGTGCTAAAATAATTTTTCATAACCTCAACTGAGACTTTCTCTAACCTGGAACACATGCCAATAACGTGAGTAGTTACACACAGTATTGCAGCCAGATTCCTGGTGAGAAAAAGAACAAGACAAAACCTTTGAAGCTGTACCTAATTTTAAAAAGGAATCGCCTTTTTCCCTCAGATATCTGCTAATATCCAGAGCTGCCTCTCTACACACCTGTGCACTCCTGATGTCTCACAGACAAGGAGAAAAGTATCTGTGTGGTATCCTACAGGCAGTAGAGCAAATTCTTTGATGGGGAGACATGGTTCTGATTTTTATTTAATAGCCTATAAAATCTGCCTAGCATAGCACAGTATGGCCACCAAACAACCCAAAACACTTTGAAAGGCATTTCTGCTCAACAACTGCAACAATTCAATAGATTTGATTCAATACTTCTCTGGGGTGCAACACCAGACTATTAACAGGCAGGGGAGCTGTGAGCTGAGCACCTCTGGGCCTGACCCTGACCAAGTGGACATGCAACACCTCAGGATGAAGCCCCTCTATTGCTGTGTAGCTGCATAATGGGATTTTTTTTCTCCCTGCTCTAGAGAATCTTCTTTTTCTAAACTTATTTCCTATTTCTCAATAGTTAATGCTGTGCTATCTATGCACCTTGCTAGAAAATGTTTTGGATGATCTCCTACCACTTGACTTCATAGTGAGTTTCAATACGAAGAGATAATCTCCGAGTTGTTCAACACATTTTTAAAATCAGTTGTGTATGAGGAAGGCAGACGATAGCTCCATATTTACATTGCAATGCCTGTTAGCATTAACAAAAAGTCAGTTTGGTTTTACTTCATCTGCCTGCACTGTCCCTGGTACTCAGCGCCAGGAGCTGCACCATGGGAACAGTTTTTACACCAACTTCATTTTCTTTCTGTGTGGAATGGCTTGTGTTGTTCGTTTGCATGAAAATTAATGCTCAGTACACAAATAACTAACAACTTAAAAAAAACTGCTGAAATAACCACAGTTCTGCTGATTTGGCAGCTAATGCATGGTCTGAGGTATTTTTTGTTTTGTTTTTCCTTCATTTACAGAGCTAGTGCTAAAGCTGTTAAACTTCAGGTCACCTAAACATCACTGGCAATTCATATACACTCTGGGAGTTGTTGTCTCTGACACAAAATGCTACAGTTTAGCATTACTAAGCAGCTAACACCTACCAAAACAATATCTGACAAAGATTTTCTCCTTATTAAAAAGAGGGAAATAGAGTAATATTTTAAATATTACTGCACCATGATTATTCATAAACACTTCTTTTTTCATCCTGCAGAGCAGACATTAGTATTTCCAGGCTGATCAGACTATTTTTGCAAATCCCACACTTTTCAACTTTCTTTCCTAGTTACTGTACAAAATGTTTTGAGAAGCTCGAGTTCAGCCTGTGCAAGAATTAACACTCTGGTTCTGAGTAACCATTACATTCTTGAATACGAGGCAGTTTGTGGCAGGCTGTAATTCTCGTTGCAATCAGTAGAGATTTTCTCATGACTTTTAAATACGTAGGTGTGACATCAGTTGATCTTTGACTATAGAACTAGAGAAAAAAATAACAAAAGAGGCTCACAGTCAATCAAACCTATTCTAATGAGAGCTGTTTTGAAGGCAAAAAGCTCTTTTCTAACAGAAAAACAACCTGCTCTCTCTTCTTAAAATAGGAACTCCGTTTTACACACTAAAGGTTCTCTACCACCTACATGCTGTGTCTGCAGTTGTATTTTGCCAATAACAATGCAATGCTGAAATGAGCTGCAATGCAACAGCTTGAATCTCTGGATTCACAACTTGAAGGAACACAGGTAATCAGGTGTTCTAAAATAGCTTGAAATACGATTTTTCTACCCATTCAGGCAATACAGTAAAACACAAGAAAAGTCAAATAGAGTATAAGTTAAAATTTTAGTTAGATAAATAAACTATTTGCTTCATTTCAACTTGCCTTTCTTCTCCTCTCAACACCCATTTTGAGATAATTTCCAGCATCCTCATGAACTGCAAGATTATGGATGGGTGTCTTATATCACATGAAAGGCAAAAACTGAATTTAACCTCTGAATCACACCACCATATCTATGGATTCTTTTCCTTCGGTAATAATGCAAGTTTGTCCTCCTTCTAAAAGGGATTTTTCCACCACCTGAAGGTCACATGCATATGAGAAAAGTGCACCAGACCAGGTAAGCAGAAAGAGAACCTGAGCCAATGCATATAAATTATAACATGTATGTCATGTTACAATAAAACAGTTTTGTTATCTTCATACTCTGAAAGTAGTTTCTTCCTCTTTCAATTACAGAGGAACAATCAGTTTCTTAATAGGTAAAAACACTTTGAAGTTAAAGCTTAAGATAAACCATATAGCAGATTTAGTGCAGTGAGTTTGATTGAATATATGCTTTAGTCTCTCAGAGAAAGCAAAACCAGAAAATTATAACATGAAAGGAGACCAAAGTCTGTGCCTAGTCCATGCCTGGAACATTTTTAGAGCTAGCATATTTAGTTTATTCTTCCACATATTTGCGGAACTTTCCTGAAATGATTGTTATTACTATGCTGCTTCTGGTAGTTTATTCCAAATGTTGACTATCATGTCTGTGTATATAAAACAATGCTTTGTTAAATTATTTATCCGTGAAGTGTCATACCATGAACTGTTACTCTCTGACTCGAGGACTACAATCTTATTTGAAGTTAGAAATACAGTGAGGTTTTTATAACTTGTAAGAGGCAATAACCCCCTTGAGTGTAGGTTCTACAATATTTTCATATGTTAAATTGATCACTATAAAGCATCAAGCTGCACAGAGGAAGTTTGGAAGAGCAGTTCCATAAGGGCTAATAATTTGTTTCCAAGTCTTCAATAATAAGATGTTAAATCTATATTCACCTATTAAATAAACAGCTTGAGTTTACAAAATCTTCCTCATCTTCATTGAATCAAGCTGGCAGCCTGTACGATGGGAGAAGAGTAAGACACAGGGTTTAGGAACAGCATTTAGGTAGCATGTCTCCTAAGGTGCAGGGAGAGGTGGCCAAGACCAATTAACTGTGCCTGGCTTTGCAGGGTATAAAGAAATATATGAAACTAGTAACCAGATGGGTCACCGTGGCTTTGTTTGAATTCTGCCTTGGAAAGATATGAAAAGTGATGCTGAGACCATGCAGTCTGAGGCTCCTGGGGATGTGTTTTTCTCAAGAGAGCTGCAGTTGCTTAGTCTACTCAGAAATTTATGCAGAAAGGTAAGAGCCAATAAGAATGCCAAGTTGCTACCCTCTAAACATTGTTATAAAGAAAACCTTTGATCTGTTTTTAGGTGAAATCGAATTCTTGAAAGGAAATCTGTAAAGTCAGCTTTGATCACAAATAGCCCCCTTCTTACCCCAGTATTTTATGAGGACAGCTAGTACACACTGACTCAGCCAATGAAAACCTGATGACAGTCATGAAACCAGCATATAACCATAGATAAAAAGGATTCTGTCAGTGAAGTACATCTTTGGAAACCATCCCAAAATCACGCCTGTGAGAGACTGGCACTGAAATATCGGTGTGACACTGGGAGAAGGTTAAAATGGGTCTCTTGACCCACAGAGCAAGTTAGTGCCTTACTGCGCTCCAGATGGAGTGAAACAGGAACGTATTGTGAGCAGAAATGGATCTAGGTCACAACCTGAGCATTTCTGAGATTGCAGATGACTGGGGCTCTGGTCAAAGTTTGGACATACACTTCATTATCAAGGCCCAAGCTAAGTTCCAGGAGTATCCGCAACAGAAGATGCTTATTTAGCTTCACAGCAGGATAGAAAAGCACCTATCCACATAGTTACTATGGTTATATTAATGGAAGTACTATTCACAGATTTCTTATCGGATATTGGTCGGACTGAAGGTTTCAGTGTCATAAGTTGGAATCTGTTTGAACTCCAAAATTCATTGCATTTGTTCACACAATGATAAACACATTTTAATTGGAACTACAGTTACCAACTTCTGGTATCCTGCATAATCCCATAAATAGGTCCATTGGCCTCATGTAAAATCAACAGTAATCAAGCATGTAAAAAACAAAAGGATCAAGCTTTTGTTTTCAGTCTTTTCAAAATAAAAACAAAATGTCAATGGTAAGTATCCAAGTCTCATGTTTACTTTCCTTTAAAAAAAAAAAAAATCCTGTCATTCTTCTGCAAAATTCTTAGACTATAATAGTACCTGTATATCTGGCTAATGCCTAGACTTTGAACATGTACATTAGTTGGACTAATTAGGCGAGTTTATGAAAGAATTCTTTGTTTTGCACTTTGGATAATACAATTCTGAGCTGTATTTACTCTTGTTACTGCTGGGTTGGATGAGTGACGTACTTCTTGCAGCTGTAAAAGGTTTTCTTTATACCAATGAATTTATGGTGAATGCTGAAATCTGTTATTACTTTTGTATTTATGATAGGCTGAATAATAAACTTGCTGATTTCATTTAATGGAAGCTTTTCCTACCTGTGATTTTTATTCAAAATGTTTTATTCGCAACCTGAAAAGATATCCTAGCATGTCAGAGAGGTGTATCTGAAGATACTGTTATCACAGTACGTCATACAGTTCTCTAGTACAGCTTGCTAAAGATGATGGCTGAGACTAAATACAACACGCTCGGCAAAGGGCAGATGGCAAACAATTGCATTTGACCTTTGTCAAAGAATGCTCATTCACAACTGCCTTTCATCACATCCTCCTACATCTTTCCTGGGGGACCAAAAAAAGCATTGGCACGTTCTATGCAACCCTGCCTGTGAACTGATGCCCTGCGTACTAACATGGTGTGCTCCCTCACTGTCAATCCAAGGTCTGACAGCTACTCTTCCCTGACAAAATTTCTAATAATAACCACATGCCACACTTCCAACTTTTACCCAAACTCTTTGCTCCAGAGCCTTTTTAATGTGATTTGTAGTAGCAGCACACAAGTGCTATTAAAGAACAGTTTGGGAAAATGGCACTTAATTGCATAAGATTTATAACAAAATTTTCTATTTGACTCAAAGCTGGACTCAGATCTGAACATTCAGCAAACCAGACTTGTGGTTAACTCTAAGATTTTGAGATTGTTTTTTTATTTCCAGCACCCAGCGAGTACCTTTAAACCTCAGCACACAGTTTATGGTTGTCTGCTCTATCAACAAACATACAACAAACTGGAAAGTCGAATAACTGAAACAGCCTTTTAATATTTACCTTTATCAATTATTTTTTCTTTATCAATTATTTTTTCTTGTCATAAGTAAATACAATGCAAGCACTGCTACTTCATGAGGATGCGAACATCAGTGTCTCATATAACAGAATGTAAATAGTACAAATGTGTTAAGAGCACACATGGCTATACTGTCATTTACATCACTGCTATTTTGCTTGGTTATGGTGAAGTGGCCATAAATGTAATTATTTCCTCTTTTTAAGCACCTTTAAAAAAGTTGAGTGAGCCTGGCTGGAATGTAAGTACAATTTTTTTTTCAGTGTATCACTAGAGAAATATAGTTCTGAAATATATTAGGACCAAAGCTGGAATACAGCAACCACAATCACGCATATTACACAAGACACCAGGGCAGTTTTTGTTTCTTTTCCTCCAACCCACTGATGCCCTGAGGCTGAGAGAGATTTTGAAAGAAATTGAAATAAGAATTTTTATGTGAAATGAACAATCCAAGAGCATCACTTGCAATATTTAAACTGACAGGACACAGAGGAAAGATCTATGTCATTTAATCAGGAAAATGAAGTTGGAAGATCAGAGAGTTCATGCCCACAGGTAGCCTTCCTGGGGCTGCTCTGTGGAAAATCCACAGCCAGTCTAACCCGTAGATATGATACTGAAGCTAGACAATAGCCTAGATGCCTTTAGCAGCCACAGGACATGGTATACAGCATGTTCCCAGAAGGTTGTTTTGACTGTATTGGATGCCATCAGTTCACCTTGCCAAGCTCCCGCAAGATGAGTTTACTAGATAGTACCTACCTAAACACCCAGTCCTACATACTTGTAAGCAAGCTCAGGTTACAAGGATATTCCTACTGACTTCATCCATCTGAGTAAGGATGGCTTCTCAGGACCAGATCCTAAAGGTAAGTTAAGTTCATTGTAAAGAATATAAGATATGTGATAAAGTAGTGCAGGGACTTTTCTTTCTATTACCATGGACTCCAGCAATCTGACACTAACAGCTGAGTTGTTTGTGGGGCATTAGTACCTTCCTCATCACATCATCAAAGCCACTGCCAGTCTCATCTCAGACTCTTGAGTCTTTGTCTCTTACAGAGCGTCCACGTTACCTCCCCCTGAATTCACTCCTTGTTTAGTCTTGCATTTCCAAGATTTGGCCTCATGGCTTTTCACTGACTCCAGGTAAACCACAGCTTGCCAATCTGGAAATTCTTCCCTTTCCTGCATGTTTTATAGCCCCACTCATCCCACGAGGTAAATAAGGACTATTCTCAGATGAATGGGCAGTGCCTACCCATGGCTATATGGAAATAAGAGCATCCCGAAACATGTAATGTTGGACTTGGAGAAATTATAAGCTTTTAAAACTTAATGTGGAAATGAATTGTCTATATAATGTCATACAGAAGGAGAGCAGTCTGCCCCAAAAGGTAGTGAGTATTTTATAGCCTGTTGAATTTCAAAAGCTAGGGTTAATTTTAAGAGTTACTGGGACTCCTCACATGCTAAAGTACTTTGCCAAACTGTGACAAGATGAAAGGAGGTGAAAGTAATGAGCGGCTTGAGGGTATATATTTGTTTTAGTCAGAGGAGTTTTATCATTGACTTTAATGGTGCCAGGCCTGTATACCCAAAATTAAACAGTGAGTTAGGTATTTGCATACATTCTAGGCTAATAAGCCAGTTTAAAACTATAATTGTGCATAAGAAGCATAGGCAGTACCATAGCACCTCCAGACTAATTGGTACATCTTTAGCAGATTATGATGGTTTCCTTTATCATTTTACATCTGTTTCTGCTTCAGCAGAGATCTGTATGCCTTACACTAGTCTGATAAGCTTAATTTTAGGTATATTGTTTTCAGCTGTAACAACAGCTGAACTGACAACCAGTAAACCGAAGACATGGTTTCTCTTTTGTTTTGGTTTTTTCTTCCATTTTATTCATTCCTTTAATTTACTTATTTATACTTATTTTACAGCTTTGTTCAAATTTGTATCTGTGGCAAGTTTACAGCACACTGTGCTTAACTCTGTAAAGCCAGACTGTTCTCTCATATGTAGTAAAGCTTTCCACATTATGCATGTTGTGTTTTATTTCACTGTTTGGAGGACCTTTTATGAAATCAGCAGCTAGACGGAAGGAAATCATTTGCATACTTGGCTCCATACACCTGGAATTCCTTAATTTTAGGGATTAACAAAATGAGTCTAATAAAAAGCATAGGGCCTTGTTAATCAGCTCTGTAAACTCCCTTCATTAGCTGTTACTTGCTGCCAACATGAGTGCACATTTCAGGAAATTTACATTGTGCAGGTCAGTTATTACTATTTTATGAACTGATTTCTAATTTTATGTGACACAGTTTGTGTTTTTAGTGTTCCTAAAAGTTAAATAACTTTTTTTTTTTAAAAGTCTTGGATAGTGTGTGCCCTTGTGCAGCCTCATTCATGACACTTTCCATACGTTGAGTCTATAATAACATCGGTTTACTGAAACTGACAATACAATATAGTGTCATTAATATAAACACATGCATTGTATTTGAGTTCATGTGAAAAACTTTCCTTCAGACTATAAAATATGGGTTATAAACACCTGAGGTTTTGTCATTTTTTGTTCATTTTTTTTAAACCAAAGCAGGAAAACATTTCTAAACTTATTATGAAATCCAGTAATCACAATCACTTTCTCTTACTATAACCTACTAGAGTATAGCTCATGTTTTCATTGTAGTTCTTCAGTGCAAAGTTACTCTTGATTACCACTTATTCATACTTTGAAGACTTGATCTGCGTCCTACGGAAGCATTTGGAGACATTTTCCCCACTGATTTCAATTGGCTTCCATCAGGCCCTTGATTTCATGGAATATCTAGGAACCTGCTATTTTCTTCACTAATAAAACAATGAGAATCTTAAATATATCATGCTATGCTTGTAGCGATAAAATTCCTCCTTCCCTCTTCTCAGTTCTTTGTTCCTCAAGAATAAGATTTTGGGGTTTTTTACCAGTTGAATTTGATGCCTGCCCTTCAAGGATGGAAATCTCCTGTTCCAGTCATGTAGCAGCTATAAATAGCAAGTTTTTAGATATATTAACTTCTTCCTGCCCACCAGATTATATTTGGACTTCGAACAACCGCTATATCTGTCACACTGGCTTTACAAATCCGACTTGACTTCAAGCTAATGCTAGAGTAAACCAAGTTTAACCAGAGAGGGAAAACTGCCCCATCTCTCTGGTGCAAAAAAATATGTCCCCAAGACCTGGAGTGCCTTGGCCTGAGGATCTGACACATCACAGAGAAATGAATCGTGGAGACTGAACAAAGGGAAAATGTGATTTGTGACTAGGATGTACTCACCTCCTGATCATCCTCCTACCATTTTACCATTATTTTAACATTTTATTTTATCACATCAAGCACACAAAAAGTAGCTGAAATAGCTAAAAGTTGAACAGAAGTATCTGTAATTAACAAATGCAAAAAGAAAAAAAACCCAACCTCTAAATGCTTAAAGTCTTAGCAGTAGTAAGATTCTGATGGATATTCTGAGAGCAAACCAAGGGATTAACTTCTTCAAATAAATTATTCATTGTGAATTATTCAATTCACTCTAACATTGTTACCTAACTCACAAAGGTGTCATGACAATTAATACGTACAAAGCAATTCAAAAGATGGAACGTGCGATGAAAATACAAAATATTATTGTTATATTCAAAAAATTGTTTTTTCATGCCTATGCAAAAAACCACGCAGACAGTTTTTCAGAAATTGAGGTTCATGATAATTTCACACTGTTTTTGAGAACTGTCAGACTACATTGAGTTCATAGACCTTTTTCTTCTGGAAAAGTAAGCATATTCTCTTGTGGATTTAATTTAAAGCAATGTGCTAGGTATACTGATAACAAGGTCCTCTCAAAATGGTGGCTTTGTACTAGATGGCTATATTACAACAGTTTTATTATAATTTTCTCTTCTCCCCCAAACTCCTTTTGTGTTATTTTAGGTTTATTTATTCTCCTTTAGGTACTTGGACTTTGCACTTCCCTATTTCTCCATTGTGAAAAAGGTAGCTTCTCAAGAAGTGTTAGGGAAAAATCCTGAAAAACTTTTGCAATTTTTTGGTATTTCAGGATGAGAACAATGACTTCTCCAGCAGCAACGTCAGTTATTTAAGGGTGTTCTTCCCTTTTGGGAATAAATTTTAGTGATTTTTTGAACAAATTGAACCTTCTTTTTCTGTTTTTCAAGAGGATGTTCTTAGAAACTGAAGAGAAGCTTTTGCAACTCCATATTTAGTACTAAGAAGTAATACCACATAATATTTCTTTCAGCCACAGCTTTGACAAACTATGTTGACTTTTTGCATGTACATATATATTCTATTTCCAAAATAATAAAAATCAGAATAAAATTGCTAAGCACTAGAGAAATCTAGATACAAACACATACAGAAATCAGAAAATGTTCCCATCTCTGATAAAATGTGGTGGACTTTCAGAAACCAACAAGATACTAACTCTGTTTGTATGAGTAAAATTCCTTCGTACTTGAACTAGAGTACACACTACAGAGAAGAAACAGCTCTTAGAAATCCCTGGCAACTGAAGACACACTGTATAGTGGCTGACCCTGTGAAACTGCTCCAGAACGAGTATCTAACTTTTTTTTTTTTAAATGTAACTAAATTAATGGGTTTAGTATTTCAAGTTACTCAGTGAGATGAATAAACTGCTTTATGTTGCCACAAAGCAGACTGAATAGCAACTCTACATCTGGCCTGACCTTAAGAGCGTAGTGATTTTTAAAATGATGATAATATCCATGTAGGGCTGAAATAAGAAGCCTGAACTCTTCACCACGTGTCCTTGTTTTAAGCTGGTGGCCAATATTAACAAGCAGGAGAAGAATATTATTACTCAGGAAAGTTCTGCTTCATATTCCTTCCTTCACACATTCTCACTTTTCTCCTCTAGAGAATTGTAGAGATATCCAAACTATCTAGAGGTCAAGAGAGGATATAAAAAATGGACAGGCTATTTTCAACTGTTTGTCACCTTAACTGTGACTGGAGAAAGCTACATGAAACAACAGCGGAATACAAACCCTCCTTCCACTTCACACAGACTCTGATCACACACTATCCACCCGTTTCCATTTTCCCAAATATTTTGTTACAAATGACAACGCTTAGAGGTAATTTTGGGAAAGGCTGGGGCATTTTCAAAAGCATCTTTAGACACTCCCCTACTTTGCGCATCTATTAACCAGCCTTACAGCAAAAAAATATTTCATACTTCCCTTCTGTGTATGTGTTCTATATCTCGATGAATCTCAACTTCACCCTTAGCTTCCCTTGAAGACAAGTCCAAGGATAAAGGATTAGAAAGAGAGAGAGAAAGAGAGAGAAAGAAAGAAAGAAGAACAGTTCCCAAGTTGATAGTCACAGCCACTGGGGTATTAGCTGAAGCAGAGTGAGTAGATAGCACGCTGCTGCTAGTCAGCCTGCTGCTGCAGCTTTGTCTAGTGTCATTGGGTTGCTGTCCAGCTACAAAAAAAATGCTGCCTAAAGAAGAGCATATTGCCAATGCTGGCTGCCAACCTTAGAACTAGTGATAATCCAAACAGCACAAAGTGCCCATTATCATTTCCTTCTCTGAACAGCCCATTAAAAACAGCTGTGCAGATAAAAGAACTGGAGAACTTTGTAGCAGAAATTAAGCAGAGAGAGAATGTGGTGAGTGGAGCCAGCCACTGCCATTTAATTTCTGTGAAAGAAGACTAAAAAAAAAAAGGGGGGGGGGGGGAAGAAAAAAAAGGATAAGACTCGAAGTTATGAATGGGAAAGGAAAGTTGTATGCCTGCCTAAAGCACTGAAAACCATTGTGGAAGAGGATTTCCAAAGACAGGAGGTCTTCATTAAGATTTAGGGGCTAATCCTAGAGAATCTCACTGCTGTGAGCTGGCAATGCAGACGCCAACACCTGAACGACAGCATACAAGTATAGAAGCTATCATCTCTCCACACACACACATTCCCACAGAGGCACCCGTGCATGGTATTCCCCAGAGTAAATGTCACTGCTCTGTTGCAGCGAAGCCACTGGGGAACAAACTAAAATCCTTTCTGTAACAGGAAAACAATTCACGGGAAGTTACATAAAACTTTGGGTACCCTGTTTATCAAGCTGCATGTCCAAAGCAATATGACGAAATATTGAAACTAGATGCTTTGGAGCCCCTGGATCGTTTTACGTTTCAGTCCAGCCATAAACAAACACAGTTTGCTCCATGCAAGCCTCAGTTTCACAGACAATAGAGCTCTCCCTCCTCTGTTACTGAAAGTGCATTCAAATAACTTCAAAAGAATTTATGAGAGCTGCTCTGCTAGACCATGTCCTCTAGCACAGCCTGTCGGAGAGACACAGAGGCATCGCAGGCTTACATCCCATCAACTCACGCAGCCTCTCCTGTCTTTTACTCAAAGTCTAAATCATCACTTTTCCTAAAAGATTTTTTGCCTGGACACTGCAAAGATGAAGGGCAGCTGTAACTGGGGACTGGCTTCCTCAAACAAGTACAGTATGGTGGGAAAGAGGGGTTTCTTCTGAAGAAAACTTAATTTTGAAGACACACTGCTGCTCTCAAGAGTCTCTGGTCTCATTTTAATGACAAAGGTCCTTTTGGACTCTGTACCAACTTTTTCTGTGCAAGTACTCATCGTTGGTGTAAATAATAGAAACAAAGGAATATACTGTGGTATTATTTCTTCTAAATTTTAGAAATTAATTTTTCAATCTTTTTTTCCTGAAGAATAAGCAACCCTTTTTAAGTGAAAAAGACAATTTTGTCCTGCCAGTAAAATCACAAAAAACATATTTTATTTTTTTTACAGTTCTGACTGCTCCCATTTCAAGTATGCATGGATTTGCTCACAGTTCCTTAGGTGTATACGATCAATCTGTTTTACTTCAATTCTACATGCAATTATATGGGAAAAAAAAGGTCTATGAAAAGACTACTGAACCTTGCAAATATTGTTGCAATGCCACTTAACATTAGTGGTTAGAAAGTTAGAAATCACTTTACCAGCTACCCTAGACAACTGCAGAGATTTTTCATGCTAATATTGATTGAATTTCCTCAAATTCTTGGAAAACCTGTCTATTTCTGGACCATGTGGCTGAACTGGAGGAGATCTGGCATGAGGTGGCTCACACAAGACCTTACAATTATTTTTTGCAGAAGAGCAAGTTACCGCATCACTCACTGTGTTCAGAACTGAATGTAAAGCTCCTCTTTGATTTAGCTTTCCAACAAAAACAAAAAGAAATGAAGAGAATTTAGAGGAAAAAGGAGGAAGAAGTGAATAATAATAAATAATCAAATCCAGCTGTTTCAGAGGGGAGACAGGAGAGAAGGAATCTAGACCACAGTTCTTCCTATTAACATAACTTGGTGTGTAAGTATTTTTGAGTGTTAAGATGCCCTAGTGATGTGTGGTAATTGTATACATAGACACTGAAGCATTTTCTAATTCTCACATCAGGCTTCTTCATTTTAACCAGATCTAAAACATGCACCATCAGGAACTATTGCTTTCTCCATTTTTCAAAGAGCTAATAGATACTAATCATTGACCTCAGACTTGTCATACATCACTAGAAGGATGTTCTCCATAAACAACATGCTGGAGGTCATGTCAATGTCCACTTCCACCTCCTTTGATTTCTGCCCATCTGCAGCTTGCAGGCCAAATAAATCTCGTTAAACAGCATGTGCACAAGTCTCTTAAACATTCCAGAGAACAAAGACAAAAGAAACAGTAATGGCCACAGTTATATAAAGCTGCAGCAGTAGCAAAAAAAGTCTACGGGTAGCTTGAGTTTCATAAGCACTGAAAATATAATCTATCACCAAGCAGCATGCACGCTCCATGTGACTACAGCTGGGGCACAATCACAGGCAATTTCTGAGTTGATTTGTGGCTCGGGGCTGCAGGATGGTCTCTTCCATCCACCTTTCCCTTTGCGTGCTCCCTCTCCTGCGCTCAGCTGCACGCTCCCGCCTCTTCTCTTGTGCTGGCCTGTCTTAGTGCCCCTCTGAACAGATTCTACTGATAAACTTTCTAAACCAAACTGTACAGAAAAAAAAGAGTAGTTTTATGCCCAGGCAGACGAGCCAGCTCAGCAAAGCTAGCAGAGGGAGTAAAAGGAAAGCAGGGCGTTGTAATACTGGGAGAAGGGAGACAGAGGGAGGCGAGAGCTGGACCACTCCCTTTGGCAGCAACCACCTGTACTGCCTGTATTTGCAGCTATCATTCTTTTACAGCCTGGTCATGGAGTTAATTTTTATGTCTGGAAAAGATAGAGAAGGGACAGATTCACACTTTTGAAGAGCCTGAGAGACTCCCACAGGAGCCACCAAAATCCACAGTGGTTACACTGATTGAGCCTTGGATTCTTAAGAAGTTCAAGATTCAAACAGGCAGAGGGAAGAGGAGAGTGCTGAGGGGATGGACACTGACTTTTTCATAGGGGAATAAATTGCTGCTTTCTTTTTCTTCCCATTCCTCACAAAAGAGGCTTTGAGGACAATCTCATTTCTGAAGACCTTCTTCTCCAGCTATTTCCTAAGACTTGTTTTGTGCTACATAATACACCAAGGTGTCAGTGAATACGCACTGGCTTACTAGGGGTGTGCTTGAACCAAAGGGAGGTAAGGAAATAGAGACCCAGTAGTTCTGGTTTGCAATTTTAGATTTGTAGAACTGATTGGTTTTAAAATTTTAGACCTATTTTGATTAGTTACTTCAATTCCCAGAATTTTGCATTATTCTCCTACCAAAGTTTGCATCCCTCTAAAACCGTTCTGCTTTGTTTTACCCTGATTCAATGGCAATGGAAAATTGCCGCATACAATGGTATTCCAATGATTAATTAACATTCATATTAAAAACGTGCTTCCAGTTTTTCCTCTAATTTTAACTAGCTTCAACTTCTAGCTGTTTTATCTTGTTACCCCTTCTTTTTATTAAAGGACCCCTTCTCAATGTGAAATCTCCTCCCTAGGAAGATAATTATATACCCTGATCAAGTTAACCTTTTCTTCAATAAGCAGAATAGATATGTTTTCTCAGGTAACACTAGTTTCCCAGATCTTGAATCATTCTTTTGGCTCTTCTCTTAAGTTCCTCTAATTTTACTATATTTTTGTCAGAGAATTTTGAAGTATCTTTTTGTCAGCTTTAAAGCAATGAAGTTCAGCCCATGCTCAGCTGCTGCAGTCATTCCTTTCTTGCCTTCAGCTCGTATAAAATTACAGCTACTCCATCCTTAGATAGATTTTTTAAAAAGTTTTAAATTCCTTCTTTACATGAATTCTGAAAGTTCTTCATTAGCATTACTTTTTTAAAAAAATATTGGAGTTCAGCTATTCCATCACAATGCTTAAGAGATTTAAATCGAAAGCTTTCAGTCTAATTTAGCACACTTTGATGAAATTCCCAGAACCAAAAGACTGTTTCCAAAATTAAACTACCCCGTGTAAGTGGCAGGAGTTCCTGCTTTCATGCTGCTGCATTAGGAACAGCCCTCCTTTGGAATCGCAGCTGGACAAACTTTGCTCACAAGTTTTAATTCTGTCAATGCTACAAATGAGTAAGACTGGTTACTTTCAGATGTAAAATTGATTGAAAACATTTTTTTTTATTATTTCGTTTGCCTCACTTTTGATGACTTATGGAGATACTCTCTAATAAAAAGGAATTTAATTAATGGTTAACAGCTCTCTAAACTACACTGCATTAGTGTGAGATGCTGTAGGGAATCTGAACTGAATGCAAGAATTATATTGAGAAAAGATTCCATCTGGCAACAGTTGCATCTGTCCATACTCATTGTAAAGGACTAGGAATAGTAACATTTGTATACCAAATTATTTAATATCCAGTACTATGTTAATTTCCAAGCAAAAAAAAAAAATCGATGCAGAACACTATGGAACAGAAAGAAAAGGGAAAGATACTTGTGGATTTTAAAAAACAAAACAAAACATACTTGTTTATTTTCTATGGAAGAATAAAATTGATTTTGCTTTTAAAGCTATGACCATATGCCAGGCCTTTAGGGCACAGCATGAGTAAAGGCTAACATCTTCTGGTTTTGCTCTACTCCAACTTTATTCTGAAATATGCAGTCAAGACCTCCCTCCCATTGTTCTCCTTCTATTGTATACAACTTCCACTTCTCAGTTTTGCATGAGCAAAAGAATTGTTTAAAACATATATACCACCAGTTCTGCATAGTCCTTTTCAACTGTCCTCTTTTCTTGCCATCACAGCTTAAGGCATGAGAGAAGAGCATTGTAAGGTGCTCTATATGGACTACACGATCCATTTAGTTAATTGATTTATTCCTGTCCTTATGAACAGCTGTCACAATGGGATATGTTAACATGGTTTACACTGCTCAGATTTAAACAAACCAAGCCTGTACACCACCACTGCTATGGTACTCTCCAGAGCCCCAGGAACAGACACAAACTGAAAGCCTGAAGCTCAAGGCTCAACCACCAAGCAGTCATACCTGTTTAGTTCAGCCGCAAAAGAAGTGGTCTGGTCAAAATTTCAACTTTCAACCAACTACGTACTGAACTTTGACAAAAGCAGCATGATAAGAAAAAATGCAGCAAACCCCATTCTTTTTTTTTTTTTTTCCCTAACTGCTTGCAAACGGAGCCAGCTGTCAGCGAGAGGCCAAGGCAAAGCCGCCCTGAATGAGCCGAAGCCCAAGACCTGTCAGATCACGTCAATGCTGCCCCAAGCTTTGGCTGAGGTAGGCAGCTGCACTCTGCCTTGGGCAGAGCTTCGTGGCAGCATTTACATTTCAGTCCCTTCTAGTTCAGGGAGCACCAACAGGTTCCCAGCGCTCTAGGTCAATATTACACAAATGTGGAATTCGTAAACATATTCTTCAAAGCTAACCTTGGGAGTATTTGAGTTGACATCTTCTTATTGCATCAGTATTAGCGAGGACAGAAAATGGCACCAAATAAACACTCGAGGTAGACTTTGTCACGTTGTTAATGCTCTGCCATTAATCCCGATGTTCGGTTCAACAATCAACCTTCTGTTTGGTGCTGGTTGTCTTTGAAGGTTGCTCTTAGTCTTTGAAAATGCTAATTGTCAAGCCAACATTTACAGAGGAAGTTGTAAAATGAGAGGTTACTATCTACTGCCCTTGCTCCAATAATAGAAAAAGGCCACAAAAAATAGTTTTCTATTAAAAGCTTCATACAACTTTGTGGATGGTGGCACGTACAAACAGATTAAAGAGCTAGTCTGAAAAAGGGCATGGGATGGACAAGTACAACAAAGCACTGCAGCCTGCACTTCATCTAGCTGCAAAGATACCCACTCCTGATTTCAAATAATGGAGAATCAGCATTTGAAAACACCTCTTGAAATTGTCTAGTGGTTAATTAATCTTAATGTTAGGGTTGTACATTATTTTTGCTTTAAGTTTCTTTAACTCTCAAACTTCTTTATGCACTGTCATTTGGCTAAAGGGTTTTTTTTATTATTTGTTTCCTTTCCCTTCCTGTGACTAAATTGTCCATTTTTAGCACTCTTTAGGGGATTTAAATACACTTAATTCCTTAAGCCTCATTATGGATTTGTTTTCAAGATCTTAAAATAATTTTTAAGGCTTTTTCTAAGTTTTGTTCTATTTTTCAATAAAAAACTAAAAAAAATGCTTTATTAATATTTCATATATGAATAATAGTATTTCTTTCTTACACACCAAGAACTGGTTTCGTTTTCAAGCTCTCCCAGATGTTTATGTCAATTCTTTTCCAAGACCCTTTAAATAGCCCAGCAAGTACCTATTTCCATTACATGATCTTTGCAGTTAGGAAGGTGTAATTGTGACGCTGAATCTTGCAGAGCTGTTATGCACAGAGAACAAACAGCAGTTGTCACAGCAGCTGTAGTCGAGACAGCTCTGACTCTTGTATACAGCCCAGCTTGTAGAGAGTCCCAGTTCACAGTTATTGCAAATAATTTCCTTATCATTTGTTATCATTAAGACATACAATGTATTTGATACATAATCTGGCTAGCTGTGATCAACTACAGTAAATGCAGAAACTCAAAGCTAAGCATATGAAGGGGGATCAACCCATGCCAAGATTGAATTTAGGTAAGCAGACCCCAAAGTTTGTGTGACAAAACCAGCCCTTACTTCAGCAAGCAGAAACTCAGCACAAACGGACTCTGCAGGTATACAGTTAAGAGGACCACTTTTATCCAACACATGCCTCAATACATGATATTGTGATTGTAGGTGTGGTTCAGTTGTAGGTGTAAGGTGTGTAGGGAAAAGAACCACAGCATACATGAATATACACCAAAGAAAGAAAATATCAAAATTCAGAAGGGTAAAGTGCGAAGTAAAAAGCACAAGTGTTGAGGACAGAGCTCTAATGGCAGAAGGAAAACCAGGAAGATTTTACTGGGAGTTTAGCAGAGGAGGTAGTCAATTTTCTCTAAACTTGCACGCCAGTTGAGGCAGTTGATACTAAAGAGGGCACGCAGGCACACTCTTGCAAAGCAGCCACTTTGTGAGAAATTGGAGAGCTTTGCTGTCAGGACTGGAAATGTGATTTCTTATTTTGTCTTGCTCATATCAAAGGTGAAATTTTAATCACAGTCCCACTGATTTATCCAGTACTCAGAAGACAGAGGTAGGCCCAGTGTCACTAACTCTTATTTACATGAGGCGCTAATTCAAAAAAGTCACACGTTTTCAGTACGTTTTCTCCATACCACAGCTTTCCCCTCTCTGGAATGTTTTTCGTGCTTTAGTCAAGCTGTAATTGCGGTGAGGTTAGGTGTGCTGTGTCCACTCCTGGTTTTCCATCGTCCCTACAGCATGGGTCCCATTTGTTTAGCTGTGTTTTGATCTCCTAATTCACACCCCAGTGTGCAGTGTCCCGCCACTGAAAAATTCCTACCCTCTTCTCTCCGGCTCCTAGGAGGTGCCAAAGCAAACAGTTAGCGATCACACCACAAACTTCTGTTAATGTTCCAGGAAAAGAAATCCAGCAGTTCCTGCAGACTATTAGGAAGGCGATGGTGCAAACACGAGGATGCTAAAAGGATTAGCAGGATATGTATGTACCACCTTTCTGGAGGCAAGGAGCTAACAGAGGTTGAAAAAAAGGACTACAGAGTGAAAACCAGTGGATTCATGTATTAAAATGTGATACCAATCACATATCAGAAGTATTGCTATAACTATATGTATTTTATTAACAGTATTTTTAATTTATATTGAGGGTATACATTAAGGATTAAGGATCTACCCACAAACAAAAGACACAGCAAAGCTCCCATTGACTTCAGTGGTCTGAGACTGAGCCCCATAACACGGGGTTTTTTTGGACAACACAGATGAAACTGCATGGATCCTCCCAAATGTCTGTGTCATACATTTGACATTCTCTTTGTATTGCAGGTTCTAATGAGGGGTATATGATACTAAGTATATTCAGGAATCACATTCTCAAAGTGAAGAAATGCTTAAACGATTAAAGTGCAGGATTTCTTAACAGATTCCTTAATTTCACCTCTTTGAATTTTACACTGAATTTTATCAGTTTATAAATTTACACTAGAGCATGCCAATAAGGGAAAAAAGGGAAATAAAAAAATCCCAGACCTTAAAGGCATTTTACCACAGAGACACTGAAAAATAAAGACCATTAGCAAAAAAGTATAATTAAATTAAAATGCCAGCTTGCCAAAGAAGCTCAGTAAATGGGAAATATATCAAACTGCGATAATACAAATGGGCTATTTCTCAAGGTGTGAGAAAGTCAATGGAATAAACTCTGATAATTTGCTGACTTTTTATGTACAAGGTAGAGTAATGACTTAAAAGTAAATTGCACAATAACAAACACAACAATATATTATGCACCACAGTTGCTCTTCATATTAACATCAGCATTTTAGGTATTAGGCTGCGAGCAAGTATTAAACATAAAAATTTGGGGGTTTCGTGGCTGGTGTAATGGGGCCGGACCCTGGCAAATAATGCTGTAATTGTAATGATGTAATTTTATATTTTCATGTCTGCACTTTGCCAGAAATCATTTGGGCTCATTTATTTTGAACGTGTTTTAATTTCTCTTCACACGTTACTGACAGCGAGGGCTTTTTTCTGCCTAAACCCAATCTTTTCATAGGACGATAGTCTTTTTAGAATATTCAAAATTACTTTTGGCATGTAAGTTCATTTTGCTAATTCCTCTTTTAGTGTGCAAATAACCTTTGAAAACCTGACGCTAGGTGTTTATGTGTCAGGACAATATCAAAAAGGAGCCCGTTGCCAAGGCCCATGTCAGCACTCCGGGCGGCGGCGCGGGGGATACTCGCTGCGCTGCTGCCCTCTGCCGCAGAAAGATCTCCGGGGTTCCCAGCGCTTCAGGAAACCTTGGAAGATGATATGCTACAACGCCTCTTTGGTGCCGGCTTGTCACCTTGAAGGGATCTCTCGCAAACGTTTTAAGTTAAATTCAACTTCCCTAACGTCTACGTTAAGTCTGAACACCAAAAAGTAGCATTATGCGGAAGAGCAACAAGATGCTGCTACTCTACTCGGAGGAAAATACTTAAATGAAATCCTCCCTTTTCCTTTGCTGTGTCTGAAATACAACTATTGCGGCGTCATCCCACACTGCGCACGCTTGAAAAAACAAATCTGCCAAGAAATAGATTTCTTTCTTTTAACTTGTAAGACTAGAGAATATAATTTCTTTGAGAGAAGTTGAAATAAGTATTTTTCCAGCCAATCGTACTGTCTCCTGGCGATATAAACTGCTTTCTAGGGACACCTGCACCCAGGACAACATCAGAGGGAAGCAGTGGCAGTGTAGCCAGAGGCGGGCTGAAACACCAAAGCCTGCTGCAGAGTCGAGATGCTGCCTCCCAGGCGTCCCCGTGCCCTTCAGGGCTGTTGGGTCAGGGTTGCTACGTCCCCTTTCTGAAATTCATTGGCCATCAAGGCAGAGAGGACAGTAGAAATAAACCACTGAGAAGTATTTTTAAAAAGGAAGTATTATTAGCTTAAAAAGATTTTTTTTTCATAAACCTGCTGTGTATTTTAATGAATTTCATTTTCATTACATAGCATGCAATTAAGCAAGTAGAGTTAAATCTTCTCACAGAGAAACTTGCATTCAAAATGTTAAAAGAATCTAATTTGACCTTTAAAGGGCTAGAATTTAAGCAGTCAAATGCTTGCTTTCCACAAGCAAGCATGCACTTTATATGTATTATCTACCTGATTTTTATCCTGATAGACCATAACAGCTCCTAAAGAGCCATTATAGATTATTGTGTAAATCCTTCTTTGTTCATGGACTATTGACCCAACAGTGCATTATGTCCCTAAAGAAGTCTTGATATTCCATCATGTTAATCCAGCTGCAAGGTTAGTGCACGATGTACGGAAAATCTTTACATAATTTTCAATGAAATTAAACAAGAATTTGCCTGTGCAGATAATTATACTCCATAGTGAAGTAATTCAATATCAGAGATAATGCAGGGTATACTTGCATACAGAATATTAGATCGTGTTATGGATCACACATCTGTGTGTTTCTTATTAAAATTAAATTAAGGCTGTGTAATGAGAATAGTTGGAAACAGAGAAAACTGTTAGCTGAGCTCCAGAGCTCAGAGATTTTATTTTTAAACAGATAATTTTAATAAAGAATATGTTCATTTCTGATATTAGTAAGCAATTTGAACCGAATCTGGGATATAGAAAACACATCTGAAAAAGCAGAAATCATACTTGTACTTCAACTCTCAGTTACTCACAGCTTATGCCTAAATGCAACACTGTCCTCTCAACAGAAATTGTATGTTCTGACATAACCCAAAATGCAAAATTTTTAAAAAGTGTTTAGTTCTATGAACTACATGCAATAGAAAGACAACTGACACTTTTCCTCTTGTCACTCAAGGCAGATGCTTTGTGACGGATGGCTCCCAGGTGGTGAGAGGGCTGCAGAGGCGCGCGGCGTGCCAGCAGCCGTGTCTTGGGTTGTCTCCAGCACCAACTGAAATCTCTCCTTTGCATAGATAGCCCTGCTAAGGCAGTATTTTGAGTTTTATGGTATAGCTACTAAAAAAATTAAAATCTTCAGTGATTTGTACTTCTTATTTATACATGTGCTTATCTTTCTCACTGAAATTTACATTTGTAGCTTTAATTCAGCTTCAGAATTATCCAAAAATGAAGTAAAATCATTATCACAAGTGAGCTGAAATCGTGCTGCTATATTGCCATTTTAATTCATTGCTCCATTACCCATTTCCCAGTCAAAATATGTTCTATTCAATAATTTTCAAAACTCCTAAAGGAATTTATTTTTTGCACAACACAGACATCACAGAAATCCTGATTTGCTGAATTCAAGTAGCACTCTGCTGCAGACAGTTACATTTAAGGTATAATAAAATATCTGGATCAAAACATCCACCAGTTTGAGGGAGAGTTCCTCTCAAACCTAGTGTTTCTAAAAGAGCAGTAACACTGCCAAATCACTGCACAAAAGATAGCTTCCTGGCAGTACGTAACTAGATGCTCAATGGTTTTACAGTAACACTGGACAATAGTTTTATAAAAAGTATCCCTTGGGGTAAAATTGCAGTATTTAGCTATTGCTCCAAGTAAATACAAGGGTGTGAGAGAAGTTTTTTTCACCCAATAAGAATATGCTGATTACTAGGGTAAAGGAAAAAGACAGAGCTGCTGGCCTCAGAGGGAGACGAGGAAGAAAGGCTTGCCCTGTCCTTCCTCACTTTATTCATGGCATTACCCTGACAAGACTCTCTTTCCTCAGGGGACAGTGTGCCCCATATATATCTTCCCACACTTCATATAGACACCCCCTAACACTAGCTCCTCCAGGCAGTGCAGGCCAAGAGCCATTAGCAAAGAGCAACTCAAGCGCTCAGGGTGTAACGGGGACCCTGAGCACTGGGGCACAAGGGGTTCCTTAGAAATTCACTCCTCTCCTTACAAGCCAAGAGCCACTTCTACACCTCTTCACCACAGGGATGGCTTTGTATTGCGGACTGCACGCTACAATAATTGTAGATGAATCTTCAGGCACTGTGTTTCAGTGGACCTTGGACCATTCACTTCACCAGTGTTTTGAGCAATGCAATGAGCTCTGCTCGCAGTACATGAACCCTATGGGTCAGTAGGAAACATTCCCTTTAGCCTTACATGGGCAGCAGAAGACCTTAAGTAAGACACAGGTATATTCTCCTTTACTGCCTACAGAAGCAGACCATTAATATTTCACAGATTTCTCATCCTCTCCGTTTCTGTAATTTATCAATGCCCAACAGGTCCTCTGCCAGCTATACATTAAAACTATTTTCAAAATATTTCATTGTCAGCCCATGGCACCTTCATTATTTATTAAGATAAGAGACATGATGAACAGAACAGTAGGTAGCTTGTTTGCTCGAATGTACTTTATGAATCCTTTGAATGCACAGATCTGCTAGGAATATATAGCCCAGAGGTATCAAAGAGTCATAGATATGATTCATGCAAATAATAAAAATATTGCATGCTTGATGTAGTACCAGCATCATCTGCCTGGAAAGTTCTGCTCTTGAATGTATACAAGCAGAACCTTTGAACCCTGTGACTTCATTTCAGGTGTACATGAATATAAATCAGAGACTTAATTGTATTTAATATAGACTCTATGTTATGGCTTTTTACAGTGTGATGAGTGAACAGTATGAACAGGTGAAAGGAATCCACAGTTCATTCTCTATTCGTTATTACCACTCCTCATTAAAAAAGTCAAGTTCCCCCTTATGCCTCACAAAAGGATTCCTTTAATTTGCCATTCTCTTCTACACTTTTTTAAAATTACCTTTTGTTAAAAAAAAAAACACAACACACACACAAAAACCAACACTGCAAGAATCATTGTTTGTTGCCTGACTACATTATCTCTTGTTAATTCAGAGAATTATAGCACTTTTTTATGTTGACTAGAGAGACTCGCAGAGTCCACAAATAAACGAAGAAATCGACACGTGAACAAGGCGAATTCGCAGTGGAATTCTGAAGCGTGGTTAGAAAGCATCAGAATTACTTAGAAGACTCTCTCACCCATCTCACTCCCACAGTACTACCAAAACCCCATTTAGCAATTATCTCAGAGAGCATAACACAGAAAAGCAGCTTTTAGGACAGGAATCTGGACCTGAACACCAAAGTTTGTAGAAATATGCCATACCTCTCTCTTTCAAGTGTACTGGGATATCTGTTAGACTAGGAAGTGCAAACCCCCACAAAGCAGCACCTGCAAGTACAGAAAGATCTGACACAGATTTCTGCCTCCTCAGCCCCAGCTCTACCTGTCTTCTCATCCAGCCCTAGAGTAGCAAACCAACTGTGCGGATCTTGCATAGAGAAACATCTTTAATCTCATACCAGATGGTGATACACCACCAAAAAAAACCCCAAAACCACCATATTCCCCCTAGATTTATGCCTTCTGCAAGTTGGGTTAACAGTGTAGATGCAGACAGCCAAATGGCTTTATTTCACGTCCTTTGCCTGTTAAAAGGCAAAACGTTATGCAGAATCTAAGCTCAGACTACAGCACCAGGTACTCAGAAACTGTTAAGTAACCCTCTAGCCCACTGGGCTTTATGCCCAGTCTCGAGTGGATGAGATTTGTTCCAACCCCGAACACAGAAACCTTTCCACCGAATCTGTAGGTGTGAGTATATTTAACTTGGAAGACCCCCAGAGTGAGTCAGGATGGAGACAACCACTCTACAGTACCCCAGATAACATGGACAAGCAGTTTGTAACAACCCTTTTGGAAAATCAGCGCTGTAATTTCCTACTCATAATTTTCTTCAACAGTTTTAGTGTATTATTCTCTCATTAAATTTGTCCCAGTTAAGGTGAAAATTATTTTCTATCTATGGATGACTTGTGAACTGTCAGCAGACAAACACTTTTTGCATATTTGATTCTTAAACTGCATAACCAATCATGTAGTATGATTTATTTCCTGGTTGGACTAACTGATATTATAAATTGTTCTACTTCGCCTCTAGATAAATATTGTTTTATGGGGAAGCAACTTAACTAGAAATCCATATCTGGTAGAAGGAGGAAACCTGTATTTACCATCAACTCATAAGCAAAACTATATTGATTTTTTTTTTTAATCAAAAACCTGATAAAATGGGCATTAACACAGTACTGGTTTAAGTCATATTATAATTTATTAATGATTCCTGTCATTATTCACCAGCTCTAAGCAACTGTATGCATAGAAAATCACCTCTTTGATAAGGTAAGGAAAAACTCACATATACTTATTTTAATCAAGCCAACTGGTATTTAATTTTGTACACATTTCACTTAAAAGAAATTTAATTTTCTCTCACAAAGATAATTTTAATAGTAAAATGTAATCGTATGTCCATTATATATGACATTCAATTCTATGTTTAATAGAGCTTGTCAAATTGAAAATTGCAGTTTAAGACATAATCCTTCATAAGGCCTGTCACATACACAAATCTGCCAGTTCATTTTTATTAAGTGATCCAATAATTTCTTAACTGACAGTTAAGCTCTAGAAAAGATCTCACAAAATTACAGTAGAAAAGTAGAGTCTGCATTGGTCAGAGTCTACATTCAGAAGAGCTCACTTCAGCAGGGGAAAAAACAAATCTACAGCCTGGAACACAACGATTTTGTGGTCATGAATGTTGAATTGTAGAAATATTTACCCTCAAAGGTGTAAAAACATTATTTGCTCTTAAATCGCATTCAGCCTCATAACTTCAATAATTTTAATGTATTTTTTCATTAACCCCAACAATTATTATGAACACAATATTATAAGAAAATACTACTCACAGATTTCAAATATTGCCCATTGTGGAGGTCCTAGCAACTGAAGGCATGATTGAATAAAACAAAACATAGCACATACAAAAGAGAAGTTGTAAGGAACAGATAAGGGAACAGCTTCTTTAAAGAAAGGTGAGCAACTACCTTCTACCTATGATTTTTCTGATGTTGCTAGAAAAGAATGCAGAAATTAGTTAAGATTTCAGCTCGTTTTTCCTGCAGTGCTCAGCTGGAGCAGGATGAAAGCAGGACTCAGTATTTAGATTTTGAGGTCAACAGATTTTGTCAAATATTTTCAGAAAATACTCTGCTAAATAAGGATGAAGTAGTGACTGTGCACATGAAGAATTTAGTATGTTATCACCTTGTGCTCTTTTATCAGTTTTTTGGTTCTGCTTTTGTTTGCTTCCTTTCTTTTTATTCCTATATGCTTGTTTCTATAAAATCCAGATTTGCGTGTTTACAAATTGTCACCCGTTTGGATGGATAAATGAAGACAAGGTTTTTGAGTGAGATTCCTACCTGGCATACATCAGAATGCCACTGAAGTCAACAGAACTAGAAGTACATTTACACTGTGCTGTAGTACTCCAATCAATGCTTATTTAACACAGAAACTTCCCAAAGACTCAATGCCAAAGAATATATATTTCCATAATTTGCACTCGAAGTAGAATCTCAAGAATAAAAAAAAAAACCCAACAACTTTAAATTGCTTTTATTAATTTCTATCTCATCCTTTTAGGTTGGCTGAAGTATCTGCAACACTGGAGTACAGAGGTAGGGAGAGGAGAAGGAGGTGGTGGCTTTTTTCTCTAGTGATGAATGGAAGCCTGACTACAGCATTGATGTACACTATCTCAGTTGCTGCAGGGGTTAGATCACATTAAAAGAGGAATGTGCAATTGAACTGACATAAGGCGAATGATTAGCACTGGACATCAGTCATTTGTTTCAAGGCTGTAACATGGTAGGAAACTCTGGGCACTGCAGGATTTTGCACTGGTCAATAGAGCTGTTCTTAGGTAATAGAAGTGTTTCTGTTGATATAAAATCATGTGATTTTTTTTTTTTTTTCCAACAGCATGAATTACATTTAGAAACAAAGAGTCAAAAAACTTGAAAATGTCAACAAAACCTGTATCAGTTTTTGGCCCAGTGCCTGACTACAAGTGCAGGATTATTCCTAAACCATCTTGTGGATTGTCCACTCCAGCTAACAGTATCCCAAGGGAGATCACTTCAGACACTTTCCCACAACTGATGTATAACACTGTCAGAAGCTTCTTGCTGATAATCAACCAAAACTTTACCTTTTTTAATATCTTCCTGTAACTTCCAGCTATACCCTCGCTTACTGAGCAATTCCTCTTCTGCCTTGGTGTTAACACTTTTCATATACTTGTAGATGGTTATCATACCCTCACTTTATCACTGCTTAGGCAAGCTCTACACTTTCAGCTTTTTTCATCTTTCATCTTCAAGTCAATTCCCCTAGTCTTCAGATTTTTTCACTACTTAGATACTAAAGGGAAAATCCAATGTGCTAAGTTTTGGTGTACTTGAAAGAAAGAGTGGAAGGGTATTTGTTTGCTTAATTCTCCACTTCATTTTTAAGCATGCTCTTATTTTGCCTTTATGAAGTCTGGGTAAGATATTCAAACCGTATTTGTAAGTGACATTTTTTCTCTTTATGATTTGTTTATAAGCAGATACATATTTTATTATATAGTTTGGTTCATAATTTGAAATTGTTTCCATTTACATTAAAACATGGATGAAGTTTACAAGCATGAGTTGTGTTCAACTGAAAGTATTGAATATTTGATATTATGTACATTATTCACATACACGGTCCCTTAAACACAGAATATCGAATTACTTGATTTTCATTTTCACAAGAACAGGGTGTAAGAGACTTGAAAGAAATCACTATATTAAAGATGCTTAAATCTCTTGACTCTTACTGTAATCTGAGAATTTAAAAAAGTTACTGGCCATATTTCAGCAGACTGTTTTCTGTGAATTTCTTGATTACATAGCATCCCTTTGGAAACTTCAACAACTATTCATAAATATAAGTAATAATAAAAAGGAGTAATTGGGATTATTTTTATTTAAGATTTAATGTTATCTGGAAATGTTGACAGTAAACCACTGTAGATTATAAAGCACAATGTGGATATGTTTTGATGTGGTTATAGGTTAGTTTAGGTCTTGAATTAAACTTGCATAAACTGTGTATTGTTTCATAATTGTGAGCAGTATGTGGAAGCAAAATCCAAACTGCTGCACACTAAGCAGTGTTTTGTTTAGAGGCTTCAATGACAGCATTACAGCCATTAATATTACAGTAGCTGCCAGAGAGAAAGGTCCTGAACTGTGAATCCTCAACAGGGCTCCAGCCAGCCACAGGGATGCACAGAGTGCACGTGATGCTCTGGAGGTCTCCAAAGTAATTTTTCACCTGTCCACACAACACAATTCTTGAATTTATCAGTCTGGCCCTCTCTCAAGCAAAAATGTGGTTAAGGTTCCTGCTTGGCTCACCGGTGCTCTGGGAAGGCTGCTGGGGTCAGGGCTCTGGCCAGGTTCCAGCAGAGTTCTTCAACAGGCCTCTCCTGTTCCCAGAACAGAGGTTTTCGGGACCTGTCTTAATGGGACACTCACATAAAAAGCAGGAAAAGTAGTAACAGAGCAGCATATGCTTTTGGTGAGCGCTATCTCTGATGAGAGAGGCCAGAGAATCAAAGTAATCTTGGAAGTAGCTCCCTTATTTTAGTGAACTACATTCGAGAAAGAGAAGGTCAAATTTTCATTTTTTAATGAAGTTCAAATCTATCCCTAAACTTCTCATGCATGTTCATTTGAAATAAGCTTTGTATGAATAAATGTTCACGGAAGACAAGAGTATATACAGAACTAAACCTGAGAAATTGAGTTTTTAAGATCGTCAAGATTGGAAGAATCATTGGAAGAATCTTATTTATGATTGCATATGTTTCAAATTGCCCTATTTAAGTCTTTAATAGTAAAACATCTGGTCAACCCGATCAAATTCTGTTAAAATTACTTGCATCAAGGTTATATTTCATATCTGAATATTAGGGTACTTTAAATTCCTTCAGTATCCTCATAGATCCTCATCTACTAAGATATAGATTCTCTAGTTACTTTTTCTAAATGCATTTTATATAACAAAAAACATTTTACATCACCATTCCTCCTTTTTCAGTCATTCTCCTGACCAGTTCAAATGCCCTAACTGCACAAGCTCAAGTAAATTAAAACTCTGTCTATTAGTCCCTGAAAAGACAAGGATGCTTTCAAAGAATCCAATGGTTTGGACAGACACACCAAGGTAGCTGTATTACAGAAGTCAACATCACTAATGAAAATTGCTTACAGTTTAAGATAAAAGCAATACAACCAAGTAAAAAAGACCTTCCTTTTAAGATATTAATTGAGGTGAATAAAAATAATTTGGCAGAATTTAAAAAGATAACTGGCCACTTTTTTCAGAATAACATTGAGCTGCATTGTTTCTTCTCAAACATTGGTACAAAGCAAGTTACATTCATATAAAGGTCTGCTGCTGGACTATTACATATGAGTGCTGTTACGAAGAAAATTGTGATAAACATACCGCTTACAAAATCTAGACAACTTTTACTTTAAACCCAACAAAATGCAGTGGACCAAACTTTAAAATCAATGAAGTGAACGCAACTGTTGTAGCACAGAAGGCTTATACACATAAGCGGGTCTCAAAAGCTTGACTATTGTAATCTACCCTCAATAGGTATTTTGAAATTTAAAGTAAAAAAGCTTGCACTAGAGCAGAGTTGGTTTGGAGAGATCATTACAAAATCCCATTATCACTGCTACAAGTTGGACTATTTGTCATCACAGAAGAGATGACAAGCTCAGAAATACTACATTTGTTATTATCAGATGATAAATGATATTCCATTAAAGCTGCAATACATCATCTGCAAAGCTGCAAAGAAGATATCAAACCTATCAGTACTTGACTTATAATTTAATTTTCAAAAGCTGTCAACTAAAATTCCAAAGGCTAAGCATTTTCATTTTTAAAGTTCATCTTATTTATTTTCCTCATCTGTTAGTCTAATTTTTTTGATATGGCAAAAATAACTGATTATGTGCAAGGTATAATTCTTTTTCTCTTGATTAAGTAATACATCAGATGTCACTTATGTATTAAAAATATATGACAAATAATAAAGCAAAAGAGTAATGATGAACATACCTTATTTGGATTTCTTCTTTTATTTTTAAATGCAATAGTAAAAGATGGGTCAGTCTAAAAATATTTTGATTATGTTGTATTCTAACTAACATGAAGTCTGAGATCTTAAATTTTACACTTCGAATTTTATTTTGTAGAAATAGATAATTAGACATAAATCTATTCAAACTGGTACTTGGCAAATATCTGTTTAGCATCTGAACAATTTTGACAGTCTGAATTCCAGAAAAATACTAAAAAGCAATCTGGGCTGGTGCTGACCAGCTGGGGAGCAGCTCTACTGAAGAGGCACTGGGTGCCCGCAGGACAGCAGGCTGAGCACAGGGCAGTCAGGGCCCTGGCAGCGAAGACGGCCAACAGCATCCTGGCCTGGATGAGCAGGAGCCCAGACAGTAGATTGAGGGAACTGTGTACAGCTAAGCAGGGCCACTGGTTGCACAGAGAGGCTGTGCAGTCTCCATCCCTGGGGGTTTTCAAGCCCTAACTAGATACAGCCCTGAGGAACCTGGTCTAAGGCCACAGCTGACTCTTCTCTGAGCCAGAGGTTGGACTAGAGACTTCCTCAGGCCCCCTTCCAACCTGAATTATCCCATGATCCTATTCCTATAGCACAGAAATGCAACAAATGAAAAGCAAGAAGCAAGCCCTGTGTGATCTTTATAACTACCATTGCTTCAAAAAAAAAAAAAAAAAAGAAAAACCAACAAAAAACCAAACAAAACACTTTTATTTAAAAAAAACCCTCTTAAAAAATAAAAAGTCCACGTTTGTGTCTTAGAACAACAATATCGTAGAGGATGCTCTGTATATAAGTTATTTTTAATTTCGAAAAATACGTACACTCTGAAATTACATGACTGATGCAAGTATTGAAAGTGATACCCTGTAATTTGATTACTCATTTTATTGATATTTCAGTGTATACCTAGTTTCTTCATATTTCTTAGAACATTTCTAAAGTCAGGGTGCATCACAAATGATCTGAATATTTTTACTGCTAGTTAGGTACAGTGCATAATGAAAACGTTTAAGTTATTGCCATGCCAATTTTTGCAGTATGTTACTGCAAAGCGTGACTAAATAAGCTTCAGACACCATTGCATCCTACAATCCATTTTCAAAGTAATTGACTAAACACACTTTCTGAGTTGATATATTGTCTCAAAGTTTGTGCTTCTTCATTTATTAATTTAACGTCAACTTATAATAGCATCAAAGACCTCCAGGTGTGGCATTTCCTGGCAATAAATGAAGGGCACCAACTGAATGCTGGGAAGCGATTCAAAGTAACTTGGTAGCTAAAAGACATAAATTCGCTATTCACACTTTGATGTTCATGCTCACTATCCGAGACTGCCCTACCAAGAGAAAAACAAATCCATAGCCCTATCAGCAATTCCTGTTTGGCTTTAAAAACACTCAGTTCCTCAGAGCGTTTTCCAGAGTTCAGCAACAAGCAGCATAACAGCCCAAGTTGGTCACAGGGCAGTTTCTCTGCTGTTAGAGCAGAGCATAGAATAAAAATCTAACAAGCTTATTGTAAATGAGATACTCTGTGTTACGTATCATAGAAATATACGATTAAGGATACTAAATACTTCCCTTGCCACAAAGCAGAAATAATAGGTTTTTTGGAAATACTCTTTCATTTTCACGATTCCTGAAGTGAAAATTAAACTGACCACTCTTCCACCCACCCTAATGCAGATAATTCCTGTAACATCACTGCGTGCATGGGGCCGCATTTGAGGTGATATATTCAACACCAATTTTTTTAAATTAAGAAAATCCACCTTTGGCTAAAATTAGCAAATGCTAATCTGTAGCACAGTTTTATTCACTCTGCCTGTATGTGGCAGCAGTTATCCTGTTCTTCATATTCCAACTTGTGTGAGTTTCAGGCAGGGAGTTTTGGTTCCCCGCACCAGAACCAGTTTAACTTCCTTTTCAATACTGCCCCCTGCAAGGGAAAACAATATCTACCAAGTTGCTTTGAAAATGTTGCCTTCAGCATTGTGTTACTCTGATCACATTCATCTCTGTCCTTTTTTTCAAATTTGATTTTAAATATTTACAACATCATACATCTTCCCCTCCCGAAATTACTAACGAACTGTTACTGTCTGCGAAACCTGCTGGATGAGTGATGGCCAACTTAAAAGGGAACATCAATGTTTTATTTGTGAAATATAAGCTGAAAATAGTCTGCAGATTCCTTTTTTATTGATCTTCTACTTTATGGAAAGGTACCTTATGCACTTAACCAAAAAAAGACTCCATTGTGTATTATAAAATATTAAAAACCTTAAAGTAAGGAAGTAGATCAACATGCAATAGTCACTAACTTGAGGTAAACTATAGAGAAACTAGAAATTCAACAGACAAGAATAAAGCAACTGCAGCTGGAAATAATTTACATAGAGTGGAAGAGGCAGATTAACGAAGAAACTAGTTGCAGGACAGATTAATAAAATGAGTTTCTAAAATGCTTGTGAACAGCGCTACCACAGTTGCATACGAATTCTGAAAAAGACTAAGAAAAACCAGAATAGTTTTCAACACAGAAGAAAATTGCAAATTCAAATTTGAAACCACCTAATTTTATATCCTTGATACTGTCATTTCTCATGGTTTCTCATTTTTTTTGCTGTAAGCACCAACAAAAATCTTGCAATGACTGCTGCCTGCCAGAGGTCTTAGTAGTGTTGCTACTAATTGTAGCTGGAAGACCTATGGAAGTGATTTAAACCAGTCTGCAGAGCCATAGACTGAGCTGTATACCACTTCAATCTTTGTAGGATGACTGTAATAGTTGCCAGACGATGAGCAGCACAAAATATAGCTTGACTAAGTGACAAACAGAGGGATACAAGGAATAGAACAGGATTAAATTAAAGTGAATGTATTACTGCTTAGAGTACTGCTAGGGTGAAAAATAAGGGAAAGGCATACAAATAGTAAGCTGATAAGTATTTGATTGTGAAATAGGCCTTTCACCTTAAAGGGAGGAGCAGAGATAGTATCAAGGGAGACATCTTAAACTAGACTGTATACAGCAGAGGAATCAATTCAGCCGGTTTGTAGGTTCTTTTCAATCCCCACCCTCAAAAACATAAAAAAATCCATTAAACAGAGTTGGACAATATTAACATAAATATTTCAGTTATTATTACTATTACGAGAGAATACAGGTCCTCTTCTACTGTTGAATATATCCATAAGCAACGTAAATGCATTGCAATATGCATACATGTATTCTGCATTTATGCATATGAAGTACACCATACATATACATACAAAGCTACCATATGCATCTTAGTGCCCCATGATGCCTCTGCTCCCCTGCTATGTAGTGAGGTGCAACGGATCTGTGAGTGACCTGTAAAAAAGACACTCCTTATTTTAGTTTGGCCTGTGAATTATGAGTGCTCGATATTTGAGATGTTTAGATTAAGCGTACTGTTTTGCCAGTTGGATGAACATAAAACCCTGAAGTTATAGTTCTAGCATAAGTAAGATTGTAAATTTGAATTCTACCTTTCCATAGACATGTTTTAGTAGCGGCTTAAGGCTCACTGTTTGCCCAAATGTTTCTGACAATAAATTAATTTATATTTATAAGAAGTAGATGTTCAGTGAACTAATTCTCAACAGTTCTTCCACGTGAAACCTAAACTGATCAGCAGTATCTTGCCTATGTAGTGAATTAAGGACTAGGTCCATGGCTTTTGCTTTCTTAAGCAGAGAGAAAGAAAAAGAAAGAGAAAAAACCAGCCCAAAAGATGGCAAACTCTCTCTTCCTTAGGCAACAACTGTTCCCTTCCTATAGCAGTATTAGCCCAGAGTGTTGAGGATACAAGATTGCATAGCGGCCTAAGAGTCTGTGCAAGTGTTTTATCAGAGCAAAAGGAGTGAGGAGGCCAAGATCTGCCTGAATAAAGCTGCCAAAGAGTCTTAATGGTGAAGAGCTATTCTAAACGACCTGGGTTTTCTCCTAATTTCTAATCCATAAAAGAGAAACCAACAAAGTATATATTAATCTCCTCCTTTCTTCATCTTTATAGAATACTAGTACACTCCTGCTAATCCCAAAGAAACTCAAACCTTTGCTGTAGCCACAGCTGTTCTTTACACGAACCTGTGAGCAGCCGGCAGCCAGTCGCTGGCTGGGAGCCCCCATCAGCAGTTACCCGCCACCCGGGACCTGCCATGCAGGAGCTCCTGCCTCGCCTGTCCCAGGCACTCACACCCCTCTCCTCTCCTGGCTAAAATCTGGACACCAGGTCTTCTAGTAGGACATACAACACACACACAGAGCTTTGATACTGTTTCCCATTGTGAATTATACTACTAGTAGAATACTAGATCATAATTATTGTAAAAAATTAAAAATAATGGTAATAAAGAATTCATGCTTTTACAGCGGTTATCCATTCCACGCCTGGATTCCAATATGGAGACTTTTTCAACTCTAATATTACTTTTAGTGTCTTACAAAAACTTAACACCAAGTTTTCCATAGCAACACTCCATCAGAACCAGAAACCCATAGACCTTCCTACCCTTTTCAATTCCCATCAGTATCCTGTTGCAACTTTCTGTATTAATAAGAAACCTGTTAATAATGAATACCTGTCTCTATTTCTGGCTTCTTTTTTGTTCAGCTGCACTAGCAGACCTTGTTTGTACTAATGTAACATCAAGAGCAAAGTCTCTCTTGTGTTAACACGGTTTTAAATTCCTTCAACTTTTCGGGGCGGGGGGTGCACAGAATTCTGCTCTGTCATCTATCCTAGACAAAACAATCTGGAAAATTTGGGAATTTACTTGTATACATTCAAAAACGTTTCTTTTCAGACACTGAAAGTAGACAGGAAGCTGCTTTTCAAAAAGATAATGGAGTCGTCAATGTCTCAGCCCCCTCCTTCTGCAGCTCCTATGCAGATTACTGACTCATCCTTTAACATCAACTCTGTGTTTGCCTGCAGAGCTCTCATTACCTTTGACATCATTTTTGGTCCCAGAATATCTAATTTTCAACTCTGGAGTACACAGATGGGAAAAGAGAGACAGTACTTCTTGCCTTTGAATTATACAGAAACCAAATCCTATTGTTATTACCTTTTCTTGTCACATTGACGAGAAACAAAGAAAGTGATGCTTTTTGTAATGCATCTGTATAACACTGTGAGATTGAGATCCATTACTTCAAATGGCACTTTATGTTCCTAGTGTAAAAATGGATGAAAAATATTCTTCTTGAGTGTTTAAAATTATGTATCGTAATGTTTTCAGCTCAGATACCAGAACATCTTGTTGCAATCAAAGGAGAAGATAATGGTAGATTAAAAACAAAAGCAAATAAACAATGATCCCTCCTCCTCCTTCCCCCATACTATTTGCATATGAGGTGATAAAAGCATCCTGCTGCACCAGGGGAATTTAGATGCTTGAAGATACTGATACCTCAGTGGATTAAATTCAGAATCCTTCTGAGCTGGAAGAAAAGATCTCCCAGCAGTCATTTCGCTGCATGAGCCTCTCTGCTGACTTGGGTATTAAGTGTGTGCAAATCCCTGCAGGTTTGGACATAGGTGGAAATCCTCCTGGGGGATCTTGGCACCCATATGAAATCAGCAAATGGATTTAGATTATGCAGATAGGGCATTTGGAAAGGAATTCAGAGGATTCATTTCCCTGAGGATTTTTTATGGAAGTATTATAACTTCTACTGAAGTAATAGGATGGGATATCGATTTAAAAAAAAAAATATTTATACTCTGGTTCCAGATATAGAGTGGCTGATACAGTTTGAGGGGGAATTCCTACATTTATGAACAGTAGATACACACTGGTACTTGCACAAACATCCTTTCTTACGTGATTTCTCTTTTTTTTTTGTTACACACACACACAAAGTACCACCAAAGTAGTAGCTACATCTGGTATGATTTTGAGAATTTTGTAGCTGCGACTTCAGCTCTTTTGTTTCTTTCAGATTGTACAGAAGAAAGTGATAAGGTGTTTCCATCCTCAGCAACTGCGCTGCAATGAGTCCTTTGGTGCGAATATATTGTTCTGTAACTCCTGCAATCCATTTTTTATATTTTGGTGCTAGTGTGTGAACTCTCTTGTACCTGTTGCTCATTAAATATCTTTTACATAAAGCATTTTATTTGAGATATGAAGTCTCAATCTTTTGTTAAGTCTCGTTACATGGATTTTAGCCTCTCCATTGGCTAGCAACAGAACAGGTGAAAAATACTCCAAATTTGAATCAAAGATGACAAATTTGTGTGCCAACATTGTATAGGTTTATTATGTGTCTTCTGTAGAGTATAGCATCTTTTTCTGTCCTTTACCACATGCCTAGGATTTATTTTGGTAAAAGAAACCTAGAGGGGGCTCGCCTTCCCCACCCCCCAATTCCTACGAGATCAGGAACTGGGACTTTTTTCCCCCACAGAGATGTGCATTGAGGAACTTTGAAAGGCTTTGTCTTGCAATGGTTAGGATTACTACAGAATACATTGAATACAAACTCTTGTTTGAGACAAGGAGTACAATGATACTACCTATCCTCCTTATAAGTACCACCACTCCCCACCTGGTTTTGCTCTCAGAAATACATTTTGAAATTAATAACATCATTAATTTCTAGATGAGCTTCCAGTGCAAACGTAAAAACCACCAAACCCTAAAGCAAATGCTCAGGGAATGAAGGAAAAGAATGAAACCAACTCTATTTACAGCAGTTAAGCTAAAATCTTAATAGTCTCCATCGCTATTATGAATGTAAGAGAAGAAATAAAGACTTCTGACTCAACACTAAATTACTGAAGATTCAGGAAAATAGGCTAGAGTATATTAGAACTAGCCATGCACAGAGCTGCCTCATCAGTCCCTTTGGAGGGATGTATCGTTTCTTTTTTTGCCAGACTTTTATATTCATTACTAATTTTCAGAAATATAACAATAACCACTTCATTCTGAGCTTGGAAGATCAGTCATGAAGACTTTCAAATGCTTTCTCATGGGAGCTTTATTTTCTTTAATGTTGTTGCTTCTCTTGTTTTCTAGCTTTTTTTATATAGCATGTAATCACGTACACTATGGCAGGGAATGGAGGAGGTGAGCCCATGAGGCCGTTGTTATTAGGAAAAAGCCTGTGGCTGGAGATATAATAAGACTGAATATTCAAATTAAAATCTCTACTTTTTAAGGGCTTCTGATAGACTAATGACCCCCAAGGTTTTCTCATTCCCATGAACTGAATGACCCTATGACACTTTGGACGTTTCCCTGCATGTGTCACTTCACAGAGCAAAAAAAATAACTACACAAGTACCATCGTTAAAGGTGTGCTGCTCACCAGTGCATGCCTCCAGCGTCTTTTCCATTCACTCATTGGCAGGTGCTTAAAGTCATTACTGAACTCAGGCAGACAGGAGCCTCTCTTCTGTTGAGGTTTGCCTTATAACTCAATGCCAGTTATAGAAATGCTAGCCCTACATAGGACAGGGAAGACAGGAGTGGCTAATCACTTCCTTTAAGTGGGATAAGGCTGAACTGTAGAAGAAACTTTTGGAGAAAGCAAGAAATGAACAGCAGCTTTTTAGCTATTTCCTAGTCTGTTTTCATCACAGAGCAAATAGGTCCCTACTGAACCTCAGTCCAGACTTGGAGTGACACCCCTTTTCAGGAACAGGCATGTTCCTCTTCTGAGTTGTATCAGCCCTGGAAGCCAAGTCACAGGGAAATGGCATCTGCTCCTTCTCTTGGGTTCGTCCCTAACCCTGTCATTTATAAGAACAGTTCATTTGTACCTGAGAACTAATTATATATTTTAAAGTACAAAACTGACTACTCTCCTCGAAGCTATCTGAGCAAGCCTGATCCCACATCCCCTCTTCTTCTGCTACATTTTCCACTCTGTTTTATTTTCTCTTTCAGGGGTGGCAGGAAAAATAAAACCAAAAATCAGCCAAGAACGAGGCCTAGTTGCAAAAAACAGGGGGAAAAGTTCTGGCTTCCCTGAAACGAATGTTAACATTGCATGCCACACAAGGTAAGTATTGATAACGGATCAAGCCCACTTACTGCTTGTCAAATCTATAGCAAATACATAGCAGAAATTATCTAAGATGCAAGGGTCACTCAGAAACTATCACTGCATGTGTCAAACTGGCATTTTAATGAAGAGGATATTACAAAGTCTTAAACATTACTGCAAAAATAATAAATTGGCACATAGAAAAATCCTGCTCAGCTGAATCTTTTATTGGAAAAATATCCTTAATTAGATTTTAAAGCAAATTTGGAATTTTAATTACTCATCTGAGAGCCTTGCTTTTGGAAATAACTCCTCCTGACCTCCTTACCCCAAGTATCCATCAGAATCAGTCCGAGGACCTTCAGATCTCACACAAGCTTTTCATTCCCTTTATTAGGTAGCACAGGTTTTGCAGGCCGAAATTTCAAAATACTAGGAGCAACTTTTCCAGCGCCTAAAGGTCCAGGCCCTTGAGAACACTAGCCTAACATCATCAAGACCACTTAGGCATTAATCTGCCTCTTTAGGTACCTCTGTACCCTGGCCTCTGCCTGAACACCTGACAGCCCCAGTACTTGTTAACCAAACTTTGCCCAGGATTAAATCCGATTTCAACACCAGATGTCAGTGTTGTGCTTATGTTACACATAACTTGGTTTGGAAGATGTCTTGTTCCTTCCCCTGTGAAAATTTTATGACGAAACAAAAACATTTTAGAATCTTTTAACTACACTATATCACACAATATATTACATAATTCTGTCTTTAAAAAAGGACTAGCCCCGCTGGAGCAATTGGGACACCAATTTCAGCAGAAGCATTAGGGCTTTGGTGTGATACAAATCAAAAACATATCACACTGCTTTGAAAACACTAAATAAAGTAAGTCTCAACTACTTTATGACTATTTTTCCTCTATTTCCATGAAGAGAAGAGGTAAGCAATGGATTATCCTGACACTTGTTAAACTACTGTGTGATACCACTGATTAACAACTGGTCTTGTCAGAGTAGATTTGCTCCACAGAAGCACCCCAGCTCTGCAGAGCTACTCTCCTTCGTTCAGTAGAGGTCTCTGTTGTGAAAAAAATTCTCAGTGGAACTACAGAAAGAGAAGTTAAACAAAACCATGTCAGCCTGTTGAACAGATGATATCTCAGTCCATGCCTACTGAAGCCACAAAACCCTGACAGAAGGAAAATGGAAATAGTATGTCATGAGCTGCATAATATATGTTTTCATTTTGCAGCTTGAGAGTAATACTTAATGACCTGTCTTTTATACAAGACCCCAGTCTTCTGGCATTTGAACTTTCAAACTTATTTCTCAAATAAAGGGAAAAAAACCCCAGACCTCCCTGCTAGCTTCTATTAAAAACCCAATTCAATATGAACTTAAATACACACAGAAATCAATGTTCATGTTACACAAATGTTGAAATATTTTTTTGAATCGAGGTTTCAGAATAAAATTGATATTAACCAACATTGTCTACAGAAAAAACTATGGTATTTTGGGGTTATTAGGCAATGGAACACAGCATGGCACATGTTGGATTAACATCACTTGTGTCATTTCTGGCTTCTTCCACAAGATGGAGTAATAAGATTTGAGCTGCCAGAAAAGCTCGTTGATTCAGTAACTAAATTTATTTCTATAGTGATTAGATCCAATTCGAAAGTATAAACTGATACAACAGAACTTTCTTTGAACTTCCTTACATAAGGAGATACTATCCACCAAACCGACAAAGAGTGAGGAAGGTAACTGACAACAGACTGTATTTTCCATAGATTTGTTATGCAGTTCAGTCAAAAACAGTATTTGGTTTTAATATCTGTAAAGGATGGTAGCATATTCAAATCGTTCTAGCCCAAGGGTGACTAACAGGTGACTCAACAAGAAAAAAAACTAAGACACTTGTTGCCCAATATTTGGTAAAACAAGGAAAAGAAAGGGAGGAACAACAGCTCACATTACGTAACACATTGTAATCATTTGGGGGCATGTGGATGAGTACTGTGTGAGCTGTGCATGAAACAAGTGTGTGATAAACACCCCTAGGAGTTATCATGCCACTTGGGAAGGAAAATGAGGTGTCTTCAACATTTTCTCTCCTACCATCCAATGCTTTTTCACTGAAAAAGGAAGGGGCAAGAGAAGTCTTAACACAGACAAATATAACAGCTCCCTCAGGGACAGGCAGCACAGAGAATAAGACAAAAGTATTGACATCCCCTGTGATGCCAGCAGTTTTCGAAATCACATCCAATTAAAGCTTAGATCAAAAGCAGGTATTACAGCAAGTGAAATTTACCCCTTGACTCTCTCCTCGTCCCACCCCTTCCATTGCCTTCGCTGTGATGCACTAGTGTCTCTAGCTCAGAGCAAACACAGCCAGATTGCATCAGCCGCAGAAAGAATCTTTTCAACCTCTTTTTTTCAAAACAAACAAAAACAGCCTCCTCCCAGGCAATTTCTGTTGCCTTTCATGTCATTCATACTCACCATGGATTATGTTGTACAGAACTCAAAGCCTAATTATGTTTCTCTCCCGTACACACAAACATCATCCTGGGAGCAAGCAAGTAGATCTGTCTTGAGAGTTTTAGTAGAAATAAAAGTAACCATTTTCCAACCTTACCTCTTCAAATGCAGAAGAAATCCAATAAAGATTTACATTTCTTTTTATATTTGATGAAACCAAGCTGTGGAGATAGGCAAGATTTTTAGGACTTGCCCTCTATACTAAGTGTCTACCTACTTCAAGCTATCATGACTCCTACTTAGAGGGGAATAATTTTTCTTGGAGGTGAACACGGTTTGCATACTTAGGCATGTTATTTCTGTGTGAATTGTTCTCTAAGTGAGCAGTTACCTAAGGATACTTAGATCTAGCTTTTACAGAAGTCTGCCTATCATAAAAGTGAGTTGTATACTCACCTGTTATCAGTTGGCCATATTTTGGTGGCCATATCTTGGACACAAAAAAGTATCAGTAAGACCTTTATGTACTAAGCTACAAAAAGTACCATTAAATAGAGCACAAACAGAACTGACCTCAGTAGAAAACCAGTGGCTATTTTTGCAGATGTTACATGTGAAGAGTATTACAAAAGGGCTTTGAAGAGTTATCAAATCAGAAGATTTAACAGGCAAAAGTAATGCTAAGGCTTTAGGGATATTTCTCAAGCATGATACAGTGCTTATCTTCAGGTTATCATTAGAAGGGTCCATTGATTGCATGAATGAGGCACAGAAACTGTGTTAATTATCCTATGGAAAATTATTAGATATGTACACAAGGACTTCTGAAAGAAAGAGAATCTCAGGTGGAGCTTGGAAGGTTGCTGGCAGTCTAAGTGCCCAAATCTCTATAATTGGTCTCTGGAGAGTTTTAAATTCCTAGGTTACATCACCAATTACACATGTTATTCCCTTCCTTTAGTAGCATCTATGAAATCCTAACAGGTTGGCAAATTTAGACTGTACCTTTTCCCTGGCTCCTGGACTATTTTTATGCTGCCATGAATTTTCTACATGCTTTGTGAATAAAAGCAATTGGAATCGAGATGGATTAGCCACTTCCTTGGCAGCAGGTAGTCTAGAAGAAGCAAATGTAACAGTCTTTCTACTTAAACTTCATTCAGCTCTTCCTCCTCAGAGAATGCGCTAAGGCCTGGAGTGTGCAACTGGAGACAAGAACTGCCAAGGGAGGATGGCACTAGCCTAGGGTTGTTTTATGCTGATGATTCACAATCCCATCATGCTTCTGTATTATTCTCCGCTTCCATTACTAAATAAAATCACTACAAACGTTATTGCAGAGTCACAGAAAAACGATCTTCTGCAAGTATCTCCTAAGTCTGTGAATAGCATGTCGATAATAATTGTGTCTAATAATTTAACAATAACCTTTTACTCTGACATCACGAACTCCGCAGCGGCACCTTGGGACATTCCTATTTCTCTGTGATAAGGGCGGTGCAGGGGAGCAGAGCCGAGCGGAGGGAGCTGCACGCTCAACTCGGTCCCTGCTGTGGCACTAGGCCTTTGCTCTGCTGTGGCAGGGCCACTCGCACTCATTGCACCTCTCAAGACAGGTCCTAGAGCTTTTCATTAGAATATCTTCACAATAGCACAGTGAAATGGTTGGGGATGGAAGGCACAAAGAAACTACAGACCAGATCCTCAGAGTTATTGGATGAGGAGCTGGTAATATCAATGCCATGTAGGATTTAAGCCCCAGTGGTATCCAGGTCCAGGTCATTGAGGAAGCGCAGAGCAAGGTCCTCTGGGGAAAGTGCTTTAACCACTTGCCAGCTGTCAGCACTCCTTCACTGCACTGATTTGAGCTCTGCCCGGAATCTTGGGGTAAGAAAAATCATCATCTGCCAAGAATCTCCTTCCTAACTGTGGAAAACTTTCCAGTGAAAAATCATCTCCAACTTTTCCTGTAAGAGGAAAGCTGAGTGAGAAATTGTAACATAAACTCTCAAGTCACGTCCAAATTTCAGTTACTGCAAATTACCCAGTATTTAGCTCAGCTCTATTTGCTGTCAGGAAGAAACCAACACACACACTAAACTCGGAAAGTTTCCCCGAGTCTTTCGGAGGTAGACTCAACTAGCTCTTGCCTTCACTTCTCCAACCAAGCCCCAAACAAGACTGCTGTCTTCATTTCTCTTAGAAATTCCCTCAAGTTCAGAAGCATCAGCCGGTGCAGAGCACGTGGTCCCACATGGTGACTACTGCAAAGCATTTTCTTCATTTGTTTGCAGGTGCAACGTAGGTTGGGCTGCACACTACTGCAGCACTGGGTCCAAGTTGTGCTAGAGTGAGACTCTCTCCATGTATATCACCACAGTCATTGAGTCCACCAGAATAACACTGATGGCTGATTTAAATGTATCACCTCATGAATTTAAATTCCGAGCCTGAGTCAGAGAGCTTTTGCTAGAGCATTTTTAACTCTGGAAATTCCTCCCTAGTGATCTGATAGACTCCCTAGTTCATTGACTTTCAGGATGATGTCCAAGGCTTATATATTTATTGATGCCTTTGCTTGGAGATGTTGGCGATGATTTATACACATTTATTGAGGACATGTTGAAGGAGTTCACTTAGTTGCAACTAGTCAATAAGTTCTTATTTTGTTGTTATCTTTGTATACATGCCAAGAATCCTAGTGATGAGTGCACTTTATAAATTGTAAAATAAATAAATTTATGCTAAATGATGTAGTTATTTATGGCTCAGAGGGCTAACTTAGCTGAGACAGCAAACTGATGTTATTGGAACCTAATTCATTCTCAGACTTCCAGAACCAAGGAATGAGTCAATTATCCCAGTGTGACATGAAAACTTTATTTATGGTTTCATTGATTAAGAATAGGTATGTGTTATTTACTTCGGATATTGGCTCATTTTAAAAAAAAAAAAAAAAATTCTTTTGTAATCCATTAAACCTTGTTTTCTCTTTGGAATAACATTTCCCAAGACTACCATTAAAAAGAAGTCGAGAACTGAAGAGAGTTGTATTTGGAAGAGCCTCTGGTTCATTTGAGTAGAGCGAGAGAAGGGTATTTAACTCCTACTAGTGCTACTAGTAGTAGCACTGGATATGCACATGTACCAGGGCTAAAGCCTCTTCCTATTCCCTGGGATAAGCCACATGCTTACGTTTCTTGGTGCACCAGGGTTTCACGTGGAGAAGCAGTCGTTATTACTAAAATTCACTGAGCAGAATTTGCTGACCCAAAGCTAAAATCCTAAATAATATACAGAGTAAGAAACAAGAATGAAGAAAACAAATGGGACTTTTGGGGAAGGGCACCTATCCAATTCCTGCAAAACTGTTCCGAATGCTAGACAGATACAGCTCAAAAATACTAGTGCAATATATACAAGGCCAAGTAGCCCTCTTTCATCAGCTCCTATTTCACCGTAAGCCTAGAGCATGATTCTTTACGCAAAATGCCCTAAAGGCCCTGATGCAACAGCCATGAAATCACACCAACTGATGGCCATTACTTCCAACACTTTGAGAGCACACTCCAGATCAGTTGTGCCATTCAGAGGGGAATTCTTCCCCTACAACTAGACTGTCAGTTATTACAATCCAGGATTAAAGGGAACTTTTACTGTCGTAAGGAGGTTCCCCCCCATTATTCCACATGTGACTTCACAAATCTGGTTTAAAACAAACAAAATGGATTTTCCCCAGTCATTAAATAGCATTTTCATGTTACGTACATCTTAATCAGGCCTCTCAGTGCACCAATCACTGTCACACACAAGTGACTTTCGGATGTTCTCCTAATGATTTGTTTAACATCAAATGTATTCCTCTCCTTCAGTTGTTCCAACTGTGAAACAACAAAGTACTCATGATACAAGTTTCAACTTCAGTGGGCCTCTTACCAGATGGTATGTTAGATGTTAGCAATTCAACCTAGTGTACCAATACGAAATTGCAACCCAGATGGAGGCATTAGAATAAAAAGCAGTGCCCATAGATTTTTCTGATATATGAGATGCCGTAAAACCATTTTTGCTACGATGAGCTCCAACCCTTACTACTGGTTTCCTGAAGGTTGTAGCTTTTCTCCCTCTTTTCTAACCTTTTCAGTAATCCCTCAGAGGTGGCAGTGAAGATTTTTATATAAAATGAGTTTGGATGTCAACTGGGGTGTGGTGACAATGACATACCTCTTTTGGTTCCTATGATTCAGGCACAGTACAAGAATGTAAATAGTCTCAATACTATTAACTATGACTAAAAACGTGTAATGTCTTATTTGTTATGAGTCAAGCCTACAGCCGCGGTTCTTGTCAAGCTGTTTTTCCAAACCTTACATATTCTTTACAATTACATGTTAAAACTAGCAAAACTTACTGTATCAGAACAGAAAAACTTAAAGCAGTACATTTGGATGCTTCTATATTCCAGTGAAAGGTGCTTATTTAAATGAGATGCAAAACAGAGAGAGAAGACAGTTTAGAAGAGAGAATATTTTTAGAGGTGTTCTGCATAATCTATGAATAATTCTATTCATTTTTTCCCCACTTAAAAGCATCACAATCCCCCATTCCCAGTTCTAGGTACATTTTAACAGTAATAAAAGTAGATAGACTACAAAAATTGAAGAGTGACTTTACTGGAACTTCTGATAAAGCTGGGTCCTTCCTAGTTTATCAGATTGGCTGTTAAAAGAGCCAGACCTTGAAAACCTGGACTTCCCAGCAACACCACGATGGAAAATCCCCAAATCAGCCTGAAGTCAGAGCTCAGCATGCTCCATCCCAACATCACCACCCTCCTGTCAGTTCCAGGTTTAAGCTGAAGTGTGCTGGTAACATCTGCAGAACTGCACAAAGAAAAATGCTTTTAACAGGTAGCTGCAGTCATTTAGGACGTTACAAAGCCAAGTTAAATAATTGTAAAAATTAAAAGCCAGTACATGTCCCAGGACACGGATATCATCTGCTCACAGAGCTTCCTACAAGTGGCTTCACTTCCCAAGTGTACCCCTGCAGAGCATTTCATCACTTATTTCATAGGCTGCAAAAGCAACTATCAGCTCTCCAATGAGATCAAGCAGCGAAAGTATCATACTGCTATCGTCAGTCTATATACAATAGCGGATTTCAGCCATGACACCAGTTGAAAGCTCTGACGGCAATGGACAGACAAGTACATAAGGAGTAAGTATTATGCTTTCTCTATCTTCAGTTGATTCCCTCACTTAACATCATCTTTAAACATACCTGGGTTTAAGCTTTCACATCTGCCAAACACAAAGGAACGCATTCAACAACGACTTCTGAATACCATCAGCATTCAGACAATACTGCTGCCATCTTAATCATGTTAACACCCCTATACATGCTAATGAGAAAGGAATGTTTTCCAGTTGTACAAGTTGTTCTTCATATGGTAGAAGCACCTCCAGAGCCCTAGCAAGAATGAGGAAGGCAGCAGTGCTCAGTCAGCTCTGCTGCCCTCCGTCCGTTGTGTCCTGCACATCCAGGGAAAACATGTCAGAAACCACCTGCCTAGAACACCAAACCTGGTTGCCTTTCAGCCATCTGATACTCACAAAACTTTTTTGAGGTATACTAGAATCACTTCTTCCCCCCAATATGCTGGCATAACAGTGAGCAGAAACAGTCCTGCTCATGCTCTCTTGCTTGCATTTACAGTTACTAACACTCTGCCACAGAAATATACACAGTATATTAAAGTTGGAGGGAATCCTGTATTTTTCATAAGTAATATCTATTTCATTAACAAGCACCAGTGATTAGACTAAAGTATCTGTAGCATTTATTACTGCGGTTAAAGAAATATATTAAAATGAACATAATTCTCTTTCATGTTCAATCATTTCAACAGAAAGACAGATACATTTAAAACCAATAAAGAACTTAAAAACTTTCCCTTTCATACTAAAAGAAAATATTTTTTTTTAGAGTAATGCTAAAATTTTTGGACCCATTTGCAATACTTCTAATGCATAAATAACTCTTTGGGTGCAAGAATTTCCAAATTGCTATTTTAATATTCATTGACTGTGCAGCACTCTGGTATATAAATGATATAATTTCCCTGTTCTGCTCTCATTTTCTCCTTCTCCTTGCTTGTACAATGACTAAGCCCCAGTCCCTTCTGTGTCCCATCCCATCCCCCCTCTCTGTCAGAGGTGTAGCTCCATCTTCCATAATCCAACTCACAAGGGGACAGCCACACTGCACCCAAATTAAGTCAACAGTTCTTTTCCAGTGTCTTATCCAACAGTATTCTTTCCTTCTTCCCAAACTCTTCCTGACCTGTGATGCAATTCTCATATCTAACCCTGCTTTTCATAATTCATAATTCTGCTATTTTATGATTTCGCTCTATTTTCAAAGATTTGTGTATTCATTCAATTTTATTAAATATCATTAATATTGCCCGATATGTTTTTCTTCTAATACTGCTAAAAAGCAAATATTATGCTTTTTTAATTAAAAAAGACATTAAGAAGCTTCCTGAAAAAGGGGGTTGAGTACTAAGTCTAGAACATAATCAAAAGAAGGAAAATTTTATATAGGTTTGGATCTTCTGCAAAGCATTTATCATTGCTTTAGCTGGCACCATGATCACTTCTCATCTCTGGATAATGGATTGTAGCAAAAGTACGTGAAAACCCAGGACAGGAGTTACTTAAATGTTGTGCCCTTAATATAGAAATCAAGTGGAACCGTTTGAAAGGGAAATGTAATTTTGACAAGAAAATAAGTATATTAAGGTTGACAGGGTAAAGCAGGTCTGCTTTTTGTCATCTAATATTCCCATGATTGTTGAGGTACCTGCAATACAGCAGAATTTGACGACTAACAGGAGTGGTGGGTGTTTTTTCAACTTTCCACGATTTGTGCTGATATAGATATGCTTGTCATTGGAAGCATCCTCCCTGAGCTTATGATTGTGGCTAGACTGTAACTATTAATAGGTATGAGACATAGGTGGACTGTATTTTTGTGCAATTCAGTATAATGAAAGATTGATTCACAGGTCTGGCTTTGTGCTACCCTTATTGTGTGTTGGCTTTTCTGGTGTTACAGTGAAGTAGTGCAATGCTGAATCTGGCCCTGAATATTTAACCAGCAAAAATTGTTGAGAAGTAAAAAGTGTTGTTGGAAAGAGGTGTATCTGGAAATGGAAAGCATCTTGTCCCCAGTGTGCTTTGAGAAGATCACACATTTAATCAACATTGCCTCGGAAAGCATTGTGTTACTTTTAACCAACATCACTCTGGTTTCATTTGTATGATAGACACAGATCTCTTTGCATGATCAAACATTATATATTAAAAAAAAAAAAACAAACAAAAAATCCTAATATGCCTCTACTATCTAAAGGTCACTGAATACCCTAATATATTGAAAGTCCACAGATCTCCTAGGGGTACCACAGTAAAGCTGGGGGTTATGTTTAAAGAGAAAATAGATTACATCTCTCTTATCAGTTCTTACGTTTGCTGCTATTTTGCTGCAGCTGTGGTAAATGCAGCAAATATGGCCACTGCTACTGTGTTGAAAGAGGATCTTTATAAATTCCAGTTGTCAACATGAAATCAATTCTGCTATGGGCAAAAGAGTGTTTCATCATTCCAATATTTGCACTCAGCTAAACCATATCCACAGGCTGTATGTGTCTTCATTTATTTATTTATTTGGAACTGGGAGTGCAAGATATTTTCAGCCCAGCACTATGAATCTGTGGCAAAATTGCATAAAGGTTGTGCAGTGAATTTTTTTTAAGTAAATGGGTCCTTTGATTTCAATGAGAGAACAAAGCCTCTGATGCATTGTAGATTCAATCTGAGCCATGCTTCCTAGTCAAAGAACAAATGATATATCATTAATTAAAGACAAAAAAATGGGAAGAGAAATGATGATTACATATTTTGGCATTCCATAATGATTTTTTTCTGTGTCTTACACCTATGGTAAATAAGCCAAGCACTCAGTACCAATAGAGAAAAAAAAACAAAACAACCCTTCAGTTTGCAATTTCTTTTTCTATAGTCTTTCTTCTTCCACTGAAAGTGTCTATAAAATTTTTAAAGGAAAGTAGGTTGCTAAAATGTACTTAATTTGCCATGATAGATTGAGTCCATGCTTCAGTGACTGTAATTGAATCTGTGACCTATTTCTTTAGTAAAGTAGAAATAGTCTCTTGGGTTTTTGTCACTACCATCTTTTAATGAAATTCAAAAAGACTGTCAAAATGTCTACACTTTTTTTTCCACTAGTTGTTAATGTTATTACTTTACAATTTGTTACTTTTTAATTAATCTTAATAAATGTGTACACAGTCTACCTGGCAGTTGGAAATGGTAGACATCAATTCATCACTGTCACACTGTAAAGCAAAATTAACAGAACAGAAAGGGCATTAAAAGCAATATAATATCTAGACACATATTGGTTCTACTTAAACATACTTTATATCTCTAATTTACAGGATCTCTGTATTACAGCAGCCCCACTCCCAGAGCTGAAGTTAAAGAATCTGTCAGCATTTTAATCATAACCCCAGACTATTTCCAAGATGTTGCAGCTCAGCCTTCAAACCAGCCTTGGGACTGAATTTGGTAGGGAGACTCCCAGACCAGGACCACCGCACCCCCAATTCCTTCACCAGAAGAAGATACTCTCACTATGTTTTAGCCATTTAGAATATCATGCCACAGGGACCTAGGATGTGACCCAAGGCTTGAGTGATGCCCTGACTCCACACTCGTATGAGATAAATCCTACTCTTCCCACTCAGTGTTTCCAATGGGAATGCAACAGGCAAGTGGGGCAGAAAGGAAGAGCTTTTATCTAGTGCCCCAGTCCAGACAGATGGGGAAGCAGAGCAAACCTTTCCTGCCTTACAGTCCAGACACAACCTTAGTGTCTTAATCAGTGCTCTTTACCTCGATCATTTCTGATACGTTGGTGTCTCTAGAAAAAGTCACTCTGTCAGTTCTTCCCTCATCAAGGATTGGGATGCCACTAGCTTGGTGTTAATATGGAGCTGGGAATGATCTGGCAAACAAGCAGGTACAATGCTGTTCTCATTATGTTTAAGCCTGTAACTACATAACCGTTGATTTATGATCAATATTACAGCTGCTCATGGACAGCCTAGGGCTGGCATTCACAACAGAGGGGGTCTTCAACAGAGCAGCGTAAAGCAGCTCCTGTGGCTGGGCATAGTTTCCTCATCGTATAGTGATAGAGAAGATATTATTCATGTAAGACTGAGACCTATAAGAAGCTGAAAATGCAGCCCAGACTTCTCCCATCATTGGGACATGCAGGCAGAGCGCCCATGGTCTCTTGTTGTGAGTACAGGGCTTCTGCCCACTTGCACACCCCTATCTCCTGTTGTGGACCTGCAGCAGAGGCTTTCTCTGCTGGCATATATACTACATTAGACTCACAGGGAAAGAACGCTATATGAACTAGCTATTTATAATTCAAGTATGATCTTCTCTCCCACTCAGCCTCAGTACAAAGTAACATGAGTCACACTTGCCTGAAACCTATTGATAGAATTTTTATTATTTTTTTTTAAATGAAACTCTTGAGAGTAGAAAACAAAGAGCAAACAAAATAATCCCAGATCTTGATTTTTACTTTAAAAAAACCTCAACCTCAACACTTAATCACATTCCTGGTCCTTTAGTCTTTCTCTCTTTTTGCCTGCCTCCATCCTACAAGCTCTTTGCTTCAGTAGTCAAAATAAAGAGTAAAGAAGCCATAGGGTAAAGGGCTTAGCTCAGGAAGACAACCATTGTGCTTCCTTTAGGGCACAATAAACTAGGGGAGCTATAACGGCACCACGTCGCACTTCTCTGCTTTCAAGTCATGTAGGTGCTGTCTAGTTAACAGTTGGCTACTGGAATAGTATAAAGCACAATACATGGCACAGCATACTTCAGCTGGCCTCTCATGGGCTGGACACACAGATCTGACTGCAAAAGGGTACCATACAGCCAACAGGTAAACTGCTGGCAGGACACCATGGGGAAGCTTATGTCACCATTACCTATGATGTAGCTGACCTATTTCTCAAATAAGTGAAAGGCTTTGTTTCCACTAAGCTGAAATTTTGAGTGAAAATTAAAACAACAAACAACCCAAGTTCAAAGGTCTATAAAGAGATGACTGCTATTTTGAAAGTGAAGTGATTTTTGGATTTAAAAGTAAAATATATATACACACACACTATCACATAACTATGGTACGTTTTCTCAGAGGAGATATCATTGATAAGGATATCCAGCATATGGAGTCACTAACATGATGGACTATAATGGCTTGAAAGCAGTCATTATGTTCTATTAGGATACACAAACAAAACACATTCCCTCAGCCGACCTTGGAATGCTTCAAAGCTATTACACTCCAGAAGAACTAAATCTCCATTTTAATTACTGTAAAGTTGCTTGAGTTTTTACACAATTTATTGGATATTATCCTCCTAAACATAATAAGGATTTAAACAAAGAAAGGTCATTAAAAATTAAAAAACAAAATAAAGTCTCCACTTGCCAAATTTTAGGTTACAGGTATTAACTAAAGATATCAGGAGCTATATAGAGACAAATTTTCAAAGGGTTACAACCTAACCTCTATTTTTGTGAGCAGTTTCCTGTCCACAAATAACAATGGGCAAAAAGGCAGGCTTTGGTGCCTCATTACCTGATGGCTAGGCGCATTCAAAGCTTGATAAATTTTCCTTCTTATATACACTTGCCATCAGGCCTGCAATTTTGTAAGTGCATCAAACTTCCATTTTCTTTAGAAAATGAGGTTGTACAGGAAAAGAGTGACTGAAGTGTTGATACCAAGTACTGCTGTAGTGGCTGAGACAACTGAGACCTAACATTCACCTGATGTTTCGAGCCAACTAGATCTGCCTGCTTGCTGTTAATTTAAGTCAGGTTCATAAACTTCCACATCTGCTGTTACTAAGATCCTGAGCAGACATCTCACATAAACATATCGTGTACCCCCTAATCCAAGCACAATTGAAGCATTAACGAGTAAACTCATATGAAGTTTTTCCGCTAAGTCCAGAAACGGCTAAAAAGTCTATAATGAATAGAATAGGGCTGAACAGAGAGTGTCCTGTGGAGTTCCCAAGATATTTCTGGTAGCTTAGAAAAGCCTATTTCAGACTTTCTGGCTCTTTCCCCCATGTAGTCCTTCAATTCTGTAAGATCACAAATCCATGCCCTGAATCAGAAAACCACTTAAGCTAGCAAAATGTAGCTCTTGGATGATGCAAAAACCTCAGATACATTTAATATATTTTGACTTGAAGGAATAGTGCACAAAAGGTCTAGTCCAAAAAAAGCCTTCTAGTGGCTGCTTAGGCTTTAAATACTCCAGATAGATTTGCATACAATTTTTGAAAAGACTAATGGCTCATTATGTGACGAGAAGACGCTATTAAGATGTATAAAGGACAGTTACAGGAAAGTTATTCATTTCAAAGAAATGAGACTATCTGTATTTATTAGGAAACTTTTCAAGATACTATTGCAGGAATATTAAAATAATTATCTTAGTAGTGTCCTTTTCCAAAACTTCAGTTGCTAAATTCATATTCAAAATCATAGTGAAAAGATGGGACTGGACATTTTGAAACTCAAAGCATGCCAGCCCCTACAGGACACAAGGAGGCTGAGATTACCTGCTTCAGTCTGCATTGAAAGATGGATCACATGGCTAGTTTCTGTCAAAAAAACACAAACAAAAAAAAAAAACAACAAAACAAAACAAAAAAAAAAAAAACTGTCTTACACCAGATTCTAGTAAGCAAAAGAATTTTCAAATTAAATAAAACAGAAGACACTTTGGCCAAACATAAAAAGAGAACTTAAAACTTTGTCAAGACAGTTTGTATATATTGCCCATGTAGCTTTGAAGAACAGTACATTAGCTATCAATCAATACATTAAACAGACGAAGTCAGATTTTTACAATCTTTAGATTTTTGAAGGAATGTTTAAGTGACGATCTTCCTGGCATACCAAAAGGTTTCAGTTCATTGTCACTAATCTAACAGAAATGGGTCAACTGCTTCAAAAATAAACCTAGAAGGGGAGGATGAAATCAGATTAAAACGATGGCAGCAGAAGTTCTGAGCTTACAAGGAAGATTGACAACATTATTAAATTTCAGCTTTATCTTAGTAATTTTACCTAGATTCCAGTCTCACAAGGCTTTGAACACATGTAAATTAAGTCTCCTGAAGCGAAACTGATACATACATATATATAAATGTATATAACTTAGTAAACAAACAAAATAGTAGAAAGAATCAAAAACACCAAATTTCTTCGTCACTCCTAGAATCATTCTGCAACTCTCTAGAAGAAATGCAAAGGAAGGAGGACAGAAGGGCCCCCCCCACCAGTGAAGGGTGTGTGGAGTGCATTTCTTAAGTTATGAAAATCCAAATGCATGTAATTATGGATCTGAACAGTTTTTGCCAGCCTTTGAAAAGATAGCAAGGTAATTCAAGAAATGGAAATGAATAAGTAATGTAATTGTCTACAGAACACAAATGCCATAGCTACAATTTCCAGACAGAGTGGACAAAAGGGAGAAATGAGTTCTTTAAAATAACGTTGGTGAATTACAGCTCTGCATAGACATTAGCATTTTTATATAAGATGAACTAGTGATTAGCTCTGGATATCACCCTGCACCATAGAGTTCGAAAATACATCCATAGCCCGTTTGGAAGAGCCCTGTGTGTATTTCAACATTGTTTTCACTCTCACTGAGGTCAGTGGTACATGTCAGGACCTCAAAAAGCCCGTTTTAGCAGTTCTAGTGAAGAGTGGAGGTTTGGAGCTTTTGTTTGTTTTTAAATAGATAAGAATTATTTATTTCATATATATATATTTTAAGAGCATACAAAACACGTGCCTTGGGCTGGAAATGGCAGCATATATGATTGTGGAAGAACAGAGATGGTCATGATTGCATGGGTAAATCCCCAAAATTAAACACTCTTGGATTCAACCTTCTGGAAACACAAACAAGTAAAGAATAAAGTTGATGGACGAATCATACTGCATTATATACTGATTTTCAAACTTCACATGTAAAGAAAGCAAAAGCCAGAGAATGCATTTAGATTCTAGTCAACATTCCAGTTAACTTTTTCCCCCTCCTTTTAAAGAGTTTAAAAGTCAAACTAGGTTCCATACTGCAAGAATTTCAATGGAAGGGTGAAATATTTTCGTGTCTCACAATGGATAAAAAAAATCCCCATTTGGCAAATGGTCAAAAGTTTAGGAAAAGCTGCACAAAGCACAACAAGATGACTAGAAAAGATGCCTTGAAGCACTGAAATGGAACAACAGGAGTTGGGAAAGGTCAGTCACAACAGTAAAACTACTGAACATATTAATCACAGCCTGGTTCTCTGTTGCTCTGAGCCCTATTTCACTTAGTCATTTTTATCAGTGCAAAATGGGTGCAAATCATTATTCAAATACTATTTCATACCCACTTATACTGCTATTAATTATCCCTGCAAGGTGCAAGGCAGTAGCTTATAGAGTTTGAGTTTTGCAGCAGTCACGCACCTTTTTGGGTCAGTGGGAATGCAACTATGCAAAAATATTCTCAGTTAAACTGTACTTTACACAGAAGTTGACATTTGCAAAGGAATAGAAAAAAAAGGATCTTTCATGCATTATAAATATTATTTCTGAAACTGTACAAATATTTTTGCTCTAAAAATTCCACCAAATGCCACCACTAACATCCTAGAATAGGAGAGCAGAGACAAAATACAACTCTCTAATCAAATCCCTATTTGAAACAGTGATTTAGGGATGATATCAAAGTCACAGGGAGTCAAATTCAGGAAGAGGTGATTGATTGTTTTTTCTAGACATTCCAAAAGATTCTAATTCTTAGAAGTGTCATTAAGAGCTTTTATTGTGGTAATCTGGAGATCACCACAGTGGATTTCAGTGGGGAAAAAAGCTCAGAGAAATCAGTAGGGAGATTTCGTATAGATAGATACTGCATCCACCGCAGAAAATCTTTTCAGGTCTTAGAGAGGCATCTAACTGAGCAGGTTTGGATTCCATTTGAAATGAAATGTTCACAGTATTCAAAGTGTAGGCTGAATAATAGGACACTAAGTGAAGTCATGCTTTCATTTTATATTGAATTTAAAAATAAGTACTACTACTCAGAAAATGAAGCAACAAAATATTCCTGTATTCATTTAGAATCCGGAATAACAGCTAAAAACTGTTCTATTAATTTTAAGGCCACTTCAACTCTGTTTGCTTTCATTTCCATTTAGGACTATAACAAAGCCAAAGTGGCTAAGTTTAGTTTAAGTCTAGCTCACAACTTCCCCCAAACCCCCAGCCCAGACTAAAGGAAATAAAGAGATAGTAGGGCTGCATTGTACTCTACATATGTCACTCAACCATCCTTTAAATTTCTCAGATAACAACTTCAGAATAAAAGCAAGGTTAACCTCACTGAAGGTTGGATGGATACTTGCTTTCTTTCCTGGATCGTTATAGATACCACGAGGATTATTCACAGCACAAACACCATTGTGATGTACTTGCATTACCTTCTCTTTCTATCAACAAAAATGGAATACTTTTAATGTCAGCTAGCACATTAACTGTAAGTAGTACATATCCCCTAAGAGTTGGGAAATGTACTGCATTATTTCCTCCTTTTATGTCCACTAAATAAATGATAGTCCCAAAAGCTGACTCAACATTTGATTTTGCCTTTTAAGTTTCTTTACAACGTGACAGCATATCTTCGCTGCACATTGAAAAGCTACTTCCTTCTCTATGGTATGTATTTTGCAAGGCTTGGTTTCTTCAGCATTTCCAGCACATCTAACGATACCAATAAATTAAGTCTAGTAAATAATTCCCATTTGAGAGAGAACTTTCTGAAGTTCTCTGAGACCCCCTGCATGGGACAGACTTGCACAAGAAAGAAAAAGTGCAATGCAGTGCAGCAATATCCTTTAAGCGTTTTTGTTGAGTATCTCAGTGCATGTAGAAAACACTCTTCTAATACAAATAAATTGAAAGGAATGCTAAGGGGGAGGAAGCCATCCTAACTCTACATATGCGATGTTGAGCACCGCCTGAAATGACCATTAATGCTCAGAGACAGTATCTCGGCATTATACCAGACAGAACAGCACAAATTTCATCTTAATGGTCAACAGCAGTTTAAAAGAAAATACAACGTTTATAATTAGGAAAGGAATAGGGAACTACACAGAAAACAGCATTGTGACATTGTGTAATTCCATTTTATCCCCACAGCTTAAATTCTGTTCAAGTCAAAAAAATAAATAAATAAAAGAACTTGAAGAGATACAGAGAAGGACAACACGGATAAGAAAGTTTTTGTAGAAGTGTGGTGTTAGATAAAGTCCATACAATCTTGTGGCATGGAAAGATGAACAGAGAACAAGTGTTTCTTCTCTCTCTTCATATCCAGCAACCAGACAGCATCAAAAGAAATTAGCAGAGGATCTATTTAAAACAAGCAAAAAAGTATTTCTTCAAGCTATTCACAGTTCAGCTGTGGAAGTCTCTCTCACAGGATGCTGTAAGAGGCTAAAAGTCTACCTAGGCTCAAGGAGCAGTTGGAAAGAAAAACCCATTTAGCACTGATGCATACAGTAAGAGAGACTATCTCTTTTTCAGGATGTCCTTGACCCCAAATCACTGGAAGCTAGGGAGGGACTCTTGAGGAGTACCAATATGGGCTTCTCCAGTTCTTACACCTGTTCCTTGGCACCCTTAACGTCAGTGACACCGGGCTACAGTAATGTTAGTCTGGCACTGCACAGCTGCTCTTATGCTATCCAGTGCCAGGCAGCATTGGACTGGCTTGCATTTTGCAAATGAAAATATTAGAGACGTGAATTGTAATGACTGTTACTTGCAATGAACTCACTGGGCAACAGGTAAGAGGCAGATATGGTATAAATCACATCAGTTATGTTTTCAGCACAGGCTGCCCCCCTTCTAGCTACCGAGAATACACATGAACCATTGGTATTCTTCCTTTTGTTTTTTTCTCCCCAACAAATCAAATACATAGCTTCCGTCTCAGAGTCACACTCAAACTTCTACATCTTAGTTTGAACCTAAGAACTGAGAAGCAGCCCATCACTTTTATTTTTACAAATCCTTGATGTTGGTTATGTCATCTGACAACATACTTCATTATCGAGTCCAGATCCTTGAAATTGTGAGTTCTGAAGTTGCTGTTTGACTGTATACATAGAACATTACTTGCAAGCAAAAAATGGAATTTGTCACGGAGTAATTTCTATAGCTGCAATAAAGAAGCCATCTAGAAAAAGGATTATATAAAGAGAATTTTCCTTTGTATATTTTCTTGTATACTGGACAAATCATGATAATTATTTACCTTAGTTTGATTTTGATGATGCTTGATAACTAATTTCAGAGCGATACGTCATAAAGAACCAAATTTTAACTGTATCCTGCTTGGCTCTCCTTCCTCTGTAGTTAGACCTTCCTTTAAGCCTAGTACTCCCAGCAGGGTTTTTAAAAATACCCTGAAATTATACCCAAAGCCTCATTTTCCAAGTTTAGTTTCTCTCAACCTCCAGCAGAATTATGAACACCACCACTATGGGACTTCACTCCCATCATTAAACTGTGTGAAGCAACAGCTTCAGCTATGAACAAGGCAGCACTATTCACCTGCACCCTATGAGTAAGGAGAGACACGGTAGTGCATGCACACATAGCCTTTCTTGTATTTGTAAAAAGGGTTTTTTTTCCAAAATACTTTTAATTCTTTTTTGTGTACACCCTATCAGAAATCACAAATATTGTTACTTCTCTATCTATTCCTATTTTCAATGCCATGTCACTTTTTTTATTTGCATGCCATATCCAGTAAGTGGATACGCGACGCTTATTCCTTTTCTACAACATGTGATTTTGCAAAGTGGCACAATATCCTAACCATGCTTCCAAAAAGAGCCCTGTTTCTAAGCCTATAGTTCCTTGACTGGCATGGAATAAATTTTGTAGATCCCAACTGCTTTGTTTTGTCTTGGTAAAGCGTTTACTATGGTAGCAGCAAAAAAACCTTTCCAGTCAACGTATATGAGCATGCAAACAGGCTCAAGCAGTATGCCTGCTCTACCTACTGTGTGGTGCTCCTAAGCAGTAGAAAATTGGCTCCACAAATTTTCTTTGGTCCTGTATCTCATTTCCCTCATTTTTATAAAGCCGGTCTCCCCTGTTTTGTTTTAAAATATTCACTAGGTTTTTTTCTTTTCTGGGTTCAACAACTGTTGCCTTTACGATGCCTTCTAGTGGGAGTTTCTGCATGCAAGCATTCTTCTTCCTATCTCTAGCTGTTCTGCTACTAAAACAAACTGATTTTAAAAGCCCCCCAAAATCCCAAAACAGCATATATGATCTGATTATTTTAGGATTGAGAAAAAGAGAGTTGATTTTTACGATGAAGTTTGTATTTGTCTTAAATTATTTGTGGTAGGCATATAAAAGCCTTAAAGACACTTTTATGTCTTATTAAATTCTTATACATGAACACAAAGATATTAAGCAATAAAAAGTACTTTTTCCAGCCAATGAAAGAAAAACAGCCCTTTGTGGGGTCACACCTTCTCTATCATTTTCTTAAAAAAACATTCTAGTTTCTGAGTGTATATTGTATCTACCTTTCACTCATTACACTGGAAGTTGTTCATGGTTCTGCACACAAATATTTTGGTTTTCCTTCTTCTCTTTTAAAATATTACTGTAGTTGTCAGCATTCTCAGTTGTGATCTATGTAGAGGGTTTAAAAGAAATGCAAACCCTACGTCTCCAAACAAATTCAAAACCACTTGCCTGCTAAAAAGAAAAAAAAACCCACAAACTGGCAACATTTTGTTACATTGACCCTAAAACAATAAACACCCAAAACACTATTAAAAACAAGCCCACCTCATCAGCTCCTTAGGCGAAGCTTATCCTGTAACCAAAGCTGAAATCGAATTAAAACACCATCGCTTCCCTGTAGTAAAAACTGCCTAATTTCTTCCTTTTGCTATTAGAACAACACTACAGTTTTTTCTAGTCATAAGAGTCCATGAGTGCATTATGCTTGTGGGCTTAGCTTAGTAATCAGGTCACAAGCATCTGTGAACATGCATTAAGTTTGTGCAAACAACTGTGTTTGGAGGTCAAGCTAATTCCTGTGTGCATACACACAAATAATGAGCTATTTGGCATTGTACATCCATGAATTCCCTGCTCGTACGTGGAAATAATATTCACGAAATATAGGCATGCACCTGCATGTTACCAGATGTCTGACGGTAAGGTTTTGCTTCTCACCACCAGTTGACAAAACAACTTTTTGTTGTCATTAGAGTTTGTGTCTTCAGTAATATTACTCCGAATTTATACTGAGAATGGAATTTGTTTCTTGTCATATAAAGTGGATGTAAGCCTTGAGAATGAAGTTCAGTTGCATTTCCTTTAGAAAAATAGTCACTTCCAACTAGCTGTCTCTCAGTATGAAAAGGAAAGAGCTAAATATTTTCTCTACAGAAAGCTATATCCTTAAACTAAATAGAAAGGTTAGTCCATCAAGTGGTCCTTAGTTCAAAGCTTTTTCCTTGCAACACTACACAAATAACCATTTAGGTTACCAAATTATAGCAAGTGTCTGCATTAAGTAATAGTTAGGTCTAACATACACAACAGTGGACATTCAACAACTCTTAAGCCATCATTCTGAGAAGACAATTGGATTATATTGAACTGAATTCTTCCCTTGAAGCTAGACAAGGTACTTTATAAGAAACAGACCCTACATGTAATCTTGGTGAAATGCAATAATTAGGTTTGCAATTGTCATGGAAAAATTGAAGGAATCTGTGCAAATTAATTAGTAAAACAACTAGCTAATGCAAAAAGGCCAATAGCCTCAGTAAATCGCATTCTCCTACACACTAGTGAGTTGCAATAGTTTTTGGAATCAATAGCATAATATGTGTAAATCCATCAAATGTGCTGTAGACTGCAAGATATAAGTGACAAAGTGAAGCTTTACGTAAAAACTTATATCCAGGACTGAACCTATAGATTCACATAAATGATTGCATTAATCATGGCATAGCTCTGGGTACTTCTTTTTTTGATCAGAAAATGATGATAGGTATGTTCATATCTGAAACATGTGTGGGACCTTGCTACAGGCAAGAAAATGAGTGTCATTCCATTTACACAATTACATTCTTCCTTTGCTGCAGCATAAAAGGTTAGTTTTATTTACACTTTGTGTGGCATTTTCTCAGTTTTGAATACTATGCCATTTGTCCCCAGTGCAATAAAGACTAATATTAAATTAATTTTCAGCCAACACTATCACATGAAACAAAAATAACTAATGGCTGTAGTATAAATAACAGTAAAGAGTAGATAATAGAAGGTTCTCAACAAATCTGATTCCCGTCCCCCCCAGAGATGAGCAGTTTCACATTTTTGCAGTTATTTGTCACTATCTGCATAATGACTAGCTACAGCTTTTAGTCTAGTCAGTGCTGTATGTCAGGATTGGCTTAGACAGCAAACAAACAAGAAAGCTCTCTTTCGATACACAAAGAGCATAGCTGAACCTGGTGAGTCTCAAAAGATGAGCAAAATCCCCAAATTTCTAATATGATTCTGGATTAGACTCATGCAAATACATTTTCAATTCCTCCTCTGACTTCTTGTTCAGAGGAGAAGAAAGTCTCTTGAACTCAGCATGAGGAAAAACACATGCAAATGAATCTGCAGAAAGTCCAGCGCTGTTCAATGCAAAGCTCCTACATACAGAGCCTGGAATTTGCTTGCTTTTCAAACCTAAATGTAAAACTAAAACCGCTTTCTTGGCTTAATCCTCTTATTTCAGCAACTCACCAAGAACTACTAGTGGTGCAAGGGAAACTATGCACTGCCCTTGTCCTCACCTCAGTTTCTTTGGTAACTCTGTGTTATATGAGCACCTTCAGTGTTCATTTGGACAGAAAATACATCTTTTCTATTGTGCACTACAGTTGAACTTTTTTTATCCAGATAAGACAATAAGGTAACTATTTATGACAGGATAACAATATGCCAAATGAAAAAGAATGCCAAAACTAAACCAGGAATGGATTTTTAAAGCAATAGACTATTACTTGATCAAACATATCGGTCAGTTTACATAACTATCAACCAACTTGTTTCCTTTACAAAAGAAGGGGGAAAAGGAAGAAAAATTAGTATCCACAAGTGCTTGAACTAACATTAAGATACGAAGACTCATAGCTGATCCCCTTCAATGGATAATAAATTTAAACTGTTCTTTAAAGTTGAGTACATTAATATGTTTTAAAGTCCTATCTATTGAAATAAAAGTCATACTGAAGGAGAGGTAAACTGAAAAATAAGGTAATTACTGACCAATAGGCAGTGACAGAATAAAGTGTCAGTTGTTCATTCAAGCCTTATTGAAACACTGTATTTTGACCTATTTGGGACATTGACATATGCTATACCTTTGCAAGTTATTTAACGTTAAATTTGTGGCATCCATAAACATATAATGTCGTTCAGTTTTTATTTGCTAATTATCACAAAATTGGAAGAAAAAAATTAAAATTCAGTGTAAGCTGAACACCTATTTTATTAGCTCTGCAGAAGCCCATTAGTGGTCTGCTACATCTACTGTTAAAGGAAGAAACAGTGGAAGTGTGGAACATGGTCTCTTTTACACTGTCATCGTCACTGAAACAAGCATTGACTTTCCTGCACATCTAGCTGCAGGAAGAGATTTCACGCTTTGAGAACATAAAGGAACTGTTAGGCTGACCATTTTTAGAGGTTGCTTCAAGATTAAGTTTCAAGTTTTGCAGGAAAAAGATACAGTGATAGTGAATGTGAATCGCAAAATAACGTTTTGCAACGGCTCTGTGGTTTATCACATGGTGCCATAATTTATCATAAGGTTGTCAGTACCAGATATGTACCTCAGAAGTGCACAACACAGACACATCTTACAAGTTTTATATCAGTAGGACATCAGTCTATCTCTAAATAAACATGTATTCAAAATGCTATGAAATCAACCACTGTAATTTAACACATTAGACCAAAGATACTATGCAACTGGGACAGAATTAAAACAAACTCCTTAAACTTGGCAGTGAAGAACCTATATGATGAAAGGACTAAAATAGTTTTTTCTATTGTTCAAGTAACCTTTTTTCATTAGTAGAGCTACCACGATTTTGATATTTAACAGTTGTGTGTCACTTTAAATCTTCAAAAACTGTGTGAACATTAATTATAAATGAACATTAATAATACACCTCTGTCTAAAGTATTTAAGTATTTATTAACTCTACTTCACAGGCGTGGAAACTAAGACAAAGAGAATCTCAAGTTTCAAACTTCAAATGCTTAAATTTAGGAACTAAAACCTGTATTACCTTTACATTATTTTCAAAAGCTCTGAGAACCAAAAATATAGCTTGAAATTTAGAGGTTCTGGAGGTCTCACCACATCTGAAGATCAAGCTATTTATTTAGGAATCCCAGAGAGCAGTCCAGGTTTAGGACAGCAGCCCAGGATCACACAAGGTAGGACAAGTACTGATTTGCAATTCATGTTGCTTAATTTCAGCCCTGTAGACACTTTAGGTGCCCAGTTTAATTATCCAGGATATATCTGTAGTCAACAGTAACTGAAAGATGCCTTCAGAGTTTAGGTCATTCTATCCTAAGAGCTGCATCTAATCTAAGTGGGATAGAGGGGAAAAAAAAAAAAAAGAGATTAACAGTTTACAGTGGTCATCTATAAGCCACATGAGGCAAATGCAACTTAAATGTGCAAGCCGTCCACAACAACTCCTTGCACACAGCATCACTTCAAAATCAGCAAGGGCTAGTATGTTCTGAAAGACCTGCGAGATCAGACTGCAATCACAACAAATCAATTCAAAGACTCTGCAGTGGTTATGTGTTTCTCTCCAAACTGCTTGTTTATTCCAGCTGCAAAGAGCTAAAATAGTTCCTCTGTGAGACACTATTTATTTTAATAGCCTACTATTACAATAAAAAGAATTATTATGCAAAGGATGCCCCATAATTAACTTTTAAAAGCTGCACAACGCAATGCTGTGCAGAAGAGTCTCTTAAATATACGATTCAGTATCCACGTAGAAATAGATGAAGTCTTTGGACATGGATTTATCCACACAAAATGTTCTTCCAATCGGGCATATAAATTTTATAATCTATAAGTATATTATTAAAAACTACTATGAAAGAGGTTGATTCTTTATGCATAATCAGTTCCCACTGAGTTTAAATTACTTTCAGTAACGCACTGATTCAGATAACATACTCTAAATGTACAGAATATTAAGCAAATGTTTATATTAAAAAACTGCTTTTAGGTGAAAACGTGCTCAGTGAAGCACAACCCCCATAGTGCCTTGCAGAATATTAACACTCAGTAGATCACAAGATGACAAGTATTCCTACGTAAAAGCTTGAGGTGGGATAAAAGGTAGCATTCAGATGACAAGCCTCAACAAAAGAAATGTGCAAACACATGGGGTGTGATACTATTGAGATGTAAATGAGGTTAGAAATATATGGAATCAAACCTGCTTAGAGTCAGGAGTGTCTTGTAAAACAGGGACAACAGCATGTTTAGCATGAGCAGCTTCAGCTGACTGGTATGCCCACTAGAATTTGCATAAAGACTACCGAACTGTAAGAAGTGGTATGTGAATAGAAATAATATTTTAGGGGGATTATAACGTAACTCCTACTAGAGAAGGACGCAAACTAGACTACCTGAACCAACCTCTTTTGGAGGCTATGGGATCTGGGATCAGAATCAAAACGTCAGGTTCAGGCCAAGATCTGGTCAATGTGGAGAAAACCAAAAACACAAAAAGGAGAGGCTGAAGACTACAGATTTCATTAAGTGAACCTGTAAGGGACACCAGCACTTGGACATGTTTCTTACAGAAACAGAGGGAGAAAGGAGCAATTCTTACTTTGAAATTGAAAACGCAAGTTAATACCCTCCTTAGGAGCGTGGGTACCAAACCCACTTAATAGTCAGTGCTCCTAAATGCAAGTTTTTCCTCATGCTTACTTGGCTGGACAGAGGAAATAAAACCATCAAGAACAAGAGCTCCTGTTTCACCAGACCAACAGAAGTGAACAGTTGTCTGTGTGACCCTATCATGATCAGCATAGAGCAGGAAGAAGACAACTGGAAGAACTGTAGCTCTTCTACCAAACTCAGTTAGTTGCCTAGGCAGTTGGGTGGCAATAACAACCTGCTGCTCCTAAAAAGATGACATAAGTTAGTTCACTCTAAGGACTGATAATCTAGGTAACTAATCTTGATTAGCTGCCCAGACTCTCTTAATAACCTGTACAGACAGAGATTAAAAAAAAATGCAATTTGTACTATCCTAAGCAAGCATTATCTGTTACTGCATTTCTCTTCCACTTCTTCCTCATGGTAGCATGTTTGCTTTCACAGTGTACCCCCCCACTCTTTATTGATTATGGAAGGACCCTAGACTAGACACCTCAGTTTAGACATCTGAATATGTTTCTTTCCCTTTCAGAGAAAACAGAAGCCAAATTAAGAGTCAATAATTTTCTGAGGCAAGTATGCCTTGGGTTGTATAGGCCTTCTTCAGGGTTGTGTTCTACTGGATCAGAATAAGCCTAAATTATAGATCTTTACTGTCTTAATTGTACTGCCCGTCGGTTTAAAGACTAACAATCTGTGTTTGGAAAGACTCAAAGGAACAGAAAATTTTATTACACTGGAAAAACTACATATTTATTAGTATAGACTGCTTTTGATAGCTTTAGCAATAGAACTCTGTCTACCTGGTAAATACATCCCAATAGTAACCATGAGTGTTCGTATCTGATTCAGATTTTACTCAACTATTTATAAAACTCCTATCTACCTTGATGAAAATGAGTTTAGGATGTGCCCCTCCAGCTCCACCATTTAATAGAGAGCCTGCACTATTTCTTTCAGACCAAAAATTGCAACTGCTGTATTATGCAAATGTTATTGCTCCAAACAAAAGATTGGTGTTGTCCTAGTAATTAACTGTCTGGTTAATTAGACCTCTTTCCCTTTGCTCAGCAACCTGCATTCATGTGCATATACAGACTGTTATAAAAATAAACTAATAAGCTTTACGTTGTCTGTGCAGAATTGCCAGGATATTGGCAGTAACAAAAAATTTAAGTCTTATTCTGGAAGCTGAAAATCTATTAAAAATGGAAATGTAGCTTTTCTCCAAGAAGCGGAAATCCAATAAAAATGTGGATTTTGTCACGTGGAGTGATGGATTTGGAGCACTCAAGAAGGACAAATGAATCATGCTGAGCTGTTAATATCCCTGCCAGTTCTATGGCGTTCCACAAGCATGTGAAACTGTCTTTGTTTGCTTTCCTAACAAGCATCTCAAAAGATTCTCTGGGAACATAGGAAGCCTCTGTAGTGGGATAATTGTTTCAACAGCTTGGACACTGATTTTTTTTTTTTTTTTTTTTAAATGAGTAATAGAGGACTCAGATCATTGCTATGGAGTGTAATACTTGACGTCAATGGGAGCACTGACTGTAATACACAAAGATAATTAAAAAATAATACTCGTGTAAGAGCAGAAAGTGGTCTTTATTGCTTAATTTATATGTTGTTTCTGATGCTGTTGTGAATTTCTAGTTTATTATTTTTAATAATAGTAATAATACTTGTATTTATTAGACAAGGGTAGTAAAGACTATGAATTATTAAACCTTAACAGAGATAGAATCACTTCAAAGGTGCATTAGAGTATTTGGATTATGTGACCGCTAATGCCTTAAAAATAAAGAGCCCTACACATTTAGGACTTATTTCACAAAGGTCTACTATGCACCTTTGAATCTACCTGTATTTTACAGCAGGATACTGTAAAAACATTTTATTAATGTTTATAAGCTATTAATATTATTACGTAGCTTAATAAAATTAATCTTTGAAGAACTGAAAGCTTAGGAAAATAGATTCATGTATACAATTTGAGGCATACATTTTTCAACTGACACAAGCAGATACACAGTTCTAAAAAAGTAAATACAAATTATTTCTTCTAATCTGTCGCATGGGAACCTGCCTCCTTTGCAATAAAACAAACCCCTCTCCCACCACGTGACTAAGCCACTAAATAACTCAGGATAAGGGCACAAAATATGAAGAATAAAAAGACATTGTTCAGTACCTAGAACAAGAGTTCCAAATACATTTTCTTTTTATCTATATATATATATAGAAAAAACCCCTTATTGAAGGTACTGAACAATGCCTTCTGCAAGACATTGCAAAGTGTGTGTGTATATAGAAATATATATGCAAAGTTGAAATTTTGAGGAGATACTATTAGGAATTCCTAATGCAATCCTCACATGGGTACTTTTTTGGTGAAGAAAAGTAAACTATTAAAAGAGTAAACATATTTCACAGTAGTAACGTATTAATCTCACACAGTCAAATAATTTGAATAGAAAACAGGAAAATTCATCATCATTTAAAAACTGTATTAGTCTCTAATACAACAGGGGTTTTATTTGTTTGCTCTGTTGGGGTTTTTTGGTTTCGTTTTGGTTTTTTAGAAATTCCTACCCAGCCGCTTGAAGTACCACTATATAGATAAGAAAATATCAGAAAAAAATAAATATAGAACAGTTTCAGTCTGAGGAGGTAAAAAAAAAAAGTATCAAATATAAGGCCAAGAATATGACTTTTAGAGTTAATTATTTAGAAACAGCTCAAGCTGCTGTGTAGCTCCTATTAATAGTCTGTAGAAATAATACCACTCTAAAGAATGTAGCAGATGGTGGTAAGACACTGAAAGGAAAAGCATTTTTGTTCCGTGTGCTTCTAACGTTATCTGATCATCCAAGTCCTCAGGCATTCTGGTTTACTGAAGGTATTGGTTAAAAAATTAAAAAAGATCTGATATCATGTTGGGACATGAATCTTAATGCCAAAATGGCACATATTTATTTCCTGTTAATGGCAGATGTATTATATGTGCTCCAGCTAAGGAACAGCATACTCAGGAAATTACATGATGGTCTATCATAAAGTTTGGGTACTGATAACAGAAAGAATATATTTCAGAAATGTGCAGATGCCTTATTTTATAAGCCCAACACTTTTTATTATTAATGTGTGTACAGCACCATAGATAGCCACTAATGGATATGAAATGATAAATTTGTTTTCTCATTCTCTTTGTTGAGCATTCTGACCTAGAAAATTTACTATTGTACTGGGAGCTTCTGTCAGGATCTCTAAGGTGCTTTCTGTAGGTACTTTAAATTCCTAGGGAGCAGGTTGGACTGTGAGATAGTGCTCTTGTGATAGAGGAAAATGTCCTTGGTCCACAGAGACAATTCCTTCTCTGTTGCATCTCAGGTAGAAAGGGTGCAGAGGGCTGTTCCGCATTCACATGAGGTCAGGATAATGCCCATCTTACTTTGCACATGTAATAATTTAGGACTTCAGTTCGGGAAGTTATGCTCCCGCTCCCCCAGACTGCCACTTCCCTTTATACTTGGTGGCTTGCCAAACATCCATTGATTTTAACAGTGCAAGTGCCACTGAAGAAGACATGCAAAGTAGCATGCCTCAGAAGAAAGGGGTGTGCCTAAACTGGCCCTCTTACTCCCAGTACTGGCAGAAGCCTAGCCATGGCAGCACGGTTTCAGCTCAGGCACATCTATCCTGATGAGAGCATGATGTTACGCAGTATGAGCTGTATGTAGACTTATTCCAAGTAAGTCCCCCTCAGCAATGTGCTTACATCAAGTCATCAGTCTGAAAGTGCAGAGCTAAACCTATGGGTGACACACTACGGTATATATTCCTCTTCAACCACGATGAGAGGCTGAAATCAAAGGATAACTAATATTCAAACCTCTTTTCACTACTTTCCCATCACTGTTTTCCATTACCAAGGACTGGATACTTCCTAATTGATGTTTTCAATTCATAGTAATTAATTGTAGCTAGACTTCTTTTCATCTCTTGGAATACATAATATCACAATGGGCTCAAACAGAAGAGTGTAAAAGCAATCTATATTACTGCTAAATAATCATATTCACTGGGTTTTATCTTAGCTTTGCATGCCTTTCATCTGCTTTACAAACATTAAAACTCATTTAATATGCTTTTAAAAAATGAATAAGGTACTATAAAAAGAGTATATTAATGACTGTACATATAACTTTTTATAATTTTAGTCAGCTTTATTATTTGGTGTACTGTAAATCAAATTAAGTACAAATATTAGTACTGACAATGGGAGTATAATTAGTTTTTAATCTTTACTGCCTGAACATGTATTCATTGTAAAGGAGCAGGCACAGACTTCTAAGCCATATCTAGGCATATAAATGGCACATTTAGACGTACACTACTGTAATTTATACATATATTGCTCACACATAACCCTGTGATGACTTAGTTGTGATTTTTAGTAGCTGAGCATACAAAATGCTTGAAAGAATTTCAGAACTACTTTAAAGAAAATTAGTAACTGGAAACTTAAAAGATCACATATTGTGGTTTCTTATAATTTCCTCATCTGAAAATACATGAATAAATTCTCCCATTACAAGTAATATAGGGTTAGGGATTTTTTTTCCCCCCCTTTGCTACACCTTGAGAAAGGCCTACCAAGACAGAAATTTCACTGTACACTTTAATAATAGCTCTTTTGTAAACTAGCAAAGGACAGAGGTCACCCAGACAACCATTCTAGCATGAGGATAAAATTATTATATCCTTTTTAAATAAAGCCATTCATTATATTGTTATTAAATGTCATAGTTAAAGCTTTCAACTACTCTGAGAAATATATTTTATATATGATGTAAAATACCACAAGTTCTAAAATGTGTTGTCTTTGCATTTATTGGATATACTGAAACATGACTAAATCAGTTTAATTACAAAAAAACCCTATTTTTATTTCACTATTCCCTTTCTCTTAAACACTCTACCAAAGCATGTGCTGACATAAATGATAATGATTCATTATTGTACTGCATGAACACCTTAAGCTTCCCAATAAAAGTAGAGAAAATGTATCCTTTTATACTCTAGATTAAAAAAAAATAATCTAGATGAATACTTAGTGGACTGAAACAATTTTAGTAGAACAGGACTTATGACATTTAATATCAGTGATCTGCCTATAGAAAGGTGGAAGGATTCAATGTACATCAGAGCTATGCACCATACCAGAGAAGGACAAGTATAAATGTAAACAATGTAAACTAAAAGGATACATTTTATTGACTAAAGGTCACTATTCAGTCTTTCAAAACTATTTGCTAGCCAAATCAGCAGTGATACAGAAGAAGAAAAAGGGAAGCTTAAGTATTTGAGACAGAAGTATTTGAGCCAATCCTCTTGGCACCTATAAATTAATGTACATTAGCAAAGGCTAAGCCTGTTTATAAATCCCAGTAAATTAAGAAGATTGAACAGCTCTAACAGTATTGTTTAACAGTATTCTAAAGTATCCAGACCCATTTTCCTACACTTCACTTTGTGGTCCTACAACATCTGAGTTTAACTGACTTCCATTCTGGGTCATGAGAGAATTTTTTTTTTTCAAATTGGAACAATCTGCTGGTAATATAGGATTCTTTCCCCTTCTTTTATTGAAAGGTGACAAAGCCTAGAGAGACTTAAAATTATTAAAAATGGTATCTTAATATTAAGATGAAATACAGATATGTCCATTCATTGATTGTGTCTGCACCCATTGTAAGCTGAAAGGGCCCTCTTCTATAAAGTACTGGAAGATGCCCAGAGCTGCTTAAGCTTAAAAGGATTTTTATGAAATCTCTGCATTTTGACATGGCACCTTGTATCTTTTAGCTTGTATGGAGACTCAGAATTCTGCAGTATCCAGACAATATAAAAAACTTATTACAAACTGCTAGTTGTTTGGAGGAGACTGTGTTAGCCCCAACACTGCATACTGGTTAAACATCGGGGTTGGGGAGAGAAGCTATTGAAGTCTTCCCACTGCTACATTAATGAGGATTCACCCTGTAAATATCTCCTCACCTTTCACATTTTTGCTTGCTCTTTTTATTTTTAATCTACTTGTCCCAATTATTCACATGCAAAAGTCAATTTTTACATGTATTCATACTCAAAGTCCCCAAGTGCCTTAATGCAACTTACATCCATACCATAAACACCTAAAGCACCTTTTCTTCAGAGCCTATGGGTTAAAGATGTTACAAATAGCCTCTTCATTTCATCCCATCCCTTCATGGGAGAATTCCTGGTTAGTTTCCTAATGACATGAGTGAAAATGCTTACATTTAATATTTCATATAAACAAAAGACATGTTCTGCAATAATGTTGTTTAATATATTTTTAAATGATTTGTTGTTTTGAAGTATTTTGACTTGTCAGCAATTTTACTGTAAGAAAAGAACAGAGAGATAAAGTAGATTGCTAATAGCATAACATCTTCTGTGTTGACTTAAAAAAACAAAAAGATGCGAAGCTTGGCCTAAATCTGTAAATCTAGAAGTTTGGAAGTTTGAAGTCATGTCAACCTGCTTTTGTCACATAATGGCACAAGAATTCAGTTTCCAGATCCAGGGAAAGATAAAAAGATGCACCTATGGGAAACAGAATGGAAGTACACTGTGTAATACAAAGAAAAAAAGTCTTAAGAGATCATAACGTGATAAAAGGAATTAATAATGAGTGTAGGAAAAAGACAAAAAAAAAATCAACAGTTCATCTTGGAAGTTATGATTTTATTATGAAATACTAATTTTTGAAGATTACTACCTGTCCCCTAAAAGACAAGGCTAGGGGAAACTATAAGCTGTTCTTGATCTCAGAAAAGAAGGAAATCTTACACAGATTTAATAGATCTTTTTAAATCCACATCATAATATAGGAAAAAGATACAACCTCTTGTAGACCTATTACACCTGTAAGCAGACCAAAACCTTCCCTTGGAGACATGGAAAAACAGTATAGAAAACCATAAGAATTTGTTATTAAAAAAAAAAAATATCACACAGGTAAAACACAATGAAATTATAAAGGTATAGTGTGAAAGTGTCACAGTGTTGGAGTATAACATTGGTACAAATCTCTATTCCATTTCTTTGTACGAAGAGGTTAAGATAAATGAACAAAAGCCCACTAAAGGATGTGTAATGCAGCTGTCCCGTACCTTTAAGGCCAAAGAAATTCAGCGCATAGTTCTGTTAGCAATTCAGTGGGATTTACTGCCTTATTTCAGTGGGAGTTAAATGCTAATTTTCTTGTACACCTTTGAAAATCTCTACCAAAATTCTTTAGACTTATAGCTTGGCAAGTATTTTTAACAGAGAAGGGGTTAAATGAAATCACCTCTTCCCAATGGACTAAAGAAATTAAATTCAAACTTTTTTCCTTCAGTTGAAAATCAGATTTGAATGCTCTGATTCCTCATGCATCTTCAAGATTTATTTATAAGTCACAGCTGAATGCACTATATGTTGTATTTATATGAACAAACACATATTAAAAAAGAATCATTTCCATTATCTAGATAGATGTACATTTGTCAGAATCTGAAAAAATATCAATCCTGCAAGTATTCAGTTACTCTTTTAAAAACATCATTCAGGCATTGTAAGACATATAACTACAGCATAAGCAATGACCTTTAAGTGTATCTTCTTTCCCATTATCTCAATGCTGTGAAATAGTGATACTGAAATCTTTGTAATATCTGCACAGAAGCTATTTATTTTAAAATCATTTCACCCAGTAAACCAACCTTAATTTTATTAACAAAAGCAAGAAGTTGATACGGTATTCAAAGGAATCCTAACGTGCTATTCACCTTAGCTTCTTTTACAAAGAATCTCTTAGTTCATTTGTATTTCAGCAAAAGGGCACATGATAATTTTAATTCTTTATTAAACTTTTTCAATTAAATTTCTAAAACCTTATCAGGTGTAGAGCATCTTCAGGGAACAAAACTTTCATAACAACAATACCATGGAAGCTTGTAATCTTTAAAATGACTCATTCACTATGATTAATTCACCCTTTATTTGTATCTGTATATCTAAAGGGCAAATGTCACTTTTAGAGGTATTATTTCAGACAGAAAATTTTATACAGAATTTTACTTTAGATGTAGGTCACATCATTTATGAGTAACTGTCATCACTGACTCATTGCATTTTCTGTCAATGTTGAGTTTCCTCCCACTTCAGAAACATCTCTTGAAGAAGAAACATTGCTTATAGGCTGTGAAAAACATCACACAGCTAAGCCAAGTAATATTTCTCTAATTAACAGAAGCTAAGTATTGTCATACTATGAGTATACCAAAAGTAACACTGAACGCCTTATGTCTCTGCTTCGAAGTTGTTGCAGGATTTTGCACTGATTGCATGAGCAGCGTTTAAGAGTGCTGCAAGGAGAAATTATTTTCTGTAGGCCATAGTATAATAAGTTCTAATAAAGAAATTGCAAATAATGTTAAAACAGTCACTATGGCCAAGTTTGTTTCAAAACAGAGCATATAACTATTGACAACAGTCACACACAGACTGACACAAAAAAAAATAATCAAGACATCCTTTAAAATCGTCTCATTTAGTAACAGGATGAAGTGCAAAAACAGAAAAAGACAGTATACAGCAATGCCCAGAGAATGCGAGAACACGAAGTCCTGTGGATTGCAAGTGCACAAGTAAAAGGCAAGAGTTCCTACACCTCTGTCTCTGTTGGTGGGGAAGGAGAAAGAGAGAGCATGTGCAAGCATAAAAAAAAAATACAATCAGGCTGTATTTTGGTAAAGTGCTACTGCCAGTAATCCATCTATATTTAAATAACTTCTTTCTTTACCTGAACCTGCATTAAAATGCCTCATATGATTGAAATTATGTTTGGCAACAGCCCTTTCAGTGACTACCTTCAAGGAAAAAGGTTATTTCCTCAGAGTCACACAGCCAGCCACCTACGCATTGTCACAACCTGGTAACTTACAGGCTCCTTCCCACTCCTTTTAATCCATCCTGCCAGAACACACAGCCTTTCTAAACAGCATGATACACAGTCTGGCAACAAGCAGAATAGGACTAAAATCTAATTTCTAATCCAGTACTTGATCAGATTATGACCCATCTCCTGGAGCAGGAGATCACTTCTGATGTTCTAAATTGTGTATGAGTTGGAAGATGTCCTGAAGAAAAGAGAGTCAAGAACCAAACTGCTTTTATTTTTATTCTTACCCACACCCCAGCCCCCCTGGCCCTGAATATCCACAAATGATTTCTCAGCTGAATTTAATCCACAAGCAAAATTGACCAAGTCAGTAGTGACTACTCTAAAAAAAAAAAAAAAAAAAAATTTATTTTGCTTATACTACTTGCTTCATCAGGCAGATTTCTTTGCCAGACTCTTTTCTTCCCATTGTCTTGACCATCTGCCTACAAGTCTCTTTCCATTTATTATCAGTAGCGGTATCTTACTGTATTTCATTGCCATGGTGTGTGTGGCCTTGACTAGTTATCAGTTCATTTCACAGCTTTGTTGTTTGAACTACTGCCAAAATGACTAGTTCATGTTTTTGTTACAAGCTTTGGAAAAGTTGGTAACTTGGACAGAGACATTTTTTTCTTTCTACACAGTCTTTCTTCCAGATGGTTGACATTACTTTGAGCAGTCCTCTCTTTTCAGTTTTGAAATTATTTGGTCTGGCAGTGACTTTTATTTCTTATTTTTAGAGTCTACAAGCTGGATTTGTATCCCATGTAAATTTGCCTTTTGATGTCAATGAAGCTACAGCAACTTGCATAGCATGATGATCTTGCTTCATCAGTGGATCAATTATAACTCCAAATGAAGCTGAAAACACTTTTCAAATAGTCTGAAATTACATCATTAACTCAGAGTTCATGATTCCCCCCCCCCCAATCACGCATTTATTACTAGATTATCAGCTAATATTATTAGTCAAACATAGCTGGAAGTAGGATTTTCCTGCTGTGCACAAGTGATTTGAAGTGCCTCAGCCAGTTTTATGTTCCTTATCTAATCATGATTAGGCATCTTTTGGATATAAGAAAGGTAGTGTTTAAGATGTAGTACAGGACACAAAACTGCTTTAGATAGGATATTCATGAGAATCTACGTTAGGTTATTACTCTTTCTAGAAGACACATCATGTGCTTAAAGTCAATGACAAAACTTAAATTTGCTTAACTGATCTGACAATAAATATTTTATCTGTGTTGATTTCAATAGAATTTAGATATTCAAAGCAAAAAAAAAGTTGTAATAAAAAAAGTTACTTTGAAGGAGTCATATATATATATATATAAAGAATGTCATAATAGGTATAATGGATGACTTAACAGTTTCTTAGGCCACCTGAGCTATATAAACTTCTGTAAAGAAAGCTGGTAGAATACAAGCATAGGCTCTATATGTATAATGTATGTATAACATATGTATGTACATACAATGAGCAACTCTGCAGTTTTAGTCCACCTGAGCTATACAAGCTTCTGCAAATAAAGCTGGTAGAATATAAGCATAAATTCCTGAGGAATTAATTGGGAAAAAAAAAATCTACCCTTTCTTCTGATTTTAGCTTAAATATCAAGAATGTATTTATGATTGTGACCCAACTCACTGCGAAAACAACTCTTGGGAAGCAGATGAAGCACATACATTCTCATTCTGACTTTTCTCTACTGCTGAAGAAGCCAGTTAGCACATGGGAGAGCTGTCATGCACTTCAGCATGAATTTTCCAATGGCAACGAAACCAATGGGTAGAATTTAGGTCTCGTTATCATCTGAGAGAGCTTTTCCATTGACTTTAACTAAGCCAGGATTTCATCCAGGGCTGTGCAATTACTGTTTCACTATATTATTTCCTCTGGACTAGATGGTTGTTTCAAAAAAGAAACACTGGCAAACCAGAAAATCCTTCTCCACAAAAACACACTAATTCCCCTCATCTCCAGTATAAATGTTTAAATCTTTAAATGTTTTCTTTTAAAATATAGCTACTAAAAGCTCTTTCAAAACAAAATTGAAATTATGCCAGAAAGCCTACAAGGTGTATTTAAGGATTGAAAAATTCTTTATTGTGATAAAAAGCTTTGAGACTTAAATCATTCAGCCTTGAAAAAACAGAAGGATGAGGAAAGACTTCATTATGTGTAGTTAGGAAAGAGATGTTTATACTACAGGAGAATAATGAGAACTCAGTGATCTGAATCTAGTAGATACATTTATCTACTAGATTCGGATATCTACAACACAAGAAATTGCATTAGATAAATATGAGGAAGAAGTATAAGTTTTTTCAGTTTTTGGCTCTAACAGACTGTAAATCCCTTAATGTCTCTTTGTCTCAGTTCCTTCATATGTAAAATAGACTGTTGCCTTTGCCCGATTTGCCCATTAGCCCTCCAAGCACTGTGGAGCTGTGGGTGCTCTCCCTGCCTGTGTCCACACAACACCTCAATGCTGTATAGGCGGTAGCTTCTAGGGACCAGAAAAATACAAACAATAATGGCTTTGAAAAAGGAACTTCCATATAGTTGGGAAATTTTCCTTAAGACTGCTTTAAAGCAAGATCAGAATACACAGTTAAAAGAAGCCCAGTCTAGCGTATACTCACAATAATATTTCAAAAAACATATGTCTAAACCAGTCACTTCCTGCTTGAGCTTTAGGGTCTGTAAGGAACTGACACATTTCTTCAATTTTAATAGATCAGCAATTTACAAATCAGATATTCAAATCAGCTGGCTTTTGCACCTCATTCAATTGTAACGATACGTTTGTCTCCAATGGAGACAGAATCACTTGCCAATACGGATCACATTTAAAAAAAAAAAAGTACAGTTTCCCCTGAAATAAGAAAGAACCTTTAATTAGGCTAACAGCTTTCCCAGCTAGCTTCTTGAATAAGTACTTGAAATAATTTGATACCTTGGTAAAAAGCAAATGAAATGCATTAACTACACAAATACTCAGCTTCTCTGCAGGTAGATTCATGTATTCTAATTCATGAACTCCTGAATCTATGGCTTATTGTTAATACTAATATTACTTTTTCTTGTTTATTACTAGGACTCATGCATAACAAGCGATTTATGCATCTTGTTAGTTTCTGGACTTATGTTCTACCATGGAAAAACATGTTTTGCACTGCTTTGTAACTACAGTGAGTTTCACTGATACGAGATATTTCTAAGGCCATTACACTTTATACCGGCATTTGCACCCACTATACTGAGCACTATAATCAGTTTATAGTGATTATGCAGCTGTGCAAGATTCTCCAAAACAAGTTTAGAAATTACTACAGCTCAAGATAGGAACTCATTTACCACCATGTTTTAGAATCCAAAATGCAGTTACTATCCTCCAGAAGTTTGTATTTACCACAGACCCCTTTCCAATTACAACAGACCATTACATCTGAGGTTTTCTCCTATGTACGACATTGTGATGAAGGCTCACAGACAACTTACTGATTGACTCTGCAGCTGTAAGATGACCCAGGATGCCACTCACTTCTTAATACTCAGACTCTCCTTATTCATGACATCATGTCATGCTTCAAATTTAAAAAGGACCTTTTATTTCCTGTTCATTTGAGCAGTAAGTATTCACCCTGCATTTCTTCCGCAAACTAAAGAAAGGTGAGCAGTATGCTGAAGCATGTACTGTAGAGAGCAGAAGAATGGAATTCTTTCTAGTTATTAGAAATGGAATTTAATAAAAAAAGTATTAAACTCATTGTCCCTGGTCCAATGAAAACAGAAGTATCATACGAATACGAAAAGAGATCATACAGTATGGAATATGGAAAATGTTTGAACAATAATTACTTTGGTTTGACATTATTCTTTACAACAGCTTTGAGAGCATAGCTTTTGTGACAAGACTGACATTAAATGAAAAGGCTTGAGGAAAAAAAAAGACCAACCACCACTGGATTCCAGATTTGATAATGTTTTAAGGTAGAACTGTCACTTCAACTACTGTTGGATTCTGGCAGACGGTAGGGTCAGGCACAGTACCTCTCTCAAAGTACTGAGAGCCTTGAATTCAAACTGAGGTCTAAAATGGGTTATGCTAACTCCATAGCAAAGATGGCTACTCTGTACTTACAAACAATAATTTGTACTAGGAAAAAAACCCAACACTACTAAAAACCGCCATCTGACTTCCAAAAGAAAAAAATACAGATTGAAACAAGTACAGCCTCCAGGTAAAATAAGGCAGGGATCACGTTCCTTGAACGGATTTACACCAGTCACACAGTGCCCTCATGGATATTCTAACCTTGCTTTTTGAAATATTGAAAGTTAAGAGGGTAGGGAAAAAATAGGGCATATACCTACAATTTAGGAAACACTGGAATCACTGTATGAGATTAGGTAGAGCAGACGAGTCAAGTGGTCTTCTACATCCTTTTTGTCTATGATCTGTGATTATGGATCACTGCGTCTCAAACAAAAACAAAAAACAAACCCAAAACCAAATTAAAAAAAAAGAACAACCACCCCCATCACTGAAAGCTAAACAAGACTCCTGGAAATGTCACCAAACTACTGGCAGACAGACACAAATATATCAGTGGGAACAGATCTAATGTGAAATCCCAGACCCCATATTGTGGTATCAGTGCCCAGAAGTACAAGGCAATGGGGATGACACAGGAGGTGTTCACAGCTTGGGTCTGAACACACCAGTGGGCAGGGTGAGCATAGATAGATTATCTATCTATAAGCAAAAGTAACTGTGCCATTTCCACACGACAGCTGCAACCACAGAGTGGGCATAGCTGTCAAACAGGAACACCTCACTGGGTCCAAAAATGGCAGGTCCAAATATCAGGTGCTGAAGCTATAAAGAAGGGACAAGGTTTGACAATTACGAGCACAAAAAAGGCCCCATTTCATTCTTTTCACTAAGGTCAGTGTCAGCTTCACTGTCCCCCAGGTCACAGCATGGCTCTGCAGTGTCATGTGAAGGACTATCCCCTAATACACCTTCTACTGCTTCAGTAGCACAGCTTATAGCAATGTAGGTTAAACAGCATTTATAGACACATATGTGGATGCAATCTCATCCATGCAAGCAAATAACAAAATACATCTCCCCCTTTCTTTCCCAGTCTAGAGAGTATCTTCTTTTCCCCATTGCCCATACTATTTATTTCAAAGTTCACATTTACAATCTTATTCAGTTTCTAGCCCTCTCAAAACCTGCACTCAACTGTTTTGCAGGCCTCTAGCCATGGAGGTATTTGACAGTACATGGGTAGGATGGATTTCAGGAGTCTGTTTTTAACTTCAATACAAAACGTAGGTATCTGATCAAGACTATGTAAAACTACTAAGGAAAAATATGCATTACAGTTTTTAAATAAATTCCTAAGTATATATTTAGCCTATGTAAATTTCAAGTAGTATTAAATATATTTTGAGATAGTTTAGACAAAAGTAATAATTTCAATGAACATGTCATGCAAGTTGAAGAATAAAATTAAGATGTATATTATTAAGAATCTAAAAATGGATAGTAAACCTGTAAGGAGAAAGCCACTAAACAATCACGTCCACTTATTCATCTTAGGAAACTGTGAATTAGCAGAGACCGTAACAGCAGATGCAAGTTGCAATACTGCTTTCATTCCACACATAGGTCTCATTATCATCATCGGGAACTCAGCAAACAGATTGAAGGAATTGTGCAGCCGTAACTCTAGCTGTTACATGCTAGCACACTTGTTAAAATTATCTGGAACATAGCAAGTGCTTGATAAGAGAACCGGATGACAGCACAAATACAATGTGTTCTTTATGCCAAATCTCTCATTATGAAGAAAGTTGGGAAAATGTGAAGATTTTTGCTCTATGAAGGAAATAAGCAGCATGCAAAAAACCAAAATGCTATTTCTGATGTGACATTTTGTAATTAAGTGATACTGTAAGATTATCTGGACAGCAAAAGGTTTGTGTGTCCTAGTTACTAAGTGTAGATAGCATTCACTTCTATAACTGTCAAAACCCTTTCATAGTATTTTAATTTGCAAAAGAACCTGACTTCGCTATGGAAATGTTATGATAAAGCCTAAAAAGAACTTATCTGATCAAAGAAGAATGTATTACCACCACGTGGAGATTTGCTTCAAATCTTGCATAACAGCAATAATAAATACAACCCACTTTTGTACAAAAACGGATGATAATGAGAACACAAGGAAAAAAAAACCTTGACATTTTCCTTAATAAGATTGTATTTCGGAAACGAAGGGAAGAATATTTACCCGTAAATAAGGTTTATAAAAAAAGCACCTAAGATGCTAATATCTCCCTAGTAACATCTGCTTGTCAAAGTACTATGCAATCAAGTCAGCACCTGAAGACTGACAATCACCTACTGTAATATTATTTTGGATTATGGATTCAGGATCATTTAGAGATGTTGATTCCTAGTGGTTTTGTATAAATTACAATATATACCAAGTTACCTAAAGAATAATTTAATTCCAAAATTTAAATAGGGTCTCAGTGAAAAATGAAAACACCATCTGGAGCTTCACAATAATTTGTTAACTGAGTACAGAGTACATAGAATTAAAATCACTGCTGTCATCCCATAAGTTTTAAGTTAAGCCACTTAATGCAGTCATTCAATGAAGGTTCACAAACAACACGCATTCTCTACTTAGCCTATGAAAAACTGTGCTCATCAGTTCTATGGCTATACCAGCCATTCCACAATAAATAAAACCTGGAAATATGTTTTTCATCAGACCCCCAAAACCTGCTAATTTTGGAGGGTTTATATGTAAGCCACTTAAAAAGCTTTCAAGATATATTAGAAATGTGATATATGAAATCCAGGGTAAATATGAAACATAAGCCTGCACTAATCAAATGAATCAGAAATTTATGAGGAAAACACGAGAAATAACTCTCATAGTCAATGTAATGATATATAGGGAATAATTTAATTTTCCTTGGTCAAGTGCAACACCAGCATAGTCTCAGCCTTAAATCTCTCTCTAAATTTTCTCATTTACCCCAGCGTGTGAACACATATGAGCAGAAAAAAAGAAAAAAGTATGAAAGTATGAGTTAACCTTGTCTCTAATAGGTGAGGGCAATAATCCTGATCAAGTCCACAGCATCCAGGAAGCCCAACTCAAACTACTTTCAGGGCTGAGCAGAGAAGGCAGGGAAACAAAAACTGTAGAAAGATGCTAAAGTCCTATTGCAAATAATAAGGATGGGCAGAAGAAATAAAATCTCAGTATATGCTCTGCCTGGGTTATTATATGCTGCTACTCAGTGGTGCTGATTATAGGAGGCAGAACAGCAGAAATCTCAGCTAACTGCACTATAGCACAGCCTGTGCTCTGGCTCATCTGCCTCTGGCAGAGGTATACACAGAGCTTTAACAAGAAGCAAAGACAATTTCAGGATATCTAAGTGGCCCTAATTGAAAAGATAGTTATGGGAAATAGACACATATGCCGAAGAAGGAGAAAGAGAATTAAAGCATAGTATGAAGATTGCATAAGAAACCTTACTCTTGCAAGTGATCTGCTAGTAAAGACTTTTAAAAAGTCACTCACATTTTAGAAGTTCTCAGATGGAGTACACTGAAACAGCAAAATCCTAATATACCGTCTACTGCATTAAGGCAGCAATTTGGGTGGGTCATGTACGTATTTAGAATCCTCACTTCAGCAGCAAACATACAAAAAGATATGTTATTAGAAGAAAACAGGGAATTATCCGCAACTCCCTTCCATGGAAAAGTTTTTAGAAATCAGTGCCACCTTCTCCCTTTTTGCTAGACGTTTTCATGTGACTTGCTTTAACCATGGAGTTTGTAGAGCTCTTGGGCATTACCCAGTAGCTTCATTATCTGTATTGGATTCAGTTCAGGTAGTCTTTATTTCCTGACCCACATCTGCAACAGCAGCCTTAACGAATGCCACTTCCAACAACTCCAGTTTTGAGGCTTGCTTTTTCATTTAAAAAAAATAAAAATAAAAATCATCTATCTAGGAAACAATTCCCTCGAACATGCAAGTTTTGGTGGATACCTAGACTGCTGTGATTTTCACCCTTTTTCAATGCAACATGTGTATTTCCATGATTTCTGAAGTATAGCATATATCCTTTGGGAATGAGAAATTATCCTGATGCTATTTCTCATCAAATATCTTTTATCAATTGATCTGTAACTAACTGCTACACTTTTATGAAACAAATTCAGGCACAGTTCACATTTGAAAGAAATAAAATTAAATGGCATAACACACAAAAATATTTTCACCCTATCAAAAAAGAGTTACACTCAGTGAATAACTTTAATGTCTGTATAGTATAGATTTTTCATTCACTTCCAAAACTTCTCTACTGTCTTCCAGAGTCTCAAAAGTAGCCACTTCCAATAAATTCTTCTGTATATGATTTCATAACAAGAAGCATCTTTTCATTCTAGTGCTTGGAAAAAATATAAATTTCCCACTTTTAATTTGCAACAGACATTTGAGTTTTATAGAGCACTTCAGATGAGCTGAATAATCACACACCTGCATGAAATTTCCCACTAACTGTTACAGTCTGCAGGAATCTACATGTCAGGCAAGAATCTTGATTTAGGCAAGAAATAACTAGAAGTCTAATATCATCCTACAAGTTAGCATGAAAGAACATCACATCAAGTGGGGAAAATACCCAACACAAAACAAATGCCAACAGGTAACTTTTATGGCTTACCCATTTTCTATCTCATTTTATTGGAGCTCCCTTGGTTTTCTGACCCATGTGACACATCAGCATATATAAATCAAGCCTAATTATAAATTGCTTTGTTCTTAAGAAAAGTGAAGGCTCAGGTTGATATATTGAGACATGTTTGAGGCACGTAAATCACTATTTGTACTCACTGTAGAATGAAAAACAGAAACAGAATGGACTTGATCTGGATAGTGAGTGGCAAAGACAAAAAAAATATTAATTGTTCCTTGTAAAAAAAAAAAGGAAAGAAGAGCATTATGTTGCCTCAGATTTTAATTCTTCAAACTGCAACACTAAATTTAGTCTTTACTCCTATCCATAACCCAGCTCTTTGCAGAAAGTTTGAGGGCTCTATGGGAGCAGAATAAAGACATATTCCTACACTTCATTTGATTACTAAACACCATCACTCAGTACCACAGGTATTGAACGTAACAACTGCTAAACAAAAGGGATCTCATCCCATGTCATTATTTCTACTTGAGAAGGATACTATGATCTACCATGAAAGAATCCCTGAGCAAAGGGCAATTGTAAATACTATGATGCGATACTGGCTCTAATAGAGCAGTCTCTAGTGGTCTGATAATAACCAGATGAATCACTGTAGACGCAGGGTAGCAGATAGACACTGGAACATGAATTTTCTTTCATTTCTTCACAGGAAGCAACAGTTTTCACAACCACTGTACAATAGTTGTTTCAAAGTCTTCTGCATATGTGTGTGATAAATAGCATAGCTCTTAATGGATCAAAATATTTGATAGGAGCTTTTAACAACAAATTGTGCCTAAAGAAGGGGGAATTTGCCTCCAAACCCTTTCCCCCATAGACCCATTACCAGAAAAGAGCTCCAAGAATATATTGACATTAAACTAAGCAGATTCCTGACACTTGAACTCCTTCTGAGCCTTTTATCCCCATTTGAAAAACATCTCTGACAACTGATGCTTGCCCTGATATTGTTAGTTTTTCTCTTTGTACTGTTATGAACATTTCAGCAATAATTTTAAGGTAAATATCTTTTTAGACTCTTACTGGAGATCAGTAAGCCTAGTCAAGTATGTTTGGTTTAAATGCACAGCAAATTCCTGCCTCCAGATAACACATTTTGGTATCGATCACTGAGACAGTGCATCTGAAACTGTGAGCAATCTATATATTGTGCTGCCTCTCACCTCCATAAACTTGCAGAATTACAATGAACCTTCCTTTACCCCTCTTAAATGTGCACAGAAGAGGGCTAGTAAGCAATGAGACAGTTTGCCCTCACTTGATGTTACCACCAGCAAATTTGAATAGTAAAAAGAAAATAAAAGAGCAGTAGATCAAATATATTTATCAATGACATAAGACATTATCAAATGCACAGTGTACTAGGAGGAAAAAGTTGCAGTAAAGGAAAGATACATACCATACAGATCTGATGGGATATTATTAAGCTACTTGAGTAGCCTTTAGAGTGGCTAAAAACATTTACAAATCATTGCAAGCATAACATGTATGATACTATTTTTCTGTATTACCTGGCCATGACCCGCCTCACCTGGGGCTGTGTTTGACGCTACTTACCCTCACTGGGCCTGATCCTGACTCCTCACTCATGAGCTGACATCCTGGCCTGGCCTCATCCCATCCCCATGGAGCTGCCTGATGTCTGGGCTGGGGGCTGCCCCCCTCAACCTGCCCTGCTCCTTTGCTGTGGCAGTAGGACAGCTCATGCCAGCCCAAAGGTCCCCCACAGCTCCTGGTCCCCAGGAAGGAGCCGGGCCTCACTGTACCCTCACAGTCTCAAAAGTGTAATTATTTTTTTTAAAGTAAAATATCAAAACATGATTTGAATATTTCACCAGTTCTTCCTGTAAATGATTTTTCATTATGAGATTAATGAAGTGACCCCTTTTCCACTAGTTGCAATAAATTAGCTCCTGAACATCTGTAATTGCCATGTTGCAAGCATTACCTATGAGCATAACCTCTCACATCACTTGCAGAAGAATATCTTTCTTAGGTCAAAGGAATATCCTTTTACTGAATGCTACTTGTGTTTTATAGGAACTCTGAAAAAAATTATCTCTCTCCCATATGACAATGTGATACCACATGATCTCAGGAGATAATTGAGACAGATGTGCTTTACACTAATTGCTTTGGAGGTTCTCTGACACTGAAGGTCTGTAGTTATATGCCAATTCTCCAAACACCCTAAATAAGCACACAACACATGGACTTTGCTCTATAAAAACCCAGCGTGGAATTATGAGGAAGAATTGTCACTCAATCCCCTGTCCATCTTTGCATCTACATGGTGTTTTAAAGGTCACTGCCCTTCAGGCAGCACTTCCATTTGTTCTAATGTCCAGGCAAGGCTTTGGTCTGTTTTGAGAATGAGGTCACATCCACTCTCTCTATCCCTTTCAGCTGGCCACATCTCAGGAATCCTACTGGAGCTCAGGTGTTACACTGATGAGAAGAGATCTCTGGAGTACACACATAGCAGCACCTCTCCATGATGGGAACTGACCTGGGGCTAAGAATAGAAGGAATAAAATGGGCTAGGGGAACCACCAGAAGATTTTTGTCTTGCCTGGAACCTATTATCATATACATCTTGTTTTAGCGTCTTTTTCTCTGACAGAGAAGTTACACTGAGAATAAGAGAACCAAATAAAAGACATAGGGAGAGACAGTATCTTTGATTTGATATAGATGAAAAAAGTGAGCAAACATTTGGGTGCACGATCCCTTAGACATATTAGACCCCCATAAAAGTACAAATGTCAAGCTATAACTAGTATTGGAATCAACACCTCTTAGTTTAACCTAGAATCAAACACAGATTTTAATAAAAAAAATTATCTATCAAAGATTTAAAATGATATCTCAGCTTGCCACAAGTTAAAACAAACATTCACATACCGTAACTGTTTCAAGGAAATTATCACACTGTATTTTGTAAGCTTTCAGAGTATTTCTCCAGAACAACACACTTAATACTACTCTCAGCTTTTACTAGATACGTTATTCTCTGTTACGTATCTCCACAATTAGACATCTTCATTTTCACCTTCATGTTCTCTCATTTTATACCCTTAGGCACTGGCTTCTTTCATGTAGGTCAGTTGGTGACAAAGCAACACGCCTCTGTCAATAGCTAAATGTTTTTTGATGCAAGAATCAATCTACCTCTCTCTCTCTTTTCACATATATGTATATGGGCAGACACCACAATTCCCATTTCTTTCGCTGTACTAATAAGCAGATATATTGCACTCCATGTATACAGATATATATCCCTATGGTAGAAATCAGTTTTTCTCCATAAAAGCCAGTAAGGTAATTATCTCACTATGTTCTGCAGCCAGCAGCTAAATGCATCATCTTGCCAGAAAAAAGACTATGACATATACCATAATCTGAAAAGTATTACCTTCAGTGCTTTAATCAATGTTAACATTAACAGCGCTCATCTCTGGCAAGCATGAAACTATTGACCCCCTAAAGACCTATGTTAAGATATGACAGTATTTTATCCTGGAATATGATTTGTGTTTGCTACTAATTAAAATACGTGTGACATGTCTCTAGCATTAACCCCAATTGTAATCAAGCTGTGGATTGTGCCTTTCTCTTGCAAAATTTCAAGAAGAAACCTAGGGACAATGGTAGTACAGGAACAAATCAGCTAGAAATCCCATGTAATTCATTAAGGAAGCAAATCAGTGTCACACAGATGTGGAGAGACATGAGTTGGTTCTGCAATGTCTCTGAAAAGAATTTAAAAAAACTTTGAAAGAAAAATATCAGATAAATGCAAAGAAGCAAATTATTCCCACTGGAATTTACAGGAGTCTATGTCTGAATTTAAGTTCAGAGAGTATTATGAAGTGAAATCTGCATTTTTCTCTTCTCTCCCAGGGACAACTTTCCACTCTGTGACCTCTTTACTCTTAAATCTTCTACACTTCAAAATACTTTCTAATTTTTAAATTATATTTTCTGGGGACTGTCTCATTATTATTACTGCTGTAGCACCTTCAATGAGGTTCACACTCTGGGATTATCCTGTATTATCCTATGGGGTCTACTAAGATTTCACCCATCCCAGCAAAGTCTGGGTGGAGTAGGCATACGCTGCCCAGAAAGCAGCCCAGGTCCCGCCCCAATCCACTTTATGCTCTTCCCTTGGCAAATAAATCATTAGTGTAACAGAAAACTCTTAAACACTGGAACAAACCCATCCCCTCCAAAAAGGGCACTAAGTCCTATCTTCTCCCATCCCACCATCTTTTCCTTTGCTTTTCTTAGCCAAAGAAAATAAAAAGAAGATAGATCATCCATTTAAAATCATTATCAGGTGACAAACAGGCAGCCCTTAATCCTTTCCAAGCATTTTACTGTAAGGTCCATGGGTTACAGATCAATTGTTATGGACAGTTGGATCTTCTTTTCACTCAGGTTCCTGAAACTCAGCTGAAAGATGATGTTCTTATTTTACAGCATAGATAAGAGTATGGAAATGGTCTTAATGATAAATTGAGATGCTGAAAAATTAGAAGCCATTTGTGAAGGTCTTATTTTAGATACAACTTTACTGTGGGAAGATGAGGCAAGTTTGAGGCTGGAGTGACGGGAAAAGAAAATACTTATAAGCATCCTCAGAGCCATATTTTGGTTTTGAATTTTTTTTGCTAGGAAAGAAGGACAATGGCCAGACTGAACCTTAAAATATTTTGGTGTGGTTGGCTTTGTTGTTATTGGGTTTTTTCCACTCCTCTCCCACTACTGAGTATAATAGAGCAATGAAATGGTCAACCAAAGAAGGTCCAAAACCATGCGGACTGAAACAGTCTGTTGTGAATCTTCCACGTTGTCAGCTTGGACACAGTCTCTACAGAGCAGAGTTAACGTGAAACTTTACATTCATGTGGACCTGGCTCCTTTGGAGAGACCAGCAGTAGTCTCTGCAACCACTGTGCCTCTAGAAAGCCTCATGCTGAAAAGCTACGAGACCTTACAGTCAAGCTTCAGTAACTTTTCAGTTCCAATATTTTTTGCCAAATTCTTTCCATTTTCTTCCTCCATTTATCTTCCCTCTGACAAAGAAGTAGTTTAAGAGAAAAATACATTTTAAAAGAGTAACAACCCAGTTGAGATGAAAGGCAGTTACAATTTTAAGGTGAGCTTTAGCTGCCATCAGTTGTACTGTGATGATAATGTTGGTGTTTCATGATGCCACCTGCAGCTTGTGTGATAGATGTGATTGTGTATTTTGTTTTGATACACCTGAGAGGCACCCTGGAAGTGTTGTGTGTTTCCTGGCCATAAAACATGACTGCCAATCCTCTCAACCTCCCTAGAATCAAATCAAAACAAGAGACAGTGACCCTTCTATTGGGGAGAAAGAGAGTATGAATAGGAAGAAATAAAGAATAATACAGAGTGACTCTCATGAAATGCAGAATTATTTCTTCCACGAGTGGTTACCACTTCCCACTGAGAAAGATCCCGGTACCCTCTTTTACACTATCATACTTAACTACCAAGTGATCTTTACTGAAATCAGTGGGGTTACTCAAGGAGTAAGAAAAAAGGAATTTTGAAAAAGCGTTGCAGAACCCAGTCCATCATTCCTAAGTTTGATTTAGCAACATCTATAAGTAAGTATTTTTCATCGTTTTCTTTCATCCATTAGGTATATTTTCATGAAAATAAGCATACTTTATCATTACTTATATTTTTAAATAACATAATCCCATAACTATCTGTTTGCAACACTGATATTTAATTAGTTAAGTGTGATTAATTTTTTATGCTTTATATATAATGAAAAAAAAAAATCAGTGTAATACTGCAATAAATTTGCCAATACTGAAACCCTAACATGTATATTAGGGAATTCTAAACAACATCCAGCAGTCTTAAGCAGTAACATAATAATGAAGCATATTCATACGGGGTATCATTCTATCCAAAGTCCATTATAAGAATTCGGTAAAATGTAATCCTGCTAGGTCACACCAGTTAACCCCGAAAAACAGTACTTGACAATCCCCTGGTCACAAATGAAACATTACTGACACACATTGGGTGTGATTCTAATCTTGATACAGTTATAATGATATTGTCTTTAATAGGTTTTGATTTATAAATAGGATCAAGATGCATGTCCATATTTTAAAATGCAATTGTTATAAAAATATTAACTATCAATGGACTGAAAAAATGAATTGTATTAGGCTGAACAAAAGCTACCAAGGAATTAACAAGCAGAAGCAATAGTAGACTCATGCTTAAATCAGCTGAAGGAATTATCTTGCCCTTTCTACCACATCAAATGAAAAAGGGGTCTGGAATACAAGATACAATTTTAAACTAGAGCAAATTATTCCGCTGGTAGTATTCCATTGATTTCAACAGAATTAGGCTGGCTGGGAATTTGTTCTGTGTTGCAGAAGGACCCTGTTTAACCGATTGGGAAGTGTGAGGGTTCAGTTCTTCACGAGAACTTCAAGCGTGGAAGTGGAGTTATTGCCTGGTTATGGACCACTTTCTGGTTTCAGTTTCTCTCAGGCAATTTCATTTAGTGCTTATATAAAAGATTGTACACAGGTATAGCTGTAGTGCCAACAGCAATAGCTTAACACATTAAAACAGACATTGACTGAAATGCAAATGTAAACTGTATTTCCATCGCCCTTGCAAATATTTACCAGCCCATCTAATCTAGTCATTAACTTACTAAGAACGTAAGCGACAGACTTTCAGCTGAAAAGCTAAAACAGTTCCTTGACTTCAGTGGAACTGGGTTGGCTTAGAGTAACACCGACGCTCTCCTAGACTGAGATTTTTCAGAAAGCAAACAAAGTAAACAAAATATGCTTTCCAAGTCACAACTCTAAAATATATCCTGTAAATTAAATTTTTGCTTCTCCCTCAGGAACTGGAACATTGAGAATACAAAAATGTCAGCTTTTAACAAATATTAACCTTTTAATTCCAGTCTCTCTTTCTAGAGGGTGGCTGCCGGGGTGATATGAAATACTGATGGACTATCCATCACATAGCTTCTGCCTATGGGTCATTGCACAGCCTTAAACAACCACAGAAACCAAAAGATAAATCTTTTGATGGAATACTTGCAATTCTTTAGAGACATTTTGAGCTAATGCCAGTGTTTATCCCAGAGTGGTTTCTCTGCTGTCAGCAGAAGCAAAGAGTGTTTATAATGCAGTTTGCATCAAGACTGAAACACGGTTCCATGGACTGAATCGTGCAACAGCCAGGCAAAGCACCTGGAGACTATTTTGTCTGCATTATTCACAGTGCAGAATGCAAGATCAAAAGTCAGAGTTCACCGACGAATGTCCACATAGAGAGTACAAGGCTCTTTTTGAGATATTGAAATTTGGAGTGATGCATTTATTTCAAGTATTAGAAGCATTTATATTCCTGCATTACCAAACAGGATAGCCCTAAGCAGCAGCCTTCAGGCTTACAATTACACACACGCAGAGGTCTGGAAAGAGATGTGGTTATACAGGGTATTAAGGAAGAAACCATCTATACAGAAAAGACTTGTAATGTGCCCAGCCCAGTGTTTAGAGAAAACATGCATAGTAGGATGAAGTTTGTTTGTTACATGATATTTTATCTGCCAGATTCCAATTGCACAGTGCCAATGAAAGGTCAGAGGACTTTGGTAGTGTTACATTCTGTATTTTAGGAATAAATACAAGGGGGGGGGGGGGTGGGGGGGGGGGCAGGGGGAAGAGGAATTTAAATTGGCCACTACACTAACTGATGCATCTTGGGGATTTTGTGACAATACAGTGTGGAGATCCTCACTGCTTTTGCCTTGCATGTATTTGCAATGGCTACCATATTTCAGCTGGTGGTCCCCAGACTTCCATGGGATCCTACCATCTGTCTAAAGAAATATTACATTTTGATCAGGTCTTGGAATGGGTTCTTCTGTTCCTGTATTTCAGAAATCCAGGAAACAAAATAAAAAGCAGCATACAAATTAAATGTAAATAATCCAATACTCACACAAATTTAAAGAAAATTTAGTTTGGAGGCCATGCCGATACCTCCTGTCATGGATGCATCTCTTACAACACTCTCACCACGAGAATTCTTTACAACTTCAGTTCTCTTGTTTGAGAGCTCACACATTACTCACAAGAAAAGGTACTTGACAGTTAAATATATTACATACAGAGTCTTTGTACTATGAATCCACGTCCCTTTCCCCCGCCTTTTTTACCTCTCCCTTCCCTTTATCAAACACCACTATTGACTGGGGAGCAAAAGCCCCTAAGATACTAAATCTTCAGACCATGAAGGGAAATGGAATGGTTTTCTAATGGAGTATATCTGAGTGCCTCTGGCTTTTAGAACCTGTCTTTAAAGTCTGCTTACTGAGGCATAGATGACCACTCAAACACAGACAGATTTGTCACTTCGGTTTTCAGGACACCCATCCTGTAAAGACCACAAAGTAATTGCGAGGACTTTAGTGGCTAGACCTTCTCTTGCTATTCATGAGGTTCTTGAATTGGATTTAATTTCATGCCAGATTTGACTCTATCAATGGAAGACCAGCTCAAATGATTTCTTAAGAAATGCCCAAACAACAGCCATTGTTACAAATCTTTTTATGCTCCATAATGCAGAGCAAGAAGAGATGCTTTGACTGTAAAAATCAAAGTATAACTACCATTGTCCCAAGGGCTACTGTAAATCTTTTTCCATGTACAGTTATTAAGGACATACCTTTAATTATATTTCAGCCAATTTATAATCCAGGTCTTTAAAGCCATAGATCTATACAAAAGAACACTAAGCCCTCTAGTATACTGCATTATCAAGGTTTTCTGTCTCAGCCTTTCCGTCCAAGATATAATCCTTATGATGTTGTGACTGCTTACCTCTTCACAAGCTCTTGCACGCTTGTTTTCATGCTATTGTGAGTAGCAGACTGATTGTGGTCTTAGGACCAAAGTTTTAGTGTGTAAATGGCTGACCCGGAATGAACTAATCTGCAGATGCCCTAGGTATAAAGAGCCCATACCAACTCAGGAACTAGGATGATGGAACAGAGTTCAAGAATTCATGTAGATACTGTGTTTAATAACAGTTACATATCATAAAGAATTTTCACCAGTAAATTTCAGAGTACTTGACCACTGAAAGCATTTCAGCTCCATTTTACAGGTGGTGAAAATGAAGCAGGAAAGAGTTTGATAAAAGACCCCACAGAAAAGCAATAGCACAGTTATGAAAAAAGCCAAGTTTCCTGGTTGCAAACGTTACAACCTGCCCAGTTATCTGGCAAAAGAAAATGAGTATGGCCAGCTGTACTCACAGTCCACCCACAGAGACAGTGATGGGAACTGAAAACTTTGGCATACCTGCCTCGCTACAGTCTTTTTATAACCCCTTCTACCAGCTGTGACAATTCCCAATTCAAGCATCAATTGACAACATTAGCAAAACCTTATGAAATTGCATTTCATCTTCCAGTTCCTTTTCTTACCCAAGCCTCAAAGACCTGGTCAAACCCTTTGGAAGAAAAAAAGAACCAAACCAAAACTCATACGTGGACAGCTAAATGTTAGATTTAGCTAGAAAGCCAGCCTTTCTCAACATCCATAGTTAGTCATCTGGCTTGATAAGGTTTATTCCAATACATTCCTATTTTTAGATCTACTGCCATAAAAATGATGCAAATTGGTTCTATGCAACCAGCTGCAGAGTCATACTGATTTACACCACCTCCTCCACAGTAGGAATGTTAATAACCATGTTATTTTTAGTTCCTTTCCTGAAACTGATTAAAACTCAGAACAACAAACCTGTTTTATGCTAGTTGAAGACTTCACATTTTGCACCCAATAAAGTGCTGAATCAAACAACATCACCACACCCACTTTTTCTGTGGCTTCTATAAAAACAGTACATACTGTTAATATAGGACAAAGCTAATTTTTTTTTAATGCCTGAGCTCATAGCTCCTAAAGTATTTGAAACTACATTTTACTTCATCAAGCCACTCGGACTGTAGGCATGAAACAAATGAGGTGGCTGGACCATTGTTTGTGTCTTAGTTTCACTTGCTGCCACCAGAAACCACTTGTCAGTGGCTTCTGTATTTAGAAGTAGTCGAAGCAGGTTTTGCGTTTGACACAGTGTTCAGATGTGTTCCTGAATTCCCATAGAATGCACTAGAGATGAGTGATTTCAAACCCACTCAAATTGTAAATTTGGAAGCTGTTCTTGAATTCAAAGATTTTTAAAGAAGAGCAGAAAGACATGAGAAAAGATAAACTCTAATGAGGGAATAAGGAAGCAAAATGCATTCAAGAGCAAGCAGAATGGAAACCAGAGAGAATATGTGAAAAATAGATCAATGACAGAATCTAATTTCTTCTCCCTTATGCCAATCCAGCTTTTATACAGAGATGATACTTACACGTCTTCCCTTAACAAGAACATCAGAGAAAAAATGAACTGCCTGTACAAGTAATACAAAACAAAGTAATAACTATGCAAAGAAAAAGTGTTCATGAATTCCACCTGGTTTCAAAACCTGAGAACAGCTCAAAACGTTCAATAAAATTGAAATAACAATAAATTGCAATACTGTAGGGGAAGAAATTTCATTCAATAGAAAAGACAGAACAATCCATGTTTAGATTTATATTTAAATTAACCAGCATTGTAATACAAAGTTACATTTACTCATACATAGAGTCCTTATTTCAGCCTGTGCAAGTCTATCATGAAAAAATATCTAGGTTTCATCAGTGATGAAGCAAACATAAGTCTATTTTAAACACATTTCACACACACACACTGCAGACTTTAAGCCTCCAGAAAAATAAAATCCCACTGGATATCTTCATAAAAATCTACCTGGTTGTTTTCCACAAGGATTCTTATGAGTCATTATGAGCTTCTATGAAACTGAGAGGGTTTTTTTGTTTGTCAGTTTTTTTAATTAAATAACAGAACAGAATGTTCTCAGTAGCTCTTCTGGTAGGTGACAATATAACACCAGCAAAACAATTGGATGAAATCACATTTCCTTTTCTGCTTCAGGCTTACTGGAAAATTAGGGAGAAAAATGGAGGCCAAACTATGGGCAAACAAAAAGGCGTCTCTTATCTCCAAAAATAATGTAGATTATCAGAATAAAAAGTTAAAATAGGTTCCCTACACTGTTTCCATAAAGAGCTGAAGCTACTGCCAAAAAACATAGTAAATGCAATTCAAGACAGCTGCATCAAAGAATCCATTATTGGCCTGGGCACACCAGTACACAAAAGCAGAGAAATTACTGTTATATAACCATGAAGAAATAGAAAAATTATTATTTTAGTCACAAACAAGTAAAATTCTAATTTATTTAGAGAATATTGGCTGAGATTTTCAACAGAGTGAAAAGAAGCTAGATGCCCACATTCCTCTGAATTTTAATAGCGTTTAGGTTCCTTTGAGAAGCCAAGACAACACTTTCAATTAAACTATTTTGCATAATAATTTCATGGCTTGATCCTGATATGCACTGAGACAATTCCCACTGCATGCAGTGGAAGTTTAGGGTAATCAGCATCTCTCAACACCTGACTGAGAAAACTCAAACCATAAAACTTCTCAGTTACCTACTTCATGGATTTAAAACAAAAAACCAAAAACCTACCACAAAAAAAACAACAAAAAAAAAAACACCACATAAAAACCCCACCAAACATCATATACTTAAAGGGCAATTGAACTGATTATGCAGACAAGGCTAAAGGAAAAACAAAACAAACGAAAAAACCCATTGGAAATGCTTCCCTAGGTGAACTTTTTGAGTATCAGCTACCAAGAATGAACCTTCCCCAGGCACTCCTCAACAGCAATAGCTATCTGATTAAGACACCCACACTGAGACAGTCCTTGTTACAGTACGAATGATCTTTCTATAAAAACTATACTTCCCATCACAAACCATCAAGTAAATATGTTGTGACATCTACAATTGTACATTGTGACATTATCAAATAATACACAAGTCAAAAATTAACATATTGACATTAGCTGCTCATCTAACACATGGAGCAATATACTATATCATGTACTGATGGTGGGGAGCCTGTGAAATTTGATGTCTGCAATGAAAGATTTGAACATATTTTTGATTCCTCTAACCCCGTATCTTTTCAAAGATGAGAGGGTAATGATCTGCCATTCAGCTGGAAAACTTCTGGGCTGGAAACTCTCTTGGAGGGCTCATGAGTCGGTTGGGCCTCTAGCAATGAGGAAGTGCTTGATTTTATGCTTGTGCACATTCATTTCAGTGCTAAGTGTATGTTATAGTTTTAAGCATGCGTTCAAAGTTTTCTCTGCATCTGAGCCAGTGATCTATATATATTGTATTCAGGTATGAGAGCAGTAGGATAATAACCTTGCCTATGGTATAGTAGGATCCTGTGTCCAAACTACGCAAAAGTAGCATGTTTATTTACCATCCAAAAAAGTAAAAATGGCATATAGAGTAATTTCATTTTCACATGGACTAGCATTCTGTAGTATGTAACTGTCAACTCTCTTTACGTCCTAGAAGTAAGATACAATTAAGGGACATAAAACTACCACCTGGTACTCCGTCTAGTTGTTAACTCAGCCACAATGGCATTATGGTTGTGATACAATAATCCTGCAAAACCAGTGTTACTACTAGGCTGCCTAACATGAGCAGCACCTGAATTTAAACAGTTTTTAAAGCACCTGGGTATAGATACTGGCAGTATATTTTAAAGAGCTTTCTTAATTATTTACTGTATCTGAAGCAGTTCAAGCTCTTAAATGAAACTCTCTCTAATTCCCTCCCATCCAGCTGGATGCTGGGCAATCTCAAACTCCTAGCGAGATCAGCAAAAACTGTGTTTGCAAGGCACGTCACTGGCAGCTCTTGGTGCTTTGCAGATTCACTTGCAGCCATTTTTGCAGTACTAGAATCACTTCATTCGAAGCACATCTCAGAGAAGGTTTAAATAGCTGCAGCAAAAATTCTTCACAATCTTTTGGATTTCTAAATTCAGTGAAATAGTAACTGTCCTCCTTAGTCATTAGTCATTTCCATTTAGCATGACTCCTCTTACATAGAAAAGCCTGATTTCCAGAGGGAATACCAATGTAATGGCCAAGCCAGATACCAGAACATGACAGTTGAAATAAAAATCAATACTGAGCCACACAGATCCTAAAGTACACTGAAAATAAAATTGTTTTCCACTGTAAATGTAATTTTAAAATCTAACATATTCAATACATTTGATATTGATTATTTTAGCAGTATTCCTGAAGGCTAATAGATACAGTATGTACTAGCTTCAATGTACTGGAGTACAAAAACTGCTTTTGTTGTCCTAGCAACAGCCAGGAAAAAATGATCTCACAAATCAAATTCAATGGAAATGGAGTGCTTTACTGAAACAGACAACTAAATGATTTTAAAATAAGGCAACCTAAAAATATACTTTATGAACTTGAATCTGGCCTTTCCAAATTCAGATCGTTCTAAGGAGTAGACAGGGTAGGAAGCGTGAACCTACATTTTAATGAAGAATAAGTAGTATGAAACCAAATTGCCAAACTGGAATATTTTGCATATGTATCTGCTCAGTTTCCTTTGGCTACCATTGTCTATGGAGTAGAAAATGGCCCCTCACTACAAGAAGGACATTGAGGTGCTGGAGTGTGTCCAGAGAAGGGCGACAAAGCTGGTGAGGGGTCTGGAGCACAAGTCTGATGAGGAGCGGCTGAGGGAACTGGGGTTGTTTAGCCTGGAGAAGAGGAGGCTCAGGGGAGACCTTATCGCTCTCTACAACTACCTGAAAGGGGGTTGCAGAGAGGTGGGTGCTGGTCTCTTCTCCCAAGTGACTAGTGACAGGACAAGAGGAAATGGCGTCAAGTTACGCCAGGGGAGGTTTATATTGGTTATTAGGAAAAATTTCTTTACTGAGAGAGTGGTGAAACACTGGAACAGGCTGCCCAGGGAAGTGGTGGAGTCACCATCACTGGAGGTGTTCAAGGAACGTGTGGACGTGGCATTGTGGGACATGGTTTAGTGGGCATGGTGGTGTTGGGTTGATGGTTGGACTTGATGATCTTACAGGCCTTTTCCAACCTTAGTTACTGTGATTCTGAATTCTCATCTCCTCCTGGGACCAGGGAATCATATAGGAGACTATTTCTATGAAGAGGTATGAAAGCAAATCTAAGGAGGTACTTCTATTGGCACGGCAGTCTCAAGAAAGCACCACGAGGAGCAGAGAGGAGGACTGGATCTGTATGCCATTTACTAGAACAAGGTACAATGAAGTGTGTTGTTTTTCTTGAAGAAAATCTCACTTTCTCTGATGTATAGAAAGGGAACTAGAGGATATTACTCTACAACCCCACCCCCCATATTGTTTCATGATGCTGTATGCTCTTAACATTCCACTGACCTCCATCACTTAGCACCTAACTGCAGAATCAGATCTGTCACCTTGATCCAGGTCCTACTGCAATTCATTAATGGAGTAACAGTGTTGTTTCCATTTACATTAACGGGTCTTATACTATGTTTATTTTATGAGCATCTGCAACAAGAATCCTGTAAGGAACAGAGAAAGTGAACAGCTAAATGTATTTCAAGATCCATATGAAATTGGAATGAACCAGGGAACAAAAATAAATCATGATAGGTCTTGAAGAAAATGTGAGGAATAGGTTTACCAGATTTATGGTAAACTGTGCTTCCATGTAGTCTCATAAACATTTATGTTGGATTGTATCCGAGATGATCAGATCAAGCATCTATAAACTGAAAGTAATGACATACAACTAACACTTCCGAAAAAGATTTACTGTCCATTGGTCAGCCAAACCAGGAAAAAGTTCAAAGGATATAATACTTGAATATCCAGTATGCTCAGAGTGAAATCAGATATGAGGAAACAATGAGTATTTTTGAGGTATCTTTTAAAACTGATAACTGTTTACTGTTTCATCAATATAATGTCTGTATGTACAATTGCAAGAGGGAAAGGATCACAAAAGAGGATTAAAACATAATTTAAATTAAGTTCTGTTAACTACTTCCATATAATTGTAAAAACCCCAACAATACTAATACAAACAGGATTTTTTTTTTTTTTTAGCTTCTTACAGTAAAACACCATTTAGAAAATCATAAAAATCAGGAGAGTCTGAAATAGGTTAATTCTCAGTAGAGTCTCATGTAATCATAATATACGATAACCAGGCATCTGGTTAAAGAAAGTATACTGTATACATATTTTTATACATCATTGCAAGGGAATATTGACAACCTGGGGGCATGACATGATCAGGAAATGAAAAAAATATTTCTAGAATATTGGAACTACTAATTAGCACCAATAACACATATTCTACTTCCTGGAGAAGATACCAGTCAGATGTCATTATCCTTTAGATAGACTTTTTTAGAAGCATTTAGTTTTGCTCTGTCTTTGCTACACGGAAATTAATAGGTCTGGGTTTATTGAGTTTTTTTGTTTAGTTTGTTCTGATTTTCTTTTTTTTATTTTTAATTTCATTGACCAATGAGGGATTTTTTCTGAAATCCTAATGTTAAATGTATTTATTTATTGCTTATATTGTTCATTATTGCTATATGCATGTAACATCATATACAGTACGTCCACTTATAGTAGTGGCCTCCACTTATGATGTTTTATTCTATTGTCTTGTATTGATGGATTCCTTAATTATATATGTAAATAATGTGAACTACCAATATATTGTTTAGATTTAACTTTAAAAGTAGAAGTATAAGTTAACAGCCACATAACCCTAGAAGACAACTGGCTTAAGAAATCTGTTTTGACAGGGGGAAAAAAAAGTTTTTCTTAGAAAACTTTTGAACTCTCTTTTTTTTTTTTAAAACACTGAACTAAAACTGAATGCCCTTGTGTGACTTCACCAGCTACACTGGAACCTCAACGGGACTGATGCAACAAAGTACAGAATATAAACTTGTCATGACATGTTTGAAACTGCAAGGACATAGGTAGCGAGGTAGTAAAATACCAGTGCTGTATATATTCTAATGTCATTGGAATGATCCATCAACTATGAATTCTCACAGATACTAAGAAATTCAGCATTAACTGGTTTAGTGCTAAAGTGCAAGGCTCAGGGAGATGGAATGAATGATGATGCAAAAAAAATTCTTTCGTTCATGAACAGCAATAGTAATTTAGTGTAACACATACCCCTGCAGACAAGCATCCCTGTGTAATGCAGAATACTTTCATCAAGCAAAATGTGACTCTCTGTCTCAACCTAACCTCCAAGTCATGTCACCTCTGGGAAACCTCAGCTGAGCAAAGCTTTCTTTTGATTTTCAGCTCCAGATTCAGCTTCATGTTAACACGGTAGATAAAGACAGACAAATGCCAATGACATGCTAAAATTTAATTGTAAAATACATATACTATTATTTCACTAAGCAATGGGTATTTTCAGTTAGATTATGGCTGAAGCCTATGGATGTCACTTTGGAAATATAACTGGAATACGACAAATTTTGCTAATGGTTTGTTTGCATAGGAAAGTTGTATGGAAGTTGAAGTAAACAATATAGAAATATTCCGTAAAGAAATGAAACTGACTCTTCATTTGTGAGCATCCTTATTCCATACAAAAGGGACTCATTCTCACTTACTTAGTAATGGGTTAGAGATAATTTAAGCTTAAAAATAAATATCCACAAGCGAGATATACTGTAATAATACAGCTAATTAGCAATGCCAATATTTTTATACAAGCACAATGGAAAAAAAAAGATTAAAACACCCCGACTGAACAAGCCGGCAGTACCACTGGACGTAAGAAATGCACCGACTGTGGTGTATTTGCTAGACAGTAGCAGCTAGCTCTGTGGAGAGTACATCATAGTCAGTTTTTGAAAAATTAATTTCTGACACCAAGGCTTTACTGGCTTGTACTTAACAGCAGCTCTACAATATTTCTGTAGAATTCCTCACTCTCACCCATTGTCTTTTTTTTTTTTCCCCACTAGTGGCAATTAGGTATTAGACATGAAGATAGGAGACTACCACACACACAAACTCTCCATTTAAGCACACGTACCCAGAAGGGAATCTGGGGGAAAAAAGTGAGAGATTTAAAATAAACAAACAAAAACCAGATGGCAATTAAAAAAAGCATTCAAAATAGGAGAATTGCTGCAAGGATGAAGTCAAAGAAAGCTCATGTACAAAGTCCCTTTCTCCACCCTGAGAGCAAGTCTTGCAAACTCCAGAGAAACAGAAGTAAATCCATCCCCACTTAGCCCATGGAAACCAAACAGACCCTTTCAAGGTTCAAGAGAAGAGAGGGGTCCTTTGCAGCAGGCACTAGCCAAGCCTTGCATTGTCTTGGTATCTCTGCCATATTGCTTCATGTATCAGTTACTTCTGCACAGTCAGACAGTGGAATGTAAAGAGGCAACTATTCAGCAGTACTAGCCTGTATTCATCTAAAAATGAAAGACAAGACTAGATTTTGCATTAACTGCAAGGGAGCAACATAAATCTCATTTTCTCGATTCCATTCTGCGGGGGACAGCCCACCCCAAAATTCTTGGGATCCTGATCTAGTTGTTCTCAAAGTCAATGGAAAGACTCTCACTGACTTCAACTGTCTACACATTAAGCCTGTGTGTCAACAGACACTTTGCCTGCCCAGTATTAGGAGACACTTAAAAGCTGTATAAGGAGACACTTAAAAGCTGTATAAGGAGACACTTAAAAGCTGTATAAGGAGACACTTAAAAGCCCTATAAGGACAAAGGCGAAAGGTATTTAGCACATCAAAAGAACCTGCACCCAAGCCTTGTATTGCACACCATGAAGAGGTTCCTATGATGCAATGACTAATATAGCTTCATAAGCCCCCAAATGCCTTTTATTCATTTTATATATCTTGAGCAATCTGGGATAGTCTGGCAGCATCAGCAAGACAGAGATTTGAATTTATGTCTTTCATAGTTCTTACACTGTAAAACAAATTTCTGATGCAGCTGTGATTTGAAAGACAACTGTTCCTTTCTTTAGCCATGAAGCCCACTGTAGATGAAGGAGAGCTCTTGCTAAATCATTATTCATTCTCAGGAAGACAGTCTTAACTGAGCTGGAAATGAGCAATGTTGAAACATCAAGGCTTATATGTTGCATAAATATGCAAATAAAGTAACAGAAAACACAGTATTTCAGCCTTGTACTATGCAATACATTATTTGCTCAGTTGTATTCTTATTTTTTTCATACAAACCCTCCATGATTGCCTGGAATGCAGATAGTGAATTGCTAATCCCATTAGTAGAGCACCCAATATGACCACAAATATAAACATATAAGTGGTATTTAAATAAATCTGTTTACAGCACATTTCACATTGATTTCAACCACCAGGTCCTGCTTTGTTTGGTTAGATATCTACGTTTTGAGACAGTTTAAATTCTAATGCGGTCCTTACTTATGTGATTGGCTCCAATGGCACAGCCATCAGTTTTCATCCAAAACTTAACTGAGAGAATGCCATCTCTATCTGTATAAAATTAAGTAATATGCATGCTATGGAGAAGGATGAACGATGGTTTCTTCTTAGGAGTATGTGTGCACATATGCTATGTGTTGGAGAGACAGAATGAGTACAGAAAACCATCACAACAAGCAGAAAGCTACAATGACACATGCTATTGATCGAAGAGTTTTAAACACCAAAGCAAGAATAAAAGTTACGGTGCAAAACATAAGGGGCCAATACAAGTTAGGACAGACTAATGAATATGGACAGATATAGAGTTCTTTCTGAACAATCAGCTCATTTCCACTAACATTGTTTCATTCCAGCATCACAATGAAAGGAAACAGACTGAGTTACCCAGGATCAGCTCCACAGGAACCAAACAGACTATATAAATGTGCATAAAAAAAATGAGAAAATGGTGTATTCAACAATGAAATTCTGGCAGCACTCAGTGCTTAGCCGGCTGTTTGCAGAGTTTAATATTTGCTATAATGAAGAAATAAATAATTAAGTCAACTAGCCACGTTCAAGTTGTTTAGAGCCATCCATTAGAGTACACCTGTCCAAAATGCAAGATATTGCTGGATTGTTGACAAACAAAATCAACAGAATGCAAGAACAGAAGTAAATCCTGCTTTTACCCACATTAGAGTGCAATGTTATCACGAAAGAGAAAAACCAGGGGTTTCAGGAAAGTGTATAAAATAGCTTAAGTTTAAAAAAAATCCATAATGTTTTATTGTATTGGTCAACATATAATTGCTTTCGATCTGACAATTTTTAGACAAATATAACTCCACTGTCTTCTGCGACATAGCTTGCCTTAATCAGACAAGACTAGAGTAGGAACCAAGAATTTTTTTCCTACCTTCACCTCTGCTACACAGCATAACTGCCTTGCCTTCAGTAGATATGTTCCTGATTTTACATCAGCTGACACAAGATGGGAGGAGAGTCAGGTCCAGTTGAGTGAATTCTGGAACAGATGGATTTAAAAATGCTTTAACTCACCACCCGCTCATCCTAGATCATCAACTACTATCAACTATGATCTCATCAGCACTTGACACCACTAATACATCATGAAGGACAAAATAATGCATGTATTCACAGGTATTGCAGACTGTATTTTCTATCTGGCTAAATGGCAGGCTGATTTTAGGGAATCAGGAGGATTGTTGTAGACAGAGTTATTCTCTCAGAGGATTTTAAGTGCTTAAGTGAAATCAGGGTCATTGGCGGGACCAAAGGCAAATGTTACTCCTTCACCCTACTGTTAGTGCTGCAGCAAAAAGTTAAAAGCTTCAGAAACGAACATGTAATTTACAACATATAGTGTGAACAAATGATGCAGACCCTTCTTCTGCAGCTGTAGTATGACCAAACTGAATCAGAAGGACAAAGGAAATTAACATATTGGGGATACAGAACATAGTTCACCCTGTCTACAGAAGAAACTAAAAGAAATATAAACTTAGAACAAGGTTGCCATTGTGATTTACCTCTTATGATTAGTGGTTTCTATAACAATATATTACTCTGTGATACTATGGGTATTCCAGTGCTTCACAAGGGAAGGCAAATATCCTCATTTTATATTACAGACAAGGAAACAAAATAGGAGGAGTTACTTTCACAAGGAAAATTGCAAAGCTAGAAGCAGAATTCAGGTCTCCAGTGCCCAGTCCTCTCCACCATGTTCCCCCTATTGTGCCACGATGAAACTGTGTGTTCCACTGAAAATGCATCTTTTTGCAAGGAGTAAGATTTTATAATTGCAGCCCAGCTCATATGGCTACATCAAGAAACATATGGCTATTCATTTGCCTATTTCAAGCTCTGCATCCAATCTTTACTACAGCACACTCTTCTTTTTTATCATTAAGAAACTGCAATATTTATTTCATTCTTCCTATCCAGGCAAAGTGAAATGGAGGAATACCAGTTTCATCCCCCAACGCTATTGTTTTATAGTGTGAGAACAGGAGAGGCCAGTAATTTACTATTAATAAAAATAATCCGGAAATTATGTCTCCAAGGAGGAGACAACTCACACATCTCCAAAAGACTCACTGAAAACTGCTTCTGGAGCATATTCTAGCTCCAAGCCACTTTTTTTCCCCCCCCCATAGGAGCAATGAATGAATCCCACCAACCTCAATGAGAGGCCTGGGCCTCAGTAAAGTAGTAAGATGTGCTGTAGCATGGCCTTTCTCCTTCAGCAACATACTCATTGTGCATCCTCTTCACATTTGCCTATCTTATTTCATGTCAATGGGGAAAAAAAAGGGGGAGGGGGAATAGAGCCTCTAAAGACTGTAGACAACATGGGTGATTATTGCCTTTGTTAAGCAAAACAGTAAAATATTGTTCACCTTTGGAGAAAGCAGTAAAATGTCAATTTTTGCTCTTTTACTTCCTACGCAAAAAAAAAAAAAAAATTTTTTTCTACAAAGCATTGTCCTTTCTTTGTGATCAGCTCCCAATATACCTAGCCTCCACTGAACAACCACTGGAAAAATCCATAGAACAGATATATCCCTTTCATTCTTCTTTATTAATGTGGCCCCCATCAGGGAAAAAGTAAATGGTCCTCTATAGTTCTCTTGACTTCCATTACTTGCTTGCTCAGAGTTAGGCAGGTGCCTGTACAGCCAACTGAATAGCCCTAATACCTCCTCCTTCCCTTCCCTTTATGCATACAGACCTGGTGTTGAGCTTGTCTAGAACAACTCCAAAGAGGTACGCCTTCACTGAAGACAACTGCACTCCCTGGAATAAAAGGTGTTTTTCCAGAATCAAGTTTTCTACTTGCGGAACCACACTTTTCCCCTACTGCCCAATTGTTCTTCTTAGCAGCTTCCTCTGTCATTAGGGCAGCTGTGATCAATACAGGTTTTCTAGGTTAAGAAAAGAGAAGAAAACTCCTTTAGTGCTAAATGAGTCGAGGATACATACATTGTTTACATATTGCCCAAAACCAATATTTGTCTTGAAGGTATAATTGTCAGATGTACATTTGTCCTCAGGATCAAAGTCTAAATCAGAACCACTTTCTGTTTCAATTAGCCCTAAAAAAGGTAAGTGACTATATAAAAGAGTATTCCTCTTACTTTTGCATTATATTTATTATTATCCAAACAACAATACTTTTTATTACACTGCTGCATTGAATGTCTCTGACTTGTTATACAGGAGAGAAATAATTGTCTTTTTTATTTTTAGCTTTTGTATTATGACAAGGACTAACACTTTTGGAAGTAAAATTCAACCTTAACAAGTCTTATTCTTCAAGAATTTAGGATCCCCTTCTTAAAATAGCAGAAATAGCATTGAGCAAAATGCTCCCTTGACTAACTATTCCATATTTTTCTAGGAGTTATTGACATTACATGTAACTCATTATTCTCAGTATCTGGTGCGACAGTGGACGAAGAAACAAATTTTGATCAGTGTCAATCAATCAATCATATATTATTTCCAACAGAATGACATGCCAAATTCCTAACATTCTAATGAAAGATGCTAATAAATGATGACCTGTCAACTCGATTGCATACTGCAGCCTTTATATAAAGCGACTGCTTTGTAGCCCCTCTGTAGATAAAGGGCAAAGACTCCAGAGATGAAATTGACATTAAAGTGTGAAATTAAATCCCTGAAAAGAAGATCCAGAATGCAGGAAGCACACAGCAAGAAAAAAAAAAAAAAACCTATAGCAAGACATAAGGTCCCTCCAAAAGTGCACAATGGTGAAAAAATATTTGAGTCAGAAGAAATAATACTGAATACAGACTACTCCTTGACAAAAAGAACAGGCTGAGTTAAGACTGGAAAGACTGCCCCCCACAGTAATATTTACTTTCATAGAAAATTGGGATTGATCCATTTTTAAAGATTTTTCAATTTACATTTGTGAAAATTAAATAAGAAATACCAATATAATGCCTACTTTGGGGACATGTTTGATTTTGGACTGGTCAGCTGTCCTATGCATCACCCAGTGACTGATCTTATCAGGAAGAGTCTACCTCAGATATTGTAGCGAGTCCTTGTTTAAAACCACAGTCTGCATTCATGTTTCTAGAACCACCCCAGAATACTCGCTGCAGGACCCCTGAAATGTTGCTGGAAGTCAGAAATTACCTAACATTTGTCCAAAAGGCAGCTTGGTTTTGGTGCACGATTTTTAAACATAGGAATGGGAGAGAAGATGATCGATCTTGTCCCACCAAAATTCACAGCCAAACAATAGTATCTCAATGGCCTCACTTTGAAAATTTCAAAGGGCACAGGTAAAGGCATTGTGGGCAGTCAGCAACAACATACTTTACAGACTTACTGAACTGTTTGTTCAAGCAGCACCTGGTTGCAAGTGTAGCAGTTTATCCCAGCCTAGAACATCTCTATTCTATCTTAATATTTGTACTAATCTTTTGTTGCCATTTTTTGTAGTTTTGTGGTTGTCCCTTCTTTAGGTAGGGGGCTGACAGACCGAGCACAATGTGCTGCAGACTTCTCCCTACACATAAGAGGGGAAATTCAAATGCAAGAAAGGGCTGGTACCACTCTGGTGTTTCTTGCAGTGATTTCTTTCTCTTACAGTTTCAATTTCCACTATTCTAACCATTGGCAGTGAAAAAAAATTATATCCTTAGTCACATATTCACTACTCACAGGGCATACTTTTTTCAGTCACATATGCCAAGAGGCCACCAATTCTGGGCGTATATTAGCATGCCAAACTGCATGGTGGCACAATCCAGAATTTTTGATGTAAGGAATTGGCCAGCTGTGAGGAAACAGCATACTGCTCTTTGCCAGCCAGCAGAGGCTGAGTTGAAACTACAACTCAAACCCATCATGATGCACTGCCAAGGGCTCAAGGTTACTGCTTAACTCTTCCCATAGCTCAGAAAAGTTAACCATTAGATCAAAAATTTGTAAGACTACTTTGACACTGATTATTCCTATTTCATTGAGGGGAAACTCCATTTCTGAAGGGTTTCCTCAGGACTGTATGCAGGGACTTTCAATAAGATACTAATAGCACAATTCTATTTTACAATCTGGTTCACCATGTGGTAGATACGGAATTATGCACTGTACACAAAAAAACTACCTAGTAGTTAGGCTGCTTATATCTTCCCTTATAATCCCAAATACATTTATTATATTTGATCTGGAAATTAAGGAAATGCCTGAAAAATAAATAGCTCAGAACGATCAAAATCGGACAAGGCAAAGATATATCCAATACAGGCCAATGATGCACAGGAAATAAATCACTGTCCCTCCATTGTCTTGTCTTATACATGGATCATAAACTCTAGGGACTTTTTTCTTTTCCATTTGTACAAGGAGTACTTATAAAAGACTAATAATATTTTTATGTAGATTACTGGCATTTTACACTCAAAGCTTTTATTTATCCTTTTCTTATCATGTGATTCTGATTTTAAACAGATACATTCTTTGTTTAAGGAATGAACTTGCTAGTAATTCATTTTTATACTACATTGGTTAATGCTAAATTAGCATGGAATACATTAGGGGTAGCTGCAATATTTTGTTCTATTTCAGTAGTTCATTATAAGCAGTGAGGTTACAATAAACCTCCAGTACATCAACATCTAGAAACAAGTTACAGTACAGCTCAGAGATCACCTTTGTATTGTGAGCCTGAAAGCTATGATTAGCAGACAGATACCTCAAAGAAAACATTAAGCGAGAAATGTGATTTTATTGCTCCTACAACTTCGTTACTTCAATTTTTGCATTATTCAGTGGAAACTTTAATTCACCTGGATATATTTAAAATAAACCAAGTTGGTGGATACATTCAGTAGATTAGCAGCTGTGACACTACTTTTACTTTCAACTTTCACTTCCTAAAAAATTAACATGGAGACTGACTTATGTATTCTCTCCACAGAATGAAGCAGAGTATTATAGAATGTATTTGTCAAAAGAATAAATCATGACTGACAAAGAGAAATTTGTTAATACAATAGTTTGAGGCAGTTGACAGAAATTTTTGTCAACAGAATAGATTAAGGGATTCAAAAAATGAAATTTGCAGATGAAATGGCTTTGATGTTTCTGATGAAAAGTATTTTGTTGACAGAATGGATCAGAGGGAAAAAATGCATTTTCTCAACACAAGGGTTTTAGCTCTTTGACAAAATATATTTCATCCCCAGATGTTTTGGCTGAGTTGTCAATTATTCTCCATGTCTGTCATTAACCAATCACTTTGCTGTCGACTGAAAGATTTCTTTAGTAGCAGCTCTGTGGAAGCAACTGGAGGTATTACAAATACCACTACAATTAATCACACTGTATCATTAGTTACGATGCTGTAGCTCGTCCAATACTCACCAAGTGCCAACTGAGCTAAAGATACAGTTGGTTTTGGGTTCAGGGTTTTTTGTATGAATGGATAACCAGGAGTTTTGGCAGGCAAAACCAAATGAAACCCCCCAAAAACCCACACAGAAAAGATCAACTATAAACTACTTTCAAGAAATTGTTTTTGTGTTGCCTGTTGTTTGAAGAGTAACTTAAGACCTTCTTTTAGGATACCATATCTTATCTCCCAGCTTTGTACAAGGATGAATCATGGCTTACTTTGGAGAAACTGCACCTGTAAGACAAGCCTTTAAAAAGAAAGGGAAAGTAATGAGCAAGGTAAAGGGGAAGAGATAGCAAAGCTCTCGGAGTTCCTGCTGGAAACAGGCAAAACTGTGCAGCACTTGTCCAGTGCTGTGTAGCACGACTGCAGCAAACTGAAACCTAACCCTAAACAGTTATTATCAGTAATATCACATGCTGTCAGCTTAGCCAATAGAGATTTCTGGAGCCCTCTCGATTCTGGGTTTAGCCTTACTCGTTTTAATAGGCAATCCCTGTGTGTTCCTAGGAAAAGGTTTATCAGAATCTGGGGAGCACTACATATTTCACTCCAAATACTTTGCACAGTTTATTATATTCCATTTTCTAAATAAAACTGCCTGCTTTATTGTCACTGTCATTACAGTGCTTCATTGTACTCCCACTGGCTACAGGGTAAAGAACTATTGTTCTGTGCAAAGGATAGCCAGGCTATGGAAGCAAAATTGCCCCCTACACAATAACTACATAAATCTAATTATCTGTGAGGATAGTCCTCTTTTGTAGTCTGAGTCCTTACAGTTAATTAAACAGAGGTTAATATGGTTTTTTCCTCCTATTTCCTCTTCATCCAGAGTGACTCTTTCCCTGGTCATTGAAATAGTGGGGGTTAATCCATGTCAACACAGCCAGTCAGTACTGAATCCAGTACTCCTAAGTTACCTTTTTAGCATCAAGTAGTAAGAACATTTTTCTAATGGGCTCATTTCCCAAGGCTATTTCAAAATATTTCTTGATATAAAACTTTCTAGATAAACACCAAAGCTGTTGATAGCAAAGTTATTGCACCTGCACATTTTAATTGGCTAGGGAGGCATATCTTCATAATTGGTATTTGCTAGCTTTCAAACAGAGGACTTTTCAGTACAATGAATTTGGGAATTAATTCACACTAAAAATGCAAACATTCCATGAAGTGAAATGTAGACAGAAGTGATTAGCCAGTTGGGCTCAGCCCATGTGGGTGTAGAGGAGTATATTTGTACAGGGGTAAAACAGTCCTTATTGTTTCCATCTCTACCCCAGCAAACATATCTGCATGATTCAGAAAAAATACAAATGATTAGTTGGCCATGCAAGAACACAGTCCGCACAAGAAAACTACTTTTTTCCCCATCCATAAATTTGCAGTTTGGGGAGGCAATTAGTGCATTCACAGAATAGCAGGAATATCCTGACTGCAGATTTTGAAGTGTGCTGTATAAAGACTGATGGATTGTGATGAGAGCCCAAGTCAGAGCTGAAGAGGTCTGGACACATCCCCCTGACATTTTAGTGAGGTTCCTGAAGGCGGCCAGAAGGGTTTTAAACTGAAAGACCACATTTTATTGGAGTGGAAGCATTTTTGGAAATGCAGCCAAGGGCTTGATACTTCTTAAAAATAAACCGTAATTCTAAACTTCCAAATGATATATTCATGGACATCAACAACCTAATGTCATACTGTCAAGACATCTTACACTGACCTTGCTTTGCTCCTGCTGAATTCAATCAAAGCAGACTAATTTTAGTCCTTTAGGATTCTAATGATGACTCCTTTTGAAAAAATAACTAAGGATTTGTTTCAAATACAATTCTTCATAATTTGGTTCTTCTTTTTCCCATTTTCTCTAATAGTGCACAACCAAAATAAAATCATTTAGGAAACTACCAGGTAGATGCTCTTAACAACTTCAGTTGTAAATACACAATATACAACAACAATTCTGAATATTAAATAGCCATCTGTTTCAATGATTTGGTAGTGAAAAAAACCCCAGAAGCTTCAGATTATGTTCACTTATAGTTTAACAGCATTAGAAATAGCTTCCCTTTCCACTAAAGCAAAACTCTGTCATTACATTTGATGAACAAGTTGCATAACCAGAAACAGAATAAAGATGACAAAAATATAACAAGATATTAGCTATTCTCCATGTTATCTATGCACTGCCTTGGTCACCTTATAATGTCTCTGAATTCAAATCCCTTCCACAGAATATCTCTGCATGATTTCTTGAGCACTGGCATTTTTGGTAGCTCTTGCCTAGCACTTTAGAGGACTATTCACTGAAAAGAAATTATTTCTAAAATTAAATTACATAAGAGATATGTTAATACCTAATTAGTTGACACCTTGTATGTCACGTAATGTAGCTACACTACTCAACATCAGGTAAAGCAAACTTATCTCAATGAACACATTTGCATTTTATAGTATGACACATTACTTTGTGATACAAACAGACAAATGGGATAACACAGGAGACATTATTATTACAAAGTGTGTGATGATGGATATGTATATTTAAAGAAAACACTCTGACAACCAATCAGTAGCCATTAAGCAATCTCATTTGTGTTAAGCAGGTCACAGCTTCCACTGCAGAGAATCTGGAATCCATACAGTAAGAGAGAAAAATATATCACTCTCCAAGTTCCCCATCTAAAACTGTGTTGTTCTACCTGCTTTCTATTGACTGATTGCAAACCTTTCTAAACACACCAAATCCCTGTCACTACACAAGAAAACCTAATAAATAAATGGGATAGAATAGCTAGTAAATGAATAGTAAATGTTAGTCCCCTTTTTTCATGGCTGTAAATGAAAATCAGGGTGGCAATATGTCACAAATTAGTCCATTAATTTTTTTTTTCCCCTCTTCCAAGAGATTGGGGCAGGTGGGGGGGGAGGGGGATAATGCAGAACAAAAAACCAAAAGGACTGATCAGAAAGATTGTAGAAGAAATGATCCATAATCAGGATACTTAGTTGATAAGGTTGTATTAAATTGTGCTTTTAATGGAAAAAAGCTTGGTATCCTGGTCTTACTAGACATCTGTGCTGTCAGAGTGGCAGAGCTTACTTAAATAATAATTTATAATATTCCGTTGGTCTTATGTAGGGCTTCACAAAGGAGAAAGATATCACCATTCTCACTTTACAGATACGTGCAGACAGGCAAAATAATGTGTTTTTTTTTTTTTTTTAAAAAGGTCATTAGGAAGCCCAGAACTCAACTGTGCAAGAACTCCGAGCTTCCAAATTGACTGAGGTCCACATTGCCCCACATTATCTCTGCACTCATCAAATTCCCACTCTGCACTGCACTCTTCATGCATCTGGTCTTTCTCACTTGCATCACACAGGCTGTGAGACATTCAACCGATATCAAGACCGCATCAGATTACAGAACTGAACAGCATTTTCTGATGGTGCCGTCAACATAAAGCACAGCTGAACCTACCAGACAGCATCTCTCCCAGAATCTCTGTGCCCTACAGAAGGCAAGGATTTATGCTCATGCTCAAATCAGTGTTTTATGGTAATCATAAGTATCTGCACCTCATGTTATATTTTCAGCTTTTCTTTCATAGAATAAAACACACATTTTGCATGTTAGATTTATGTAACATAAGGATAACTAAAATATTTAAGTTCACTCTAAGCCCCTAGCCACAAAGTTTGGACTAGAAGAACCAAAATTTTTAAGGAGGATTTGGGGAGAGGACTGGGGAGGGGGAGAGCAAAAATAACGTATCTGAGAGACAGAAATACCAAAAACTGGTTCTGGCCTAACCTAAATTAGGACATGGAAGTGCCTTGATTTTTAAGGCTTGTGAAACTTATGTTAGCAATAAGAAAGGATCAGGTCTCCGTTACAATTAAATTCTCCTGTTCAGAGTCTTCCAGGGAGAGTCCTCACCAACTTGGTCCTGGTGCCCAGCCCAGCTTGCAGGACCTGTTTTCTCTGGGACCATGGAAAAGAACCAATGTATGAAGGACAGAAAGTCAAGGTGAAGGTAATTCAAATGGGTACAACTTATATTTGATTGATCTTTTAAAAGTGTAACTGTAGTGTGCCAAGATAAGAACGTTAATTCCTCATAAACAATTCGTTAGGTGAGGTCTTAAAGCAGCATATAGCAGCAGCCTCATGAATCATTTTAGGGAAGGTAGAAAGGGACAGTATGAAAGAACGTATCATGTGGGAGAAGCAAACAAAAGTTTGCTATTATTGGCAAAATTGAGGAGTCAGGACATACGTGGGTAGGGGAAAAAAGCTTTAGCAAAGAACTTTGAAGAAACAGATTCAAAGAGCACCTTCAGGGAGATGACAGAGTTTTAAATTTGTGATGGAAAAGAATGAATCAATGGAGAATCAAAGCAGCATGGCACAAAGCAATGACAAAATTATCTCTGCAATTGCAATTTGCATGGGTGTATAGCCACCTGAACCTCAGGAGACATCAGAGGAAGGTGTTTTTATAAAGAAAACCAATGAGAAGCCACAAGGAGAATGTTGTGAGTTCTTGGATAATTCTTGCATTTCACAAAATGCAAGAAATATACCCTGGGCTGGCAGGAATTTTGTGGGAGAGTAGAGAAATATTTGCAACCTGCTCAAACTCAGCTAAAGAGCAAAACCACGGAAAAACCAAGGAATTAGTAATATCTAAAAAGGCAACTGTAGGACACTAATAAGGGTTATTGGGTTCAAAACAGGGCAAGTGAGTCATAATGATACAAGGAATAGATTTGGAGGGAATTCTGTGATCCTGAATTAAGGTTATTCTGAACGCTATTAGAACTAAAGGGCTTTAAAATGAATAAACTACTAATGTTTAAAATGCTCTTGACATATACCAGGGAATTGAATTAAAAATCTCAGGTTGATGAAAAATGTCTTTTTAGATGTTTTGTACATTTTAATATAGTAACTAGAATTTTTAAACTATCCAAATATAAAACTTGAACAGGGATAGAAGGCTTACAGTACCAAAAATTTACATGAAAATACAAGACTTCTGCCCATAATCAGCAAAATTATGAGCAAATTTATTCAGATAAACCATTTTCATTCAAAATGACATTCCACTAAGTATACAGGGAGATGATCTTTGCATGCCATTCAGAATAAATTCTATTCAAATAAGTATTTGATCTGAATATAAAAGTTACTATGTATAACCAGCTGCAAACTGAATATTAACTTAGTGCTTAATACAGCACACATCTTTAAAAAGGGTTCTGTTTTTTCCTATGGTTGCATGCTCTATCTCCTTGTAAACATAATGCCAAAGACTAGTCTGGTCGTGATCTCACAACAAGAACTGGAATATGAACCCTCCTCACACAACAAGGAACTGAAATATGAACCTTCCTCACACATGTTGTCCCATTTAAGTCAGAATCTGTCTTCTTTTCTTTAAAAATTCATAGATATGCACAATTATGCCAAATTCTGGCCCTAGGGTTTGCAACCCTACTGGCATCAAAGGCATTAATATGCTTTGTTCATTCTGATATTAAATATGAAAGTGTTTTTATATTTCTTCACTTGGATTGATCATACATTTCAGAACAAGAACACCCATGAGAAGACATCACAAGTACTGTAAGAGATTACAATTAATATAAAGGTTTATTTTCACCTTCAGGATCGTTTCGTTTCTCTTTAGCTCACATCATTTGGGAGGACAGATAACGGCTGTTGAAACCTTTGTAAGCACAGCTGCCGACATTATCATGTGGTCATGGTACTGAAGTGTTCGTCACCAAGACTGGGACAAGAGAGTAGGAAAGAAACTGAAAAGTTTCTTAGTTTGCCATGGCCAGCTTAATTCCTGAATTTTCTAGACAGACTCATTAACTTCTGTATATAATCCACCTGCTTGAGGGAGAAAGACAGCCTCCTCTTCGGCCAAGTTACATGGACAATTGGCATGGACTCTTCTTTATGACTCAGTAAATCTACATATCTTTGCTGGAATCACCACAAGAACTTACATTTCTCCCAACCAATCAACCATGTCACTTGCAGCATTTTTGACTGATTTGTTTCCCTTTTCTGAAGCCAAATTCTCTCTCTCTATTCAAGGAAAACATTTCTAAATACAAATAGCCCAAGCTAGCATTGGCTCCTCAAGTACTTAAGTGACTCCACACCTATCAGTTAAAGACAAAGAAATAAAAAATATATATAGATGATGTTCTACTATTTATATGTAGATGTTCTATTTATAAAAAACACTAGGAAACATTCTCACAGCCAAAGAGAACTATACTTTTCCCCAAAAAAATCATATGGAGAAAGCGTTATGAAGATTTTCCGATCTCTAAAACATGCAAAACTGGAAACAGATGCAGTTTAAAGTCATGAACTATTTTGTAGTGATCAAAAATTCCTTTTTACATTTCACTAAAAGCCCAAAGGATGTCCAGACACCACACCACTGAGTGAAAGAAGCATCTTAATTTTCACTGTGAAATAAAACAAACTTTTTCATTCTACTAGTAAAGAGGCAATCTTGCATCTATTCTTTTAAAGCTTTTTATTAAAAAGAGTAGGACAAGAATTTTAGAGAGTCACGGTTCTCCAATTTCACTGATGTTGAGTCATACATCAAAACATAAAAACAATTCTTGTTCCAAATTTATTCCTCAAAACTTTTCCACCCTTAACTTCCACCAAACACTTTGGTAACAAAGACTTTCCCTTAAGACTATTTGACTCATCAGGACAGAAACTACATTTTTGAAGCACTATAAAATTAATCTGATAAACTTATTTTAATCGTATTTCATTACATTGTAACAAGATACCTATTCATAAAAAAACCCCTGCAACCACTGTACAATTACAATATTTAACACTTCCATTATCGTGCTGTTTACCGCATGAACATGAACCATTTTATGCTTATCTACCTTTTAGTGGTTATTGAAAAGAACATCTAGTTAGTGAAGAAAGCAAACTGCAGATGCAAATCATATATTTGTACATTTTATTATCGCAAAAGAGATCTTCTTTAGCAAGTATGGAAAAAATTCTACAACTGATGCTCACACTGAAAGAAAAATTTAGACTTTCTTACTGAAAAGGTAGAGATGAATGCAAGCCAATACACCCGCTTTCAATTTGGTAAAGAGATTGTTTAAAGAGCACAAATCAAGTTATCCTTTCAGTTCTATTTATATCCCAGTGCAAAAGTATAAGTACAAAACATTAAGAGTCTCTCTAATGCCAGTGTCATCCTTACTCAAGTCTAAGCTTTGTGTTATTCCAGTGTAACCCTAGGATGAATTTAAGCTGTCTAGAACATGGCATTTTGGCACCAAAATGCTACGTAAAATAAACAATCTACTTTCTGATCTTGCCAGAATTATAATTGATCAACAGGCCATAAATCTTCACAGAGTTGTAAAGCATCATAATGCATGATAAAAAGCATAAAATGAATACTTTCACAGGCAATAGAGGTTGCCTTCATAGGGCAATAGAGATGACCTGGAGCAGAAATAGCCACTACTCAAACAAAAATCATTGGCAATGGAAAAGTACTGGCTTCTAATGTATACTCTGACTTGGTAACTGCTATTTCAGGTAACAATCATTAAACAAGCAAAATAACTAGCCCAGAGTATAGAGATAAATATCTATCTATATACAGTACACAAACATTTAATGATACACTGCATATTATTAGTTATATGCCCTTCAGCAGGACCAAACATCCCAGAAATTTGTTTCAACATGATCTTAAAGAAACTGTCTCTGCAGTTCTAAATATGATCACATTATTTTCCACAAGTGTCAGTTTTACTTAGCAATATTACATTTTCCAACATTTCGTTTTCTAGCATTTTTCCATGACTATCTGTGTAGATTAGAAAGGTTCTTAACTGTTATCTGTAATAGATTTTGCCTGTAGCAAAATTCATGCAGGCATAATAGAAGAACAAAGTGTACTCTGATGAAATTGCAACCATAATTTCCAGATGCCTGACATTTATTGCTTATTGCTATTAGAATTCAAGTGCCTATTTGTTTTGTACTTTGCTTTTATTCTTGCATCACAAATGTATAATGGAAAAAAAGATATTTTAAATGCTGGGTTAAGTATCACAGATCAACACGAGGCACCAGCATAATCAATATTACTTAAACACACTCCTAGGCAATTAATTTTTAAGGAATCAAATTGTTGTACCACATCAAAATTTACAACAATACAATAAAGGTTGTTACATTCTTTATTGTTTAATTAAAAGCAACATTTAGCACTCATGCAGCTAACTGTTCAGACATTATGACATAAAATGTCCTGTTTATCAGTGAGAGATATATAAACAGCCTTTACCGTACCTTTTATTACACAATGTTAACTAGACTTTATTAAATTTCATATGCTTATCAAATTATCAAACGTAAGACTTCAGAACCCCAGAGAAATGTGCTGCAATGCACACAGCTGTATGCTAAGTATCTGCAATACTACTGCTTTTCTATGTAGTACAAAAGTTGTATGCACAGTACTTCAGCACACTCAGTGTAGAACCACTCAGACGCTATATGCATTTGAAGAGAGGGCCAGTATAGAAGGATTTAACATACATGTTTGCCTTTAAAACTTAGGGACAAATGCATTAATTATGTAAGCAACACATCTTTTGTAGGCTCTGATTTTCACAGGTGGATTCAAGTGAAAGGCAGCAGGTTAATGCAATGGAAGGTCCAATACCCACATGCATCCAGCAGCGCCTTAAAAAAAAAATACAAATTCATTCATTCATTGCGGACTCTTCTTGCCCATACGCCCAAAGTTCAGCCTTCAGCCACTCTGTCACTTTTCATGCTCTCCTCTTGAAGCACATCAGGGAGGAAGTCAGGTTTTTGTTTTGATTTTTTAACATGAACAAAACAAGACCTGGGTCCTGTTCCTGGCTCTGCCTTAAGCCTCCCAGAGCCGGTGAACTTCAGCTCGTTCTCACTCAGGTATCTGAAGGAAGGCCTGGCCTTTTAGGAAGCAATTAAGTGACAGGTGTCCCAGAGGCTCCAAGACACCAGGCAAGATGCAGAGTCAGCTTTACCAGTCCAATTTTCAGATGGTTCAAATAGGGGTCAGTAAGGCACATGTGCATTGAAGTTATTTCAACAGCACCATTCTGATTTTTGCCTTTGGGCTGTTTGGCACCATGTTTTCTGAAACATACTCAACCCGAGTGAATATTCTGAATGGGTATTGCTTTAAACAGAATTTCTTAGCCCCCTGAGTAGTATTGATTTTCCATTCCCTCTTCTTCAGAGATTGTTTAAGAATGTTTGATGAAACTAACTCATACAACACACCAGCAAACAAACCTCCCTACTCAAAAGACTTCATCCTCTGCAACAGACCAAACAAGAGGAAAGGAGACCAAAAGTTTCTCCCACTCATTTTTATTTTTTACATTCTGCTTTTCAGAGAATGTTAGGGCCCTTTAATCATCATGGTGAACAAAGTGCTAGCGTGCTGGTGATGTAGCACTGGCCTCCTTCACAACTAGAAAGAAAAATGGGCATTGATAACTTATTAGGAAGAAGTTTTTAAACAGGTAGAATACTTTATTATATTTATTTTATTACTTCTTGAAGAAAGTACATATTCCAACAACAGTAAGTGGCGTTCTCAGCTACGGTAATCATAATCACTCAAACAGGGTAAGAGCTACATTAACTTATCCATTTTTCGAATACCTGAATTTTTTCCAAGTCATTGTGCATATCTCTTACTCAATATGTTCTTTGTCTACTCTCCTTTTGTAAAAGGAAACCAGAAGCAATCCTGTGCTCCTTGCCTCTTGCCAAGCTGTGAGGGTGTAACACGGGAGCAGATCCCTAAACAAGAGCTGGACCGGCTTCCGTGGTCTGAGTGTTTCATCTCTGCTTGGGTGTTTTGGCCTGTTCCGAATTCCAGGAAGGGCCTAGCCCTGCACCTTCTACAGAAATCATGTGGTTTTATAGGAAGAAAACCTCTCCAGTTCCATTTTACTTTCCAAGTACCTAATCCAAAAATCTTTACATAGTCCATACTTGAGCCACTTATCACTGAGGTAAACAAGAGTTCTGACTTCAGCTCAGGATAAACATACTAGAGTGTGCTGTGAAAGCACAGACAGTCCCTGACATCTACTTCTAGTCTTAGCAATAGTTTGCAATATGATCTTTATTAGCATTTTTAAATAGAGCAGGTTTTATTCCATTTTAAGATTCTATTTATACACAGGGGGAAATCTTGTTCCTCCTCTCAAAGAAATAGCACGCAAACACTGCTTGGGAGCAGGGGGAAGAGAAAGTAGCTCATGACATGAGCGAATAGTGGTCCTAGGCTTCTAAAGAGGCTGGTTTTAAAGACCCAGTGAACAATTTCCTGAGAGGCAGAGGTAACCCTGATGTAGGGGTATGGAAAGGTTCGTTGCTTTTCATATACTTTTACTGGGCCACATGTTAATATACAGCTATTTTGTCCAGCACTAATGCTTCAAAAGTGAGATGTGATGCACTGAGTTAGCTCTGTCATGTAGTGACAGGTTCCTCCAATGTTAGACTCTAGTATTCACTTAAAAATCTTCACCGACAGGTATTCCATAATATCTTTGGGCAATCTATGTACTTGCCCATTTTTGCTGTTAGAAAGATTTTCCTAATGTCTAACCTAAAGCTTCCTAGCTCCAGTTTAAACTCATTACTATTTCTCCCAGTGGAAATGGAGATCAGTGGCAGTCTCCCTGGTTACACAGCACCATGAATAAATCCACAGTCTCTTAACCAAGCCATGGTTGCTATCAGGAGAGCACCCTCCACCGGGCAAATTCTCTCATGACTCAGAGTTTGATTTACCATTCTGAGATGCAAAATCTGTTCCAGCAAAACATAGATATTTGAACCAATAAATAAAAAAAGTCTACAGTTTCCACTCACTCTGTTTTACATTTCTGATGGTTTGTTTGTTTTTTGAATTCACTTACAACTAAATCAGAGCCCATAGATAAAACAAGAGAAAGGGGTGACAGAACTCCTTTACAATCCCTGAAGAGCAATAGCAGACACCTGCAGTCTTGCAAGTTTTGCAGAGCACAGACACTATCTCTACCATGTTATGTTGTCAAAGCACAAAACAAACGGATGGGGGAAGACTGCATAAGAACAACATAATATGTCCAAGGCATGCATTATGTATTGACTACTTCTAGGTGGAAACTCAGAAAGCACTGACAATTTGGAAGGCTTAATCTATAATCTATGCTCCTGCAATCTAAGTCAGAAATACACCTTTATACACTTTAAATGCCAGTCTGTCATATTGCCACATTATAGCCCATTCCAACCCCAAGCTGTATGCATGTGTATGTTCCTACCTTACAAGTACAGTACAGAAATTTAGGCTCTTATAAAAGGAAAAGGTATAGCTTTACATATCTAGATATAAATGCTTAGGCAGGGTCTACAGCTCTGAGTAGGACAGTCACACCATAGGCCGGAGGAGGAGGAAAACTGCTTCTGACACAGACACAAAATGTGTTTGTGTTTCAACCTTCACTCCGATCCACCAAAACATCACTCACTAAGCAAGTGAAATTTTTTTTCTCTTTTCTTCTTTTAAAAACTAGTTTCCAGAGCTCTTCAGTAAAATAAGAAAATGAGTGGAGTTTTTTGTTTAAGATAAAACAAAGGCTTTTAACTTTCAAGCATGTAAAGAAAACACTGTAGAATGTAAAACTGAAAGGCTGAAATAAGATGTCAAATAAAAAGAAATACAATAATCCTTATATATAGAATTATATGTCCATGCGAATGTGTGTATGTATGTGCTTATATACATATAAACTCTTGTGATTTGAAAGTTAATTTCATAACTTTTGAGTCATGACTCATGAATTCTTAGATTTGATAATGACAGAGCTTGTCAGCCAGCACAGCTGATCCAGCACAGACAGAGATAAACTGTGAAAAGGTCTGGCACAGCTTAATTCCCTGCAGGACTGTGGGAATGAGTCACGATTTGGCAGTGGTGTGATCTTGGAGAAGTTGTACTGTGCGTTGTCTATAATCATCAGGCCTATAGACAATTCATAGCTCCAAAACACCGAAGTAGAAAATTTACTGAGAGTTTTAATATTAAGGTGGGGTGGGGGGTTTTGTCTGTTTTGTTGTTGATGGTTTTTGTGTTGTTTTTTATTGTTTACTTTTTTTTAAAGTAGGCTTATCAGACAGTTCAGGGCTCTGAGCAGACAACATTGTAATAGGAAAAAGAAACAAGGGTCTAAAACACCTACTTCATATTCACCACATTCAGATGTAGTCAAAAAATACCATCAACGTTGTAAAACAGTGAGAAAAATGAAGAATCATTCCTTCCTCTGTGAGGCACAACATGGTTTACGTCCATCTTTCAGAGGTACCTTTTTTCCCGAGCATATCTAAACCCTCTGTCCCAGAATCCAAGAGACAAAAATCAGTTAACCTTGCATCTAGAGTTCTACACATGCCTATTAGGAGGAAATGTTCTCTAGGATCTCTTCTGCTCTCAGAAGGTGGACTCACCTTCTTTTTCCTTAGAGTATGAAATCATGAGAGTTTAGGCTGACATATCGTACTGACAGTGCTAGTTTTAGCCCATATGGGCTTCCAGCTCAGCAAAAGAAACAGGGGAAAAGAGGAAGCAAAAGCAGTCAGCAGAGAAAAGTCAGAAGCAGTAACTGCTGCCTCTGACAGCAGTAGGTTTAAAGAACATCTGTAGAAAGAAGTACAAACTCTCCTCCCCAAAGGCTGTGAATTGTGGAGGTGGGAGGGGAAATGAAGCAATCTGAGCTCTTTCTCCTCACTGAGAATCTTAGAGAATTTTTATCATATTCACAAGCTCTTTGATCTGTTTGTTTTAAAGTTCCAGCTCTTGGAGTCAAGTGAACCTCATCAACATTTCAGAGCTTCCTGAAGGAAACTGGTAGAAAAGGAAGGAATTAAGCTTGTGTTTAGTATTAAATTTCAACATGTGATGAAGTTTCAACTTACTTTAGAGGCATTACAGTGGTCTGATTTGCAATGTATATAGTTAAAGGCCTGCCTTAAAAAGAAAATTAACAGCCACGGGAGATATTTTATTGCTACTCTATTCCTCTGGGCCTCAGCATGATTGATCTTAAAACCCACAAGTTTTATGTGTCAAAATAAGAGGGCATAATAGGTTGACTTTCAGGCTAAACTTCAAGCTCTGTTTGTTTTAGGGGAGGCTTAAGACAGAACCACATAAAACGTAACCCAGAACATTCTCTGCTGTTATTTTTCCTCAGCACATGTAGTATATAAAGAGACACAATGTTCAAAGGTAATGCATAAACCAAAGTTTATATATATATGTTCTGGACATCTTAACTCTTTTATGTGTATCCTTTAAATGCCATGGCTCTTCAAAAGCAAACACAGGCAGCAACATAACATTAAAAAAAATAAGTGGTAAGTGCAGCCTTACACCTAAAGAAACTTCTTTGACAAAAAAACCCCAAAAGAATTATTTTAGTAGTCAATTTTAAGAAAATAAGTCATTTTATGAAAAAGCATAAAAATAGAAATCATTTCCTTAAGTTAACCTAGAACCCTGTGGGACCTAGTCCAAGTATACCTATTGTCCAGAGTTGAACTTCCGCAACTCATTGTTTGTGCTGTCAGTCTTGCAATCTGTTTCTGCCTATGTCTCTTCAGCACAGCTTTGCTCAGCCTTTTCCAAGTATAGCACCAGACAAGGTCCTTTCCTTCTTCCCCAGTGCTTCCAACATGATGTTAGAGCCCCATTGCCACACACCACACCTGCTGCTTTGTTCTGTTCTAGTAAAGCTGGTTCTCTGCTTTATTGCCCAGCCCCTGCATTTCCCTGCTCACACAACCATTTATTTCTGCACATACTTGTTGGTCAGGCAGACCAAAACCATGAAGGTAAAAAAAGATTCTCCACTGCCTGTGGCCTGACAGAAGTGAAATACAGCTCCTATAAAGAAACGGTGCTTTCTACTTCCATGTAGATGGATTTAATGGTAAGACTACTTTATGACTTCATGATATTCATGGCATCCATAACGTAGGTATATATTTCCATAACCATCACACTGCTCTCATCTGGAGGATACTATGTTCACGTTCCAGTGAAGAACCCAAGGAAGTGGGTATTTGTTTTTACTCTTTGTGTGGCACTGCAAGCTAGAAGGCACAAGTAGAAAGAAATTTTTGCCAGCTTTCTTTATAATAGAAGAAAGCTAGACTCCTAAATATATGAACAAAGTCCACCATCTTGAGCTAAATTTCTCTTTCCATGTTTTGCTGGGAAACTGAAAAAGTTCCATCTTATTATTCCAGAAGAATATCAGGGTATACTGCACAAAGCTGTCCATGCAACTTAGAAGGAAGCTGAACAAGGACCAAGAGTAATTTTTAAAATAATGTGCTGTATGTCCCTAACCCACTGCTTTCAGAAAAACAGCATTAAGCAGTTCAGGTAAGAGTTTCAGCTCTGCTGACAGTTGAAGGCCCAGGAGGGGTCTCCATTTAAAGAAAAAATAAGCTTAATTTTTAGACTATGTTCAAAAATGCACATGCCTTCTCTCGTGTGCACACCCACAGTTGCAGACAGTACCTCTTAAGTCCTGGGGCACAGCCCTGATATGAATAGGAAGGTTTTCATGTACCAGGCTTTTTGCATACCAAGTTTCTGCAGATGTCTAAGAATGAAAGCTTCAGTCTTTCTCTATTTCCCCACTATTACGTAAGTGGGAGTTGTGCCAGAGTTTGTGTATTCACTTGTCTAATTTTTCCACTGTAGTATCTTAAAACACAATGACAGAGAAGTGTTAAATTAACAAGCTCTGAAAAGTGCCCTGAACAGAAATCTAACATAAAGTTTTCTCCACACATTAGTGTTTAGTCCAGCTAGTTTTTAATTCTGTGCAGTTTTTGCACGTGCTTATCTTGTAGGACTAATGTCTGAAGTTTTGTTTGACCTCCTTTTGCTTCCAGCTTATCGAGGGAATGAAATTCATCTACAAATGCCCTACAGAGAATTTTAAGAAGGAAGTAATTGTGCATCTGTGTAACAGCTAGGGCCCACGCTTCTGTCCCACAACTTCTGCAAGAAGGAATGAGTCTGAGCTACATTTCACTACATTAAGTTCCATGAAAGACCTTACATCAGTAGTTTAAGCGTGCTTGGCAAAGCACAACAAGGTTCTCTTGGAGCTGGCATGTGGACAGGGGAAAAACCAAACATCAGTAGTTTATGCTAGGATCCAAACAAACCCAATGTTTTTGCTACTTTGCTATTTGAAGAAAACTATTTATAGCAGAGGAATTAGCAACAGTATGGTAACATATTTCAACTGTAATCTGGCTAAGAGAGCAAGAGGGCAGGTGATAAACCTTTCCAATTTATATTGAGAGGGCAACAGTTGTTTGACAGGTAAGTCAGTCATGATAATTTTTCCTTCAACGAACAGAGGGGAAACCTTCCTAATTCTCCAAATAGGTTTGTGTTCCAGTCATATGTTTAATGAAAAATCCTCAAGTTTCCAGCTAAGCACAGTGGACTACTCTGATTTGGGGTTGGCTTTGAATAGAACAGGCAGGCACTCATTCAGCAAACATTTCATTCCTGATTCTATGTCCTGTGATTGTGAGCTGAACCCTCTTCATCTCCACCAAAATGATCCCACAAAGCAGCTCTGCTAACCTGGCAGAGCACAACTCAGGCCATTTGGCTTTGGCATCACATACACATGCTTAGGTGTCACCTGAGGCTGGTTAGCAACGTCCCCACCTCAGGAGGAGCAGCTTTAGCCTCTCAGAAAGTTGTTAAAAAAAAAAAATGAAGTCAGCAGATTCAGGGAGAAGTGCATGGTGAGAAGCGTTGAAAGACTGTGATTCAGTAACATACTCAGTAGAATAGTGATTTTTTCATCCATCCCAGTTACCAACACTTGAAATCATTAGTGTTTTCTTTCTCCCTCCACTTCAAAAAAAAAACACCAAACCAAAAACCAAATGTCTGATTAAACAAAGGTTTAGTCTGTGACTGGTAAAGCATAGTTATTAAGCCATGATGTCTTTCTTTAAAACAGTTTTATATCAAAGATCATATACCACTGCCACTTACACAAGGTTGCTCATAATTGCTCCATGTGATGGTTTGATTAATTAAATCACGCTAGAGATTGTTTCTTAGTAACACACCTGGTACGCTCTTTGTTGTTGGCGTTCATTAAAACACTGTGTTTCATGCTGCTTTGCAGCATGAAAGGATATTAATCAGCTAAATTGCCATTAAGAGTCATATCAATATTTGCTGCACACTGATTGTTTTTCTAAATCTTCAACAAAGGAGATTTCACTGAAATCTCAGGTTGGTAACTAACCATATGACAGTGAAGTCAAATTAAAATGTTTTATTTTCTCTTTGAAAAAAAAAAATTAACCAAGCACATAGAATAGAACCATAGAATCATTTAGGTTGGAAGAGACCTTTAAGATCCAATCACAAACCTAACACTGCCAAGTCCACCACTAAACCATGTCCCTAAGTGCCACATCTACATGTCTTTTAAATACCTCCAGGGATGGTGATTCAATCATAAACTAAAAGGCAAAGACAGGGTGCTGGGTTTTTTGAGGGGGTCTGCTACTTTAAGACAAGGAGTGGCATATTGAATAAACTAAATTTAATGTGCAGAAAATCTTAAAAAAAAAAAAAAATAAATTGGAAGCTCTCATTAATGTCTGTTCTGTTCCCTAAGTAGAAAAGGCTCCACTTTGTAATGCAACATTGGTAATTAGATGCAGTTGCAGAGCCTGAGCTGAAAAAGTGCCCAGGGAATCAAATGTTACTTTTCATTATTAATGTGAATGAGAAAATGTTTCCAAATATTTCTCCTTCCTAGCAACAGTCTGTTTACATATGATCAGCAAACACATTGATAAATTGAAGGTGAGCCAGTAAGAAGGGGAGCGGCTATAATGCTAACTACTTTTGTTTTCTCTAGGATTTGTTCTTAGATTCCTGCTTTATTTAAGTCCTACATACCAGCAAAACTTCATTCTGCAAGGCATATTCTTTTTCTGTGCTCTGTATTTTTGTCAAAAAGCACAGTATGTATCACCTAAGCTTTCTCATAGTCTTCACTACCTGTTATCAGCAAGCTGATGGATCTCGATTGTACTGCTTCTGGAGCTGGGTCTTGGCTATGAGACATGCCTGCAGCAGTGAGGAGAAATCTAGAATTAGAATTATGCTTTCTGCACTGAACTGGCACACACCACTGACAATCAAGAGTATACTAATAGAAACAACAGTTGTTCCAAACCATTTTCTCCCACTAATCATAACATTTAAAGGAAGGGGCAAGACCCACTGGCCAGCCTATCTTCAGAAATATAAATGATCCAACAACTGAGTGCTTTTGTGAGCCAGACATCTCTCTTTTACACCATATTAAAATAAATTGCATCACCCCAGAATAATGTATGCACATGATACAGAAAATTTATTCCACAATTTCCTTATTTGTGCTTCTCGTGGACTCAGTTTGGTTAATTTTACTGTGTTGTATTTTCTCCTCTTTAGCTCTGTCTTGAGCACTATTGAGACCTATGTACTGATGAGCAATTGCACCGAGATAGATTTCATCATTCCCCAAAGAACACCAATTGCCTCTGTCCACAGTAGGTTCATGGTTGCTCTCTGGACTTGAAGTCTGCCTTAATGTAGGCAAAGTCTCCTGTCTTCCCACCATGTAATTTAAGCAAAAATCACACATATCTGAGAGATATACTACATACTACACTTGATCTTAGCCAAAAGGCTGAGAAGCAGCCTAATGTCCTGCCTCTGGATCCTTCTTCCGCAACAGTATCTTGAATAATCTAAAATTGCTCATGCCCTCCAGGAATTACCTTTCCTTTTGGGATCATACTTGCTCACAGATTTGTTTCTTTTTAGAGAAGACCACAGTGTCTCCCTGGGAGGTGTCCTACATTACAGCGAGGAAACCTTTATTCCAGATAGGTCCTCATCACATTTTAATTGTACATTTTTAGAGCTGTTTAACCTTAATGTTTTAGGGCTACAACTTTGTAAAACCACAGCACAAGTAGTGGCAAGAAATACTAGAACCAACCACAATTCTAAAAAACAAAGGGGTGATAATTTGGTCCTGCCTTGCCAAGGGTGCCAAAGCTCTCCATTTCCCCAGGCAGAAGCCCTGATAATGACCCTTCACAGAGCACTGCAACACTCATCTATTTTCTCCGTCTTTTCTTGAGCATATGAGTCAAGAGAAATAGTTTCGCTTGCAAAAATGGGTTATTATTTTGCTATATGATTTATATTTAGGTTGATTTAGTTGTAAATCACCAGAGTATTGGAAAATTTATTCATTTTTTGATATTTAAGAAAAATTCATAAGTGACCAAATCATCTTTATATTATAAATAGAAAAACATGTAGAAACCATAGGATTTTTATATAAACCATATATACCAAGTACGTATCTTTATAGTACTTTCTGCTTACTCCTTTCTTGCACATGCCAGTTTGTTCTGCCTAGTTGTTTGCAAAAGCAGCATAGCTAGTAAGTGATGAGGCATGCTTGAATTAAGGCTTGTAATTTCTCCTGCTGAAAAATGTGATTGTGTTATTGACATTTATGAACCATAGTAAACACTGAAAATTCACCCCGAAATGCAAATTCATTCTAAGAACTCCCAATACCATTCCTGGGAAAATATTATGAAATAGCTACAAATTCTCACCTTTGCAACATTTTTATTCTAGCTAGGAAAAAAAACCAACAACCCAACAACAAAACAACCCACTTTTTAATACAGAAGGATAGAAATGATTAAGTAATCATTCAAGTTCCTTGGAACATGAGTATGCCCAATTGCAGCTAAGTAAATCTTTTTCATCAGGTAAAAGATTCAGGTTTTAGTCATTAATTCTGATCTTTATCATACCACATGCAGCAGCAGATGTTATTTATATTTGGGTGGAAGTCAGAGATGCGCAAGTCCCATCTGCATACACCTGCTCCGTAATACACCTATGATATAATAATGCAACTCTCCAGAGTATTCTTCCCTTGGAGAAAATATTTCTAGCCATATGGTTACTGTAAATCTAAATAGCCTCAGTGGAAGCCATACTGTAGAACAGAGCAATAGAAAGATTACACTACTCATTTCATGTTCTCCACCATCTCACTTTCAGCTTTTCTCAAGGAGACAACCAGTAACAGATTTTACTGGGTCTCCTTCATGAGACCTATCAGCAGCAGACATCCAAGAAGGGGAACCCCTGTTCCACCCATAGCGTCTCCAGGGGAGTTACTCCAGGAGAGATCCTAGCACCTCTATGCCTGCTTGCCCAGGGAGCATGAGGCCAGACCAGAAGTAGCACAAGAGACAAGGTCAGGTGGGCAGAAGGGGGCTGCTTGGGTCTTGCATTGCCAGCACTGCTGTTCTGTGTTTTCAGGAAGACCTTACAGTTACAACGAACAATGGCAGTCTTAAATATTAGGCATTTATCCATTCTTAATGACTTGCATGTGCTAATGATTAATCCTAGCTTCAGATAAGAAGCTCCAAAGTGTATCCAAGTATTCCAATCTCCAATCATTACTTCTTATTTAGTACAAGAAGAGGAAAAGACGACAATAGTGTCTACACATTAAAAGAATTGTCAGAAGTATCTAACTTGCAAAATTGTGTAAACATCAGAAGCACAGACATCCAGCTGCCAGTCATTGATAGTTCACAGGAATAAAGGAAGCATCCTCAGATGCTCCTAATGAGCTCACCTTACCTTTTTTTATAGTAGCATTTACAAAGCCCAGCCTTTCCAAGCTGTTGCACTCATTGATTATTTCCATAATATTTTATGCCCAGTTTCATTTGTTACTGACTTAACTGGTTAAAATATGCCACTAGTGATCTGTTAGATAATCTTAAGGTTCTGGTCAAAATATGTTTTAAAAGAATCTGAACTAAAAACAGGGGAAATAGAAAACAGCTTTGAAATGCTGTAACCTTCATTTATTTATGGCTCTGCACTGTTCAGGGTTGCTAATAGCTATTATAAAGCAACAATACCTTGCATTTATTGATGGGAAGATTATTGCTTCTAGTTTTTCTTCTTATCCCCTGTATCACAAATGAGTGAATTATAGCCAGCCAAACCAAGGTTAAAAAAATAAAAAAAATAATCAGATGATGCATTTTAACAAGCTCCTGAAAAAAATTAAAAATATCCTTCCATCTATGGAAAAGTGTTGTTAATTCATCGAATTTTGTGGATTCCATGAACTGATAAGCTCTGCAGCTCAGGCAACTCTGAAATTAAATTAGGTTTCAGAAATGAATATTTCATCTTTAAGATACTGTTGCTTGGAGACCTGGGAAAGGAAGGGTGATTTAACACAAAGACATGGGAGTTAGTTACAAGGGGCATCGTTTTCCACTCCAACAGGCTCTGGAACATACCATAAAATGCCCAGAACAAAACACTATGTCATGAATGTAAAAGAATGTATGTTGCACATATTTTATCTTAATACCCCCCCTCCTTTTTAGCCTGCCTACTTTCAGCTCAAGAAGTTCATTTTAACACCATTTAAATAATAATTAAAAAAAGCAGAAGGGCACAGTTACAGAAGTTCTTCAAATCAAAGTTCTATTAACTCTTCAGTGAAATCTCTCTCCAAACAGTAAAAAACGTCCTAACCTTTCCTGCTCTTACCCTTCCTTTTAGTCCTGATTTTAGACTTCCCTCATTGTTTCCCGAGCTCTTATTAAAGCATGTTGGAATTCCTGTGTGTTCACTATACACAAGTTACCATCTTTCAACCTCCGTTTCCCCAAACTGCATTGCAATTAAAGAACCAAAGTGCAAGTTCATGTTTTATATGCATATTAGGACAAAAAAAAAAATCTTCTGATGAACCAGATAAGAAAAAACAAACAGATTTTACTGGCATCATCCAATATCCTGGAAGACAAATGTGTGGAGTATCTTGCATTTGTTGCAAGCGTTAAACATGGGTCTTCCCGTTAGTGACCCTTACAATGCAGTTGTAATTTTATTTCTGGTTTGCAGGACAAAATAGCTCACTTTAGGCAGAAACAGGCAATAAGACACAGATACTTCCCTGTGAATAATTTGTGCTCACTGTAAAACATTGAGGGTAACCACCTTTTCAAAAAAAAAAAATGGGGGAGCAAGGAGGAGACTAAAAGAACTACTGTTCTCTGCTGTACATCTGAACACTAGGATAGAAGGTGGATATGCTATCTGTTCATGGAGTAAGTGTCATCTTACGGGTTGGGTTTGATTATAGAATCAATCTTAGCTATCTAACTACATCATTTAAAAAAGAAATTGAAGAAGGGGGGGCAGGAGGGAATGGCAAGCACTTCTAAATTTAGAGTAGTGTGCTTCAGGAGTCTTACGGAGATGGAAGTGAATGTCTGCATTAATGGAAATATGTTGTTTCCATATTGCAAATACAGTGAACTGATCACACAAGACAAGCCAGTCTCTTGGAATAAATGACAAACAGTAATTTTTCCTGGCAGAAGGCAACTTAATTTTTGCAAAATAAGATTTCAGCTGAAGAGGATTCAGGGACCAATACTGATGTGTGCATTTGCATGTACATTAGAAATCTCATAGTATTTCTTCCTGAATTGCTGCATTGAAGTTCCTGAGGGAATATGGCCATTTTCCCAGTCTGCTATTTTCTTCCCGCATTAGATTCCAATTTCAGTTCTCCCAAAATGCATCCTAACCCCTGTGCAGTTGCTGTTGCTTGCTATGGTGTTTTATTCATGTTCCGTGCCCTATAGATTAAGCACTATTCTTCCTGTAGCTTTCAGGCAGGGGAAGTTTGAGATTTTTAAAAAATAGCTATAATAATTAGTAAAATAATAAAGAGAATAATAGATATGAACAATGCCACTTCACATAAGACCAAAAAACAAATTAAATGCAAAGATGTGATTTCTAGGAAAAGTCACAGCAAAAATGTCTCACCAGATTCCAGTATCTTTGTCCAGGCATTTCTGCTGCCCTTTTGACACTGAAGGACTTCAAAAGTCCGGTATTTAAATAAGGGTGTGACCCACACAGCATGTTTATAAGCCAAGCCAAACTAAGCATCAATACACAATACTTAAATGCTAAAATTAAAGAAGTGTCCATTTGATCTCCTACAGCTAGTCAAAGACATAGATGAACCCAAAGGAAACCGTAAAATTAGTCCTAGTTTCATCTTGTTTAATTTATGTGTTTGTAGTACTTATTATGGCTATTTTATACATATAAATATATTTATACACATCCCCTAACTCTGTACAGCTGAATCAGTATACAGCTATCCAATATTTCTCTAATTCATGAGAAATGTTGCTACTAACACACCATGGACTCAGTCCATTCTGTAGGTGTTATCTCAAAACATTAAACTATTGTGATATGCCAACAAAAGCAACTGAAGGCACAATTCTAGCATTAGACAGACTGTATTGAAACCAGCTGTCTCAGGGAACCCAGATGGGATCTGTCAGTGCTTCATTCCTATTCTTTTCTTCTACTGAAAACCAATAGGCAACCCCAGGCAAAAAGGGACCCCACATAACTCTACCCAGCCTCAGCTCTAATAAAGCTATTAAATCAAAGAAGTAGTTTACACTTTTATCAGTTTCAAGTATCAGGGCAAATTGCAAATCAATACACATTTTTAATCATCATCTACCAGTTAAAGCAAAAATAAATCCTGTGGCAATTCTATTTAGTTTTCATTCCTTTTCTTCTTTGGATGTACTTTTTTTCCACTAATCCGAACAGAATTTCATTATAAATAGAAACCTAGGCAAGAAAGTCTATTATTGGGGCTTCTGATATTCATCTCTTTGCCATGAACCATTGAAGCCACTAGAAATTACTGTAAGTAGTCAGTATTCAGCCTTACTCTGATATCACCCTTGGGGATGTGCAGTAGTGTAATGGGTTACAACTCTCTTCCCTCTGATATGTCTTTATAATTGGAGATTTGACAGTGTAACCATTTCATAGTATATCTTTACTGCCATACTATTCTTACTTCTAGGAGTTTATGAATGACGTACGTTCACGCTATTACGTCCATACTAACTTCAGCTCATAGACACTAGTTAAACAGTTATTTCTGATTTGGACAAATAATCTAGAAAGTTATTCCCTTCTCTAAATTCAAAACACACTTTTCTAAATTCCGTCTTGAAGCCTGTTGGATTACATATTCCAACTCAAACCAACCAGACCCAATAGCACAGATCATGGCCTAGTAGAAATCAACAGCAAAACTCTCACCGATTTCAGCCAGACAGGTTCATGCTCACGGTATCTAACGCCACTGTTTTACATAAAGTGTATACTTAATACTGCTCAGCGAAAGGTTAGTTAGGATTCAGGTCTACCCTGCGGTCCTTCAGCTACATAACAATGACACTGCATCCACGCAATGGAAAGTAGCATCTGATTTACTCTGCAAAACCACAAATGGAAAACACGAGGATGTTCTTCAATTAACATTCTAACTTGACAACTGCTAATGCCTTTACAATTACAGGAGATAGACAATATTGCAACTAGAGCTGATTATCAGAGAGAAAGGACTACTCCCTAGAGACTCAATACAGCTTCAGGGATTTATTTCCAGAATTGCATCTATTTAAGTGCACTGTTGCTATGATAGACTAGCAAAAATGTCCTGGAGCTATGAAATGGTCTTTCCATCCACACAATTTTCTATTCATCCTAACAGCTCCAATTTGCCCTAAGAACTCTAAATTATAGATTCGTTTTTATAACCTGAAGGAGCCTTCATTGAGATATAGACTTAGTTTTAAATTCCCACTTTTCCTCGCTTATTTCTCTGGGATTTGAAACTGGGTCTGCCAGTGACCTAAAGCCAAATCACGGCTATCCTACAGCGAGGTGCTGCTCTGCCTGTTGTTTTGACTGGACATTGCAGGTAAGCCTTGGAACATCCCTCCAAAGCTTCCAAAAGCTCCTGAAAAAATCAGCATGTATAATGTAAGTGTACAGCCTTTTTAACACTGTTCTCTTGGTTATGGGTTTATTAGTTTTTTCTCCAGAAAACATTCACAGCAGATCTTGGTCTCCTCCTGTTTTTTCCAGAAGTTGATATTGAGACATTTTCACAAAACACACATCCCATTTTCTGTCAAGACCCCAATTTTTGCTGTTGTAACTATAGATGCATCAAAAGATATACTGAAAGAGGGAAAGCAGAGACAAAGATCATTTCTTAGAAGAGCTTACTTTGTTCTAAACGAAGAAAAGCAACATTGGTTCTATCATACTAATGACCTGCAAAGAGAGATCCAGGTTTAAAGTTGTGTATTAATATATGTTCTCAATTAGAAGAAAGAGTCATACGAGTTTTTTATTTTTGAAGTGTAAAGTATTGCAGACCAATTACTGAAAACAGCATAGCTTTCATCTACTTTTGCTTACAGGATTATGGTTTCACATTGCCTAGAAATTTCCCTCTCTCAATGATACCAGAATGAATTTTTTTGTTGAAAAGCATAACATACTGAGAAACAGAATCAGTTCAGATCCAGTTCATTCTTTGTTAGGATTAATTTGGCAACAGCTAATATCCCTGATTTTAGCCCAAAATACTTCCTTGGTTCAGTTCAAAAGTTAATTGTCATCTGCATATATAATTTCAGAATACACCAACTAGGGAATAAAATTACAAGAGGGTGGCTTCTCATGTCAATATTTCAGTTTCATAACTACCCAGAGAGATTTACATTTCCACCATTTACTCCACCCTATTCCTAGAATGAAAAGCAGGGAAAGAGGTGAGTCACTTTTACATTTCCCTGTATCCCATCCTGAAATGTTTTTCTTAACTTCAACAATTCCTTAAATGAAGTACAACTTTTCTTTACCAATATCCAGTGAAACTTACCAAATAGCAATACTTCATGTTTGTGAAACATTATGGAAATATACAGTGTTTTCACAAAAAAAACCCACCCCACACCTCAGAAGGCTGTTCAACATTGTCATGAAAATGTGATTCCAGCAGGCCAAACTGTTTAACAATTTCCCTTTTACATGATATTCTGAGGTTCTGGAGACACTTCATTGCTTGACACAAGTCAAGGGAATTTAAAAACAAAGAATAACTTATTTGTTTCAGTGAATACTAATGCATGTTCTACTAACGCGTTTCTGTTCCTGCAGATCACTTCCGAGAAAACTGACCAAGAACTGTTTATTTACAGACATAGCCACACAGGTACATACTCCCCTCCTCCTTCCAGGGAGGGCTGCTGTACGGTTTTTAGTTCACATTAGCCTACCAGCTACGCCACACGGCATACCTAAGCCACACAACTCCCGCCCCTGCCTCGCCACACACACTTTAGATCAGTGATGTTGGGGAAGACACAGGGAAGCTGAGACGATTGCTAGGCTGCAGAATGGCCACATCCAGGAACACTGCAGGGTCACATACATCTTTTCTGAGCAAGGTTTTAATAATATGCGCTAATTTGTTAGGACTGCTTCGCCAATTTATCTGTATGTTTCCTCCCAAACCCTCTCAGTCTTAAATGAAAAGGGTCCCGCCTATTTGGTGACAGAGGATTGCCTGCTGCTGGAACTTTCTAGATATTCATGGAATGGCTTTCTCTCTCATACCTCAGTAAATCTCAGAAACCAAAATGAATTCATAGAAACACCTAATGTGACATAATGCAGCATGACTGATGAAACACTGTATGCTGCAGTACAATCCAATATCTAGTCTTCTGAAGACAGCCCTGAAACGAATCTCTCTACTCCGAAAGAGAAAGAAAAAATAAATAATGAAAAACACTTGTTTCTCCTTACTTGTCTCTTTTCAGCTTCTTTAGTAAATTGGATTAATAACTACCAGGCCCAAAAACGGTGAACTGTTACCTAAAATGAAGATGAAGCAGAATATGCTGCCAATATGGACAAGAAATATGGGGGGTGTTTTGTTTTTTGGGGGGGTTGTGTGGGAGTTGTGGGGTTTTTTTGGTTGGTTTTGGTTTTTATAGTTGTGGGGGTTTTGGGGTTTGTTTTGTTTGGTTTGTTTTTAGCTGGGACAAACCTGCAGTACATGGACCATGCTTAATGTTTTCAGATTTTGAGTGAGGACCAGGGTCATCTTAGTTTTTAAAGTGATGCAGAACATTCCCTAATGAAAAGTAGTTACCTTGAATAAGTCAGGCAAAGAAAAAGCAGTTTTAAAGATTGAACTGATTTCTTCTTAGACTTGTCAGGATATGTGTATTTTTCCAATCTCCAAGACTAGGACAATAGAAAGCAATCAACTCAGCTTCCCTCCTATGTACAGCAGTTTTCACCTTTCGATTTTCAGTAAAGCAATATATGGTCTGCAAATAATACAAAGTAATCTAATCCTTGCTAAAAAGTTTCCATAAGAATGTATTTTTAAGTATCCAGGAAATAATTCTGTTGATCATGAGATTAACATATATTGTCTTCTAATCTCTAGATTATACATGTTTGAAACATTCATTTCAAGAGGTTTTCCATTTTGTTTATGGTATGATTGAGTTAACATTAAAAGAAAAAACAACTCATATCTGCCTTTTTCATATACCAGTGGAAGGTAAGGGAGGTGACAAAAGAGCAATCATGGCTACAAAAAGAAAAGAGGGAGGAAAGAAATGAAGACCTCCAAATATTAATATTTTAGATTTTATTGAAGGGGAAAACTATCAAAAATCATGCATATTTCTGGACTAATTAAATACATGAATAAGTATCTATTAAGGTTAATTTGACATAGTTAATTTAGGATTTTAAAGGCAGTGGACACCTTGTGACACTAGCAAAAGTGTTGCATTGCAACTGAAGAGCAAGAATACTTAAAGGGATTTACTCCTCTAACAAGATTTGCCTTAGATCTAACAGACAAACAGGTTCTTCATAGATAGCAAGTTGATAAACTTTACTCAGTGTCTGTGAGGAAAAAACAGGAACATAGCAGTAAAGCCTATTTCTGTGCCATAAGACATTTTGTTGCATCTTTCCAAGTGATTGAGCGATATTTTTATCTTCCATCCCTTCTTTTCCCCTAACCCACCCCTTTCTTCAGGTCCTATCCTGGTAGCAGAGCAAGCCCAGCAGATTTATATATTTGCTTTGAGGGATACTTGTGTTTTTCAAGTTCAAACTTCCCTTTTCCTTCAGTTGACTTCAATGTACTTTGGATCAGTGCTGTGTGAAGCCCAACAGAATTAAAGCCCTAGATCAGCTCAGTGTAATGGGATGCAATGGTAAAGCTCATACATACTTGCAAAACAGTTGACAGAACTACTCATCTTCAGCCTAAAGTTAGAGGTTCAGCAGCCTGTTTATGCATCTAACAGAAAGTTGGTATCCAGTTTTGGGGGCAGCATTTGGAGCCAGAAAGAAAATTTGCTTCCTTCCAAATGTAATTGAGGGGAGGAGGGATGCACAAGGAAACATGGACTATTTTCTAACAGAACATTTTCACTGGCTCACTGCTTCCAGCTTTCAAGATAAACCTCTCGACTTTGCTTTGACATTAATTTCTGATAAATGCCTTAGGTTTACCTTGGCATTTAACAAAGCAGCAGGAGACCATTATCCTGTGACAACGCTCTATTCCACTGATACTATCTCTTAATTGGAGAAAATTTCTCTTCATCTGAAAATGTTTGGCAAGGTTCCCCATAAAAAAAACCTATGGTATATCTAAGTTGTAAGCTTTAATAAGATAGGGAATAAAATACCCAGAGCAGATGTAAATCAAATCTTTCCTATCAAGTTGCAGAAAACAAGCCCATTGTTGCAGACACCACTGTGAACCCCAGCTTTTAATTATTTATACAAACTACTTACACGATAGGATACTTGGAAGGATGGTCAGTGCTATAGATAATAATGCAGCTCATTTGTTTATAAAACAAAGCAAACAGGAACTAATGTCAGTTGTCAGAACACCAGAAAATTATTTTAATTGCTTTTGCAGATAAGTGACAGCAGTAGTCTGCCTGTCATAAATAGAAGGAGACACACAACTTGGAGGAAAAAATAGAACTAAAACAGCTGACTTAGATTTGCAAGAGAGATTTATACTCTAGCTCCCAGGTTCTGTCTTTAATCTGCTTTGCTTCTACTTGGTTCTCAGTTAAGAACTTAAAAATGTTCTTACCTCTGTGCTCATACTAGGCCCACAAAAGCCAACTGCCCTGTCAATATGGTTAAGTTCAGAGCCAATGTCGGTATCTCTGCCCATACAGTGCTGCTGTACTACACAGGTGCGCTTTAGGTCTTCATTCATAAAATTGATACCTCTTTTCTTGATTGCACTGCTACTTCTACCCTCCTGCTCAAGTGGCTGACCCCTATGTAAATGCAATAACCAATATAATACCTTGTACAATACTAACATTTTGCTCAGTCCAGCCTAATATTTCAGTGCCTCAGCTCTGCATTTTGGAATCACCTTGTGATCAGCTAATATACACAGTTTTTCTCCACTGCTGTCATCTGTGGAACAGAAGCCCCTTATATATAACAGCTTGAAAGGCACTTGGGCTATTCGGTTCTCAGTCTTTCTACTGCAGTTCATAGTCACCTTATTCTACCTGCTTAAACTTATGATCCCTTTTGGTGCTAATGATGCTTTCTCAGCTATGCCTCTCCTACAGATCTCACTATCAAGCCCCCTTTTTTTCCCTACCCAAAAATCACTAACAAAATACTAAATAGACTAGTTTTTAAACACCTTGGCATACTCCACTAGTGACTCCCTTACACAAAAATTCCATGCTGTTGTCCCTTCCTTACTCATCATCCATTTCTTCTACTAATCCCAATCTTCTACACATTAACTAACCATTTCCCAAGCGGTAGTTTATCAAATGCTTTACTGAAGTCCAGAAAATTACATCTACTGCCTCTCTATTGTCTAGATTATCATTTATCTTCAAGAGCAGCTTCACTCTCATTCCATTTAGAGAATGTGATTTTATCAGTGCTCATAAGGAAAGCAGGGCTTTACACCTATGTTATCCCCTTCCATAACGAAAAACAACATACTTTAAGAAGTATTGGTGATAATTATGTACCTCCTGATCAAGAATTTCATCAATAGCCACAAAGCCTGGGCTGGGTTTTGGTTAAATATAATAAAAGTTTTACTCTACATTTTCCAAAGTCCAGGCCAAATTTCAGTCTGGGGAAGGAAAAAAGCACACACTACAAACACCAATTCAATTATTAATAAAATTGATTCTTTTCAAATCCTATTTTCCTTTTTGATGAATCTTTGAACTTCACTCAGATGGAAGGATTTTTAATAGACAAGCGTGCAAAGGTTAGTTCAGAACACATGCATAAATCTCCCAAGGACAACTGTCCTTGACCCAAGGACAATATTTTGATGCAAACTGATGATACTTTTCGCTCATGCTGTGTGCCAAGTTGCACAAGCTGTCTCCACAAAACCAGCTTCTTGTTCCCAAAACCAGCCCCATTTGTTGGGCTTGGATGAATCAGTAGGAAAAAGCTCTGCCATTCTCTTCTATTGCAGCAACAAGCCCCCTGCCCATTCCTTTCTATCATCAACTACACCTCCCACTGAGAATGATAAGATGGAATGTGAGGCACTACAAAAGCTACACAGCTGTGTGTGCACACTGCAGCTCCCCTCTTATTTTCTAAGGGAAAGCAATTTGATACATGGCCTCACATGCAAAAGCAGTGACACTGACAATGTAATAGGTTATTCTGTTTCTTCTGATGTCAGGGACAAGTAGTATATAAATAGAAGTGAATATAGGCATGTGAATATGGAATAGGAAGTCTCCTACAACTACCAGTTGCGGGGAATACGGGCCTTAAAAGTAAGAAAACTGCCTGGATTAATAGTATTTTTAAATAGCATGGTAGGTTCACATAGCCACCCCAATGTCTCTACACATAGATGTACTGCTCTTCCCTACCATCTCCCCTTGGAGAGATTGTTAGTAACTGCCTCAGTAAAAAAAAAAAAAAAAAAAAGTGGTCAGTCTTCTGTCCTCCTGGCTCATCTTCCCTTGGTCCTCCAATCTTATCCTCTCTAAATGAGTTCCTCCTTACAAACAAGACCATTAAAAAGCTTTGAGCCAGTTGCTCATCTGGTATCTCGATGGATTAGACTGTAAAACAGGGGAGGGATGATGAATATCCTGCTTCCATTTGCTGCTGAATTCAGTTAGTACTACTCTCTGTTGGCCATACTTGACAATAAAACATTTAGTAATATCTATACCACTTTAGAGTGTACAATACTGTTCGGCTAACAGTGCCATGGACATGGTATTTTATAATGAATGAACTGTATTCATAGCCAGCGTTTCAGAGATACAATTTTTCTATTTCAGCTACATTTAACAATCTGGTTTAGTTAGTAATCATATTTCAACAATGCTAAAAATGAAAACTACGCTTTGCTTACAAGAATTAGCAATTTTTTGCGTGTCTGTGAGATTCTTTGAAATCTCTAACCCCCAAAATACTTCATTCTCTGTCAATTCATAAGCATTTAAGTTTGTGATATTACCAATGCTGAGGAGCACAACTTAAATATAAACAGTATAAATCTGTGTTGCCACTGTGGGCATATGCAGCACAAACATGTTATCTAGACCAAAGTTTGTCGACTTAGCACATTGTACTTGATGCTGTGTGTCACCTGTCTCTTGTTTGTCTATAGATTAGCACAAAAATGTCATTGCAAACTAAGTGAATAGGGCACAGACTAAGCACCTGCCACTTTTAAAACTCTTTAGAAGACTCTCTTGTTTATTTTGTAAGCACCCAGGGGTGCAGTTAAATAACTGCATTGAAACAAACAATACTGGTGATTATTAAGGAGGCTTTTCACATGAAAATTCACTTCAGAGAAAAAAATGTTTTGCAGATGTAGGGAAGAAAACTGTATCACTAAGAACCACTCAAAATACTTTGGTGGACCAAAACACCTTTATTTTTCTCCTGGCGATCTGCCAAGTTCACTGTCGGTTTGAAAAGAATTCTATAGCTGGAGGCTAAAGCAGAAACTGCAATGATTTAAAAGAGAATTGGCTACAGTAAGAATGATAATGCACCATATCGTTAAAATGCAACTGGCATCTTAGCCTCCCTACAGCTCTTGAAAATGTGCTTACTCCTCAACTATTTACCAAGAAAGGAGCAGAAACAATTGAAATCACACAATATAGAAAAACGTTAAAAGAACTTAGAAAAGAAGTACATGCAGAATAATTTGCTGGTAGGGCTGTTAAAATAACGATGCATTATACGTGGCCAGATTACAAAGAGAAGCATATGGAAATATATAGCTGAATTTAGTACTATATTCATTTATCTCAATTAAACATATAGCAAATGAGTTAATAACAAAGGTCCACTTACATTTAGGAAATTAAAGCTTTATTTGCAGCTTGTGGATTAAACATTTAAATGTTGTAGGCCTGATAATATTCACATTTTAATGCCTAGAGGATCATAAACTGTTTTCTAAACTGCTTGGGAAATTACATTTAGAAAGTCTTTGCATCAAAGCCTTGTGTAGTGGTCTTCTCTGGAAGGCTGTTTTGCAAGACTAAGACGGTTACGGAAAATAGCTATAGTTTCACAGTGAAGGAAGAGTTCAGAAAGGCCTTCAGCAGTTTCAGATAACAGAATTTGTTATTCAGATGTTGCTTACTCTAACAGGATAATAATATGCAGGCTTGAGTCAGAAAACTGTGCAACTGTGTTTTTCAAGTTCACAAGGAAGAATTTATTTACAACTAGATGCTTAATTTGCAAACTCTGTTGGTAAGATTTCCCTCACAAAATTCAGTTCGACAGATTTCATTCGTTCAATAGTTGTGTCCAGTTTTACAATTAAATAGAGCTGCTTCACTCAGCATTTACAAATGACATCAGGTGCCATAGCAACATGATTACAAGTTTCCATCAATTTGTAGAGCTGAGTAAATAATTATCAGTGAATAATTAACTAAACAAAATTAGCCTCTTTTTCTGCTTCCGGCATGTCCACAAGCAGATTGTATTTTCTCAAATGTATTCCTTATTTAAACCACATGGAAACATTCCAGACCCCACAGAACCAGATCTTCAATATGCTATAACTCCATATGAGGTAGATGACTAGCTAAAAGAGATATGCAGGACTTCCCATGGGAAGTGCAGAACTACTGAAGAGGGGATTGTGATTTAAATATTTAAGTACTTCAACACTTTCTTTCATCTAGGTCTAAATATATAGGCCTCCTAACACTAAATAATTGTTAATTATAAAAGAAATTGATTGTGCAGAAGACTACTTTAATCAGAAGTCATCAAACAACAATTTTCAGAGAAGGCTCATGGCTAGAGCTGTCATGTCCAAGGGGATAACACTGGCATCCAGATGATTAACTCACTTAAAAACCCCCACCCCAACAGAAAGGAAAGTATGCATCACAGTTCTTGCCAGATCTTGCAGGAACACTCCCCCAAATCAGCCAGACCATATTTCTAATACTACAGTCCCAGAAAGCTACCGCTTTCTTTGTCATAGGGCCACTAATAAGCAGCCTGTCTGGTAGTAAAAAATATTTATCATATCACAAATCCGAGACCAGAAGAGGGTCCTGAACTGACAGCTATAAGCCTGGAACCATCAGTTTATATCCTTGCAGGAAGTCAAGTATCCCTAAATTGGGAATGCAGCATTACTTTACAGAAGCAGTCCTGCAGGACAGGAAGATGCTGAATGTTTTAGACCTGTCAACTGCACTGGCCAGTTCTTGTTTCTTATAAGTTTTTTACTTGGGCACTAGAAGGCAGCGAGACAGCACAGAAGAGACAAGAGACCCTCACTTGCTTTACAAGAAAGGTACTGGTCACAGAATGAAGGGAAAACAAATCAGCAGGATGTTTTCCTTCCCCACCCTTATTAGGAGATAAGGACACAATGAAGAATTTTTTAAGTAAAAAGTTATTCTCATTATAGCATGTAATGGTAGTCATAGGTCTACTTTAGCACAAAAGGGAGCAAACACTGTAGTTCAGACAAATGTCATGGTTAAGCCTGACAAATTAAGAACAAGGTTTATCTTTCTGTGGTGTTTGCCTATGTGTTACACTGGAACTGTTTCCACAGAAGCTCAGGTGACTGTTGGGGAGTCCTTCCTCAGCTGAAGCAGCCGAGCTGCACTTTGAAATTCAAAGAAAATAGTTCACAGTCTTGCTAGGAGACACACTCCTTACAACCTTGACCATGTTTCTTACAGCTGGGAATGCATTTGGTGTCTCTCCTACTCATCTCTTCTAGGCTGGTTAGAAAGCAAAAAAAAAAACCTGAAAAACTCTTGTGTACCTGGGTCAGAAGTTAGTTGGCACCATATGAAGTTGTCCTTTAGAACTGGTGTGGAGGTTTTTTTAATTAAAAAAAGTGGTCCCAGACAGTAACAAACAGCACAACATGTAAAGCCCAAGACAAGTTTGCTAAAGCTGTAGAAGATACATTCCAGTGGTAACCTGTCAGTCCCACCTAAATAAATGTTTGTTAGCCCTTTCTTGAGATGGATCCAGTAATTGCCATTCCATCAAATGGATCCCAGCACAGCTTCCATTGCCAAAACATTCCCTCGCACTCTTTGGTAGACATACTCTACCACAGTCACTAGGATGTGCTGTGATTCCCACTCTGTGTAAATGAGACACAGAGACTGACCAGCTTCTACAAGGGCAGAAGCAGCTCATGGAAAAAGCAAGAAACTGTATCTGCATTTCTGAAGACTTGACTTGCTCCCCAAGAAGCATGTTTTTCTTTTTAAATGCTCCAATGTCTTTTTGAATGGAAAAATGCCAATATCAAACTGTAAACAGACTTGGTTTCACAGATTTCCTGTATCTCTCTTTGGAATCCAATACCAAATTAAGCGTACATTCATATGTATGAAAAATATGAAGTGATAAAACATCCACTCTGATTTAATTAGGTTTTAGTCACTTCTGAAAAAAACCCAAAGAAACTGAAACCTTGAGCCAGCTGCTAATGTTACTAAAACGATTCACCTTTCAAGCGAATTTTACACCACTAATGGTGCTGAATTCACTGCTCTGAGATCTGACAGGAAAAACTGGAAATGGTAACTTTCTCCTACCCTCAGCATTATCCCAAAAGGTAACATTAGGCTTGATTTTCTTACCTAAGGACCCCTCCACATTGATAACTACACAGGTTTGTCTATCTAAACATTTCAGCATGTTTAAGCCAGCAGAGGAGATTGCAAAATGTTTTGCTGATGATACTCCATCTCCTCCATATTAAGCCTGGTTTCTACCATCTGATTGCTTTCATGTTGTCTGACAGATAAACCTGAATGAATATTAACTCTTGCTCACTCATTCAGGATAAGATAGCAGCTGTTTGCCAGATGAAACACGTAAAGCATGCAAAGGCGACAACAGCCCTTTCACCATCTCTTAACAAGGTCTTCTACAATCCACTGCAGCTCCTGATGTTTCCTTTCTGCCTGTACCTGGATCAGAGACTCCAGCCAGGTTTCCCTAACAAACCCCATAATGACCTTTTGACTTTTTTTTTTTTTAAAAACCTATGTCACCTAGGGACTTTTGCCATAGGCCTGCACCTGGAGCTAGCTCCAGGGCACACATACGCAACTTGGGAGTGGATCAAGGCAGTACTAACCTGCCTTCCAAAGCATCTGCTCTCTTCCTATTTTTTTTTCTGAAGTCAAATGAATGAAAACACTTGTCATGTGTCCTAGCAACCCAGGAACCAGATATCAGAGAGATTTAAGTCTTTGTAACAAGCTGAGATCCACACAGGAACATTTGCTCACTGCTGCTCCAGAAATACAGGCATTGTCCTGTTTACAGGGCAAAGCTACATCTGGCGGTCATTTCTATCAAAGCAGTGCTCTCTGTTCAGCAATCCAGCAAAACACTAAAACTGAAGATCTCCAGGGAAAGGTCCACTTACTCAGATTAATGTATTATTTACTCATCTTTTTCCTTCCCCCCCAAAAAAAAAAACCCTACAGTTGCATGTAATGCCTCTTCGTGCTTTTATGATTTAATGCCTTGTTACTACAGCAATTAGGTATCAAAAGGAAAATAGTAAACAAATATAAATGCAACAGTCAAATATGTTATAAGTGTTAATGACATCTTCCACAGTGTCAATGCTACTTGGCTACCTTAATTTCTAACACATAGCCTCAACCTAAATAAAGTTTTCATGGAAGTTCAGAATACATTTATTACGCTAGATTTCACAAGCCCCCTCTCTTTAATAGAGACGCATGATTAAGGGATAAGCACATGATTCAGAAGACTTCAGATTTTCAGGTCTGATACAGATTTGGCTTTTAAGGAAAGGAGACGTGATTTCAGCTGATACAGGTTAGAGTAAATTCCTCAATTCAAGCAGACTTTGGATTGTGTCACTGTCTTCTGCACCAGAGGAAATACAACTTTCAGTTTCTCAAGAGAATGATGTCTCTAGACTGATATGATCATGTAACACCCAAATATATTGGTACTTTTCTCAGAACGAACACCACAAATAAGACCAAAGATCTACTGGGCTATACACAATAGAACAAAGGAATCGGTACCTCAAAAGAGTTCGTGGTAAAAAGCATACGAGGAAAGAAAGCTTAGTTTCCTACAGTCCACAAACGGGAAGCTAAAGCACAGAGGTTTTTTGGGGGCAGCATTCTTAAGAGTTCTTAACCCTGGGACCTTAACCGTATGCTCTGAACTCAGTTGCTTACTTTATTACCTGCCTTTCTGCAAATTCTGTGCACAAAACACATCCTCAAGAAAAAAAAAATCTACAGTTATCTTTATCACTCATTCATAATATTGATATTTAATAATTTTACATTTCACTGTAATAGAGGATCACCAGAGCCCAACAGTGACAGAAACACCAAATGGCATCAGAAATAACCATTCTGATATAATTTGGCCTGTTTACAAGTAGGACCCTTAGAAATCATTTAGAACATTATTCTGGAAAGTAAGCTGACCACACTTCCTTGCAAAAAGTCACAGTGATGTGAAGTTAGAGGTGTGATAGGTTAAACTGATATTTTCATTCTGTGTGCTCTACAACAAATATTAAGAACTGTTGTTTTCAAACAGAAAATAAGTTCTGGGATATTTTATCTCTTTAGGTGTCTATGGGGAATACACCTATGATAAATCTAACTCGATTTTACCACAGCTCCTCATAGCAAGGCTGAAACCACTTTCACCAGTAATAAAAAAAGTACACTTTACACAACTGTGGGAACTGAAGGGGGGCAGTGGACAGGGAGAAGCAGCAACACACTCAGAACAAGCCACAATGATTCAGAAACAGAACCTGACTCCTCTTTATTCACTGCTCACTGGCATCAAAAAAAAGGTAGATTGCGGCAGGTTAAGAAGAGGCCTTTTTCATCTTTAGGCATCTGAAAATATTTGAAAACCACTTGCTGTCATCTGGAAGCATTATAAAAACCACATGTAGAAAACCAAACAGATAATAGCAGCAGATCTTTATTATCTGTTAAGCATATATTTCCATTACGATTTTTAATTAAACGTCAGAGAAATAAAACTGCTGGATAGAAAGCAGAGTCAGGAATGTATGGCTTCGACACAGACTTTCTGAACAACATCTCACAAGTCCCTTAACCTTTCTCAGTCTCAATTTACCCATTCATGAAGTGGGGCCAGTGACATCTGGCTGTGTAACAGGAGCGTTACTTGATATTCAGGAGTGTTTACTTGATATTCATTAAAGACGCCAAGATCTGTGAACAGTAGATGTTAAAGTGTTCTTTAACAGTAGATGTTAAGGTTCTATTATTTCTCAACACCTTCCCTTCAAGTCCTTCGCTTCCTGGATGAGATGACCAAAAAAACCACCAAGCAGATATTGCTGTAGCTCCTAAGTAAAAGGATGATGTAAGCTCTAGAGGACATCAATATATAGACATTGATGAAGAAGAATTCCCCACACCCCACCCCCGCCTTTTCAGGGCACATTAAGTTTTCTTCAAATAATTCCGCAAGGCATTTTCCTTATTCACTAGACGAACATGGTTCAGTAGACAAATGTAGTTTGGCATTTCTGCAGGACTCTTGTTTATATCCTTTGGAAAAATTTGTTCTAGACGTCTTTGGTGCGAGTTACTTTTTTCCTCTACCTTTTTGACTTTCAGTCTACAGGATGAACTACTAGACTCCTAGGAATGAAGATTAAAGCCCTCTTAACTCCCCAGGAATTCAAAGCGAGGGCTGGTTCACATACACATATACCCTTTAACACTGTGAGCACCTCACAGTGACAACTACATTTGCCTCATAATCAAGAAATATCAGTATTAAACTCTAAAAATAGCCCTTACCAGCTCATCTGTGTGCAGGATCTGCACTCCAGACCATAGAAAAATCATTATATGATAGAACTGAAAACTGAGAACTGTTTTGTCTGAAGTAGCTGGTTCTCAACCAGAAAGCATCCTTCCTCTCAGTGCCCTGTCTTGCTCTGATTATTTTACACTTTTACTCATGCTGTTCTCTAGCTGGTCCAGCTTCAAATACTTGCACAGCCTGTCCTGGTGAAAGGATTACGCATTCTATAGTCAGCTGTTTTTTCTTGATTTGCTGAGACACTTGATGCTGTGCAGTTGAAGACTCCCTTATACCAGGGTCTGGGCACACTCAAAGGTAGCCTGGAAGAGCACTCACTTCCTCAGAGATCCAATAGGATTTTCACCTGAAGCATTACACACAGTTTCCTATTTGGCTGATCTGGCTCTTTTCCAGTATTTAGTTCCAAATCTTTTGGTTTTTAAAAACAAGCCACCAGACCAAACTATAAGTTATTTTCACTTTCTGCAGTCCTTTCTGGTGGACTTGTACAATTCTTCCCATGATCTCTGCACCACTTGGGCACGAAGGTTGGGAGGAAAGCTTGCAGATATCTACACACCTCTAGAGATATCAGTGTAGCTTTTGAGGATAACGGGGTTACCACTAAAAAAAAAATCTTCCTTATTTTCCACTCAGTTATGTTGGGACAAAGCAAGGTAGCCCCACTAGATTCACTTAGTACCAGTGTTTGTTGTCAATTATTGTCACCTAATTGTTTTCTTCTGGAAGAAATAAAGCTGTTCATTCAGCAAAAATTCACTGGAGAAGAGAAACACAGTCTTATTCTACTGAGTCAGACAGACATCAAAATATAAAGCAACATAGTTCAATTGAGTTTAGATGTTATCACTAAATAAATAAAAAATTGTGTTACAAATTTTTTTTAATAACCACAAACAGTCTGAACCTCTGTTCTGCTACTAGAGTTTGGTTCCCCATTATATTCATAGAATAGTCGTAGAATCAGCACAAGATCTGACTCAAACATCACTGTAACTGTTAGAAAACTGCTGTCACCAGTGTACCCAAGCAGCATATGCATTTTTCATGTTACGCAGAAATGCATGCTTTCGTAGAAGATATCAACATGCAGCCCAAAGTGTTAAAAAGAATCAGGGAACAACACTTGAGCAGATGAAGACGCATTCCAATTTTTCTTTCTCTCTTTTAACCTTCCTTACCCGAAGACACGTATTCCAGATATATATGTAATGCAGAGCAGTTAACACAGACCGAGAGAGATTGACATGACACTTATCTAAACGGATACCGAGATTCCAGGATACCTATTGCGCTCTAGCTGATAGGAACTTCAGAAGCTCCGAGTCAAAACTGACTTCACAAAACCACAACAGCACATTTCACCTTTGCCAACAGACATTGTGTAAGCTAGTTTATAGTACTGTGCCAAGGGCACATCATCCAGACTTTTCTATTTCAGCTGAAAGAAAACGCACTGATAAGCTAACATGATGAATGTTCCAAGGACTGCACAGCTAAGTAGAAAACCCAAGAGTTGCTGAACTAAACTTCCCTGTTTTTTTTTAAATTCCCCCTGAGGTAAAAATACATTTTGCAAGTCTTACTAATGTGTGTATACATACACATTATCCTGCCTATTAGGACTTCCCTGAAAATACTGAATATTCAAAACATAAGAGTTCCATTTTAGTCAATGTTAAATGCCAGCAAGAAAAAACTGCCATCTCTGTTAAACAAAAAACCAGTATTGCACAAACCTATTTGTAAGAAATGAACTTAAAAAAATGCTATTATAAAGACAGCTTTTCAAACATTCAGTAACTTTTTTATTAAAGTATCATGACTTCACAAACCATACAAAATGGGAATGAGGCCTTGTATCATCTATCCATTTGTCCAGCAATAAAAGAATGTAAGACTCTATTGTCATAAATACTGTTTAGATATATTGACACTACAAAGCACACAAACAACTCAGGAGTCCACTGTGCTTTGTTCACGGAAGGAGAATAGAGCCCATCATCACTCACTCATCCGAAAAGCAATGAAGAGTATAAAATGATGTAATTTTTTTTTTATTCAAACTTTTGATATAGAACTATTTTAAGGTCTCCTGAGCACCCTCCCCTCGGCTTTCCTTCGGAGGACTGTACAAGGCACATAAGGCACATACAATTCAAGCATCGTTATTTCTACAGTCACATTCTTTTGACAAAGGAAAAAGTCTCTGTGACAAAATAGACAAGTCACTAGTTAGTAAAAGATGAGTGATACGTTAAACAGATCAAGGAATGCACCGAGTCAAATTCTGATCTCCCTTTCACGCATATTTCAGACAATGTTTTAAAATCAAGTTCAGTTTCTCTACATCACAGCCTTTTTGAACCTTAGTAATTATAGTACCTCTAAAAGCAACAAACAGTGAACCACAAAAGATCTGTAGCTACAGCTCTGTTCAGATAAGCATTAAAATTTGATGTTTCTAGTCAGCAATTCTCAATTCCTAGAAAATTTCTAGCTGGCTAGAAGTACTGTGATACATAGTCTTTCTGTCAGCATTTTAAGTATTTTATGCCTTCGTGCTAAATTGAGAAGCGGATGATGCTTTTTGCCCAAAATTAGAGAGAGAGATTGAACTAGCATTCTACAAATTTTTAAAAAAATGTGCTTTGCAGAATATGATCTTATGTTTGTTACCAAAAAAAAATAAATTGGGCCTCCATCTATTTGAACCAGCTCACCAAGGCCTACTTTAAATTTTGAGATACATCATGTTCCTTCATAGGCCTAGGCTGACAATGAAAACTAAGCACAGACTCTTAGAACTGACACTGTCTCCAAGACTTTCACTCAAGAAAAAAAAAAGCAATAAACCACAGCTACAGCTTGGATAAGAACAAAGACATGGACAAACACATAGAAAAATAAGAAAGGAACGATGACAAAAAATTACCATATAATCATTAGAATACTGCATGTGATTTTGCAAGCCATATAGCATAGTTCCCAAAACTCAAAGACTTTATTCTGCGGGGGAAATCATTATGGTTATAGACTTACGAGAAAGTAAAGCTTGTAAACTAGTAAGATCACTTCTTTCTAAGTCAGAAAGAAAAGCAAGTGCAAAACAAGAAACCAGTATCCAATAGATTAAGTATTAAACATACAAAGCTTCCCGAAAGCAGACAGAAAATCTGCCAAGTTTTCTCTTATTGAATTGAAAGTCAGCATAATCCAGCTGAGAAAGAAAAAAGCATTACAGGGACCAATATAACTTTATAGTGAAAGACTTGTGTTCACAGTGAAACGTGACATTTTTAGATCAAATGCCACCTATCCCCAAAACGTGCTTCGTGATCATATCAGCCCCTTCCTTTTTACTCTTTTCCTAGAACTCACTAGTGCCAATTAAAGAGCTTAAATAGATACTTTGACTTACTTTTTCAAATGTCTTTTGTAATCAGTTTTAACAATGTAAAAAGGGTGTATGCAAAGTGCTATCTTTCTAACTTCATAGTAACTGATATCTAATTTGCACTAGTGCAAGAACTTCATGTGATTCAGAAAAAATAGTCATTTATGTTTGTCACCTTCTGGTAGTCACTCAAAACCTGAAGCTTGTGCTTACAAACAAGAAATTTATTTTGTCTCAAGTGGACCAAATCCTGATTTGCTTAGAAGTGGGCAGGATTTTTCTTCCTCCAGGACAGCAGGACTTTTAGATAGAAGACTGCTATTCATAGCCATCCCAGATAAAAAAAAAAGTTAATTCTTGCATCTTTTAAAGAAGTAGAAAGATATCACTAGATGGAAAACCCTTTACTGAGTGGTTCTTTGACAGACTTGAGTGGATAAGCTCATCTCAGGGAAGAATCCAATCCTCTCCTTAGCCTATTTCCTGAAGAGAAGTACCAAGATGAGAAATACTATGTAATGAAAGATTGTATAGTACTCTGGACTGATTTAATTTGAGTATGATGAACCATAATACATTATGGTTGATTTTCTGACCAGTGTGAGCTCAATAAATTACAAAAAGTTTGCACAGCACTAGAACAATTTCAAATATTACACTAGCAAGAGAGGAGTCTTCTCTGTGTTAACCATCAGCAGGTGCAAAAACTCTACTCATTAACTAAGCTACAAGATATAACAAAACAAGAAGTCACCTGTTTTTAACTCCAAATGAAATACTTTGATAGATTAGGAGTTAAGTATGTCTTCTATTCCATTTAAAAAATATACCACAGGTTACCCTGGCATCTTGTTCACATCACAATCTAGTTAGCATACACCTGGAACCTGCTTAGCATTATAGTATTCCCAACACAGAAATTAATATTTGACATATTTTGATATGTGATGTACAAAAGCTTCTGCCAGTTGGAAGCCTGTCTGTCAGCATCCCCTGCTGCTGTCTAAATCCAATAATCTAAGTTAATGGGATGGTTTATTTTCCATATGTTGAATCAGGTAGTCAGCAACTTATCTGCTGAAGTATCCTTAAGTTTTACCAAAAAAACCAAACCCCAACACAAAAAAACCCAACAAAACCAAACTCACTTCTAGTGAGAAAAGTTTTGTTCAAAACACCATGTGTCACAGAAACATGTATCATCAGAAAGAAGGTGTCTTCTGAACTACAAACAGCATTATATCAGCTTCGTAATGAAATATCAGAGGACAGGTTGATCACACATTCTAAGAACACTCTATTCAACACTTCACTGCTGGAACTTCTGCCAAATTTGTCATGCCATTGAACAATTATTTACCTGAAGTCATGAACAAATAGACAAACCTGAAAGTTCTTTTGAGAAATACAGTTTTAGTGATTAACAGCATTAATAGTATTAGTCACACCAGTCAACAGTGTTGACATATAATACTGTAATAGCAAGAAATAAAAAAACCTTAAACTCAAAAGATAGAGAATTCAGGAATATAGTACAGAGGCTTAGAAGTTAAGCATATCGCCCCTCAAAACACATTTAAAGGTTTGGGTAACTCCAAAAAAACCAGAAGCAGCTAAAAAAAACCCCAAATTCCAAACATCAGGGATCCAGCTGAATAGAAGGGGAAGAGTTCAGCTGTGTACAAAAACTGTTGCACATCTACATTCTCCTACAAGGTCTCCATCACCACAAGTAGTGCAGGTTCATGATTTTTTTTTCTTGTCACAGGATCAGAGCTCTGTTCCCATGGCTACAAAGGAGTTCTGAATAATCTTAGGTCATTAAGGATTCTTTGTGCAGATGATGACATTTGAAAAAGAAGGAGGGCTGACTGAAAGTTTTTAATGGGGAAGTGGCCCTGCTAAAGGAAGACCTCTGTATGGAGACCATGAAATGAACTATCAAAATAGGGGAGTTGTACATCACAGCACCAATGAGCTCATCTGCAACATTCACAAATTATTTCAGGCCAGGTATAATGTCCCACAGAGCAAAAATTATTGCCAGATAGTAAATCTCAAGTTTCACAAAAAATTTGAAGGCTAAGTTGCTGGGTTTTTTGGGTTGAGTTTGTTGGGTTTTGGGTTAGGGGGGGGTGTCCCACCCCGCTTTTTTTTTTTTTTTTTTTTTTTTTTTTTACAGTCAATGAATTTTAGGAATCTGAACAGTTTATATTAAATGTCAGGCAGATAAAGACTGAGGCTATGAATGTCAAGCTGTTAACTTGTGAGTAGTTTCTGAAACAAAAATCCACAGAGCTACTGAATATCTGCATTACCATTCAGAACAAACCTGAGAAATTTGCCAGTTTCCTGCATCAAAGACTTCAGAAGATAACAGTGGATATTATCCTCACCTTAACTGTTAGGAATCTTATTGGTAACTTCAAGACCATAGAAACTAACCTTTTGGCACACTACTGGTGGAAACACAAGCAAGAAAGAACATTGTCCTTCCTGTATCTCTACACCTGTGTCTGAAGAGAAAATGGAAGGTGGACTTGAAACCAAAGATGACGTTACTATAGTCCTGGGGATAACAAAGTCATCATAGGTGCTAACTCATTCCTAGACACAGCTTACATTGTCACAGCAAACAGCATAGTTGCTAGAGATTTCCTGCGAAATTATAAAGCTATCCAAGACAAGACAATGAAGGCTCCAAGCACATTTTAAAAGCCTCTAAATTCTCAAAGGAAAAAAACCCCAAAAAAACTTTCCTGACATTAAACATTTCAGACTTCAATTAGTTTTAATACACTTCACAATTATTGAACTACTACACTGGGTTTTTTCCCTTCAAAGAGCTATTCAGAAAATATCAGCTATTATCTAGACATGCATCATCTCAGGCAAAACATGTAACAAGTCCCCAAACTCTATTACAGATCAAGCCATAGGTTTTTTTAGATAACATACCACACAACAGCAGAAATCAGAACTCCTTGAATATAATAGAGAATAGAAACTAAAAAGGAAAAAAATTAACATTTATAACCATACTTAAACCAGCTAAAAATTAATGTTTAGTTTTACTCTTTCATATATAGGCTTATATATTAGAGAAATTCAAGAGTTGTTGAAAGTTACCTGTATCTTTCCTCCACACCTCTGCTGAAGCACTAACGAGCTGGAAGAGCAGGAAACTCAGACCTGATAAGGTACTCCAATACTGCAATAACTTATACAGCAGACACTTGCGTTTAGATCTACTCTTTAACAAGCATAAATCCATGCTAGGCTTGTGAGACCCTGATGGGGCTTTGCCAGAAAGACCACACCATAGCTTCCACAGGAAATTACAGCATGGTGGGAAATCACTATTTCTTTGATCACCTGGCAAAAAACCCCCAACAGACTGCATGTGTCACCCATCACCTGGAAGACTGCAGTAGTCAGCACTAACAGCCTGACTGGCTGAGGCACCATTACATATTCTGCCCTTAATAACATACACCTGCAAGGGGCAAGGAGAGCAGGGAGCAAAGAAGATCTGATGCAGCTGTGGTCAACTCTTCAGCTGGTGGTTCCAGGCAGTAATCACCTCTGGTTTAGTGTTTGATTATAAATGCCACATGATTAAAACTCCTGAAATTGGCTAATCTCACACACAGCCAGTCAAATTATTTTCCAAGACCTTATTCCAATAGAACTTTATTCCAGGATCAGCTGATCAAATAGCTCTAACATGCTGAGTCAGCTCTAGTCTGCAGCATAAAGCCAAAAAGCTGTCATGAACACCTCACTGTGGGGGCTTCAAACGTGCAAGAGCCTGCAAGCTTATCGGAGATGAAATGCGCACTGCAAGATGAGTCAACAGCAAAGTCACGAACAACGAATATGGAACTGTATTCCCCAGTTTCCTTCTATGATATGACTAAATGTTGCCATCAAACCCTAATTACTTGGGAAACACCAGTTATACTATGGTAGATGCTCCTCACACCCCTGCAAAATAAACCCAGTTTCCAAACCCATGCTAAGCTGAAACTTTAGTGATGCAGTACAGCAACGGTGTCCAAGACACAATTAAAAAGCTTTTTAACCTTTTATTGCTTGTTTTTGTCCAAATCCTGGTCAATTAAGCACAGGTATTGAGGGCTGGAAGAAAGATTTAATGAAACATGGTCAATCACTTTTTTCTTTCTTTGAATACGTTCAATATAGAAAATGTGGAAAATCACTCTTGGAAATTAACCTATTCCCCTGCAATCAAATGTTAGGTTACATTTAACAAATGACCCTTTTCTCCTAAGAGAGTAATCAATATTCACGGTTTTCTTCCCTGCCCTCTGCAACTACTGCCAGAAATCCATTTTATATAAAACTGAAGAAACAGACATTTACTTAGAAATCCCTAATTCACGCACTTTATTTCTCTCTCGCCGCTGCAGTGACTCTTCCCCCTGCGCTCGCTCAACCCCTTGTCTCAGTCAAGGCAAACATTTCCAGTCCTTTCTGAGGCGAAACCCAGAGCGGGTGCCGGTCGCTGGCGGCATTGCGCGCTCCCGTCCCCCTCAGACTTTGGGGTTCGCCCTCCCGCGCTGCCCCGGGGCCTGGGGAACCTCTCCTGCCCACCCCCAAACCTCTCCTGCCCACCCTCAAATAGACAGGTTGGCTCTGTGTGGAGAGGGGAGCGCACGGAACACCCTGGTACCAATTCCAGCTCTTCGATTCTCCTGCTTACATCCCTGGCAACCACTTTGCACAGACACCGAACAACCGAGAGCAAAGGGAGAAGCATCACTGGTGAACCGCGGCCGGCTGAGGACGTCGGGCGCGTACCGGAGCGTTCGGCTACAGCCCGGCCTCGCCGCCCCGTCCCTGTGAGGAGCGCTCGCGCTCCAGCTCGCGATTCAGGGACAATCCCGCCCCGAAACCTCCCAGCGGCGCGAGGCCGGGGCTGCCGAGGCCACGCGGCAGCGCGCGGCCCTTCCCGCCGGCCGCCTCTGCCGCCCACCCGAAACGCCCCTGGCGGCCGCCGCCGCGTTCCCGCAGAGAGGCGGGACGCCCCTCGGCCCGCGCGTGCAGCGGGCTGAGGGAAGGTCTGGGAGGGCGCCTGGTCCTCCCCGCGGGCACCGGCGGGGCCTGACAGACACCCGGTGCGTGCCAGGGCCGGGCACGCTCCCACTCGGTGCCCTCGCCAGCACCAGCTGGCGGGACGCGGGCCCTGCAGCGGGGCTCGCCCTGCAGCCGTGGGTGCCTTCCGTGTAGTCTAGGGCCTGCGCACGCTGAGGCAGACAGTGTCCACCAGCTGGTGGGTGCTCCATTTTGCGGTGCTCATCCACTGTCCACCTGAGTCCAGCAACCTCCGAGTCTGCCCCACTACGAAACGCCAGAGAATAACAAAATTAGAGCAGCCCCACAGCCTTTAAAAAAACCACCTTTTTCACGCAGGGTGGGGTGTGCACGGTGTGGCATGCACAGCCCAAATGCCCGTGTGCCAGGGCCTTACTTTGGAAACCCAGGTAGCGTTGTTTGTCCTAGTTACCCACTGGATTTATCTTCTTTTAGGTCAGCCAGGCTGAACGGTGCGCTCAGCATGCTGAGATTCATCAAGCTGGCTATTGTAGCTGGACACTTTCCATTCTCTCCATTAAGTCAATTTACATGAGTGCATTAACATATTTCCAGGCATGCTGAGCACAAGTATTCAGCTCTTTTGCTGATTTCCATCCAATGTTTTTATATAGTTCGCCGGCAAACCCCAGTTGGATAGGCCTGTCTGTTTTTGTTAAAATTCACATGTGTCTCAATGGAAATGACTGCATGACCAGCACACCTCTGAGGAGCTCTTATGGCAAACCACAGAGCAGGGAGAAGAGGTTTTTCCACCTGCCATTTATAACTTGTTGCAATAAGCTTCTGTTTAGAGGCTAGCAAACTGAACATCACAATTTGGAAAGTTTTCATTGTTGTAGTTGCTCCAGACTACTTAACCCACAACAAAAATACAAGTACACATCTAGTAGTTTACTATAGCACAAGCACATGTTTTGCCATCACTGACATATCTTTGACTACTGGAAGTGAAATTGCCATAAAAATGTGAATAGTAATAACATGTTACTTTTGTTTAACATCTTTACAAAATAACAGCAACAACAATATGCAACGAAGTCAGTGCTTTTTTCTTTAAATCACATGCTGTTTATAGCAAAACACAACAGATATGATCAATCAATGAAAGCAATTAAAAAGTAACAGTAAACAAGTAGTCTGGTCCGTGAAAAAGCCAGGAATTCATGGGATACATACCTGGGTACAAGACTCAAACAATTCTGCCGATACAGAAATAAGAAACCACCTGCATGTGCTGTATATGCTTTATGAATCACAAAGATACAGCTATTAGCGTGGTTTACAGGCTATGCACCGCACTATTCTTTATGAAAAAATGCTAATTTAGTGTCTCAGCTAGTCCGCAGATGCTGTATTGTATCATGACCATTTAGATTCCACTTTTCTCATGCCACAGTCAGATATTGTGAAAAATCAAGTTCCATTTACAGCATCCATTGTTATCTCACAAAGTAGCACTTCATGCTACTACTGATGTGTTACAGACTATTAACAGTAATTTAGTTTTAAATGCCAGTGCATGCCAAGTGTTCTGGATATGAATGCTAAGAGGACAAAGTTATGCAGGTGTAGAAATTTTAAAAAAAAAAGAAAAAAAAAAACCCCACCACACACACCACAACCCACACATGAAATGACTGCTGGCTGGGACTTGTTTCTTTGCATTTTAGCTGTATAAAGTTAGTTATTTCCCCCACTCATCAGTGGAAATGCATCCCGCTCCAGGGATGTCTGAAGATAGATGCTAACAACCCAGAGGTATTTATACCCCTGCACTGATTATAGAGAGAAATTTAATAATAATTTATGGTAGTTGCTTATCTTACAGATGGACAAGAACATAGCAATGGCATATTAGTGATCACCACAGCTACGCCTGGTGCTTTACAGGCTGAGACATCCTACAACCAGTAGGTCTGCAGCATGATGAGATGTCTGCCTACCAAACTGGGAATTTTCTCATTCACGGAACAGCTTCTTCCATGGTTAACTGCTGCCTCTCATCTTCTGCTTAGTTTTTTGTAACTCTTTGTTAAAAGTGCTTTTTGTACCCTGTTGACATCCTAGCTAAATTAGTTCATTATCCACATGTGTAAGCACATGACAATAATTAATGAACAAAAAAATGCAAAATCAAATAAGTAGACTACCAGAGCTCTCTGGAGGATGAGCAGCCAACTGACTAAAGAATACAAAGAAAGAGAGAAGTTCAGGCTGATGGATGCTTAACTACCCACAAAACCTACTCTTCCCAGTTCTTCCCTGTATGCTTGAAACTTAGATGGGCTGAGAATTGCTCTAGCTAAAGTAGGCCAGTCCCAAGAATTGCACAAGAAACTGTTTATCTTTATAACAAACCTAGTAAACCTAATTAATTGATTCAGCTGGATAATAAAGAATAGACGATGCCAAAAAAGATTGTCCCTTTACCACATCCTTCCCTGTTCCCTCTCCCTAGTTCTTTTTCTGTAAGAGCTGCCTCGACGTGGGGTTTCAGATGAGCAAGATTTCCACAGTGGAACTGTAGGGAGAAGAGTCTATATTTGGCCTACGTACCCCCTTTTGCTTTTAGCACTAGAGACAAAAAAGTGAGAGTTTATTCTTATTAAGCTGGGAATGCCTTTTGAGAGACTTTGCCAGCACTGAAATGGTTACTGTACATTGAAATAGTTCTTCACCTTTTTGTTCAATGTGAAAGGCAAAAAAATGATGCAAATATGAAGCAATGTGTCAGTTCTGCTAAATAAAAATGTGCACAGTAAAACTAAATCACATACATTGAAGTGTTATTTTGGTTTTATGGAAATGTAATCTGTGTTATGACATTTGCATTTCATATAACTGCTATGGATAACTAATCTTCCAATGCATTGCATACCATTTTGTCACCAAAAAAAGTAATACTGTATCATCTCTTTCCACCTGTACACTAGAATATTCCATGACAAATGTATCAACATCAATTGTATAAATTCACTCAAGAGCCAATGAAAAGTATGGATACATTTAATAGAAAGATTTCTTTTTCCCTTAAACGCTACACAGCTATTAGAAGATACCATAGCTTGGTAGCAAATAAAAAAATTACAGCTTCAAACAACACAATATATGGATGTTTGTATGCATTCTAAGGCTTCTGAATTTTGAGTGAAAATTAAATACATCAATATAGACTGCCAATATGGAACCTTAACCGGAACCTTATGAAATTGCATGTTTCCCATTCCATGTCCAGAATTCATCGTTTCCAGCTCTAAGATAGTTTGCATTATGCTACGTGTTACAAAAAAGTAATACTTAAATGCAAGTGAAAATACTAAGTACATTTGGAATTCATCGTCCTTTCACTTTTCCTTCTGCATCCCTTGCTCTTGTTTTTATGTTTCCCTTTTGCTTACCTAAGTCATTATCCAACATCCCCAAAGTTTCAATTCTCAACAACTGCCTTTGGAGAAAGTTTTAACAAAGGGGTCATACATGCTTTAGCCCAGATTAAGCCCTGATTTCACCACACTAGTACAAACAAAAAGCCCCCAACTCACCCATTTTGGAAACCAGTCAAAACCAAGGGGATTCCATAGGAATACAGAGTGCAAGAGTTAAGCCTTGGGATTTATCTCCCAGCCCTTGAAATCACTTAGGTACAAGGAGCAGTAATTCATTGACTTAGCAACAGACTTTTCATTGACTTTCACTGAGACTTATACTCTTTAGTTATTAAGGGACATTTCCAAAAGGTAAATCTATGCCTAAAATACAGAATGGCCTAACTTACTGAAAATTGCCTAACTTACTGAAAATCAAACTAGCAAATATATGGTCATTTGATTATTTCTTAGCATAATCAAGTCAGGTCAGCTTTAAATGTGTTTGTTTCTTTTCTTGGGAAAATCGTGTTTTCCTATCTGTTGTGAAAGCCAATGCAAAAAAAGATGTCTGTTCGCGCAAATGTAGCTTTCTGCAGTGACATAGCTATGTTTGGGATTCTTTTGTGTGCCAGGTTAGAAGGAGTAGCGGCTTTTTAAGCTCAGATGTGTAAATGTCCCCATTTACACCCTAGCTCTGCAAAAATAGGTTTTCATACATATTGTGGTCAATATACACACACAAAAGAGAAAAGCAAAATAAAAAAAATATAATTCTCATATTAGAAAACTGAGTACTTACCTAGTGATAGCAGCTGGAATGAAAATGGCTGAAAGCAATAAAAATCCATTTTACCATTTAGTACAGTTTGTCAGACTAGAGAAATGGGATTGAATTTCAAAGCCACAGGCAAGCTGGCAGAAATCTGTGGTTATGCAGTTGATAGAGGGCTTTTTTCCCCTTTTTTCTTTTTCTTTTTTTTCCCTTATTTACAACTCTTTTGATAAGCCTTCAGCAAGTTACATAGGTTGTTCTAGTTGTATCTCCTTTGACTGGATTAGAATACTTGATGACAGTTTGGATAAGTTTGAGGCAGATGGTTCTTGACATTTTTCATGCCATCAGTTACAAACCATGCAAGGAAACTCTTTCATCCTTTGTTTATCCTTCACTTAGAAGCCACTATAGTAGATCGTTAAACTTTCATTTTTCACAGTGCTGATTAAGGCGTACTACAAGGCAGATGTTATGCAGCACCATTTTTAACAATTTACATTTAGCACCAAAGCTGGCTTTGTACTTGTTCCAGTGGATCAATTCACATTTCAAAAACTTCAAGGTCAACCTCTAAGCATTGCTACTCTGTTGAACAACTAAATGTTTCGTAAAGTTTTCCCTGTGACTGTGGCCCTTGAAAATATGTGCTGGCCACTCTGTTTACATGTTTATGTCTGCCAAAATGAATACAAGAATCTATTGTTCATCTCTGCCACAATTAAATGACAGACACAGTTCTATAAAATCCAAAGACTTAAACTAAATTGAACAAAAGATTACTATTCCAACACACAGTATGCAAAAAAATTCCTCATTTATTTTCAGTATCAGCATTTCAAAATAACAAATAATTGCTATTCAAATGGCAGTTGGTCTTAATTTACATCAGGTCAGGCAATAACATTTCATGGATAAAAATGTTTACTGTTTTACTTCACATCTTTATGTGCATTCTTTATTTTATGATTATGTAAATTACACACTTCCTAGCACAAACTCTAATAATAGCTATATGCAAACAAAAATGGGTAAAGGCACCTTTAGAGAATAGCAGAATAATGACAATAATGACAAAACACAATAATCTAAAAGTAATTCATGGCAACTTCATTTTTAGAGGACTTCATGCTCTATAGAAAACTTTGAGTATTTACAAATATTTGAGCTCATCTGTAGGTGATGTAAGTCACCATTTTTTACTGAAAATCATGAAATTATCTGTCCATTTTAAGTGGAGTTTATGTCTAGCCAGTCATAGCAGTGGGGTAGAAGGTTTTGTGCTAGTGACACTTTCACCAATGGACAGTAAAGGGAAAATGAACTTTTGGTAACTGAAGACTCCTTTTAATTCAGACTCTTCAAATAATCAACATAAAATGGAAAAAAGAGTATATGTAACATTTAAAAGCATATTTTCTTGAATGGCATGACAGCTGACCAACATGAATTTTCATGAATCTAAAAAAAAATAATTGGGGATTTTCTATGCTTCTGTGTCTTGCTCTCTTTTTTTCTTTTTAAATTAAGCTGTAGCAATATGTCTTATTAATTATTATTGTCGTGAAGTTCTGCAGCAAAGATTAGCAGATTGAATTATAATTTCATCCTCTGATACCTCCTGATCCTCATCACACCCTTTTCTTCTGCTCAATTTATTCTATTTTTTTTACCCTGAATCTGTGCCATAAGGACTTTTCTATCCTAGTCCTAACTCCCTCAAGACTTCCCATCTGTTACTACTACTTCACCCTTTACATCTAAAACTATTTCATATCTGCATCTCTACCCATTATTCTATTAATGTTCAGGCTTTTCTCAAATTAAAAATGGGTTTCATCTGAGTAGTTCACTTGAGTAATGACCAGAAGTCAATGAAATCTTGTTCTTGGATAAATATCTGTGCCATGGAAAAAATACTAGATACAAATCTATCATGAAAAATATTTTCTGCTCTGATCCTATGAAATCTTAATTTCAGTAGTACCTAGGAATGCCTTCATTTCACTTGAAGAATTACAGACACTGTAACTGTCAGTCATGCTAATGAAAATGTGGGGAATACACAGATAACACATGGTCACAACTCTTTGCTGCAGAAACCATCCCAGAAATCTTATAAAGAAAAGGCTACTGAATCTCAAAAATGGTTTGAACCGGTGCTGACTTGAGTTATTTATCTGTCTCATATTTGATACTTTTCCCACCTAAACCCACACACCAATCTATATTTATAAAACCTTGAGTAAATAAGGCTCAGAGTAATGATGACTGTGTCATTCAGGAATGTGTAATGGCCTTGCAAAAGCACTGCCACAGACATTGTCTTTCTTTTCAATAGCTGTATCAGCAAAAATAAATATAGAAGATGGATACAAGTGGAAAAGGGTGGATTTCATCTTATTGTTTTGTTATATTATTATCCTGGCTTACAACAGTATTTATCATCCTACAGTTTGATTTGCTATAATTTATGTTTACCTTTTATCTTCTTAGAAGAAAAGAGTATCAGTCCTCCAAGGATAATGGAGAAGAGATGTTATTTAATTATTCCAAACTATCTTGTGCTTTGGTACACAGAAGATAACAGTCAACATACTGCTACAAGTTTGCTGATATGCAAGCTGTGGTCAAGATAAAATATTTAACAGCAGAAAAATACACTTTATAGTGCATCTGCTATAATGGGATTTTAAATAAGAAAAAAACAATTTTGTTTACTCTCAGTTTTGAAAATACGTACAAAGCTAACTACATTCATCCATAAATTACCTTGATAACAACTGAAGATAGGTGGATAATGGAACTTGACCATTTAACATACACGTACCAAACAGGTGCAGGAGAGAGAGAAAGCACATGCAGGTAACTGTGAGCAGCAACACTATCAACACATATAAAAAAGAACTGATGTTATCAGGGAAACCGTGAAAGTAAAGCTTAAAGAGATTGCACTATCACTGCGCCCCGAGGTTCATCTCTGGAGTCAGCATAGCTTCCTGTGTAGAGTTACATGTATTTGAATGTTTGGGAACAGAAAAAGAATAAGGAAAAACAAAAAAAACCCAATAACATGGGCCAGATCCTTGTAAGCTGGCGTCACTCCATGGAAACAAATGCAGCAGTGCCAGCTCCTGCCAGCTGAAGATCTGACATTACATGGAAAAATCCTGAGGAACCTGCAGTTCTGTGAGGGTGAATAATTTATGAATACATGAAATGTTCTGGGTAACATATTTCTGAATATTTTTCCATTATGCACTCCACCCTAATTCTTTCACAGACCATGTTCTTTAAACCCATTTATTACAAGCTCACAGTAGAATTGTGACAATGACGATTATTTGTCCAATCCCCACCTGTTTCAGTTTCTTTGCCTACTGCAGTTTCACTGGGAGGTGAAGAGAGGTGACTGTTTTAGTGTATTCTTCTTCTGACAGTTCTTAGAAAGTGATAGACAAAGGACAGACAGGTAATCCTTCTTGATTAAGAGGACAGATACAGTCTCTGCTGGCATCTCTAATTGCTTTGGCTGCACTATAAATGTTATTTCAGCCTTTTCTCAAATCTACATTCCATTTTGGACCTAGCACCCATTAAGTGTTAGGTAAGTTTCTCAGCTCTACTGACAAGTCAGATAAGGTGAAGGTAGAAGGCTAGGTATAACATGTCTCTGACTGAGCACCTCACTAAAATCCTTCTCTTAGGATCCCATATGCAAGCCTAGAGATCAATAACGGAATAAAAAAGTACTCAGCACTACTCCAAAACTGATGGCTTTTAGAGGGAAGGTCTACCTGCTGTCTGTGTTAAGGAGCTGGCTTGCTCTCTGCCAGTGAGAGCATCACACAGCCAGGCTGGCCTTCACCAGATAAGCAGCTCACACCCCGAGTTCACAGCTCATTAGCTACAGAATTTCTCAGCACTGGCTGAAATTCTGGCAAAGCCTGGGCATTCGTCCCCTCCAGGTACAATCTTCTACAAGAATACTGCTTGGGGTGATCTTACCTGAAAAACATCCAAGAAACTCACCACAGAGCAGAAATAGCTTATTGCATTTCTAGATGCAGAGAGATAAAATGCAGTGTGGTTCCAGACATGAATGCGTACATGCAAAACTGTACCGCAGCAAAAACATTCTGGTAGCAATATTCTCATACAGTTCCTACGTGTAAATGTCTTTGTGGATGCCTGCAACAGAGTTGAGATGTGATGTGAAGCTTCTTGAGACAGCCAATATCCAAACTGATGGCTCCTGTAGCGGATTTACTATCTCAAGTCCAAACTTGAGCAGCTTCCTAGATTCCCTCTGTCCCACTCTCGCCCAGAACAGGAGGTCCCTGCTGAGGTTAGTGTGAACAGAGTTAACGTTGGTACCTGCACCCCTACCATAAACGTCCTGTATGATTTGCATGTTGGGGACATATGCAAATGTGCAGCAGAACCAAAAGTTTACATGGGCCTTGTGAATCCTAATCCAGCCCCTTAAGCAGAAACCTTTATTCCTGTTGCCTACTTTTCATCACGAAATTCTGCCATATGTACACCTTCACCAACAATGCTAGAGGACCTGTGCTCTCCCTTGCATGTGCACAATTTCCCATTAGCCTTCCTGAGATTTATGCATGCATCCAAAGAGGAGAATAGCCCTCTATGAATGTTTTAACAATCAGAACAATGAAGCATTGTGCAACCGACTGTTAAAAATGTTTCTAAACACTGTGTTCAATACACACTATTTGGACAGAAATGATTTAGAAAACAACTCACAGGTAAACTAAAGCTCTTCTAATAAAACAAATATTTCACAGTTCATTTAATCTAAGATATTGAAAAGAACTGCCAGTACTCAGGTACGTGACCTGAAGCACAGAACTTTATTGCTTGCTCCACCGAGAATTAGAAATGTTTGGAGTAAAACAGATGCTGCTAGGCAGGGCTTCCCTTAACCTAACAGTCATATCCCAGGACCACTGATCCTTTCCCAAGAAGCAGATAAAAACAGCAGGGGAATTGAAGTCGAGAAGATTTCACATCTTTTTGGCTTTCAATGTCACATTAGAGAACAAATTCAAAATTCACAGCTAAATGAGTGAAATAATTTAAAGCATTTGCATTTAGTAATGTGCATTAAGAACTTAAAATTTTCTCACAGTATTTTTTTCCTATGGGAAGTGTTTTATTCTACAAGACACTTTGCCTTGTTGGTGTGTGGCGCTCTCTCCCCACTTCTTACAAAAGCTTTTCCTCTCACCGTTTGTCCTCACATATACCTCTATCTCCCTTTCTTTTCCATTTTGTGAAATGCTTGTTCAAAAGGTGCAAAAGAGTGTTGTCACAGTGGTCAGTCTGCAAACAGAGACATGCATAATATTCACAGCAGATGAAATTCACATCACGTGGACAACACATGCAAGGCCTATGCCCAGGACATTTTGTTCTCTGTGGCCAGTTATGACTAAACAGAGATTACAAGTGTCAGACGAACCAGACGTGTAAAACGAACAGATTTTTCATGGAATACTGTAGTTAGGTGTTCTCAGTGCACGCTGAAATCTATTTCACATTCTAGCATGTTAATAAAAACCAAATTGTATTCAAGGAACTACATCTCTTCCGTATTAATCTTAACCAGCCAATGATTTATCAAAGTTGTCCAACTCTAATCTCTAGGTGAACTGACACTTCTGCAGTATGAAATAACTAATGCATTGCCAAGGAAAAGAAAGTTAGTCAAATTAAGTATCACTCATTCAACAAGTTTAAACTGATTCTAATTAACAGCATCAAAGCTCTCTGTTGTGTAAGTACATAAACTGCAGAAGGTCAACTCCAGCCAAACACGACACCTGTTTTCCTACTTACAGGAGGAGCAGATCCACAGGGGTACCTTTTTATTATATTATTCTCCAGGGACTGAATGGAAAGCTCTTGTGGAAGGTGGGAGGAAGGGTGTTCTCATGAAAAATGCAGCAGTATATTCCAAAAATAGTTGTAATAATGCTGAAACTTCTGAGGCTCTCACCATTCCCAAACAAAAGATTAAGACCAAAACCACACCTCTCCCACTATTCTTTAACACCAATAAGCCTGGCTACAGAACTGACTCCATCTGAAGGAGACTCAAAGGCTGTTGCTGTTACTTGTTCATTGTCTTCTAATCACAGATAATTTGACAAGTGAAATTATATTAAAAAAAAAAAATTCCAATAAAACCTAGTTCTCTGAACTCATGGAGAAATTTAATTCCAATTTATATCAATGGGATTTATGGGCCTAAGTGCCTTTGGGACTCTAAATCTTAGTATATATTTTACTACCAGGCAATAATCAATAGTTCTTAAGACAGGAGGACTAGTAATGCTCAAAATCCCTTATGAAGATGAGGATACTTTTTAACAGATGTCTCTAAGGAGGTTGAAAGTGATTATTTGCTTTCTTATAGATCATCAGAAAAATATTAAAAATTAAATCAGTTTGACTTTTAATAAATACATGTGAACAAGTATCAAAGTGACAACAGTTGATTTATTCATCTGTTTATCAGATATAGTGATTGAGCAAATCTGTCTTGCTTCTAGCAAGATTCACAGGTAAAAAGGTAAACAGACATCCATTGACAGCATATACTGTCATGAGAAAGGCTACATTAGCTCTTGTATTGAGAAAATACAGTGGAAATTCCGTAAGACATTAATAATGCATGGTCCTAAGAAAATAATTTTTTTCACATTATTTTAAATAAATATTTATGGGGTAAAAACTGAAAAAAAGGAATATAAAATTACATTAAGCACAAGTATAAAGTTTTTCTTTATGTAGACTTTGCATATAATTTTCTAGCTTTTATTATTTGGCATAATTGCATGATCTTATATGTAAGTTACTAGGATATTTCAGTAAGTAAGGTGACGTAAACCAGTAATAACAGAAGAGCTTGGAGTTGCTAGCTCAGTAGCTTGCTTTTTGCAAACTTTATCATGTTCCTGTATTTTCTTAGTTAAAAGAATAAAAAATTATTTAATTGAGAAAATACTTTATTTTTCTAGAAACATTTTACCTTAATAGTTGCACTGAACTTTAAATTCAAAAGCTCGGCACTAGGTTTTCAAGTACTCGGTATCAGGAGTTCACTTTCTGACAAATAGGGCAGCTTTAAGTGAGAGTTCAGCTCTTCTGAAAACCAGGTCTTAACCTACTTAAACATTCGAGTATTGCTTTTGTTGGATTGTCCACAAAGTCATTTCAGTTTGAGTACCGGCCCCCTACGTTATTTTGTAAGAAGCGAGTTGGCAAATTTCTCTTTCATATGCATACATACAAATACTACATTGCCTTTGGAGATGGTTCCAGTCAGTAATTAATCAGAAATTACATACATCCATTAGTAGCAGAACATCTAAACCAAAAGAAGCCAAACAAAAAGAGTATACTGTTTAGGAAAACCTTAAGAACTTAACCTGAGCTTCTGCCCACCCCAGCTGGCAGAAGGGGTCTAGGTGAGGCATGTTCATAAGTACCAGCTTTTAAAAGAAATCTGTTTTCCCTACAGTAAAATAAATTTGATGAAAAGGTTTATCTCAAAATAAAAAAGATCATCTTGTGTTTTTACTTTGCAAAAGCTTTGGAGAGAAGAAATGTATTGTATTGAGCTAAAAGCAAAAGCAACTACCACACTATACAGTCAACTTCTGATAAAGCAGCTCGTTTACAAAATAGCCCATAAACGCGGTATGTAAGTAGGTATATAATAATCACAAGTTTGTAAATAATGGATTGGTTAGACTAACTTAAAGCAAATTTGACAAAAGAAAACCAGTCGGCCTTGGACCTTACTTAAATATATCCACCTAACATGAGTAATTCACTCCAATTTGTACCACTAGTAAGGTGATGAGAAGAAAATGGTAGACACCAACATGATGGGAGTTCTTTTATAGTGTCCATTTCCAAAGAAACCAAACTGAAATTCTGTCTTCAGTTAAAAAATGAAAAGGCAGGGTTCAGACTTCAAAACGTCCAGCTTTTTCTAGAAAAAGGACAGAAGAAAGTCATCATTTTTATGCTAACAAAGGTAGAAATAATGCCTTTTTTCTCTCATCTTCACAGCCATTGTTGGTCCTATTGTGGATTTAACCTACATTTTGAGAGCTGGACCAGTTCCATACTGACAAATAACCACTGCTCTAATCTCAAAAAATCTGCACCACAGTTTTCTCTCTGCGTAGCTCTTGGCATGAGATGGTCATGGAAAGAAAGAGTGTTACCGTACTTCTTCCCACAGTAGCCCTTGACTAACCTGTCTTTACAAAGCTATTCAGTATTTCTAAGTTACCTACCTTTTCTTCCTCCTAGGCTGTAAGAGCCATAGTTACAATAGGGAGCATTATTTTTACACAGCTTGCCTGATTTTCTCTTTTATTAGTTTGCAAAGAATAAAACAGAGCAGCGGCGAGGAAAATCTGTTCTTTTTCGAATGCCTGCCCTCTTACACTTCACATGCTTGTGGCTTTGCTGTATTCTTAGTGCTTAGTTTTGAGTTGGGCAGTGCTGGGGCAAGTGTGGTCATAAATTTTCTTATGACAATATAAATTCCTTTCTACATGATTGCTATTCCTTAGCAATTACCTTTGCAAATCAGTATTTTGCAGTCTTTGACTGTATGCAAGGCCCACATGAAGTTCTAGTTGTCATATTGTAGACTTAAGATGCCCTCACTGGTAATCATTGAGACCCAGCAATATGTCTTAAAGGAAAACAGAGACAGTTCAGGGATTCTTTGTATATTCTGATGTGACCTGAGTTCAATGTGTGGAGATGGAAGCTGACTTACATTGACTTCCCACACATTGAGTATTGCAACAATTCACAGTTGCACTAAGCACCATTCCCTAAAAAGCTGTAATTTTAATTGCGATCAAGGTACCTGAATAAAATTACGTATCTGCAGATTGCCAAACTCTAGCTATGCACGGACTATGATCTCCAAATAATTTCCTGGTTTACTATAGTTTCTAAAACGCTATGTTTGATGGTCACGTACAGTGATCTTACAAAGATTTGAAGAATACAGACCATTTCTTAATAGTTCTAGTGTGAATGTAGTCCAATATCCTGTCTCCATCCTGTCTTGATCTTTGCCAGAAGCTACCTTAAAAGCAGGACTCCACGACATGTCTCCCGAGGAGATGCCTGTTTTAACAGAAGATAGAAAACAAAAGAAAGAGCGCTATGGTATCGTATTTTCCAAAGTTCTGCAGTAGTGAAGGCTTTTAGAAATTTGCAGGAATTAATATCCTTTTGGTCAACCAGATGAAGTATGTACACAGTGGAGGATTAGGCCTGTTGATGACTTCTCACAGGATGGAAAAAGAAAATGATACTAGATGGATCTATGTTTAGGCAACAAGGAAGGTATTCCCCTCACCACCTTCTCTGACTACTTCTATCCCCAGCTTTGGTAATTTGGAAGAGTTCCAAATTCCAAGCCTCAGTGGAGCAGCACTGAATTATACCTTCTGCCTATTACTTAAGAACTCCACCATTAGATATTGATAAATCCAGAGTAAACAGCTAGCTTTTCGATGTATCTTTCTTCTTTCCATGGATGGATTACTAACATAAAATACTCAAGCTATTTAAGATGAGGAAACAGCTATTTGTAAATTGTTTGCCCAAAATACAAGCATAAGTTTTGAAACTCTTAGTGTTGGACACCTGATGCTCAATATTCTGCAAATCAGTTAGGCACATGTCGCATATACATATTCCATGAATCATGTTTAAGTAGCATCTCTGACCATTTCTTACATTAGCAGAAAATGCTCCAAATTGCTTGTCAGTTGGTGAAGTATTTAAAATACTCAGTAAACAAGTAGCAAATTGTTACTAATGCTATATGTCAAATAAAATTGCACTATGAAACAGGAAAAAATGTTATACTTAAGCTGCCAAGTGTTTCATATGTAGATATGAACTTTATTTTACCTTTTTAGTTTTACCAGAAAGAACTGTCCATCTCACACAAAAAATTCAGAGCTTTTCTTTATTTCATTACAGTACAGCAGCTTTTATCAGTAATTGGACTAGCTTCTGTAAATGGTGGGGCCAATAATAGGTCAAATTAAGTTCTCAGATTACTAGACAAGTTAGTCAGGCACTTCCCAGTTACATCTTTGGGTTACTGTTCCTTGTATTGTGCTAAGGGATATGACTAAGACTTATCGCATTTAATTTCAATTTGTAATTTTCTTTGAATGGATATTTGGTTATGTTTTTCTCTGCTAAAAACATTTGCATTAGAAGTTCCTTCCAATTGTTCATAAAACGTTGATATATCTTTTTATAAAAAAGTTAAAAGTTGCTGAATTTTCAGTAGAGTTACGGGACCAAATCTGTCTCTGATGTAAATCTGGATAAATGGATTTACTGCAACAACAATGGACCACAGTGGTGTTTTACTTAGCCCCATATATGCTTCGCCTCTCAATTGTATTCGACTTTCTATGGAACACCGCTAATAAAGATACCACTTTTTTATGTTTTAAAGGCATTTGAAGGCCTTCTGGAAAGAAGGGGCATTTTTAGTAAGAATTAATCTTCCATTACTACTAATGACTATATTTAGAGATGTATAATCATATACACACGCACTGTATGTGTATAGACACAGGAAATATCACAAGACTAAGTAAAATCTTGCAAAGTATGCAAATTAGCATAATTATGCAAAGCTGCGATATGATGCAATTTAAGACATGGCCTATAGTGGGGGCTAATGCTAATAAACAAAGGTTCATTAAAAAAAGCAGGAAACAAATATGACTATGCAACTATTATTCAAAAGGAAGTAATAAAAGCTTTATTTTGAAGGATCCCTTGATACAAGCATTCCAGGATTTCCCTGAAAAGACATCTTGCCTTCTTTCCTTTAATTATATTTGGGATAGAGTGAGACAGCCTTCAGATAGCATCTGTTGCCAGCTTTACATGTGGTGGTGGTGGTGAGGTACATTCTTTGATGTGTGTTTGCAGAATGTACTACGTATTCCCCAAGTTTCAGCTTGACTTAGCTCAGCCATCAGTACCACTGAAGACAGTGGCATCAGTCTCAACATAGACTGTATAAACTCATTGCACATTGAGCATTTACTCATGTACAGACACATCAAAACAGATTTTCCATAGCAATTTCAGTTTAAAATTCTTGTACTTCTTGGGGGGGAAAACCGAGACCAAAAACCATATAAGCAGGACGTTCATCAGCCTATTGACTTATGCTTAGGGTACGGCACAGGGATACACACCAGCTGCTTTTGCTACAGACTTCCTAGTGACCTTAGTAGCTTAAACAATTCCCCTGTACCTCATTCTCTACGTGTAAAGAGAGAGATGTGTCTATTCTCATTCTTTTTCTGACTTACCTGTTTATTTCAGAGCAGTAAAAAAGATACATTGAAACCATAGATTTCAGGCAACATTATTCTGTCAGGTATGTAAGAAAGATGATTTATAATCAAAACATTTATAGACAGTCTGATATTTCAGTATATTAGAAAGGTTTCTCAGTTCTATTGTGATTAAAAGAAGGATGAAACAACACCCATAAAATTCTAATTAAAGAATTAACTGACTCTAAGAAGAATTTTCAGAGAAGCTTGAAGAAATTTGACACCTCTTTTAATAAAGAGGGTTTTTTTTTTTAAACAACACTAGCATGGAAATGGAAACAGCCTGTCCCCCACTTCCAAATAAGTATATTCTTTTTTTTTTTTTTCTTTTGCAACCTACTGGCTAGTGCCATCTTGCCTTATTTACACTGCATACTGAATATTAGAAAACCATACAAAAATGTTCATATCCCAATTTCAGCCAAAAGTAATGGGAAGTGTAACCTAAATTGCCTTCCAAACCCTTCTTGCATCTGTAGGTAAATTAAACTAAACTTCCAAGAAACCTGTCTCCTGAATGCTATTGTTCGGAGTAGGAAGTAGATCTGAGGCAGGAGCGGGGATGGGGTGTATCATATTTGCATAAGGAAGATAGCTTCTTTGTAAACATTGATACAGAATGGCAAGTCTAGCAATGACTTTTTTCCCCCTAAACTCTCTCCCCTCTGACTTACACATCCTTGTAATATACACCGCTGTTTTGACTTGAGCTATGCACCCAAATAGACTATTTGTGGAGTATTTGTGATGCACAGATCTATTATGCACAGCTATCAGAGGTCAAACACAGAGCAATTCTATACCTCTGATGTCAGCCTGAACAGAAGCATTGTTCTTGGCAGTGACAGGAAAAAGGCACCACATCCAAATTACTGAAAGCCTTCTCATGGCAGAAGAAAAAGCTGTCAGTTTAACAGCTGAACACAGAAGGTTCAACCAGTATATATCCTTCTCATTCAAGTAACATGAAACCCTGGAAAAAAAACAAAGAATAGAAAAAAAAAAGCTGGAACTGTGTCAGATTCTTTAAGTTGGAAAAGCTCTTGTCAACGCTGAACAAAGAAAACCAGCCATTTGTGTTGCCAAGAAAGTGCTACCGAATTAAAAAATAAAAGAGAAAGAGCGAGCCTTGATATAAATATATAACATGCGTGTCTGTATGTGTGTACCAAAAGAAAAAATATTCTAAATTTACTATAGTTTAATATTTACACTGCATAGTAGGATGCAAACTGTGTGAATATATATTAACATGCATGCTTATACATAGGTATATGCTGATCTATAGTAAATCTGTAAGATTTGTCCCCTATGTATATTTCCCTCTTCTGTGTTTTATTACTCAAAACAAAAATAGTTCTGCCTAATTACCAGGCTCATGTCTTATTCATGCTCAGTGTATGTTCCTTGAATAGCATCCCCAAACTCCACACACTGTCCCTAGAGAGCAGGGGGATACCCTCCCTGTTTGGGGTGAATGACCCTTTCACACACCTTTGACAAGACAGTCCTTAGCATATTAACAGCTATCTAATAATGACAGGAGAAAAGTATCTTATGACTCTGGGCTATAAGAAATAAAGGTGTAGGCTGGGTCTAGCCCTGAGGCCACAATCCTCTTACCTTTCCTCTAAAACAAAGTCTTGCTCAGTGTAAGGGAAAGATGTTTGGAACTACAGCAATGATAAGTACCAAATCTTCACTTTTTGCTCTTCTAGTTTTAAAATGTAGACTGGATGAACAGCGAGCATTTATAAAAGCTAAGTATGTCATCCAGCTTACAGGCTATATTTCATTTTCTAATGCATAAGTAAGAGAGATTTGAAATGCCAGTAAATAGTTCTAACCCAGCTACATCACACAAGTGAAGCATTAGATGGGGAACGTGCACGCATCTGTCATCGGATCTGCCACATGGTCCTTGAAGAAATATCAGTCCCGATACGTGCTTTACTAGTTTTGTTTTCCACTACCACAGGATAAGCAGTTTAAAAAGTGATGCTAATTTTTAATGGAAAACCCATGAGAAATAATATGAGAAGACAGGTGTACACAGTCACAGGATGAATTCAGAATATTAATACGTTACTCTCTGACGACATTAAAGAAAGCATTGACTTTAATTTCATTCCTGTGGATTGCTGTTGCTTTTTTGTTATTACAAAGCAAAAATAGATCATTTTTGCTGATTAGAAGTTCCCATGCTCTTCTTATTTACCTCACACTTGAAGTCATAACAGCCGCCTTGTGACAACATAATTGTCTCCATAGAAACTAATCGAGCTCTCACAAAGTAGAGCATTTACACAATATTTGGACCCTGTTTACTGAAAACCTAGTAAATGCATGTACCGCACAAACTGTCACCACTGGCAGATTTCATAGAAACCAATGAACCATTTTAGTAGGAATTTATTAAAACAATACTGTTTTCCACCTCTAACCAGCCAAAAATAGATCAGTCATTACAGGAGGGCCAAGTAAACTTCTCAGCTGTTCAGCACCAGGATAGATGCCTCCGTGTTCTTTTATGCTCAGGTGTAGCTATGTTCAACCTAAACTGTGCATTAGGTCTCTGCTGACTATGAACTGTTGACACATGACACTGACTCACAAACCAAAGAGAACACTGTGAATACTGCTTACAGTGTAAAATGGGTTCTGAGCTTAAGCTCCTATTACCTTTATTTTTCTTCTGTTTCTAATTTGAGACCTTTAATCATCGTTGAGGATCTCTTGAGGCTCAACTTTGACATCAAACTAGATTCCCAAAACCTCCTCAAATAAACAATTTCTATAAAAGCCTTTAGGAAAGGGTGTACTTTTTTTATTTGACTGCAACGAATATTAAAATGAGGCTATATTCCCTTGTTATATCAATACCTGGAATTGCTTTTGTACATAACAGTAAGTGGGATATATCTTGCTTAGCTTCATTCTTTAGGCTGCCTTTACAGTTAACAGAAATCAATAGGTACTGCCAAATAACAAGTCAACCCACATACTCAAAACAAGTATCTAAGAGTAAGGTATTGTCTGGAAATGAAGTCAATGACAAAAATCTGATTAGCCTCAAAACTATAGCACATCCCCCTGCACCACTGACCTATGCGGTCACCCTGACCATGCAGCTGTGCACCACAGCCCACGGGTTGAAGAGGGGAGGGCATTGCTCACTGATATTTCCAGTGTTTTAGAGAGGTGAATGCGAGAAGAATCTAGCAAAACTCTTCCCAAACACATTGCCTGAATTTTTCATTATCTCTAATGGGTAACTATTTGCTATACCTCTCAAGAGAAAATGTATCTTACGGCTTTTAGGGTGCGGGGGCTGTCTTTTGTTTTGTCAGACCGTGCAAAAGAAGGCCGAATAAGGAACAACAGAATTCTAGAGTATCTGATGATCAGTACAACCTGAACACCTCAGGACCAGCCCACTTATATGTATGATACTACCATATGATGCTCTCTTAGATACTTGCCAGAAACGAAACAGATGGTGCCAATAAAAGGCAAAAATGAACTTCATTCTTCCATAACAAGGCAATAAAAACCAGCATAATATAATTATTTTCCATAAGTCAGGTCTTAACACATAGGGGACAAAAGATGAAAAAAATGAAAAAAATGAAAAAAATAAACCTTTTTCTTTTGTTCCAAAGCTTTGATGTCATGGCTGTTGTTTTTTGGAAAGGAGCTTGCAAAACTTTGTAAATCCTTTTTAGCCTTTAGGTTGCTCTGCTTAGGAATTTAAAAAAGATGTCAGTGTAGGGTTACAGACCAGATAACAATTCTCTTTGCTGCCAGGTGTATGTGGGCTGGAGGAATAAATAAGATGCCATGGAGATGAAGTTTGTAGTTATCTCTTTTCCCATATATTGACAGAATACATTTCACAACGCATTGAGTGGTTTTTTTTCTTTCTCTCCCTGTTTCCTCCCTCTTCCATCCCTAGGATCCCTTGGGTATGTGAATATTTTTCTTTCTCTCTCTTGTTTCCCCATTCTGGCTTGAAAACTTATCCCGCACACCTGCAAGAGCAGGAGCTTTCAGTCACAAAGGGCTGCCAAAGCTCTCATGTCAAGGAGGAGACATAATTTGGAGCATCTTTTTCAGCTTCATTAATAACAAAACACCTGTGAGCCAGGGAGTTTAAGAGATTGTGTCTTCATCATTTATGAATCTTCCTCCCTGCTGTGGCACTTATCTCTTTGCCAGCTCAACCTGGCACAATTCCTCAGCATCCAAAATTAAAAAAGGAAAAAAAAATAAAATCCTTTTGTCTCCAATGACAGTAGTGTGAATGGAGAAGGCAGGGTGCTGGGAGAAAACAGCACCAGGAGCTGAAAGCCTAAACCTGCTAGAGCTGGTAAGAGTGACAAGCCTTGACATTGCTTCGTATTTATTCTCAGTTTGTCACTGGTTTTTTGTTGCTGTTGGTTTTTGTTTTGAGAAAAATAATAGCCAAGGAAAAATATAATCCTAATGATTCAAGTACTGACATTGAAGCTGCTCCTCTCCTCCACACTCCCATTGCAAACTTACCATAGTCCATTGAATTTTTATTTTTATTGATAAATAAAATAGCTGTGGCAAAGGCAGAGAACAGCTTCTAAGCTTATCTTTCCGTAATAAGTTGCGAAAGGGAAGAACGGCCATTAACACATTCTTGCCATGAAAGGTTAAACCCTATCAAAAAGATTTATTTTTTAAAACATTGTCTTTACCGGGAAGCTTCAAGGAACACTCTCACAAAATGCTCCATTCTGAAGCTCTACCAAAGGAAGGGCATTTGATTTGCAACCAAACTAACAGCAGCTATACAACACGCTGTGGTTAATTTGACCTCTGAGGACACTGAAGCACTTTGCTAACTATTCCAGACTCCCAGGCACAGAAATTGTCTTTTGATATAATCTGAGTTATTGCCCTCCCCTATGAGCCTTTTGAAACTCTCTCAATACAAGTGTTAGGACCTAGGAGTCCTTTGGTAGACAGTATAAATGCAAGCCAGAGATCATTGAATAAATGAATTATTACATCTCACAGTGTCGTTCAATAGGATTAAATAACCTGAAGGTCTAATAGATATCCCTACCGAACTGTAGCAGACACAACAGCAACCACCGTCGGAGAATTTTAACTGTTGCTATAGTATTAGCATCAAATCTTGGAAAAGAAACCAAGTCTTTAAATGCCAAAGAGTCACTAAGGCACAGAAGTGAATGACCAAATCTGTCTTTCTGGCCTTCTAAAGAAAAAAATAAGACTCCTACAATAGCTTTTTCTTTTAGGTTGGGGGCAGGGCAGGGGGTGCATCTCTGTTCACCTTCTTCACGATACTGATGCTTAGCATCTCCTGGGCTCTTGTCTTTGATAAGACATGTGATACTTGTGAATGAAAATCTCACATTCTTAGAATCAGAGAAACCCTTTGATTTTAGGATATACAGATTTTGTGTGCAATATCTGTTTTATGTACTCCTTGCAGAATTAATGTAGTAAAATAACGGTTCGAAGTACAAAGCCTGGGCAAGAGCTCATGTGCCACAGGTTTCCCCTCAGCTCTGCTAATGGACCTCAGTACAACTGGATCGATCTTTCTTCTTTAACTTCTCTTCTTCATTGCTGCCTGCGCTTGAGTTGTGCTACTCTGTGATGTAATCACATGTTCTGCAAGCAGAAAATGAGTGCATCTGCTATTCGTACTCTTGTGCTTCCCCATATAAACAATGACCTGAACCTGCCCCTTCAGAGCTGCCATCCTAGTTCATTAATAGCTTGAGCAATGCATGTAACCCTAAAGTAAGCAAGTGTCTCTATGGGATATGCCTGACTTCAAGTTCAAATTCAAAGACAAAGAAATCCAGCTGAGACCTTTGTTCTTTTCTCACATGGCAAGCACTGAAAACCCCACTGGAAATTCAGAAGGATAAGATACATTTTGTAGCTTTCCGCAGGGGTAGGCCTTAATGTTTAGTACCTATGGTTTGTGGAAGACCAGGTTTCAATAACGCCCCCCCCCCCCCCCCAGATTAGCTGGTAACTTTGGAATTGCATATATTAAAATCTCACCACAGTAAGAAAACAATACTTTTAGAAACATACTATTCAAAAATTCACACAGTTCTTTTATTCTTGAACATTCCCAACTCCAGTTTTACAGCATAACTAACTTCTGGACAGAAAATCTGAATTGCTTTAAGAGGTGTGAGATTCCACTGCTGTACTAGTTGATAAATGTAATTCAGACAGCTCAGTGCTCAGTTCTGAGTCACTGTTTGAGTCTAGTTTGCAAAGAAAACTGAAAAATTTCTTAAATGTGTATTATTTGGGGGGGGAATTATCACTGTAGGATGGAAACAGCAAGATCCCAGCCCAAAGGCTAAAATCAAGACAAAATATTGGAGAAAGAAAACATAAAAGGAGGAGACATCCACAGTCAAAAGAGGGTATAAGAAAAACAACTGTGAGTGGAAAAAAAAGGCAATGTGAAGGAATTATCTGCTTATTGTTATGTTGCTATTCTCTCATTCTAATTACCATATACTTTAGAAGCTAGTAAGACAAAATCAGCAGATGAGCGATCAACAAGAGCAGTAAGCCTCACTCACAGATTAAAAGCAGGTGGCAGAACGAGAGAATAACATGAATGGGCGAGGGTTTCTGATCTGCTGGAGAAAGATGTGGACACAGCTCGCTGAGGCGCGGCTCCAGTGTAGCTGGGGAGCGTGGCAGCCCCCCACGGCTGGGGCTCCTGCGGGGAGCCCCAGCTCGCAGAGCAGCACTGTCCAGGGCATCTTTCTCTCTCAAGTAACATGAAACCGCAGAAAGAAAACTAGAACTCTCTCAGATGTTTTAAGTTACAAAAGCTTTTGTCAGTGACGAACAAACAACACAACTGAGGCAGTGCCACCGAATTAATAAATAAAAGGCAGAGTTTCAACATATATTTATAATCTGAGTATATAAAGTATGCTACATATATGATGCATATATCTCTCCTTACAGAAAGATACAATGATGCCTTCTAATATTTACATATAGCTAATGTATTTAATGCATATGTAAGCATTATATAGAAAAAATAAATTATATGGGTACAATATAGATCATATATGTAAAAATAATCTCCCACTGAGTACAGTTTCTTTACATTATGCTCCTCTGTGCTCTCTTTCCCCCACACCCAAAAAACAGGTTTTAGTGAGGTGTTTTTTTTTTTAAATAGGGTCTGCATATTTCATAAGACAATAAGGAAAGAAAAACATTCAGCATAAGGAAGCAAGGTGGACTTGGTCTGAAAGGTGAGATTTGGTTGCCTAAACATAGGTGTTTAGTGTGATTTTAGGAACCGTGAGCCTTCCTGCTTGACCTCTGGCTGCTGGTTTAAAGCACACGGGTCTTCCCAAATGCAGCATCGGCTCTGGCAGCCCTGAGGCAGGCTGGTGCTGGGTGCCTGTGTTCAGGCAACCAAATTCTACTGTCAACATTTAGAACCACGATCAACAACACATATCAAATATTTCACTTGTAGTGGTGTTGAGTAGCTTCTAAATTTAAAAAGCTGAGCATATTACCCACTCAAAGGGGATATTCCTTGTTATTTTGATGTTAGAGGTGATTTACAAGGCCAACAAGTAAACAGCACAACCAATAGCTAACAAATCCATAACATACAAGTGGCAAACATGCTTCAACTCACCTGCAGTTTATCTTTTAGTATACGTAGATGCCTGCATTCAGGTGTTATCCAGACTCTTTTCCAGTACTGCCATAGTCCAACAGTTAAAAAAAAATTGAGAGTAATTTCAACCAAGAGTTTCACAGACCAGCAATGCAAATAGTCTTAGGAAACATGTCAGGCCCATCTCTTTAATGAGTGTTTGTCATTAACTTAAAGAAATATGGCTGGAGAGAAAAAAAAAAAGAGAGAGAAAAGAAAAAAGGAGTAAGAAAAAGAAAAACAAAGTGCTGCCTTTACTAATTGACCAGAATGGTGATTGAAACAACCTTACCACAGAGTTTACAGGAGTTCCCAGTGCGCTCTGTGAGGAATTGGTTGGGCAACTGGTAAGTCACAACCTTGACCAAACTATTATCTTGAATAACTTGGAGGGTTGAAGGGAGCATCTGCGTATGAGAGGGGAAAAAATCCATCAGGTATCTATCTTCTGTTGTTTATATTATTGACCTGATCACTTGGTAGGGTGGGTGAACAATGTGAAGTCAAATTTTCAAATGGTTTAATTCAGCACAGCTTAATTCAGCTTTAATTTAGCACTGTTTCATTGGCTGCAGTCCAGCTGAGCTGATTTATTCCAGATAAAGAATTGGCCCATTCTAGAACTGGTGAAAACTATTATCTGCTGAAAGCATGATCATAAAGAAAAAGGTATCGAGAGGCATAGTATGAAATACAGGGTGTTGATATACTGAATGCTAACAATGTTCATAGCAAAGACAGCTCACTCTTTCACTGCTGTGATTACAGTTGCCTGTTGTTACTACAAAGCCAAAGAACATCTTTATTGCTTCGAAGTCCATGTGCTCCTCCTATTTATCTTGCACTTGAAATCTTTACCCTTAGTTTGTGACAATGTAATTATCTCCATGGAAACTAACTAAATTGTCATGAAATAGGACACTTACATAGAATTTGGACTAGCTACTTATCAAATAAGCATGCATACTGTACAAACTGACACTGCGGACAGATTTCATATGGGCCCTCTCCCTCTTGTAAGAATGCTGGAACACAATGCTCTTCCTGTTATACCAAATTATACCACTTACTACATTAAGGCTTCATAAACACCTTAATTGTTCAATGTAATGAAGAACTACTCTGGTTTCATATTCGGATATATGTATGTCTACCTAAACTAGGCTTATGATGATTTATAGAACAGTACAATGTATGGAAGCAATCATCAAAACCAAAAACACTTTACAAAACTGAATTTCCAATTTTGTAACCTGAAAACACAGGTCTAGCAAGGAGAATATTTCCTGACATAAGTTAGAAGTTCATACCACGGAAGCTTAGCAACAATGAGAAGATTAAGTATGGGAGTTCTATTAAAGTATTTTTTCCTTTAGTACTTTTGAAAAATCCCACTGCACACTATTAGTTGCAACTATGCTGGGCCAATCCTATTAGCTATCTCCATTAAGTGTTCACAACTTCCACTAAAAGATGTGTTCTTCCATTTCAGGAGATAGTTCATAAATTAATTGCAGGCTTTTTGCAGTGAAGTTGCATTCATCTTATTTTAAATTCAGCATGCATTGTTGCTTTGGATAGCATTACATAGAGACCCTTGAGTACTTCACAATATTTTAAAAAAGTAGTAGAATATATACATACACACACATGTTTTTCCAGGGGTAGAAGAGAGAAAAGGGAATTGTGTGGTAACATACCACGCATTTGTAACATATTGCAGATATCTAAAGGCCAAATTATTTTTAGCCTGCTCTCCTAAAGAAATGAGTCTTTTGTGCTTGTGCCTCTGTCTGTCCCTTTGAATCTGCTGGCCAGTTACCCTCGACAGATAGGCGGTATTATCAGAGAGACTGTTGCTAAAGATTTCATGAAAGCCAGAGGCTGGTTAGAGGCCAGAGCCAAATACTGTCCCCATTAAGGAGATGCTCAGAGGACTTTGTGCCTGTACATTCTCACAGCATTACCGCTGGCTGCTCGTGCTGAGGACATGCTTACCCCTGGCCTAGCTGTCTTTTGCCCCTCTAACTATGCAAGAACTTATGAGCTGTTGGCGAAAGATTATGAAATACTAAATTAAACAACTTCAGTAGAAGACAGGGCTGGAACATGGAAAAGACTTTGAGATACTGCCATGGAGAAGACGTGATGAGGGGAAATAAAGTTGCTGACATGACAGAACACATGTGAAGAAATTGGACAGAAATCTGCAAGACTTCATTAAGAAAGGTTCGTAAGGGAGTTTTTCCTGGAAAAACAACCGCTCTCGTATGGTAAAGCAATTAACTGGAATTCACTGTCAAAGGTATTGCAATTTTGTAAATGATTTCAAGAGAACAATCATCTAAATATACTAATGCTTTTTGTTCCAGGTGAATACATAGGGCTTTTTCCCCCCCTAAGCTACTCATTTCTAAAGCTGTCCTGTGCTCCAACAACAGCGATTTCATCCCGCATTGTATTTACCAAATTGCACTGAAGCACATGAAGCCTTCCCATAATTTCTGTAAACATGGCCGTATATCTAAAAGCAACTGTTACATATGGGTCATTATCTATTCTATTGCTCAATATCTCCTATTCATGACCATGTCATCTCAGTAAAAATGAAGTTGTTTTGCATTTAGATGCCAAGTAAGATGTTCTAAAATGTATAAAATACAAATATTTCCATAAACATAATTTGCTATTCATATAGTAGATTATATCATTCATATAATGCCTTTAAACCAAACAAAATATACATCTGGAGATTTAAACTGCTCCACAAGCACGAGGTATTTTGCTTTGAATGCATTATTACCCGTATACTTATTATCTTCTCCTGGGCAGCGGTAATGGGTGAATCTGAAATGTTTTGGAGGTTTTGTCATCTATCTGAAGTTTAGTATAAACTGATTCAGGAAAACAAGAGGCCAGGCACAACAATTTTCCTGAAACCCAGGACGGTGAGTAACAGTTTACACATATGGTGTGGCACCTGGTGCTTATTATGTACAAATCAAACAAGCTTATCATTCTTGTGAAGCATTTCTCCAATATGAGCGAGTTAAACCCTCTTCTATTTCTCTCTAATTTTCAGACATCATGGTCAAAAGGTGACAACCACTAACAGCAACATACCAGTTTGCCATCAGGGAATAGACTGCAGCTGAGTTCCCTGTTTCTAAAGACTTTTCATTTTGTGATCCTTTAAGATTAGGGCACACGACCCACCCACAACAGCTGACAGCACTTAGCAGTATCCCCCCTCCCTCATTTCATCCTATGAGTATGCATTTCAGAAGCTCTAGACTGGACTGAAAAAAACACAGAACTCAAAAGCATCTAACAGGAGTAGCAGAAAGCCTGTAAAATCAATGCAAAAACAACATAAAATAGAATTGTTAGCAACCTGCATTTGAATCAACTTGCTATATGTCTTGCTGCAAGATCTGGGCTATTGCGGTGGTTACCCCCGTGAAATGTAACCAATGCAGAATATTCTCCAGTGCCGTTTAATAAAGTGTAGCCCTGTAGTGTTTGCGTAAGAGTGGATACGTACAGTGCAATCTCTAAAGGACTTCTCCTGAGGTTCTCTGAGTCATCTCCTACAACGCTTCCCATAGACTTTTTCTTAGGTTTGCAAGAGCCAGAACACATTTAATGACCTAATCATTAGGAAAGAACAGCTTTAATTATATGATAATTGGATGGCTGGGTTAGGGAGGGCTTGCATTATGAAACTAGATGTCTTACAGGAGCACCTTGGTGAAGCATGCATTTCAAAATTAATCCATTTTTATTTTATATGTGCTTTTTGGTCTAGATTGTCCACAGAGCCCTGCAATAAGGACCAGCTGATGTTGTGGCAGCCCCATGATTAAATCAAATAGTATAAGGAAAAGGGACCATCCTGCTTCTCTGAGCAGCTGCATAAGCCAAGAAGCTCTGTAGTACATCATATCAGTTGCCCATTCAGTAATTACCCCCTTAGATTCCACTTACTTAAAAAAAAAAAAAATTTTCCATCTAGTTTTCATATAGAAAAGGTGATGCTAGAGGAAGAGGCCAGCATTTTCATGTGGGTCTTTTTTCCCTCTTAGTTAATAATAAAAGGACAGATTCTGTCATTTTTAAATTGTATAACAGTTTAGATTCCCTAAAGCTTCTGCAACAGCCCAAAATAAAAGTTTTAGAGTCAGGCACAGAATAGTAAAATATAATTCAGAATAAAGAAAATCAGAGGTGATGCATATATCTCTATAAGAAGCCACTGTCTGGCATTATAAGGCAAAAGTTTATCATGGTGCTATTTTGTGATCTTTTAAAAATCTAATTCTTTTCCTCAAAGAAATTTAACTTTTTTTGCTATAGTAAACAGCTCATTACATTTAACTGTGATGTGGGGGAAAACAGTCATAGATGAGTAATACATCATCAGTAACAGGTGAAAAGACTATTGGTAGTAACCAGCTTTATAAAAAGATTTTGTGGGTAAGTGAACATATATTTAATATCTGTTAACTTTTTCCCCCACAATTTAGAGTAGGAGCTTCACTGTCATTGCAACACTAAAGCATCATCTATCATAAGAGGAACAAAAGACCAAAGCACTATTCAAAGATGATAACATGAAAGGCTTTGGGGGCCTTTCATGCTTTCAATCACATACCTCTGCATCCTCCCTTTCTCAATTATTTCTGTATATTACTATATAAAACCATGCATCTATCCAATGGCAGATCTCATTGGAGGTCAGGATTTAAAATAATGCTCATGCTAAACCACGAATTGTTCAGATGCTTTCTCCACCTCAAGCCCTTTTTTCCTACTTTTCATAGCAGTTATACTAAACAGGTGAAGGTATCGTCATAAAACAATTCATCCTTAGTGTCAGTGTATTTAGGCCCCATGGCTATTTATTCATTAAATCTTTATTAAATAATACTTCTTTTCATGTCTTTAGTGCTTTTTTTCAGAGGACCTCAAAGCATTTCACAAATTACAATTAACAACATCCTAATCAGACTAATATTTTTATTCTCATCTTACCAATAGAGAATGAGAAACATGGGCAGTTTTTTGCAAGATTTTTTTAAATCTTAAAATAAGCCTGTTGCAGAGTTCAGAACAGAACCCATAATCGCAGATGTCCAAATACTGTGCTTTGAACACAAAAGTATTATTTCAGACTGTGTCTTGTTTAGAACAATTTTCTATGCTAGTGATTTTGTAGACAAAATGCAGCACAGCACTGAAGTCTCTCAGTGTTTTTTGTCTAGCCATAGGTACATGAAGTATTCATTCACATGTTGACATGAATCGTGTCTATGTAGCCTATGAGAATTCTTTCTTATTCTGTTTTCTTTCTACTATGTCTTCAATTTTTCCACCTCTCATCAATCCTCCAGAAGTACAGCACATGCATTTTAATGGAGAATACATCAAAGGTCCACAATGATGCCTGGCTACTCAACAGAATGCCAAACTGGTGAATCACAGCTCACAGACAAAACAAAGACCAACCTAAACACTTTGCATGTGCTCGATTTTTAATCTCTGTACGCAGGAATATGCTCAATGTATTTTCCTGGGTCAACAACATTCAGCTGTGCTTCTACCGTTCACACACTGGTTTTGCAGCCTTCTAGAAATATCAGCAAAATGTCTAACACATAGATCTGTTAGAACCTTGACTTTGCCAACCCTCCTGAAAATGTCTTTAAACAACATATTAAAATTCTAGTTGAAGAATTAAAGCAAAAAATGAGGTGGAAGGATTTCTGCAGAACAGTGTATGAGAGATTTAGATTCTTGTACTTGCAGAAGAGCATGTGAAGGGAATACAATTTATCAAGAGGAAATAAGCTATATCTTAGATGAGGTCAGCTCTATAAAGCTGGAATTCTGCTGGAATTAGAGGCAGAGATGAAAGAAGAAGATGGCATGTAAGACAGTTCAAGAATTTCATCCATATCCAATATGTTCCATCCATTCAGTAATAGTGCTGTTGTCGCACAGTGCCTCTCCCCTCTGTAGGATCATTTCCTTTTTAATGGAATAAATACATAAATTTAAAATCTGAAAGCTTGCCTGCAGCCATTAGCTGACTATTGACAATGTCCATATATTTTCCAGGAAAAGACCCTTCCTTATATCCCTCAACATTGGCAAGTCAGAGGGCAGAATAAATGAGTAAAATGGAACCAAAAATTGAAAGCCAAATTTCTAATCCATGAAAATGTTGGGTTACCCTTACTTTGTGTTGATTATTGTTCCTTTTCACATGATGTCTACTGTCAGAACCTCATAAAATGACCTGTGTCTCCAGGACGCAGCACCAGTTTTACACCAGCACGACTCCGTGGCAGCAGCAGAACGGTTAGCACTGCAAAGCTGTTGTGATGGAGAGAAGCTTCAAGCACAAAAATCTACCCTTATGGCTGACCAGAAATTACAGAAATCTAATGGCAGAAGCCCTTCTACAGCTGTTTTATTTACATCCAGCTGTGCTTGACCAGGGATTAACACATAAACAGCAATCCCACGCCAGCGGTGACCATAATCCCAACCCTTCTCTCCTCAGCACTGGGGTGTGGAATAGGGACAGGGCTGTTCCCAGGACAGATGCCAGGAACAAGAATTCCCATGGATGGGGACAAATCCCTCCTTCTTTATGTATCCTAAGTGTCACCTAATTATCCCCACTGCTGATCGGATCATCAGAGGAGGCTGCCAGGATCTGATGGTGAACAAACAGAGCATCTTTCCTGGACAAGCCTGCAAGGCATCACTCAGGATGCCGAGAGACCTCATCAGAGATCTAATAAATCTGAATAAATCGGACTTCATAGCAGCTTTTGTTTTCTTTAGCCAGAAACCCAACATTATCTACAAGCCTGGCAGACCTCTGATGTTATTTGTGCATCACATGCTGCAGATCCTGTTTTGCATCAAAAGCTGTAAGATACTTGTAAGGCACATAGCTTGTTAGCAGCTATTTGGACCTGGAGGCATCAGGCATCTGTAGAAAAACTAAATCATTCACATGTTTTAAAGTGTTTAGAGTCCAGGCAGACCCAGATCCACCCTCTCTGCTTGCAGAGAGCAAAGCGGGCTCACATTCACTCCCATTTTTACTCCAATACATATCTAAATTAATTGGGAAGTGAGAGGTGTAACCACAGCTGAGTGGAGGCTACAAAACCAAAGCTTTGGAGTAGAGAAGTTTGTAAGAACTCGTCCTCCTGAGGAGACACACCTAAGTATGATATTGTCACAGAGACAGCATCCAAGCAAACTGAAAGTAAATAATACATTAGAAATAAGACAGCAGGAAAAAAAAAATGGTGTGTTTTTTTTTTTTAATTAAATACTCTTGCCTAGTTTTCCTTAGCTAATTAGCATCCCTTCTTAGCGGTTTAAGTAACTGCTCATTTAGATCAGTGAATGATTGCTCTGAGATTAGGGTGTGGGAAAAATCTTTCTGTTGGGAATAATCTACTTATGCTACTGTTTATTTGAAGCAGTGATAAACATAGAGATTTTCCTTCCATATGTGCCAAGTATAAGAGAAAGCAGAATGATTAATGAACCCTTGCACATTACCAATAAATTACTAACTTCAGACACAAATTTATAGTTTTCGTTAGTACAAGATATCACAAAAAATCATAACTAATTTAAACCACGTTCATTGCAAGCTATTCTTGGTTTTTTAAGAATGTTTATATTATTTCCGTTTGATCTGCTGGGAATGACATTTTGCGCACCATTATTTATAATCTACAAAAATTAATTATGCTTCTAATTAACAGCATGCAAATAAATTATTGCTCAAGGAGTTATTTATTCAGTTGTAAAACAGGAGCTTTAAAACTGTATATATACGCATTTCAGTCGTGCTTCTAGGGGTTTCTATTTTTTCCTTTTCTTTTTCCTTATTCATTTCTTCCCAGATTTCTGAGGTCCATTAAAGTTTGGCTTTTGTGAAAGTTTTCAGATGCTCATATTTATTTGTTCTTCAATAAACAAGAACTGGATGTACAACTTCATATGCATTTCCTTTCCTATACAAAGCATAAGAAGGCTGAGAAAAATAATAATGGGAAAGAGAAAGTGAAACTATATTGACTGGTTAATGACCTCCCTTCTCATGGTCATTTAATGAAATTAGCAGTTGTGGAATACAAAGATAGCTGTGGAGACTGACGTCTCATTATCTACAGAGCACATAAACTGGGCAACAACAATGCGAGCCGCTTTCTTTTGCCCTACTGTTTTTAGTCAGGTGCAATTAGAAGGAGTCACCTTGTGACGAAGGTAGGACACCCTGTCCCACTCCATTGTCACCTCCTTTTGTCAGGTTCTCAAAAAGCTGCAATTTAGGTCAGTTCCCATTGCGGGTTGTCAGTGGACCTCAGTGGCTTGTCTGAGGAGTGGGTCTGACACCATCTATCTCTTCTCAGAGAGAGTCTCCCAATAGCTGCTACATGGTAGAAACTCTCCGTTACAAAAGGGGCTGAGTGACTGCAGCCGCACAATTACTCTGTTTGTGCCTGTTTTCCATACGTTTACAAGTTAATGGTAGACACAGTCATAAAAATATTTTGAACTGATGTTGCAGAATATTCAGAGAAAATGCACTTTGCATTATAAATATTCATTTGCCCAAATTTAAAAAGTAACTGCTCCACATAGGGTGTCAGGGAAATTGTAGGTTGTGTTATGTCCAGGCAGAACACCTCCAGTTTTGAAATGCAAACAGCCAGAAAGTAATGTGAAAACATTTTATGGACTGCAGTATGCTCACAGAAATAATTGCAAATAAACAGCACCCTGTCTGCTCATGCGCAAACACAGGATAGAGAAAGAAGGTAACTATCAAATTCTTAATCATTAAGCCAAAGATAGCCTAAACAGCTGGGTTTTTTTAGACTAAGATAATAATTAACTACTGAAATAATTTATCTGAGGTTCAATGAGTCACTCATAGCCTTTAAAAATAAAGATTAAGCCATCTAGGACAGCTTTCAATAATATTCCCACTGTGTGTTTTAGGCCACGGTGCACACACACACATCTAAAAAATGAACGTTCCTTCACCACGAGCTGTCTGTACCTCTCTCCTTTTCCCAAGCCCCTAACATCAGCTGAGGTTTAGTCCTTCGGCAAAGATGAGCAAGCGCCGCCTCTGTTGTCCTGCAGACGTTGTCACACCTACTTCTGCAGAGCTTGCTTCATGCTTTTGCAGTTCATACTCTGTGGCCAGAGCCACCGTACGGCTGTCCACGGTGGCCCCTCTGCTCTCCGCCGACTCAGACAGAGCCGAGGTGACCAGCTCCGCCTCTCTGGCAGCCAGGCTGCATTAATCTGCCAGCTGTTTTCGGGAGAGTTGCTCTGGCACCGTCCACTTCAAAGCAGCTGGAGGTTTTTGGATGCAGCCGCAGACTAAATGAATGAGATGATTAAAAGGAAACATCTTGAAAAGACACAGCCTCGTATTTATAGATGGGGGTGACCGCTGTTGAAAAAGAGTCCATCACTGTTAGCGATGAGGGTTTTGTGCACAGCAAACACAGCTATGGCCGATGGTGCCTGATCTGTTCCACCGAAAAATCCGTCAGCTCCTCCTCTTGCTATCGGTGAAGCTGGAGAAGGCTGTTTTCTCCCGGGGGAAGGGACTACATTTCAAATATAAAGTTTTTATTACCTGCCAGTGAGATTCTTGCTTCAGCCACTCATTAGCTACGTAGCATCTGCCGCGGTGACATGCCAGGGCCTTTAGCAAGAAGGGGAGTGCAGGTTGCTGAAGCATCAAAAAGAAAGCAGAGCATGATGACAGCCGTGCGAGGGGAATCTGGTGGCAGCGCGAGGGAGAGGAGACTCAGAGTCTTCGGAGGGAAATACTTTGTGAACCTGTTGCATATAAATGTACTCCCTTAGGTCAGAATTATTTCAGGCTTCATGCATCTACTGCAGGCTGGACTTACGGCAGGGATGCTCCTGCTTCATGAGATGAGAGGCTTCCCACTGCAGAGGTGAACATCTCATGAAAACACTCACACAGAGGAGACGGGAAGATCCTCGTCCAGACTGTACCACTGCTTGAGGACTGTCTGGATGAGACCCAACCCAACTGTGTTAACAGGGAAGCAATATATGGACTAACCAAATGTAAAGCACTACCAGGGACCAAATGCATAAAAGAAGGGTCTTGTTGAACCACTGAATACTAGGGCACTAAGACCATGCTGATCTGAAAATGTACAATAATGGTACAGCAATTTTGCTTTAAGTATGTAGTGCATACGGAAGGGGAAGTCTTCCTTTTCAATACTCGTCCTCGATCATCTATTTTTCTTGGTAGCTGCCATGTGGGTCACGTTGAAAGCATAATGAGACTATCAGAAGGTATGTTGGGCAGTTTAATAGAGAAGTCTAATAAACAGATGTTAGTAATGAACAGATACCAAATATGTTAACATATCTTCTTTCTAATAAAACGTAACGTAAAGTAGATGGATTGTGATACTCAACAACCTCAGTAGTGGAGTTAAAATTGAATTATATGGAAGAAAAACCAGCTCTGTTCTGATTTCAAAATTATGATGATCTACTATTATGATCCATCACTAGCAGAGCAGTAGGTGAAACAATAATAAATCACTGTTATTTATAATGCAGCAAATCATAAGAAGTATCAAGAGGAGTTATAATTCATTTTCACTTCGGGTCATAATTAGACATCTACTGCATTGTATTTTTGCATAGGTATATCAGTAGCATGGTAATTCATAGTCCATCACACAGAATCAAAACAAATGCAAACTGAGTAAAAAACTATTTCTCTCCCCAGTGTGTTTAATATACGCATTAAGTAACTGGAATAAGTACAGATATGCAGTACACACAAGTGATACACAGTATATTTTTTTCTATTATGCTAATACATGTCAATAATTTGTGCAAAATTCCCTAATGGCTTTTGAATTTGAGAACTTATTAAAAAACTGCATGCTTCCAAACATACATTTACTAGGTTTTTGCCATGCTTCTTTGGATAATACGGGTGGTGATTTGCCAGCCAGATAGCGGCTGCTGGTTTCCTTCTTGATTTCTGAGTGCACAGATGTTCAAGGGAGCTTAGTAGCAAACTGGTAGGGATTTGCATTTGAGGGAGGAATTCAGTTATTTTACCTTCTCCCTTTTCTTGGTTTTTTCCCAGCATTAGAAATTTTGCTCTGTGGATCATGCAGGAAGCGCTGTGCTGCTGAAAAGTGGCAACTGTGATATACACCTGTTCAGATCAGTGGAGTTTATTATAACAAGGATTAGTGAGTCTTAGTTGTATTTACAAAGAATTTCTCTCCAAAGCAGAGTGAAGCCTGTGCAGCTTATTCTTCATAAATAAATACTTTTTTTAAAAAAAGCAGCACAAGATTAGTTTGGACATAGAGACATTGAATTTTTCTTTGAGATACTGTAAAAGAAGCCTTGCCGGAGGCAAGGTGCTATCTTTCCTAGATGCCAGATCCAAGCATTTAAGATCCAGGACCAGCATACTTGTTTTTTAATATATATCCAGGTTTGTACACGCAGCGGTTTCGGATGCACTGGAGCTGTTCATTAAAGATGAAAACAAGACACTGCGGTGCACATCTCTTAGTGGCACAGCTCAGAGGCGCAGGCAGCCTAGGTGGCTCCAAGGCAAATGGGTATCCTGCAAGAACCCAGCAAATGCAGGGCATAAATTCAGAGACAACTGGAGAAAGTTCTAGCAAGCTGCTTAAACTTCCTCTGGGTGGTGGTATTACTAATGCCCTGTGTTACTCAACTTGTCACCTTTCCATCCTCTCCTGCTAGGACCTTTCCCTCGAGCTCTGCCCCTTCCCTCGGGCTCCTGACACCCTGACCTGTTGCCGGCAGTAACAAACAGCACATTTCAGTTACAAATTACAGCTGGCAGAGGTCAGACTTTAACACCTCTAAATGCTGTCGATTATAGAATTATTTCACGAGAACATCGGTCTTCCACTTAAAACGTATCCTCACGTTATTTTTTCACTCCTAAGGCCACTGCTGGAGAAAGACACCACCCGATATCAAAACAAGGCAACTTTTGAAGAACACTGTAGGAAAGGTGAAGGAAAGCTGTACCTCGGAACAGTTACTCGTGCTTCACAAGCCTTTATTCAAGAAAAAGTTATTAGTGTTGTATCTCCTGTGGTGGACAGGGCATTCTTGGGCAGAGCTCGCTCACCCCACGCAGCTTTCAGAGCCCCCAGGGTTAAAGACGGCTCCTCCCCGGCAGGTTGTCGAAGATGAAGCACCATTACCCTGTAGCGGGAGGGGATCGGCCCCTCCGTATCTATGTACAGAGACATCTGTCTGATAAATAGCTCATTTTGCAATCACTATCATATAATTTAGTATTTTGACAGGTGCATAAACTTAACATGAGCTTTATATAAATATTAAACAGTCTTTCTAAAAATGAAAGCTCTGAAATGCACACAGTTCCCTAGGCCTGCCTTAATAATTATTCTGAGGAAAGGTTTTTCTGAAGAAGAAAGGCAAAAAGATTTCTCTAGTGAAAGAGTATTGGAGTAATTTGGTTATATTGTATCTGGGGTTTTGTGACTATCAGTTTCAGGTGCTATCAGACGGTACCAGTGATGATAGCTTTGTACCAAGCTTTCCTTTCTTCCCTTTGTTTTTGGGGTTTTTTTTGTTGGTTGGGGTTTTTTTTTCTTTTACAGTTCAGGCTTATCTCTCCTTTCACTATCCTGAAGGGAGATGTTTACTATAAATCTGCAAGGATATCACAGAATGAGATCAAGGTTGAGTGAACACACAAGAAGATTTAGGAAAGTAAATACATGATAAAATTAATGAAGATGTTGCCTCCTGATGCTCTTCCTGTTGCGTTACCCCTTTCACCCTGTGATAGCCTTTCTATTGTCCACCTCCTTCCTCCTGGCCTCTGCTCCTGCCCTTGCTGGGCATGGCTTTGTTCGCAGAGAGGCACTTAGAGGATAAATCCTGAAGTCTTTGTGCTGCTTTTTTTCCTCCCCCCCCGCCCCCGACATTGATTTTACACAGAATGTACTCTACTCTCAGCACTTATTGCAATCAACATGAAAATAGTGTGGTGCCACTTCTGCGCGTACCTTTCTTGTTTTGTCTGCTATTATAAAAGATCATTTAAAGAGAATGATACAGCTGAAACCTGCTGCTTAACTTCTTGTAAAAATGCTCTCTTCTTTTTTGTCCTTAAACACAGTATTTAAAGTAACCTTTTAGGAGGCCTTCCTTTTGTCGTAATGAACCATCTAAAAAGTAGTGGTCTAAACATTCTCTTGCTCTGTCCTAATAACGGCAATTAAACGTTACACCAAATGCATGCCTTATTTTAAAGATGTTTAATGGTCATCGGTTAAACAATACCATCCAATCTCCTAAAGATAATTAAATAACCTATTACCGACTTCGCGCTTGCAACAAAGAAAATGCCTCTGAGCCGTTGTAAGTTGCCCAACACAGCTGAAGAAGCCAGTCTCGGGACTGAAAATTAAGAGCCAGGAGCTCCTGGCTCCTCATTCTCCTCTGTGGTTAAATCTAATGGCTCTTCTTGGCCAACCATTACATGCATGCCTCGAAACCCTGACAGGGACACACTGTCCAAGACACCAACATCTCAGTGAGGGCCACCATGTAAATCACACAATGTCTGACACTTCCACTGCCGTTACTTTCTTTTACACCGTTTTTTAAAACAGCATCACATTTACCTCTTTATAACCTATTTGCTTATTCATTACAGCTTTGTGAACTTCTATACATTTCATGCTTCACTAGATTTTTTGCTCATTTGTTATTTTTATACTATAAGGAAGTACTTTTAGAGTAAATATAGCTTTGTGACGAGGATTTTCTTTTTTTTTTTTTCCCCCATAACATCAGCTGTATTTCAGTCTTTTATGTCCCTATTGAAATCCCTTGCTAATACGCAGATACAAAGAGAAAAGAAATATTCATGCATCATTTCTATTAAGGACTAAGTTCTGCTAGGTATGACATAAAGGTGAAGTTTTCAAAAGATAAACTTTCCTACAGGAGTGAATGACATAATTCTAAAAATGCTTTCTTAAAATGGCAATTTATTAATCATGGCCTTATGCATACACAGTTACTGTGGAGCTTATTTTTGTGACATATCAGAAGTAAAGCAAGACCATAAAATCCAGAATGTTCTTTTAATTTATTCTTTAATATTCAGACACTGAATATGTTTTATTGTCTTTTTTTATTTTAGACCGATGAGTTGATGAGATAAGCTCTGATTCATGATATTGGGCTATAGCAGTCATCTTCCTTTAATATGCAGGGCACTGCTTTGTGTACGAACTGGATACCTGGTTCTGCAGCTCTGTGTCGTCGTGATGCTAACAAAGTAGATGAGGAAAGCCAGCCTGAACTGTGCTTTCAAAGTCTGGTCAAATACATCTGATATTTAATCAATTTAGTTTGTTATTTTAAGGAAGATGCTAGTAACTGCTCGTCTCAGGTTTAGGTCTTGCATGTGATATTTTTATACACATCGGTGATCTCATCTGTGGAAAAGGTTGAACTAACTGTAAATAAATTTCACTGCAGTAAGTTAATATGCATAACTGCTCCTAGCATCACGTGTGATATTCTAACACAAGAAAATACAGCCACAGGCACATGAGTTGAAAATCTAGACCAACTATAAATGTAAGATACTTTGAATTCAAAATCAAGTTGATTAAACGCAAATTCCAAGAACATTTACCAGAAGTTTTCAGGAAAACTAAATCCAATTCTTGTGACTACTATATCAAATCAGTTCTAATTCCTACAAACCTCTGAGTATTTCCATACCCTGTTACCTGAAGTCCTTCATTGTTATTTTACCAGAATGACTCCAACTAAGTGGAGTATTTGCATGTGTTGAAGAACTGACTTTTAAGGACAGATTTTTCCAGTAAAATAATGCAGACCTCAATAAAGTAAGAGAGCTCCCAAAATATTTAGCCGTGGTTATTTTTAAGACCCATCTGAATTTCACGGACAGGTTTTATCATGTGTGATTTCCATTCCATTTTCTTCATCTCTGTTATAGCATAAAATTTCATCAAGTGTAAATGTCAGATCTTTTCTTTATTATTTGCTAATGTCATAAAAAGCTGAATTGTTTGCTTTGTTAAAGGGCTTACTGAGCATTGACTTTTCTTTATTTGTATTTTACTACCAGAAATGTTTTAAAAAATAAAATAATAAGAAAAAAATCCCATCTGAAATGGGATTTAAATAACAGAGCAGGGTTTGCCATTATCATAAATGTATAAAGTGCTTTGTGAGTAATAAAATGGATCATGGATTCTGGATAATTCAAACTGAAATGTTATGTTCAGTATCAAGATTAGATTACATTAATGTAGTTCATTTTAAATGGTTTAAAGGCCATCAGATGCATGTGAAAAGAATCTGTATCATAACTTAGAATAAATAGACTGAGACATTTGTTTATAATGTCAGTGCTAAACAAATCTATTACTACATTTCTGCATGTAACATTATGTTACCACTGTTATTATACAAGCAGAGCATGAAGATAAATTATAGCTTTAATTATAAACATTACCTTTGCATATTTATTAATTTAAAATGAAACAATGTTCACTAACCTTGGATTATTTATATTTGCTAACATTTTAATTAACTTTGGTTTATTTATGTAACTCCTTCGCTGCTGCTGGTCATACATAGCCACTTAACTTGTGTAATCTAATTTATCATACTACATATTATCCAGGAAATCAGAGAATGCTGTTATGACTAGTTTTGCTAGAAGATACATACAGAAAAACAGAGTTAATAACTGATGGGAACCCCCTTTCAGCTCACTCTTAGATACAAACTCCAGCCTTGCTTTTTTTTTAAAATTACACCCATCTACCCAAGATGCCAGCCATAATTCAAAGAAAACTCTGCTTACCCTGAAATGATTCCATTTGACAATATACCCTTGATTCAATATTGCTAGCATTCATTCTTAAAGTGATTTGGGGAGAAAAAAATTCCTTGAAGGACTCCATGTTTGTTATAGCTCAATAATGAGCAGATAATGGGTTATATGGAGGAATTAAGGTCATAATACAGGCTGAAAATTTTCTTTGCCTGGTTGAAGTATATCAGAGGAAGAGAAACTGCTGAAGTTTCAAATCCCTGGATGAGTCTCAAATCCTTCCAACTTCCAGCTAGAAAAGAGGAAAACAAGCTTAACAGCGAAATGCTTACTGCTGCCTTACAATGAACCTCTTTATAACTTCCCATCAGCCAAACTTAGCTAAACTCAAAATAAGACTCAGCTGACTTCAATAGCAACTCTGTTGGCCCAACCTGCAAAACTCTGATGGAGGCAGAGGGGCAGCTCTCACAGCATGGGCTTTGACTATCTCTAAGCCTGATGACCCGATAAAAGGCAGTTATACCACCATTTGTCTTAGGATAGAGGTTTATGTGTGGCTGGTGAAGTGCATAAGTGGCGAAGGCATTCCCACACAAATGCTTTTAAAATTCATGTTAAATTCTGCTATTAAATATTGGCTTATATTTATATGGATTTTCTTTGTCCCACATATCTGGGAGAAAATTTGTTTAATGTTGGCTCTAGTTTAAATATAAAAAATAGTATTCAGCATTTATAATAATTTGTATAATTAAATTTTTATTAAAAAAATTCTAGGCTGAAAATGCATTAAGTAACTTTAACAGAAAAAAAATCCTTGAATAAGAAATGCCTTTAAATTTAAGTGAATAACATCAATATTTTTATTGTATTCCTCCCTCCAATCCTGGAGTTGCCTTAGTAACCACGAGTTAGAGACTAAAGGGAACCAGCTAAACAGGCCTTAAAGTGGAATGAAATACTAATACATTTTTCGTGTTAAGTAGAAAGCTTAAATTAAGTTTTATAAAGGATTTACACTCTGTGATCCTTATTTTTATCATACTACAGCATTATACATTCCGGGTAACTGGGAAGCTCAATATACCCCATTTTCTACATGTTACCATATTCAGACCCAATTCTGCAAAATTTTACTTGCAAAAGTGCTGAAGATGACTTGAAATCAGCATGACGTGTGCTGGGATTTAGCCAACATTCAAAGAGAAGCTACTGGTGTCCTCCCCATCGCAACCAGATGTGCGTTATTAGCAAAACACTGGTTTTTAGGACTCTGGTCAAGACCTATCACATCTGAAATGAAATAAATAGAAGGAAGTCCAGATCACCCCATCCCTTTTAATATTGGAGTATTGGAACAAAATATGAGTTATTTTTTGAAGTCTTTCTAAGTAGCACAAAAGAGTTGGACTTTGTGGACAGTTTCCCAACATTATAGTACCCCAGCCATAACGTAGCTAACTGACCATATGGCCAAGATATTCCTGTTGTTTTAATAGATGTCTTAGTTACAAATAAATGAGCCCAAATGTTGTCATTTTCCTACTTTCTGCATCCAGAGCCAAAAATCTACCTCCGTCTTTATCTAGGACCATCTAAACTTCTGTGTCCTTAAATAATATATACCATACTGAGTTGCAGTCCTAGCAATGACAAAAAAGACCCTTGTTAATTATAAGCTGCCCCTTTTTCAAAACCTTATCTGTAATCCCATCTAAAAGCAGTTGAAACTCTTTAGTGAGATCACATGTTAATTTCTGATAATCATCACTAAAACTGTCTAATTATTCCAACTCATTATTCATTATGAGGACTGAAACCTCCTTTATCAGCTCTTTTGACCTCTATAGTTTTATTATTCTTTAAATCATTTACAGCACGTCTCTTGCCATAGCTGAAATTGTAATTAACCTTAGCGAGATCATCAAACATTTTATCAAGTTCTTCATCAAAACTTTGGAAAAAGTTGAGAGTAGTAGGCAGAACTAAAAATAAAATGTCCTCAGTGGTGGACCTTGTTCATCCAAAATTGGTTGCGAAATAATGATGTAAAATTAAGGTTACATACAAATGATAGAGTAAGAATCATCATTCTTCCTTTAGAAGAATATTGTCTTAGTTCCTGCATAAGAACACAGTATTTTTAATGATATCCAATTAAACTCAATAAACCAATTAGCATTAACTCTCAGGGTAATTACATCTCTGGGCTTGACAAAGATCATACTTCAGCCAACATGCAAGCAGAGCTTAGAGACTAAATAAATGTGTGGTTTACCTCGCAAGGTCATCTCCCTGATGTTATTATCCCTGACAAAGGAGTCAGCGCTGCAAGAGCAGAGCAAGATGGCAAATGTGCACACTTGTCTGATCATGCTTTTGCCCAATTTTCTTGATAGGCAAGAAACATCTCCTGGCAAAGCTTAGCAAAACTCTGCACCACTCTCACCCTTCCTAACAAAAATGGAGGAGAAAAGCAATCTAGCCATGCAGAAATTAAAATAGGAAGTGCCAAGATAATGCAATTTTACTTTGTATGTGCCGGAAAGGCTGGCAGAGCAGAAACAAAGGCCATCCACCCGTGGTATACCTGGGGAGATGCTGCAACCACGAGACTCTTGTATCTGCTTTAGAAATGGTGAGTTACGCCATGGACTGTATTTCCCAGCAATTCTATTTGTGTGCAAATATCTTACAGACGAGCAAAAGACTGAATCAAAATCTTTTGCATTTGTTCAAAACCAAATTCTGCAAAGTTTACAATTCCATCTTAAACCAGCTCAGAAGATGCTTGAAGACTGAACAACTATTGATTTCCCTGAGTCTAGTTACAATTTCCAACACAAGCATTTTCTTTAGATTTTATTTGGTTTAGATTTTGCAGAATCAGTCTCCTACTAATCCAAATATGCAAAATTTTATCATGAAAAGACAAGGAAAAAGAATGATCTTATTTTGATCCATTTTTCCAGGTGGATGGAAACCCCACAAGAATGATTTACGACACAGCATTATAACTCTTCCTCCCAATGTTAACAGGTGTCTCAAAATGCAAAGCTGGAAAAGGTTCTATACATTTATTATTATGATGTATACAATAAATTTATTTCTGATTTGGTTCTAGATTGACCCCCAATTTAGTTACATTTTTAAGTTCCTTTTTTTTTTAGTTATATCCCTAATACCTTTGCTTGTTTACATCAAGAAACCTTGGGAAAAGAATATGAGAAGAGATTATACTAATTCTGCTGTCACACACTTAATATTGTGTCAGATTTGACAGTTGAAAAAAAAATATTTCCAGCATGAATCTTCCCATTGAATCTTAACTACAAGATTTGATTAAAGATTTTAAAAGTTACATTTGAAGTTCAATGCTGAGCACTGCCTATTTGGGAAAACAGAAAAGAGATGCAGTGGCTCTCATGCTTGTGAACAGGGCTAAATCCTACTCTGAAATACGGCAAGCACCGATTTCAAAGGCTGTTGCCTTTTCCCTGACGAGTGAGAGCCTCCCCAGGGGCACAACCAGCTGCTTTTGATGAGGAAAGGGGGATAACTGCACCTCAGCACCTTCCACTCGGGTCTCCTGCTGTTTCCCTTAGTGGCAGCTGATAGAAATAAATAGGAGAAGCAGCGGATCACCTTTGTAGGTAGGTGGGATGACTTGCAGGACTTGCTCAGACCAGAGAGTCTGAAGGTTCAGGGTGTGTATTCAACACATGGGAGTCACATCTGGGTGGCTGGGACTCCAGCAAACTTATTTTTCAATTTCACAGCACATATCCGAGATGTTGTTCCATGGATGTTGTGTATATAATCTTAATAACACACCAATTTAATCAGGTCTGCCACAGTACCTTAGCTATCATTTCATTGACTGTGGTTTATATCTTGCATATTTAATAGTTACATGATTTATCCACTTAACCAAAAAAAGACAAATATTAACAAATGTTATACTGTGAACTGAAATTAAATATGATGGGTTTATTTCTCTGGATTTTTTATTGTACTAAATAAAGCTCACAAGCTGAATCTGTAGAGGAAAAAAAATGTTTCTAATTATACCTTTCCAGTCTCTTACGAGGAAATTGAAGCATCACTGCTGATACAGCTAAAAAAGATCTCATTATATCCCACTCATCCTTAGCACCAGGTCTTTTTCTAGTAGCAGGTGATCTTTTGATCTCCCCCTTTTTCCTCCAGGTTAACTGCATTCAGCATTTGTCCAAAAGGCTGCAACACGTCTCATGACATTTCATAAGCTTTATAAATTCCATTTTTCCCTTTACTTGTTTCCTCTGGTAGTTTTAAATCAGTTTATCTCTCCCACAGAGCAGAGGTCCTGACCTGACATGGACCTTTGACCGTCACAGTGCTAACACAAGAGCTCACTTATCAGATCTGAGTGCCTTGGAAACCCAAAGACAGCTGGCACTTACTGAGAATGGGAGGTTAGTAAAATTAATGATGTTGTACTGAAATGCACAAGGTAAATATTTTGATATGTTAGAAGAGCATAGATACCCATAAACCGCATCCATATGGACATCGCACATGAGTGGGGGCTGAGCTGGAAAGGGAGAAGCAATACTGAGTGCCAAAAAGTGGTTGCTTCCTCTCCAAAAAAAGTTTTATTTTTTCCTCCCACATTTCTATTTGCTATAATTGAGTTTTAAAATAAAAGGGAGGTCACTCTGCTCATTCTTGGGCTTCCTGAAAAATTATTGAAAGTCAGTGATACATGGAAGATATCACGACCTCTTCTGCACACTCCATGAAGAGGCAGCCAGGTGAAATTCTTAACCCAATTTGTCAGCTAACTTAGGACAAACACTTGAATTAAATACAATATTTTGGGGAGAATATCTCTAAAATGAAATTTTGATATCAAATGCTAAGCAGAGGTAGATGTTGTTTTAGCTAATATATCAATTTGCTCATTTTCAAGAAAATTAGTTAGGAAACAGCTGCATTTTTTGCATAGAAAAAACCCCCAACCTTCAAGCATTTAGAGTTTACTTAAGGGTTCATAAAAGCAAGGGATACATAGCATGAATGATGTTTTCCTCGGAATTTCACTCAATTTTCACCACTGGAGAAAAAAGAACTGGAATATCTGTGGAACAATCCCCATTTTAATTATAGCTCTATACCAGTTCAAGTTTGCTATTACTGTCACAATGTCCATGTTTGCTAAAATGTTTCCTGGGTATCCGAAGGAAATTCCTGGATAATTATGTAATCTTGAGAAATTTAAGAGGCATAATTCACTGCCTCCAAAATTAGATCACTCTCAGGAAATATATCTGGAATGACAAAAGATAATTAATTTGTAGTTTGATGGAGTAAATTTCGAGGTTTAAGTTAGGTAATCAGTCTTATTCACTTGATTTGAAATTTCATATTCCTGCCTTCCTCCACTATCTCTAGGCCTGCGCTGGAGCCCAGACAAGAAAACACCATTTCGGGTTTGGATTTAGGGCTGGAGAAGTGCAGCTATGGTCAGATTCTGCGCAGCTCCATCCTAGCAGGCCTGCACTGAAAGCTGGAATAGCTGTTATTCAGCAGGGAAAATGGACCTCGGCTATAAGGGTCACATTTCTCTTCACGTTCCTGGGGCTTCCTCACGTACACGTATATGAAGAGTGACACAGTTATCCGGATAGCAAGTAAACTGCTTCCTAAAAGTTGCGAAATATCTGTAGCTAATGTTTCCAAACAAGTTTTGTACTTGCGAGCAAAACAGAGGCCACCGAGTCTCACCCAATAATCCTTCCAAGTAGTCCGCGTTTGTAGCAGCAGATACACTGTGATTTAAGGATGTTAAAGAATGGAGCGATTACTGTATTCCTTGTTAATCATTTTTGCTGTTTAATTATCCTTATAATCTCCTGCTGAGAAGTGGCACCTCAGCTGGGTTTGAATTCCACTCACTTCAAGAAGAAAAATTAAGCTAAACTTGCACTGTTTAGCAGAAAGGAGGCGAGAGCAGGGGGGCAGAGAGAGAGAAGAAAATACTGAGGGGAGATCAGGCAGTCTTCAAAAGTTTGCAGAAGGCGCTGGGACAGAGGGAGGGAATCACATGTGATGGTTACAGTGGGAGCACTGGGCTGCCGGTGCAGCAGGGTCTGGGCAGCCCCTGGAGGAGTGGAAGATGCAAGAGCTCTCCCTGCCGAGGTTTGCGAGGACAGGTCAAAACATCTGTCGGAAAAAAACCCCTCGGTATAGTCTGCTCCAGTTCCCGAGGTCTGCCCTGGAGCAGGTGACCATGTGAGGAGTCTTTCCAACATAAACTTTTGCCATTCTTTATTTTGAATCTTCATGTTCATTTTCCACCTATTGCATTATGACTTGGGTTGGTTTGCTAGATTCACGAGCACCGTAGTGTCGGGTCTCTGTTTCTAATACATACCCACACCCACATTTTATTTCAAGATTTTCACTCATCATATAGATGCAGCATGTCTTACCTTAGGCTGCTCTTACCAAAAATGCAATCTTCACTTTCATGAACACTCCTAGTAATGTCAATGGGAAAATGTATACGAGTAGGGATATGCAAACAGGTTCTTTGTTCTTAAATCCTGATTATTCTAATGAAAATTAGCTTGGCACATAATAAAAGTGGTGTTATTAACACGTTAACAGGAATATTAATATTACTGGTGCAGTTGTTATGATTCCAAAGGTTTTGATAGTTTTTCAACAACGGATTTAATTTTTTTCCACTTAAAAAGAATATAATTCAACACAATAGCTTGCCACTTACAAACAACTTGTGCAAGTACTTGAGTGAGAATTTACCATTTCCCTAAACACAGAAAAAAATATCAGGCCCTGATGTTAATAGGTAACCCCCGGCTTTCTTAAATGTAATGGCAGTTTTGCCATGGGCTTCAATAAAAATAAATAAACAGGATTTCAGTTCAGTCCTTACATGTCCATTCTGCTTTCCTTCTTGCTTTTGTAATTAAGCAGGCTCTAGCTTGCTCAATACAGTTCATATCATTTTACAAATAAATCATTGGCGCTATTCTATAGAAATGGACTAATTGCAATTTAGAACATAAATTATAGGAGCATAAATAAGAGAGCTTTTCTTTTCCCCCACTCATTCCCCCTTCAGGTTTGACTTTGATTGGAGTGGGATTGCCAGTAGTGTTGGACAGTTTACAAGCTGTCCCCAAAATCCTGAATGATGTGTTTCTTGCTGAGTCTATGCCCCACAGGATCCGCCAAGCAGGCATCACACTAATCCAGTATTGAACTATTCAAGCATGTGGGAGTTCAAGCTGTCAAGAACTGTAAGAATCATATACAAGAAACTCAGCTTTTCTCTCTTTTTCTTGCCCAGTTCATATATGTAACTACATTTATCAATATGCTATGTGTTCATCTCACCACTAGCCTATTTTGATTTCTTGCTTTGAAGAAGCCACTATAATCAATCTAAACCAATCTAAACAGTTCAAGGAGTCTCATACGTTCACTTCAGAAGGAGCTTCTCTGAAGAAAAGGCTTTTACAGTTCACACAAAACGTGAATGCAGGGGTAGGTAGCCAAAATGGGACAAATCTCAAAGTGGTTACAGACTTTCACTGAATCCTGAATGGTTCTTCAGAATAGATATCTGAGTCTCTCTTTTTTCCTCTTTTCTGCAAATGCTCTCAATACGACCTCAGAAATCAGTGGATAGTTTGACAATCAGGAATTTACACAAACCATTACCAACCCCAATTTCCCCACCCCAAGTTTAAAGGCAGAGGGGAAGAAATGGCTCAGTGGGATTGCTTGGCTGAGAGTGGTGCTCCTGCTCAGGCTCGCTCTGGTGCTGAAGGGTTTGCAAATGAAACGGCACAATTTGGTTCAAATACAGGGTTTGGCTTGGATTTAAGGATACTATATAAAATTCTGAGCCACTCTTCAGAAACGCCTTGAGACAGATTCACTTCTAGGTTACAAAGTCTAATTGACCCTGCATTTCTGAGAAAGGTCTTCAAGAAGGAAGAAAAAAGAGCCCTGAATTTTTGGGCATGCTCAGTGTGGAGATCGACTGTTGTGTACAACCCAAAAAGGTTGAGAAAAGCAGATCAAGAAGGCAAACATTCCTCAGAGTTGTTATGTGACCCCATGAATGGAAAAGATCCCAGCTTGAGCTCTCTGTAGCAAAGTGGGCAATATCTGTTTCAAGAAAGTGTTTTTATCATTTATTATGTCATAAGCAAAAGAGTAAAATAAACTGTTTATTATCATGTATAAAATGCTTTTGACCAGCCAACTGAAAAACTAATTTCATTTTCTCATTACACTGCTTCGGGCATCCTTTAACATCAATTTTTATTACAGACAAAGAAAGGAAATTAAAATGATCAGTTACAGTGGAAGAAAAAACATTTGTTTCAGCATTTTAAAAAGTAAGACTAATAAGCACTGAACCTGCTAATCATCCTTAGTAATTACCATTAATTTTGCAAGAAACAGAAGAGAGGTCCTAGGGATCTGTGTTTTAATGCCCCAGAAGGTACTCTCCTGTGTGGAAGTATTAAGGTTTCTAAGAAAACTCGAAACAGTAAAACCAGGAGTCTCTGCAGAGCCTGCTAGGTCTCAGTGCACTGGAATAGGAAAGTTAGTTATACAGATGCTCCCTAAAGGAGAATTAGAGGCATTTTTCTTGCTTCTAGGTGGAATTTATTGTTCTCCTTTGGGTACGATTAAACCAGCTTCACCAGCAGTCACATGCCTTGACATCTTTTATGCTTCTGAAGTGCATCAGATTGCAACAGTTTCATGGACTTACCAAACAAGAGAAGAAAATGCCCCCAAGGGAGGTCACTCGGAGTCCCGTCCCGCCCCAGTGGGTCATCTCAGCCCTTTTCCTCCACAAAGGAGCTGTGCTAGAGCACTGTGGTGATCCCTGGAAGAGGCACAGGAAAAAAAAATAAAATAAATTTGCACTTACCAGTGGCCCAGTAACTCATTGTGTACTGTTTTTTTTCACCAGTGTGAAGGCCTTCTGGAGATATGTGGCCCAGAAATGGATAAGCAGCAAAACTGAAACAGTTGACATAAGACGAGTGTATGCCATTTTGTGATGTTCTTTTATTTTTTTTTTCCTTAAAAGGTTCAAAGAGTGCTATTGAGCTCATCACCATGCAGTGTCTGGCAGAGCCTATAGCAAAACATTTAATCATCTGGTTCTTGCAAGACCTTCCATGTGCTTCAGCTACTGGGGGACTGGCAGCAGGGAGGACCTTTACGGATGTAATGTCAACTGTGCAATGATACCAAAAGTGATGTCCTTCTTACAAGGAGCTTCTGCCATTAACTCTACCAAAGCAGCATGTTCCAACAAGACAGTGACACAGTTAAGACATTTCGTAAGAAAAGAGGATGTCACATCTTTTTGTGTAACAATTTCATAGGCATTTCCAATCCAATGCCCAAGCTACTCACAGATGTAGGAATTCAACCTATTCATTTTCCTGGGACAGCTTTAGGAGCCAGCCTGTTTCCTTTCCTTCCTTTTCCTTTTTTTCCCTTTCCTTTTCCATAATTTTCTTCCTTTTTGCAGAACACCCTGGACCTCAATGGGAATGATGAGTTTCAAATGATGACAGAATACTACCTTAAATTACTATCACTGTCTTCCATGGAAAAGACACCAGGGAAGTACATATGAAGTCTGAATTCACCTACATACTGAACAATCATCTTAAGATAGTGGAGTTGGTGATGGATGGAGGAACGAAGGCAGAAGTGTGCACTATGAACGCGGTCAGCTCGGTCATTTTCTGGAGTCAAACTACAGGGAATCAATCCTTACCAATCTGCACAAATCAAATTAGAAACCTCTTAAATTCTGCTAAAATGCTAATTCTTAGGGGGGGTTTACTTTCAAAGCAATTCTTCCTGGCACCCAGGTGAGATGGATTGCTATGACCAGTTCAGGCCTGATCCTCAGCTGTTGTATTTTGGTTACTCTAGTCACTAATTAGGCCAGTTGGTATCAGTTCAGAATATAGTTTGTACATGCTTGTTTGCAATGATATGTGCAGTGTCAAACGTGAGACAAAATTTCCTTATTTAGATCTAAGCCCTAGACAGGTGTTTTTCTCTTTTGTTTCCTGAAAATTGTTTAAGTATTTCAGGCAGGTGCTTGAACGATCACCATTAAAAGCTAACTTAGCAACTATCTCCTTTCTAAATGACATGTTGATTTAGGACTGCATGGCACATCAGTTATAACATGACTAAGCCCATCTTAATTATTCTTTTATTTAAGTCTACATATTATCTTTAGGTGTTTCTCTGCCAGGCTAACACTGAGATTGTGGCATGTACCACTCACTTTAAAGCTCTTCTGGCTTGTATCAGGCAAAATTAATGTTATTATTAAGCTGTTGAATCCTAATGTCATTCATCTTAAAAACAGGCAGCAGCAGACAGTTAATGTGTAAGGATGATGAGCAAAGCTTGCTCTTAATACGCTTGCAGGAACCTACCACTAGCTAATGGTATGCAACACAGTTTGCTTGGATCTGTAAAACAATCTAGTCTTTCAGGACATAAAAAGTAATATAGCATTGGATTAAGGGTACAAGAGGTGCTACAATAATATTTCCAGAAAGCAGGAAAAACAGTTAAAACAGAATGCAATTACTATACAGAGTAAATAGAGTATTTTGAGAATACCTCCTATTATTCTTGTGAATATTCTCAGGGGGATAAGGAGGCTTTATATCACAGATAATTAAATGCAGGCTCTTTACTATTATATCTGTTGTATTCCAGAGAGCAGTAGGTTATAGGGCAATAGACTGAAATTAGATTTTAGCAGAACATGTGTCCTGACCTTTCTTTAAAGCAGATCTATTTACTTTATAATGCAGTTCATCTTGTAGGAACTGATGTACTCATAGCCAGTGTAAAGGTTAAGACATATGTGACTCTTAAACCTTCTTGCTTCTAATTCTAACATAATTCTCTTTGTTTATATTGTGCAAAGAGATATTTTAAATAGCCAGTGTTGAAAATAATCTTTTTTGTGGTGATGTTAATTTCAGCTATCCTAACATTTATACATGCAGTGGAGCAAACGCATTTCTAAATTGCAAATCTAATGGACCTGATCTTCTCAGCGTAAATCAGAGTAGCTCCACTGAATCAAATACTGCAGCCAGCGAAATTTCACTGATTTATATCTAGGTACCTAACTCAGAGCTTAAATGGATTAAAGCCAGATTTACATGATTGTAAGTGATAAGATCTTGGCCTCCTGTATTTTGATACATTATGGGCCAGATTGTGAAACCCTCATGTCAGTGGCACAACTTGCATGAGTAAGTGTTCACTGATGTGACTGTAGGCTGCACAATCTGGCTCTGTATTACACAGATGTAAACAAGTAACCAAGAGAAAGTTATTAAGTGGCTTTGATGATCTCATAAATAAACACGTCATGACACTTAAGTAGCTTTAATAGTATCAGAACCACAAGAAATATGTACAGTCCTGTATTACAGATGCCCTGTGTTGTGGTCTCTAAACATAATGGATGAGAGCTGATTCAACTATATCATGACATGATTCTGGATACCATTTGATCTGCGGAGAAAAAAATAGCGTAAAATAAGACAGCGTTGCACTATGCAATGCAAATAGGAGGTTTTGCACATTCCTCACTACTCTTACTGTTGTTGTCTACTGATCACCCAAAATCTTTTTCCTTTGGCTGGTAATCCTGTTTTTCTTCCTCTTGTTCTTATTTTATCCTCCTTCACATAATTTATTTTCCTAGCAAGATCTTCACATTTGAGCACTACCCTTTTTTGCAGTAGGTAAATTTATCCATTAATACTGCTAGCAATTGAACACTAATGCATATAAATAGACACTATACAAGCGTGTGTGTACACACACACATTTCACAGACATTAATACACATACACATATATTAGCAAATGCTCATTCTACGTACATCACGTAGGCTAATTTACAAAAAACAGAGTCATAAATTTAAGTGGTGACAGCATCCAAAGTCTCAAGGCAGTTACTACGCAGGGCATCTCTCTAAACGCATGCCCACTGCTGGAGCCACTGCTATGTCCTAGCAGAATGATGCTTCATGACATGAAGTTCTGCTGCTACTTAGGACCTGTACAAACACGTTCCCAAAACACATCACTTACTCAGCAGCGGGTGAGAGATTATTGAATTAGCTCATTGACCATGTCTGTAGCTCTTAACCACTAAACACTACGTAAATTATCACAGCCAAACGCGTGGGTCTTTCTCTACTAACAGTACCATGAACAATAAATACAAAAGAAATGGAAGAAAATAACGTTTTACTGTCAGACAACTGGTGGTTCAGTTTAGGGAAGTTTCCTTTAGACCTAGTCTATTTGACCATTTGGCTAATGATTAAAATTTGCAACATACCAGGATAATACTTGAACCTTCAGCTGGGTTGAGAGGGGGAAGTGAAGCACAGCACCTCAGCAACTTCTCAAACCTTGCAGGAAGCAGAACAACAGAAAGCTTTTACAAAAGAAGCATCTAGACACAAAAGAGCAACTACGAGGTTAGCTAACAGGGCCTGCTGGAGATGCTGCGGGCTTCAAACTCACCCCACTCCAAAGCTGCTTGCTTCTTCCAGTGTGGATTTGTCATGGACCAGGAATCAGTCGCTTCCCGAGGGGCAGTACTCAGCTCATAGCACATTCACCAGCAGTGGCACCTCGCGGGGGTGGAAATACAGTTCCCAAGGAGCACTCAGTCTATCTCAACATTTATTTTGCAAAGTGTTTTTCCATTTGGGTCAAAGGAGATTCCCAACAAAGTTAAAGTAAACTGAACAAACAAAATGGAAAGGTAAAAGTATAAAATGTGTTGTGCATCTACACAACAACACAAAATTCTACCTTAATCTTCTTGAGAAATACGAAAAATTATATGCCTTAGAGAATGAATTTGGGTTTGGTTTTTTTCAATAATTTTCCACATGTTACTTTTTACACTTCTCGCTATTGCCTTTTCTCTCATTCATTGTATGGAATTCATATGAATTACAAATTCCAGTTTTATAAACCATAGTAAAAAGAGCAGTGAGTAGTAAAACTAGGAGATTTCAAGGGGAGAATCTGGACCGATAGCTCTCTTCTGACACCATGTGATAAATATCAATTCATCTGGCTGTTAGGCCTTTCTACTGGATTATCCCGGGTCTGGTTTTATTATGGTGCGCACATACACATGGAGCTATACCACCGGTTTTAGCAGTTAGCAAATAGTAGCAATGTGAAGTCCCAGTCTGCACGGAGGTGATGGCTCAGGGTAGGAAGAGGGTTTGTGGCTTGGGGAGAGGCACCGGCAGCAATGGACCTGGGAGCCCTCCGAGCAACCTGCCTCCCAAATACACAGCACCTGGGATCAAGGCATATATGTAGGGTATGCAGAGAAAAGAAGGGTCGCGGAAGGGTGTTTGGTGGGAATATTTGCTCACTGAGCTTTTTGGCTAAGGACCAGGGGAAGTAAAAGATGATTTTAAAGAACGACCCAGGGTGGGAGTTGCACTACTGCCTCTCTGGGCAGCTGGGCTCTCAGCAGGCACACCAGTTCCTCTGATACTCCTTCTGTCCTTCATCAAACTTTCCTCTGGTTTATGGCCTCCCAAGTGAAGTAGTATGTCTTGCTAATGGCATTGAGGGAAGAGGAAAAAAATTATTCAGGTTTCTATGTGAGAGCCAGACTTGAGATAAGCCCTTATATATTTTGATGGAACAGCACTTGTTACCAGCAACAGTACCAGGAAAAAATGTTACAATGGCTAGTAAATACAGCTGCAGCCAAACCACTATCACATCTGCTGTAGAAATGGGAATTTGGAGGGCTGCACCCACTAATGTTGCTGCTGGTACCATAAAGAGCTGACGAGAGGGGCCCTCACAGTGATGCAGCAGCATGGGGGGTTCCCTACAGCGTTCTCTGGGCGTACCCGGAGACTCCAAGGTCTCTGGCAAGACTGTAAACTCTGCGCCTGCCGTAAGAAATGGGAGGCAAAATGGCAAAGAGAAGCTCCCTCTTTTTCCCCCTCAAAGCAAAGCTTTCCTGAGAGAGCACTGATCTGTCCTGGAGTGACAAAACGCCTTTGAAAGGAGAGAGCCCGTATGATGATTGCTATACTCCGTCCGCTCACAGGAGTGAGAAGCAGCTGAGAGGCTGTAACAGAACACACGGCACGCTGCGGTCTGCGCCTCCCGGCACTGCCACGGCACTGCTTCAGAGGCAGCCCTGGGACCTTCCCTGTGAGCACTAGCCACGCACAAACCGGCTGCGGGGAAGTTCTTGCAGCTCCTGGCACGGGCACCTCCCTCCTTTCCCTGCTCTCCCCCTTTCTCTCGTTTCGTGACATTTCCCTTAAGTTTCTGAACTCTCCTTTCTTAGACAAATGCACATAAGGGCTGCATTATGCACAGGGAGATAAGGGAAATGGTGAATCATGAAAAACAGTAATTAATGCTGAAATGCCATGTGCGGCATTTTTTTTTAATACATTGCATGAGATTAGTGTTTTATATGGATTTTTTTTCCCCAATAAAAGACTAGGCTTTCTCTTACAACTAACACAAAAAGCAAACTACAAAACAGCACCAAAACCACAAGCTTGGTAACCATTCTCAGTAACGTAATTTCAAGTCCCACAAAAATTTACTTATTCTGACAATCTCAAAATCTGTGGAGCAATTACCACCAGCATAATAAAGGATATCAGCACTGATTTTTATGTGAGCAAAATGGCTTCTGCAGTGTTCTTAGAGGAAAAGTAGATACATTATGGAAAAGGCCTTACATAATAACCTTTTTGTAAAGCTTGGATGGCAAGATGATTCTGTAAGACACTGAAGTCACATGTCATTAATCAGAAATGACAGTCTTTATTCATGTATATTTGACTGAAACTGCATAATTTTAGCCTCCAATAGTCCTGGATAAATGACCTTAAGTACAGCACTTTTTCAAATTGACAGTGATTGATGATGGACCAAAAAATTATGAACACAGCAGAAGTAAACATGAAAAATAGACAAACCCTTTAGAATCACACAGATTTTTTGGTTTCACTTTTCCAACTCTTTCCCTCTCATTTTTTATCTCTATAACCTTGCTCATCATGTTTTAATCATTTTTATGGTACTGCATTTGTTACATTTTGCCTGCAGTGCCCCCACACTAAACCCTGAGCTTGCTGAAAGACTCATTCAGATAAATGGAATTGATTTCATATTTTCCCATTCATGAAAAGAATCTTCAAAGTTAAACTCTTTATGCAGCTTGAAACTAAAGCAACTGATTACTTCTAGGAAGCATTTATCTACACCTCTTGACAAAACTGCAGAGCACTTACTCACACGAGCAGCATCCCTTACACAAGTTGTTAACCAGCCTCACTGGGGCTGCAGCAGCAGCAGCAGCCCTGCAACTTCCAAGTCCCTTTTATAAACACAAACCACCTGACTGACCATGGGATAACCAGTGTAAATAAGGTTCTCTAAGTAATTACAACCCCACCCTATTGATCTTTTTACAAACCTCTATGTGCTCGCACTAATTGATGAAATAGTAAAGAGAAACCAGCAGCTAATTAAATTCGTTGTGCATAAACTAGTCTTCGTCTGTAACAGTAACCACTGCTGGAATTAATTACTGACCCCACCTCGGAGCAGGCAGGGCTCTGCACTGTGCCTCGGCACCAGCTGATGCTCCCTACGGGGAGAGGATGCCGGTCTCAGCCTGGAATTAAACACAGTTGATTTTACACTTTCCTCAAAGTGTCTGCTTGTGTACGAGCTTGAGTTTATGGCAAGACATCTGCAGTGGGGACAGCGTGAACAAGCGCGCCGTGGCCGAGGGGGGTCACCTGCTTGCTGACAGGGCTGGTCTGTCTCGCTGTGACCCACCAGGACGGGACCAGCTGGGAGATGGGAGAAGGGCAAGCGCTGCCCTGCACCAATTCCCTCCGCCCTGTGCAATCAGTCGTACGGCAAGACATGGTTTCTGATTTCAGAGGGGCTTTAGAGGGTGTAGTTTTCAAAACAGATTTCATACCATGAGCAAAACGACTGAGCCAGAGGAAAGCCGATGGCTTGCAAAATGCAGAAACGTTTGGGCTTATTTTGTAATTTATCTCCTTACAAAAGGCTTTACGATCTGAAGATGAAATTAGAAATAGATGGTGGCCCTATTTTTTCTCTTCAGATCAAGTATCGGCCAGGTATGAGCACAGTCCGGCAATCACCATAGCCCCGCTATTTTATTTTGCTACCGAGGCTGATGGTTGAGCTGATCCATCACACACAGTTTGATTTCCACGTTGCAGTCAGCAGGGCTGAGCGTGTGGCAGTGGTTAGTCATCCTAGCAACTGAAATGCAGTTCTAGATGCTGCTTTTATCTGGAGCTATACGACAATACAAATCTCTTCTGCCTGTCAGGCTTACATGAAAAGTTTTGGGGGTTTTGTTTAGTTTTGTGGGGTTTTTTAAACCAAACAATTCTTGATGTGAGCAAGTACTGGCAGTTGTTTCGAAGGTAAAAATGAACCTTGAAAACTGTTTCCGTTGGTATTAATTCACTGTAGTCCGAAGCTTTGAACTGATTCTGGGAGATTAAAATGCCGCATCATTTCATTAAGAACACACTGGTGCATGTGCTGTTAGCCTGCACAAAATGAAAGGCTTTTATTGGCACTTTTCTCTGTCATGAAAGTGATTTTCATATTGGATTAATAAGGCTAATATTGCCACTGCATTATCACTTTATGAAAATTTGCTAATGAGATTTGAAATTGCTTAATGAAAATATCCCAGTTCTTCCGAACACCTACCCTGCCGATCACCTGCTGAAAGCTGGACTGCGCGGCCGCTGCGGAAGCGGGGCGCGAGTCGTCGATGCCAGGAGAGACAAACTTTGATTTTCTCACACACTGCATCATGTAATGTCATTCCACATCAAGGTCCCCTGAGTTACACCATGTCAGCCCAGCTTAGGGCTTCACGCAGTGTAACAGAAGGCGACATGGTGTAATCCAAAGCAATAAGCTTGAAAGAGCCTATTGCCTCATTAAAGCACTTGTGCAACAGGGCTGGGTGCTGCCGCGGTCGATACTCCCAGTCTGGTGAGCCCCGCACCCCACTTTGAGCGGGGTCAGCACAGGACCCCGCACCGGTCTCCACACCGGGCGGCCAGAGCACGCTGCAACCCCCCCCAACAGTCGTGGGCAGAGGCAGTGGCTGGAGAACGCGGCGACGTATCCTGGCACAGACCTGCTGACAGTTCCCATACTTCAAAATAAAAATTAAAAAACAACCCAAAACCAATAGCAACAAAAGTTACTCCCCGCTGTTTACTTTGAACAGCTTGCGCTTTTGGGTTGAAAATGAATGGCGCTTTACCAGCCGTGTAGTTTTAAGCTTAGCCTGTCCCACTTTGCTATTCCTTGCACTGAGGAGGCAGAGTGATGGTTTGGACACTTGCAGGAAGTAGCTGCAGTTGTGGATTTCCAAGTGGGAAGATCTTGGAGGCATTTACCATTCAGACATTCCCGGGGAGCACTTTGGGACTAAGAGAACAATTGCAATAGATATGCAGACCAAGTCCACAGATTTGCAATAGATCCATTAAGAGGACCCCTTCTCACTTCTTACAATAATTGCTGAAGGCCATCTGACTAGTCTGGAAAGCAATAAAGGTCCATTTTTTCCCTCACTTCCAGCTGTCACAATTTTCTACTGGGCCATGAAGACAAGGAGAAGGAAAGCTGGAAAAGTCTCGGTCATAATTCTGCATTCCCTGGCACATTGCTCAGCTGTGGAATTATGCAACAGAGGAATCTGTCCTCGGATGTCTGCTCTTCTCCTGCCATAAGACATGGCTTGTAACACTGCATTCAATGCCCAATGAAACAAAAAGAGCCCCTCTCCATAGGAGGCATTTGGGTCAGCGTTAGCTGCGCGAAGGGCTCCGTGCAGGGAGCAGTGTCCTGTGCTCCAGGGAGCGCTGAATGCCAGTGCTTATCCAGCAGGAATCTGGAGCATCTGAATTTCTCTTTTTTTTTTTTTCTTCTTCTTCACTATCTTTTCATCCAAGTGAAAAGCTTACGGGGAAGAGCCACTGTGCAGTTTAAAAACAGATTAGTGAGCAGATGTTCATCTAATCCGAGCACCCACCATGAGTTTTTGTTTATTGTTAGATCACGTTTAGACCACAAGAAAAATGAGGCTGCTCCTAGAGTGTGCATGCACGTCTTGCTCATCAGGGCCATCCTACTGCAGGTTTCAATGCAGAAAACCCAATCTTGGAGGCACAGCCACAATAACATCACTAGGTAGCCCTTAGGTCAAGCAGTTCTACTTTCACACTGCGCTCCTGGTGCCACCCAGATTTGCACCAGCTGAGATTCACCAACACTACAGAGACATCTAATGTCCAGCTGTGGGCCATTAGGACTCATTTCCAAGCTTATAGCCCAGACCATTTTAGATCTACTGTTTGGTTTCTTTTCAGTTCCCCACAGGTTGGTATTATTTCACATCACATCTGGGAAATGCGTACACCTTGATTTGAGCACTATGCCAAAGGCAGGGGGATCTATTGGTTATGTCACTAATGAGTCAATCCCCAGCACAAAAGGCATAAACAAAGTTACGTGAATCAATGTTAATAAAATATTAAAACAAGGGCTCCCCAACAGTCTACATGTATTGATCAGACAAGGAAAACCACAGAAACAAGCAAAAACCCAGCCCCTGAGCCAACTTCCAACATGGCAGAGGAGGGACTTGGAGCTCCTCGTTCTCATTCACACAAAGGTTACTGAGGCATCACTCTGACTACATAAAGATACCTCAAAGGGGATATAAATATTCAAACCTTAAGGCCCATTTGTATTGCTAGAGAGGGGTAAAATGGCCTTAGGGTAAATGAGAATTAAGATAATAGATTTTAAGGCCAGAAGGGATCACTGTGGTTACCTAGTCTGACCATCGAGTTTTACTCAATAATTCATTTATCGAGTTGATGTCTTTTGGTAGCAGGAGTGCATCTCAGTAGCACATGTATTTACTGCACAGTGAGCCATAATGATATTTTGCAATGAATATGCCAAGGCTACACAGTGCAGTGAAGCGCTCTTGTAGTATCCTGACATCCCGTTGGTAAGAGATGGGTTCCTTGTGTTTGGGCCATATCCCACCAGGCTGGGATGCTCAGGCTAATAGTACTGCTTGAGCATTTCGGCTAGGGTACAGCAACAGAAAGAGCGGTTAGGACAGCCATCCAGCAAAAGTACTTGTTAAGAGGAACTCCTTCTTCAGTGGTCAAGGCAACTGACTTTAGGCGTGTGCAGAAATCACAGCCTGAAACCAGATACTGTATTTATATTAATCCCATCCTTCTGCTGCTGGTGGTCACGGTCATTGGTGGAAAGAAACATGGTGCTGCAAAACACAGTGCTGAGAAACATGGGTCTGGCAAAATGTGGGGAGGTGGGAAGACTTCAGCTCTGAGGTAGATGCAATAGTTCCAGTCTGAAACATGAGAGGATGCAGTCCCTGACATTGGGGCACCTCTCCCATCCTTCTGGGTACAGAAGTTCATATGCATGGTGCTGGATCACGCTCTTTGTGCTTCAGATGGCCTACTTGTAAAAAAATTGGGTTCAAAAGTAGGCCCTTGCAGAAAAACAGATGCTGCAAGTGAGCTGAACAATCTTGGGTAATTAAATTGTAATAAAAAAATTGCTTCATTCATTAACTATAGTAATTGACCAAAAAGCAATAGGACACCTGCTATTTTCATTATAACCGCCCCAATATGATTCAGGGTGCAATCTCCATGTGGAACAGGTCATTCAGATTTAACACGGCTTCAGATTATTGGGTTAAACAGCTCATAAATATCTCACTTTTTATTTCCATTCACTGCTTTCAACAGAGTTTGACCAAAGATGAAACCTTAGCCCAGGATTTATAATGGTGTTTCATCAGATTTCTAAGAGTGTTCTCACCTTCTTTTGCCCATTCCTCTATGCCCTATCTAGCATGAAATGCAGTCTTTAGAGATCTCTCAAAATTCAGTGGGTGTTGCCTCCTATTTTCTTTATTTGTTATTTAAATGTGATAATTTACTTTCTTATTATTATTTTTATTATTTACAATGTGCCAATACATGGATGTGTCCTCCTTGCAGAGTACGGTCTGACAGAAAAATGTACTGGAGACGCAAAAGAGGACTTTCATTTTTCAGTAGAAGGCTTTTTTTTTTTTTGCATCCTGCACAATAAGGATTTATTGTCCAATGGTATGGATGTCAATGCTGAGCCAATTCTGTGTCCCTGTCGGACAGGGTGCTTACCACAATAATGTATTTACCCGAATAACAAGTGTGGTGGCAGTTGGTTGCAAGGATCCAACCAAACACATTTGTCCCGGTTTTAATTTAAGCAGTAATGGAGTAGGGCTAAGGAACAAGAAAAAGAAAAGATTAATTCGTATAAAGTAACAATTTTGGTGGTTTTTTTTGTACTGCCAAAACTGCCCAAAGCTCCTAAGTTGTGTCTTGAGAATTTTAGCTAAGCTTCTTCTTGGCTGTGTTTTGTAAGGGCACTGCTTATTTTCAGTTTCAGCTGTACAACTTGTACAGCGCATTGAATGATTTAACCAAGCAGATTTAGAGTTCAGTAGACAGTGTTCTTTGTTAGATTTTAGTCACATACCAAATTCAATAGACTCTCTGCTGCAGGCGTACGTCAAAATGCCAGGAAGGCATGAGACATTGTTGAATATGTTGGAGTTTATTGTTTCGAAAAAATTAAACTTGGTCTCTCATTCAATCTTTAATTAAATAGTCATACTCTAAAGCTCAAGGGACAAAGGAAAAAACAGAATAAAGGCAGTTGTTCTGTAAAACACAACAGATATTTCTTTATATCTGTATTGAACAAGTCAGTATATGTCATCTTCTCTGAAAATAAATACAAGTATTTTGGGTAAATGTGTTCCAAGCAATGAATTACCATCACCACTGCTCGCTATTACCTACATAAGATCACTAATGAACAGACAGCTTTTCTGCATAAATAGAGCTGTGTTTGTTTCCTAATAAGAACTGCCATCATATTCTCTGCTGGTGAGTTTTGGAAAACAAGTCTTAGATCTCTCTGTAAAGACCTTGCACAAAAACTGAACAGCCATATGGGATAGCTAGCTAAAAAACAAGTCATTTCTCTGCTCCCTGTCTGCAAATTTGTCCTTAAATATGAACACTGAGCAGACTGTATGTTAGATCCCAGGCATCAGGCATCAGCATTAACTTGCGTAAACCCGAAGAACTGCCAGGAGTCTGCCGAGCCTCCCATTTCAAGGAATCCTTTCAAAGGCCACTATTAGTGGTCTGACCACAAACCCACCCAACTGGATTCAGAGTGGGAACACTTGAAAAGTGCTCAAAGTGTGGGGAACCACACCACAGAAAACCAGCAGCCCTTAACTATGGCACCCCTGCCATGCTGGAATTACTTGCACTCTCCAGGGATCACTGCGGGAAGCATGCTGCTCTCCAGCAGATTTCTTGCTTCATTTGGTTAAACCATGGAAGCAAGATTTTAATTTCATGCCATCCATGGGACATGGTCCTTACCACTCTATGCCATGTTTACCCAGACAGTAAAGCATGTCATCAGCCTACGTTAAAAATAACAATGGTTTTGGCTGCTTTCTGGCATTGGCTGTATGATTGTCAAAATAACTAACAACAGAAAAGATAAATCTCTTTTACCCTGGTCATTGCTGAATTGTGTGACGGAAGTGCTTTATCCCTGCAAATGTAATGAGAATGGGAAATGGTACGAAGTCTGACCCATTGAATTACAATCTTTAAGTCGTAATCCTGTTTTCCTCCTTGCAGACCTTATTCACAGTAACTTGCAGCAAATCACTCAGTAGCTCTTTAAACTGAGCTTCTTAATATTCATATTCTTAATTATCTATTTAATGTGGGTAGTGAAAGTTCATTATTCCTCTTCACTCCAAATATTTTTAAATGCAAACTGAAGCTTGACAAAGTTATGACCAAAATATGCACTATTTTCTTACACCAAATTGTGAAGGTCAGTAAAGTCACCCGATTAGCAGTGATCAAACAGCAGCCACGGTCTTACAGGCAGGAGCCTCCATCTGTTCCCATCGAAACTGAGAGTTACTCGGCCAGTTCGGCAGAGCAGGGTTAGGTCAAAGCTGAGTGGTACTCAACTTCAGTATTATCTGAAAAATAAATGTACTTACAGTTTGATAAAGTAAGAAAATGAGTAGCTACTGTTCAGTGCTCAACAATTAGGCTTAAGGCTTAGAAGAGACTAACTTCACTCAATATAGTAAATTTTCCCACTTACTTGGTCTCCCATTTTCACAGATTTTGCCTATGGAGTTTGTTCATGAAACCCAGCTTTGCCTTCCCCGTTCTGAAACTTCCCAAAGCCGGAGTAACCTTTGCAACGGTTTTAAAATTAGTCCTTTAAAAATAAGACCTAAAAATAGGCATAGCAAAGGTTTACCCAGCCCGTTCTCCAGCATCCAAAGCCAGCTGCTGTGGGACGAGGGTAAGCACAAGACACGCACAACATGGTGTTTTCCCAGATTGCATTCCAGTCTCCGTCAAATTTTATCTGCAGGCTTCCCGAGCCAGAAATGGTCTTTATGTTGAATACACCTGAATGGATTTTCCTTGATATGTTTGACCTGCCCATCCTTTGAACCCACATAAACTTTTAGCATCCCGTCAGGAAGAGTCCGACAGTTTGATGACATGTTCTGCAAGAGCAGTGGGGTGGCTGGTACAGGTGCTTTACAGGCAAGGAGTGCAGGATTTCACCTTATTCATGAATACGTCAGAGCAGGTCCTTAGCTGAGAACACAGCTGCTATTTGGCAGTTTTGCACTTTTTTTTTTTTAAGCAGAAGTTAACTTTTTTATTTAGCTGAACAGGCTTGAAGTAAATTCTACCAACTTTCATTTTCAAACTACAATAGCCAATAATCACTTACAATCCAGGTGGCGGGGAGGTGTGCAAAACCTTTTAAAATGTAAAATAACATGATTCTGTGACAAATAGAAAGGAAATCATTTTCAATCTAAAAGCAGTTGGAAAATTCATGATGTGTACTCATTAAAAGTGCCTTCAAGATATCAAGACAGGCTTTCTCTATAAACGCAAGATGAATAAAAATGGTAAGTAGCAGCTATGATGTACAAAACACTTCAATGAACACAGTTGGTTTTGGTTTATGCTGCTGGTGTTTTTCTTAAGCAAACCTGTATTGCTTTAAAGAGCTGTATATGGACCAAAAGTCAGGAGTAGGGAAGAGAATCTAAGCCCACTGCTATGTGAAGACAAAAAAAAAAGCAAGATTGATTTGGCTTTGTGACCAAATACCGGGATGGTGGAGACAGCATCTTTTTAGTAATGACTAGCTGCTTGATTGCGTAGGTGTGGGAGGCGAGACACCGCACTCACAGATATGTGAGACAAACCGCACTTCGGGGGGAACAACATCAACTCTTTCAACACCAACTACATCCCCAAATCGTCCCCAAGCTCGGTATTGCTCACAATCCTTCATGCAGTGCTGCAAAGCTAAACAGGACTGCATTGGGCTCTGAGTCAAAACGGCCTTCACCTTGCTTACAGCAGGCATTTAAGCACAGCTCTGAGTTACAATAATTCTTTCACTTAATAAAAGTATTGAAGCTGCTCTGTCAGGATTTGGTCCAGTAGCACCAAAGCCATTGAGAGCTTTACAACTGATTCCAAGAGGTGATGGCTAAAACCCCACTGGCACTAAAGTAAAACCATAGAATTGAAATGCTATATCTGATACCGTAATGGGTTAATGAATCTTTATTCAAGTGCTGTTTAATTCACAGAGGAATCATCTATCTACTCTGCTCCAAGGACTCAGTTTCTTTCAGTACCTGACCAGCAAGTCTCAGCCACAGCAATATTTGCCCTGAGCTACAGACGATCAGCCACTCATCCTGTGCTTTTCCACATAGGAAACCCAGGAGGATGTTTTAAAGAAACAGGCACAGTTTTCAGCACTTAAACATCGCAGACTTTAATTTATCACCAAGAATAATAGGAACCAGGTTCAGTTTTTCCTGAAGTCACCTATTCGATCTGCTGCTTCAGTTTTAACAAAAACCTCCTTAAAAAACTTTTCTTCTCACTTCACTTTCATAGAGTGAGATCCTTAACAGAATCAAAAACTAAAATAAAAGTAAATAATAAATCCTTTGGGAATTCTCATTATTTCTGTTTCCAAGGTCTCGAGAAAGACGAGATGGATTATGAGCAGTTACAGGCTTTTCTACTGGTCTTAAATCTTAATTATGTTTCCTACTCAGGAACATACTTCATAAGGAGCTTAACTTTAAGCGCGTGCTTCAGAGTCACTGAATCCAAGAGGAACAAGGTAGAGTCAGGATGCTTGCAACCAGAAATGGTCTCTTAGTGGGCCACAGATACCATTAGCTTATCTCCTCGTTCGAAGGGCGACAGAGGCCGCTGGTGCCTGCCGGAGACAGACTGGTTTGATTTGAATGGGGCTTCCATTAGTGTTTATCATTTTTTTGTAATTGAAATTTGAGCGGATTTTTACGTCTAAACACATGCCGAATCAGTATCACCTGCACATCGATAGGCTTGAACACATACTTTTGCACTGTACAGTAAGGGCTGAAATACAATTAGGCCAGCCCGCAGGGTTACTGTCCCACACTGAATCCCAATCCCAACATCCACCAGAAAATCAGCCAGCTGAACGTCCGTTTAGTAACGCTCTTCTTCTCACTGACCAAACTGCACCAAGAGGGAGGACGCAGTGAACCACCTGGAACTGCTTTCCTTTTCTAGGCATTTCCAATCAATTACACCAAGTCCCACCTTTCTCCTCATTGCCTTGTTACTGTTTATTTTTCAGTAGCGTACAGCAGCCACTGGACAGATCAGTGCCGCATTTCAGTATCTACCATCCCAAGAACAAATCATCCTTGACCCCAAGACGCTGCAATTTAAACAGCTAACGCTTTGCAACAGAAACAGAAAAACATCAAACAATCAAAAGTGCAGGATTACAGGCTGGAAGTCATCTCTCTCCTGTCCCTCCTTCTCCTCCCCAGGCTTTTAATCTTACAGAGGACACGTAATATTTTCTGCACGTGCATTAAACTAGTCCCTTCCAATAAACTTGCATTGGCCATAGCTCTGGATCCTCTAGTGAAGGTGTTTGAAGACAAAAAAAAGGCACCGACTATCACTTGATTCTTTTTGCTTATCTGTTGACGCTGCTGCAGGGTTCAGAGCTTGCACGCTTTCCGGCGACTGGCAGACAGCTCTGTCGGGGCTGCCGGCAGTGCCCGTGGCTGAGCCCGGCTCCGCAGCCGGCACAGCGGCCACAGCAGGGCCCCTCCCGGGAGGCCACCAGCACCCTCCAGCACCAGCTCAGCAGACGTCGCTTTCCAATTCAGGCAAGCTTTTCTTTCCTACAGTGCCCTGCTCAGGCAGCGCCCACGGGAGCACCTTAAATCAGCAGGACAGAGAGCTTTAAGTGAGCTCCCAGCCCAGCGCTCAGAGGAGACCTGCAAACCACCGCATCTCTAAGCGCCCTCCTGTCCCCGCACGCCTGATGCAGCCAGCAACCAAAATGCCCTGAGCCCAGAGCGGGGCCAGCACGAGCCCCCAGGCCCCGTTTCACAGGGAGCGTTCCCTCGTGTCTCAGGGACTTCCTGAAAGTCACCTTACCACCAACGTTGCCTGGCTGGGACGGGCTGGCTGTTGAGAACGGGCTTCAGGGTAATGATACGGCCTCAAGTCTGCATAAAAATGAGAGTGCTGCAGCAGTGGTAACAAACAGAAAGTAACACGTGCCCTCAAGAACGTAGCTTGGGTAGTGCCTACGTGTGCACTGCGCCCTGCAGGGACTCCGCGAGCCTGTCCTGTTATTCTCAGTTGAATATTACAAGCAACAAATACAATTCTGGAGGAATTTTTGCTGCACAGAGAAGTTCATGCAGTCCATAATTTTGAGAGAAAAAAAATTTTCTTTTTTTGGTACTTTCGAAGAACCTGAAAGCTATCTTTTTTCTTCTTTGTGTGGTTTCTTGACTTATTCAACTTTTATTTGCCTGTGTTCTCTGTCGAGACAGTACCATATGAAACACTTCTGGTTTGCTGAACCAGGTGATGCTCATACAGAGTGCCCATGTACCCTTGCATTTCCTTGGCTCCCAGATGTTGGCTGGAGATCTGTGTAATTAAACCTGTGCTCCCCCATACGAATGCTCATTTGGAGTCTCTGCTCCGAGTAGGGCAGCAACTGCTCCTTGTTAGGGTTTCTCAAGGGTGCAAATTATCCCAGAATACATAGTATGTGTAGTCTATCCCAAGATATGTAGATGAGAAAATACCTTTTCCTTTTCCTAAGATTACTTCCATTTCATGCCTTTTCCAGCAGAAGGGAGGGCTCGTGCAGTCCCCACCTTCCCACCCGGCAGGCACCCAGAATTCCCCCACACGAGAGCCATGGCCCTACCACGGACAGGCTCGCACAAGAATTGTGTAACTCTCCAAGGAGGTGACCTTCCTCCGCTGCTCAGGTTCGTGTTATCTCGGTCCATCTGTTTGTTTGGTCCTCTTGTGCTCCCGGCTCCCTCAGAATGGCCCTGGAGAACTGTGAGTTACTACCTGAGATAAAAAAGATAAGGCCAACAGGCTTGCCAACTGGGATGGAAAGGACCTGAAATCCACCTTTACTACATTTGTATGTTAGCCAAAACTTGTGTTCAGTTAGGAATACTACAAGTATTTTGCATTTTTTACAAATAAGGCACCTCATACTGTTAACAGCTATTACCAAGTATAATTGCACTATAGTTCTCTATAATAAAATGTAATATAATACTCAGACTTTCCAATTGCACAATAGTAATTGTGAATAATTATACAAAAACTCAGACTTTTTTATGGCTAACACTGAGTTTGTGTACACTATATAAACACCATCTGTAGAAACTGTAAGACACAACTTCTGTTTGAGCACAGATGTATAAAATTGTATCATCTACTTTTCAGTGAGCACCCAGCTAAACAGCTATTGTCTGTATCTTCCTCTAAACTACATTAATTCAGCAACTTACCCTTTTGGATTCACACTCCCGCTTCATTGCATCCAAGCTTACATACCTGCAGTACTTTCTGTTTACTGCAAGAACATGTATTCGCATGCCCTGAACCCCTGACTCCACCTCCATCCAGTCCTCCCTGGGCTCCGTCCGGCGCGTGTACCGCCGCACCCTGCCCCAACCCCTCCATGCGCGGGTATGATTATGCACCAGTCGTTGACGCAGAGCAGTGGTTTCCAAATTCTTGCCCTGAAAAGCTTTTGAGGTGTTTCAGCAGAAGGCTGCTCGTTGTGAATACCAAAGCAGGGGCTTTCCCCTCTGCAGAGGCCCCTTCTTAAGTATAAAGTACAAACAATGAAAACGAAAAGCAATAAAAAAGAGAGATCTGGGCTTTGAATGCTTCTTAGGGTCAAGCACTAAACCCTCTTTTGACAGCTACACAACCCACACTTGTTCTCTTCAAGAGAATTTGACCTCAAGTAAGGAACTGAACAAAGCGCATATTTTGTCTACAGTGGACAAATATGTTGTTCTAAAGCAACAAGCAAACTTCAGATAAAATATACCGATAACGATAGGGAAAAAAAACACCTCCCAGAAATGAAACCCACTATAATTTATGCAAATTTAAAAGAAGAACAAAGTATTTCTGATTTCATTGACTTTGTGTTGTATGGCAGAAGGTTAATCAAACTAAAGTGTTACATTTCTCCTCTGTTATTGATTAACCAAAGTCAAATAACATTATCATTTTGTTTAATGCATTTAAATCACGAATATTTTCCCAGATGCTCTGCACAGTCACTTTGCAGATTTCAGTGGAAGTTGTTTACATGCTGAAGCATTGAGCCTGGATAGAAACACTTTGCTGTGATAGCAACACATACCCAACAGTTTTCATTTTCTCAATTCAGGGGGAAAATTGCTGTTCCTCCCTCTCCTTTGAATTATCTCTTTCTGCAAGAATTCTTCTTACATCATTTGAAGAACTTACAAGCGTGCTCATAATGGCTGCATTTTTGTGCCCATCTTCAGCTAAGCCCTGGCCCAACGTCCCCGGAAATCATTGGGATTATTTCTACTGGTTTCATGACCTCTTATTTAGCCCCGAGTACACTGCAAAGTTGGTTTTAATTTTTAATAGATCCGGTGCTCAGTGGAGTTGCTTATGCGGAGAATTTGGCCTAATGGCATAGAAGGGATCTCCTGCCCCGCAGTTAGGGAACCGATCGCAACAAGGCCAAGATGCAGTGGTCTGCAACTGGCTGATCTTGCTCCCTTTGAAATTACCAGTTACCTCCTGCATTGACTTTTAACACTGAAACGACGTGAAATGAGATGAGCACGGAGCCCGCGCTGATGGACTCGCACCCGCTGCCTGCCGTGTCCATCAGCTGTGCTATGGGCACCAGCCCTGGCACACATTCCCAACGGGGATCTGCCTGTTGTGCAGCTGAACTGGCACAGGCGCAGAATCATGTATCAATTCATTTTTGCTGATCAGCAGCTTTGAAAATGGAAAGAAATAATCTGAACAAACTCAGCCTTGGGTTTAAAGCCAAGGACAGCTTCAGCAGACTTCAACAGAAGTGGATGTGTGGATGTGAGAATATTACATTTTTATTACTATTTTCTTCAAAGATGTTCAATTTGTCCAAGTCTGCTGGCAAGCTCTGGCTGTTTTCTGAAGTGAAGGATAAGGATTTCATTTGCATTGGGTTAAAAAAAAAGGGGGGGGAGGAAAAAAAGAAAGGCTGCTCATTCCTTATAGAAACACAAGTATCTCTAAATCGACACTTGGAATTACGTGTATTCCACCAGGAGCTCAAGATCTGCCGTAATATGCTATCTGCTGTAAATGACCAAAACACGTATAGATTTATCTGCCACAATATTGTAAGGAAGAAAGTCTGTTCATACAAGGACGATATTTATTACTAGCTTCATCTATATTCTGCCAGTGCCACCGTACGCTAAGGAGAAACCAAACCCTTTGGCAGCCCATGCTGCAAAGCACCTAGAATATTACCCAAAAGATCCCCAAACACGTGCCTCATTTTTACATGTATTTTATGCATTTGCCACATAAAATTAAGTGCACACATCTGGACATCTCTTTGTTTAAACAAATATGTATCATGTGTTTGGGCTATTTATTCCCTTGTGCTCATCAGGAATAGGAGGAACAAGAAGGGGGTCTGGAAGAGGAGAAGCTCTTCAGGAGGAGCTTTCCACAGGTTGTGAGCAGGTAGGAGCAGGGTGCAAGACCTGGTGTGGGGCACGTAAGCCTTGGCTACCGCTATGATTAGCAGAGCAGAGAGAAATGTGGAAAGGGACAACAGGAAAAGTGAGAAGCCGGGAGGAACAGGGAATATGATTTGGTTGATGCCACAGCAGAGCTCCGCAGCTGTTTGGTCCCGTATCACTGGCATCAATAGTCACTACCCCGTGCGAAGGGCACCCAGGGAAGGGCGCTCTCGTGCAAGGCTCAGCACATACCTGGATTGCTCACTGCTATCAGTTTATACTTATCTACACACACACATCGGTGCAGCAGTGAGAACCCCCTGATCAACAGCTGATACGGCAGAATTTTTGAAAGTGAGCTCTGATTTTCAGACACTGAATATTCAGCACTTGTAAAATTAGGAGCAAGAAAGAAATTAAGCAATGGTACAGCTACTTACTATTTTTTAAATACCCATGCTGCATGGTGAATTCTCGTGATTCGTGGAACACCAGAACCAATTCCAAAATTAAGCACCTATAACCACCAGTGAGAAAAGTATAACGCATAGGATTTATTATTCATGTACTTTATGCTAATGCAAGGTATATGTTTGTTATCAGTACGCTAAGGGATATAGCATTAAAAGTAAACCAGCCTGCAGTAAGTACACCCTTCAGGTTTCACAAATATTGCCGGGGGTATAATGGTGCTTTGTTTGCCTGCGTTTACTTCTCTGTTTTGTACATACAAATATTTGGTCAAGGCATCTGCTCAGTCAAGAGCTGTGACTGCTGATCCAGGTACAGGTTTTCAGAGCTGTGCACAGTAGAAACCCATCTCAGTGACTGTGCAGACAAATCACCGGTCAGATGGTTAATTCTTTACACATTTATGATGATGCACAGTCACTGAACCAGCGCAAAGGTTAGATACCTGTACTTGAAAATCAGACCTGTGACTTGTTTAGAATAGAATTTAATAAAAGAAAATGCAGAAAATGTAAGTTAGGTTATGTTACTTTTAGGTTCTGATTATTCTTATTATCGCTACTTAGAATTGTTTGGAAAACAAATACAACGTTTTGCAATTAGACCCCTGATCTATGAAAGCACTTGAGCAACTGTATAACGGAGCATATGAGTAGTCACTTTAATGAAATTACTACTTATATACATGAATTATCCACTCATTTTAAGTAGTTGCTGGTTCAAAGCCTTTCTCTTTCAATTAGAGCAGCAGCGTGCTAAAGTAGTGTAACAACTCCAATTCCGAGAAAATAACAGACCAAAGGTGGCTGTATCAATAAAGAGAGGGGAAAAAGAATAAATGATACCTGTAGGGAGTACCCTTATAACTACACTGCATCAAGTATAATTGTCCTTTCAACTTTTTTTACCTAGAAGATTAAAATAAATTTCATTTCAAACCTTGTAAGAAAGCTCTGCACTACCTTGGTTTGTGCAGAGGCTGAAGATGTTAATGCTCCAAGAACTTGGACAAACCCCACTATTTAAAATACCACTTCTACTTTTTAACTGAGGTAAACAGAGTACATTATAAATCTCCAGCGTGGCCTATTGAAGTGTCAGAACAGCTCATTCAAAGCAGTACATTCTCTTCTGAAAGATTTTAGTATTATAATTGAAAAGTCTCTCCCTCGGATGCACCTGAGAAGCATTAGCTCCTTGGTGACTTTAAGAACCAAATCCTTTAATACAAACCTAGCTTTTCCCACAGGCACTTGAAAATATTTAGCATTTTTTCAGTTGAATGCAATTTTCATAATAAAGTGGCTCACTCGGCTACCTGACACCACAGACAAAGACACCGAGTGAGCAGCTCCTGCCAACTTAGGCAGAGCATGAGCGCAACCCCCGGTTATATACGTAAGTAGGCTTTTAAACATCCGATCGCTGCAACAATTTATGCATTGTATGTTATTGTTATATATTTTATGCATTATTTGTAACGTATGCATTTTATTCCGTAACATCCAGACACAACTTGTGCATACCCAGTGTCTTTCAGCCAACCTTAACGGAGGATACAAGAGATCTTAAATTTCTGTAACATTTAAATTCTACCTCCGTGATCAGTTGTAGGAAACCACAGCAGCCCTTCGTTACTCTAAACCCGATTTGGATGCCTAATTCCAATTTCTGCGTTTTAGGGGGTGGTAGTCAGAATTTGCTTAATATAATACCCCTTCTGCTAGGAAGTAGATTCCTCCACATAAACAGACGCCCCTTTCTGCATGGCCCCGGCTCATCGCTACTGACGCTGCTCCCTACTTTTAGTCAACTGTTCATTTAAATGCCACTGGCAAATCTCTCAGAAAAGTACGGGAATGAGGTATATTTTGTTCTGTGCCAAAATACTCACTCGGTCCAGTCTCTCAAACCCCAAATGTTCATATTTAACTGCATCTCTGGCAGTTTCAAGGGTATCATTTTAAAACGACAGTATATTTTGTCAAATCAAGCCCTACAATGATCCTGTTTCACTTCCATCCACTTAGCCTATTAATGCAGGCTAATACTGCATGTTCTTGTGGCAGCAAAACCTGAAGTGCACCAGGAGACTACAGTGATAGATTACATGTACATGCTGTGTCATATCCAATTAACTCAAATTGACTGTGTACTGCATTATGCTGTTAGTGCATGGAAGATCAATAAATATGGAGAAAATCCAACGAGGCTCTCTCCATTCCCATCCAATTCTAGTAGGTCTGAGACAGATCATGCTCCTATGATGTGTACGCTGCTGCTGAAGAGGGCAGGTGGTGCATAGACACCATTCAAACTTGGCCTATTCAATCTAAACTCCTCTAACTCGCCATTCATGCATAGCAAAACACCATCTGGTCCTATTTTGCCTCCAGCAATCACAGCTGACCAAAAACGATAATAACAGCTGTTGCAAAACAAAAGCCAAACAAAGGGGGGAGGGAAAGGTTAGAATGAAGTCCAGTGCTGCAAAATACGCCATGAAGTGAGAAATGGAAAAGGAGCCATTCAAATAGCCAATCCCCATTGAAAAGAGTCAGTGCAAGACTTCTGGTTAAACTTGAGATCTTTAATCCATCTGTCCGGCAAACCACAATAGTCAGGTGATAATATAAAATTGAGATTATGTTGCATAGAGGTATTTAAAGCCTTTGTTCTCCAAGTTAGAAACTAATGACCCTGTGTCAGCTAAAAATTAAACCTCCTTATGTTCTTTCATCATGTGTCAACCTGGGTTAATGTGAAAGTAGAATGTGGTTAAGCGGGGTGATAAAGCATCTGAAACCTCGGGAAAAGAAGGGAGCAGTTAAGTACTTGTAAATGATATGAAGGAAAACATTCTTTAAACCATGCACGACACTGAAATCATATGGATACTGCATTTTTCCTGTACAAATTGCATATTAAGCAATTTAAATTAACAGTTTTACTTATGACCTACGCTAGCAAAGTTACTCACTCAGACTTAGGGAATACGAACACCAACTTGCACAGTTTGAAACACAAGATGTTCTGCAATATGCTATTGTGGGAAATGCAAAATGTAATTTTGTAGCAAGCAGGGGGACGCTCCAGATCTTCAAGATGCAAATTTCAAGATTTAAAAAGTACAGTTCTGCTTGATGATTAATTTTTTCTAGCTGCAGTAATTAAAACTATTTTTCCTGGAATTGACCATCAGTAGTTCAGCAGCTCCTAATCAAATGTGATAAAACCCAGGATTTATGAAATCATTTAATGAGCGTAATAACACCTGCTTCTCGCTGCAAATAGTTGAAAACAGACTTCAGTTGTAATTAACTCTTATCACTAGTGACATTTTTCCAACGATACTTCATAGGTCTTCGAAACGACAATTATAGAACTAATACAGAATTACTGTCACATGCAGTTTAGCAATTATTTCTGAAGACATTTGTCTAAAGGTTTCAAAACAACGATGAAATGGTTCCCTTTGTTATGTAACATTGCTTAAAACAGAGGCACACAAAAATCTCTCCCAACCAGGCTCTGCCGTGCCGTTGCTAATGCCGGCAGGCTTCCTCGCGCGTGGAATAAACACCCGCCGTCCCAGACACGATTCGATACCGTACTAAGGCCATTATGAGCATGGGTAGCTGTCAACTAACACCTATTACGAAAAGCTTCAATTTATACATTATTTTTTCTGCTCCAAGAAATCTATAAATTTATAATTGGAATCTCTTGCTGTTCAATATTTGTACATACTAAACAGAGTACCTGAGGACGATGAAATATTGAAAGCTGAATTCATTATTAATAAACTCACACGGTATAGTACCTCTTCCCTCAAGTCTGGCTGCAACTTTTGGGGGATCTATATTCCATCCTTTTTTGGTTGTGGCCTGCGCCTGGTAGCTATGGACACCGCCTCCAACAGGATTAGGATTCTGCTCAGGTTTGACACTTGCTGGTTTTAATTTTCATTTTATCATAAGCAGTTTAAGATTGTTGCCAGTGGTAATTTGCAATTTTTATCAAGACCTCTTCATTATAGCTTCTGACAGGACAGATGCTGTAATTAATCATGCAAGACAACTGGGGATAGTGGTCAGACTGCACTCGCAGCACAGCTATGGCAGGCAAAGAAGGGAGAGAAGAAAACAGAGGGTTTCTCCTCTCTGTCAAGAGTAAAAATGTACACACAGCACTAATAGCCTGACAACACCTCGGATGCGAATGTTTCCAAATCCTTCATATGAAATACCTGCCCTCCCCACCCCTCCTCTATCACGTCCTACTTTTACGATAAAATATGTCAGACAACTTGGGATCAGAGTTAGGGGCTTATAAGCTGGGAAGGCCACGGCAGTAGCTGCGTTTACTTCTGAAACTCAAAGATACAAAGGAAACCACCATTTGTGCTTATTTGCATCTCTGAACACTACTGCCGAGAGACAGGTTCGCTGTCCTGTTCCTGCGGATAAATGTAGCGCAGAGTACCACGACCACTTTGTAACTCCACCACCTGCTTGCTCTCTTGGAAGTAAGGCGTAGAAACCTCAGAGAAGTTGTACGTGACTCTTCAGCAGCGCATCTTTATGGATACAAGGGCGGATTGCACACTCTGTTCTGGTTGGTACCCATTTCCCCAGTATGTTTGATCAAATCCAAAAAATTAAATACATTTTCCAAGAAAGTGTTTTCATAAGGAAACATTTCTGGGTTTTGTATCAAAGACTTATGCCCATCGGTTTTACTGAAATGTGTTTATTCTATAGCAAGATAAAAGCATTTATTTTAGATAAGCAAAATACAAACAACTTAATTGCTGCTATCGTAACTCATAAAAAAGTATAAAACAGCATAAAAACACAATAAGCAATGTAGCAATTAATAATTCATGTTACCAGTGTTTACATTAAAGCCTCATTTATGAAAACTTTACAACACATGATATGAAAACTTACAACTTTTAAAGAAAATATTTACATTGATTATTCGGTTGTGGAGTTTCATTTAAATATTCTACTGGTTTTACAGCGTATTAAAAACTCTTGCATTTTTCATCTTAGCTTTCTGTAATAACAGTTTTATTTAAGTGCATTTCCCTTTTAAAAATACAGTGTATTAAATCTGAAACTCATCACTTCGACACAGAATATAATATTCACATTTGTTCTTCAACTGGAATTAACGTAAGAGGGTAAATGTCAATATATATTTTCTTACAAACTATGGCAGGTTTGTTTGGAGAAATGAAGTGAAAGGTTGGGTCAAACATTTAAGTTCAGATACTTGCATTTGTTTTTCTGAAGACATTTAGGAGAGAAAAAAAATAAGAGCTTTGGCAAAAATCTGTGATTTACTCTATTTTTTCATGACAAAAAATGCCATCAACTAACTCATGTCATAAAAGTATGATTGTATGAAATCCAATCATCATTTTACAGGTAGTTACAACTGTGCTTTAAGGGCTTCATGAGTTCATACTGCCTTGAAGTGCATTATTCACTTCTAGAGAAAGAAGGGTTATATCCTATAACTCTGAAAGGCCATTTTGCAGTCATAAGGTCCAGGTATTTATTAGGCCATTTGATTCACATATTGTAGGTAAAGCTTAAATAAATTAAAAAGGCATCACATGAAAAAGAGCACAGCTTTTTTTTAAAAAAAAAAAAAATGATTTATAGTCAGCTAAAAGATGATACACAGCTACATTGTAGTTCTTTATTGCCTATCTAATAGACACTTTAGAGGATCATTTGATCTGTTATGCATCCCTGCATAACTACCATCAACAATTTACAGTTTTCAGCCAAATATGGTTTACCCCTACCCCCTCCATCAACACAAAGCTATGTTGCAAGATCATTTATCTTCAGAAAATACTGACCTGTGATAATACTTGAGTCTGTGTCTGAGATTGTATTTGTGACTGGTGCTGCTGAGGTGCTGGCTGAGGGCTCCCAATGGCAGGGATGGGAGAAGTGATCTGAGAGGCTACCGGAGAATGCTGCTGAGGAGAAGGCTGTGACTGGTGTTGCATATGCTGCATTTGCTGCTGCTGCATTTGCTGAAGCTGTATGTGCTGCAGTTGTTGTTGCATTTGCTGTTGATTAATTTGCTGCTGAAGATGCTGCTGCTGCTGCAAATGTTGTTGCATGTGGTGCTGAAAATGCTGCTGTTGCATTTGTTGGTGTATTTGCTGATGCATTTGATGCTGATGTAGTTGCTGCTGTTGCATCTGCTGCATCTGTTGCTGCTGGAGCTGCTGAATCTGCTGCTGCTGGCTTTGCATTGAGGGACTGACTTGAGATGAAGACGGTGTTGCCACCATGTTTGTTCCCATAGAGCTTATCAAGGGAGCTGCAATGTTTGTTGGCATGTTTGGTGCAATGGTAACAGAAGCTACAATCTGATTCATCGGCAGTCTCATGGTTAAAGGTTTTGGAGCAATTGCTCTGGGAAGGGACTGTTGAAGAGTTTGAGGAGATGCCGATACTGTTGCGTGTTGAGAAAGAGAAGTATTCAGAATAAGGGAGGAAGACAAATTTGTAGATGCCAACGTTTGCTGAACAGAACGAATTGTCTGGGCCTCAGCAGATTCCGCAGCAGCCTGTGTTTGGAAAAGAAATTCATTGTATCCGTAACAGAAAAAATATTGTTACTGTTTACATGGAAATAACAATCACAGCTACTCAGGGAGACTTTTTCATCTTTTGTTTTCTATCAGAATAGATCAATCGGCGATCTGAAAAAGATCACTGATCCACCGATCCGTTACATCACCTCTTCATCTGTCTCTGTACATGGTACCTCCAGTTCTTACTTGGACAGAAAACTAACTCGTGCCCTTGTTCAGCACCAGAAAGTCACAGATGCCACATACATCGTGTGGCTGAAAGAGCTAAGAAGGGCCTAACACTTTCTATAGTTATGTTTTCAAAAAACCCCTGCTCTTTGGGAGACAAATCTGAGCAGAAGCATATCCCCCTGCACCCATTATCATGGCCCAAGAGTAGTGTTCAAACAATGAAACTTCTCAAACAACGTTTTTAATTTGCTTGCTGCAGTTCTTCGCATCTAAGGCATCAAGTCCCAGGTATCTACATCAGACAAAAGTCTAAGGGAACATTGCCAAGGCACCCAACTGAATACTCTGGAAGCCGCACAGTTGCATCAGCGGGGTGCCCTGCTTAGGGAATCCTGCTTGCTTCCAGTGCCCTGCACGTTTCTGATGAGACACGCCTGCAGGAAAACTACAGTCCAAGGAGGCCTACTGCAATAAATGAGGCGTTCTGGTGCCTTTGAAGGCATAGTTTTATTAGGTATATTTAAATATATTGTGTCTATTTAAATGAGATCTATTTAAGCACCAAAGGTAGGATTCGTCTCTCAGTTTCACACATCTGCATTGTACACAAGATGTGGAATAGTTGCCTAGAATCCCTATATGACGGCAATGGAGAGAAAAAGTCTCTGCCAGCACAATTAACTGACACATTATAGACGTTTACTTTAGAATTTGTCAAATTGTACTGCAGAAGTGTCTATTCCATCCCCACTCTCAGCAACAACTTCAGATGGAAAAGCTACAGCAAGGATGGCTGAAGTTGTGGGAGATGAATTCTGGACTTCAGGTGTAATTTCCACTCACAGTCTTCCCACACGTGACTCGGCAGCCCAGGTCCCATGGATTTGGGGAGAAAATATGATTTCTGATGTTTTTGAAAAGGGAACTTAGGATTGACAAAGTAAATTCCCTCAAAGATATTTACAATTCCAGCTGCCACTGAACTTAGCGTTGTGATACTAAAGGCTTTGAGAGCATTATCTAAGTCCTAGAGACAACAGAAAAACACAGCTTCTCAACACAAGGAGTAGAAATCTTCCAGCGTTCAGGAACGCATGTGTCTAATTTCTGCTGTTGTATTTCTAAGCATTAATTAAAATACACAGCAACTTTCTGTGTGATTTACTAATGCTCTGCAGTTGTACATTCAAATAAGTATTCTCAGGAGTTAGATATCATCACTTTCTTCTGTTGCTTTCTTGTGATCAAAGATCTTTTTGTAATTGATCTTTATGAAATACTATTAAGAGAAATAACCACCTTGATTAATTTTTACCCATGTTATAGATGGCTATATATTTCCATTTATGGTATTCAGATGCAACAGATCCACAACCAGTGTAGTGCTGCCGGTTAAAAAGGTAAATTCTCAAATAAGACAGCAGAGCTTTGTTTTCTTCACAAGTTTTATTTTAACTCGGGATCCGCCAAAATACTCCATATGGCTCACTGCCAACTAGTCCATTTGTAAGTACTCTCCAAATTCAGAGCCACCACGCATTTTTGTTTTTCCCTCACCTGCAAGAAATACTTAAGCTTTGTCATACAATAACTGCTCTCCAGCTCCACGCAAAACAAGTCTGTCTTTCGAGAAGTAGCACTTGAGGAAAAACAAAACTCTGCTAATAGCTTGCAAATGTTAATGTCAAAAGGTCAGTATATGACTGAATTTTACTTTTGTAGTGAAGTGCATTATTCTGCCTCCATAGATAAAGGAAGATGTACATTTACAAAGCTATTGCTTGGTCATCATTACTGGACCATTAGAGAGATGACTTTTTTTTTGCAGAGACTAAGCAGGGTTCAAGAAGCAGCAGCACAACACCTTGCAGAGCTGTATTACAAAAATCCTAGGATTCTACTTTCATTTTGTGTAACACCACACACCCCCCCCCGTATTTAAACACCACTGCCAAAAGCTAACTTGCATTACATTGAAGGCATTATTAGGCTTACCTTAGAAACAAGGCTTGCTCTATAGGCAGCAAGTGCCTTTAGGTATTCTTTTTTGGCAGCTTCAGTTTTTCTTTTATATACCTATTAAAAGAGACCACAATTTCACCAACGTCAATTATTAAGATGTGTATGCCAGAATGCTCTCAAAATCACTTGCAAAGAAACAGAACACACAGACCAAAATACCTGAAAACACTCTACTGTTAGATGTGCTGTTTCTTCCCTGAAAGATCTAAATATTCTTGCAGCTGGTTACAGACTTTCAGGTCTACTCGCTAGACTGGCACCACAGTTTATGTTGATTTATCGTGAATAGAAAAAGCTGCTACAGCAGCCAACTGCTTGACAAGACTACCTATGCACACTTTACCTCCCCAGGAAATGATATTTTTATGACTCTAAGTAACAGGGATATTAGAACACTGAGTATTTCAGATGCTAAAAAGTATCTGCAGCAGTATAAAATTGCAAAAAATGCCCAGGCAATATTTTTTTTAAACACATATTTGAACTACTTATAAAAAAAACTTTATACCTTTAGAAAAGGTGGTTCATAGAGCTTGGACAATTCACTTTCCCCAAAACCAGTATGAGAAAATCCCATTGAGTTAAACAAGAACAGTTAGGCAAAATTGAATTAATCTGTATTTTTAATCATCGGTAAATTTAAAGTTCACCTTTAAATCATGCTCACCATCACCTGTTAGATCAGACTAAAAGCTTTCAAATGTATTTCATAAACAAGTATCATTCACGTCTTGCCAGAAGATGTCCTATATGGGAATCTACTCTTCCATCACAGCTTCCATTAACTGTTACTGGGAGCTGAATGGAGTATCAACAGGCAAACAGCCTCAAAGGATTTTTTTTTTTTCATTCAATCCGGGCGTAGGAGTTACATGTGTATAGAAAGAAGAATAACCCTCAAGGAAGAACAAAACTCATCATTCTGTACCAAGTTTGAGTTGGAGATAACATTTCGCACATGACGTTGTAATGAGGCACAGAAGATTGGCTTCAAAGGTTGGAAATCAACATGCTTTGTAACAAATTCATAAGGCAGATCAAAGGAAAATGGTAAATGTGCTGCACCTTCCCCTTTTCTCTTCTAACTTCTGATTAACAGGAAACAAGAGCTTTGAAATAGGAATCATCAAAAGATGGTCTTAACAGGACTCTAGGACAGTATCACCTGAGCTTTTTTACAAACTGCCCTTTAACATTTAAAGGCAAATACAGCCATTTAATACTACCTATTGACTCTTAAAACAAAATGCTTTTTAGATGCCAGGTCTTCAGCAAGTTCAAAAATCAGTGTAGCTGTACAGAGTAAGAGGTCTACATCAGCAAAAAGCATGGTCCACTCAGAGCAGAGGTAGGAGGATTTTTTTTAAAAGGATTACTATTTTACTTCGTGTGAGACAACCCTGCACCAATTTTTTACCTGTTTTTGTTCTTCTCCTAAACTGTCCCACATAGATGCCACTATTTTTGAAACCTCTCCAAATGTTGCGTTCGGGTTCTGCCCTTTAATTGCAGCTTGTGTATCCCTGAAGAAAAGGGCATATGCTGACACTGGCTTTTGTGGCTCATTGGGATCTTTCTTTTTCTTCTTCTTTGGAGTCTTGGGCTTCTTGCCAGAATCCGGGGCAGCTCTCTTTTCTCCAGTGGCCTAAAACCCAGTAATAACGAGAACAGTCAATATATCCATGAAACAAGTCAGATTAATTCTGAAAAAATGTTGACTGCCTTAATAATATATGGATAAAGCTACTATGTAGGCAACTTTATGGAGAGTCCTGTTGTGCCAGCCTTTCTCCTACCAAATAGTACTTATTCTCAGCTTAATCTCATCAGATCTGCTGGAACTAAATGCATGAATAGTTACGACTCATTGTAAGCATGGCTCAGAGAGTCAAATCCTATGAGTTTGACCTGAAAAAATACACCCCAATGCTAATTTGTATTAAAAAACCTTAAGATTTAATCTAGAATATATTTTGAATAGGCAATCTATGCTTTTCCATTAAGATGTAATTTCAGCAGCAGGGACTCAGAAGAAAAGAGCTTGGAGGCATTTCCTGATTCCCAGACTTAGACTGCCAACTTAGACGTGGGTCAGGGGTTAAAAAGCCCACCCTTCAGGCAAAAAGCAATAGCAACTCTGCAGTTTCTATCCACCTGCAGCGAACACCCGCTGTGTCCACCACCCACCTCCACCGCTCCTCGTGCTGGGTCAGGTGCCGGTGCAGTAGCGCCGGAGGCTCTGCGCCATTGCTAGGCACCGGCCCTGCACCTACGCCTCCCTCTTGCCCTGGGATGGGGACCTCCCAGAGCAGCACACCGGGATCCCAGTAACTCCGGTCCCTGGGTGCTCCTCCGTCCTGCACCCTCTTTGGTTGAACTCTGCACAGATTATTGCAACAAGGGGATAAAGTGGCTCTAAATGTACCTCTATGACAGTCATTTTACTTCGGTATTTTGAGGATCCTGTACAATGATCCTTCCATATGCACAATTTCCATTAACTTAATGAGAAAACCTTTCATGGAACAGTCTAAATTAGGCCCTTTAAATATACTGCTATAACAGCATTTGTGCTTTATTTTGTTAATAAAATTTTCCTTTTATAACAGATTTATTTAAAGCAAAATGTAAATTAACTAAACTTTCAGTTACAACAACACTTAATTTATTTCTATCTAAATACATCTATGTTTCATATGACTCCAGAGAATACTGAACTGACAAAACTGTCCAAAGTTGACAAGTAAAGAGATTCACCAGATCTATAAAATCTGAAATTAATTATAAACGTATTAGACCAAATATGTGTATATATATTCTTAGATTTATTATTATGGAGGTATTATGAAAGCTTCTTAAGTAAAGAAGCTAAAGAGCAAATGAATCATATTCCACTATACTGTAACATTTGTATTTTATATGACCACATTGCAGCTGAGATGATACTGCCACATCCATGAAAATACAGCACAGAGCCATGTAAAGTTTACTCACTACAATGCATGGCATAACTTACTCTATTTGATTCATCTGCATCTTCTTCATTTATAGAGCTGGATGGGGAAGGAGTGGCTGATTTACTTGCAGGAGGGGAGGGAGAAGTGTGTGGCAAATTAGTGCCTCCTAAATTTAGCCCCAGCTGCGCACTTAGCTGAGACTGGTTAATGGTGGTTAGCTGAGAAGGAGGCATAATTCCCGAGTGAGCAGCATCAGTCATATGGACAATAGATCTCATAATCAGAGAGTGGTCCTGGCGATACTGGGAAACTTGCGCGTGACTCTGATCCTAAAAGAGATTGAAACATTATGTAGTCATCAGCAGTTACCATACAGCATTATCAGGTAAAGTTATTTTCACAGGCTTACAGAGCTGACACTGGCAACTTGCAGTTTGTTTCTTTTTAATGAATTAAATGCATTCTTAATAAACTAAATGCACCAACAGTTACCACACTTGTGGGGGTTTTTTTGTGGAATAAAAATTGCATTTCCCCATTTTTAAACATTTCTTCACTTGATGCGGTGTGAAATACCCCCACAAACAACAGGGAAACACGCTGGGAAAACATTGCAACTGAGAAGACACAAACTGCAGATAATGCAGAAAGTAAACAAAACTGGGGCAGGGAATATGTATGCGTCTGTATAGGGAAAAGCATCTTCCTTTACTGACATTCAGTTATTCGTAGCTGTTACTAGTAACAGCAGTAGGTATAAAAGAATCCTGTCTGAGTGGGATTTCAAAGTTGTTTTAAACAAAGACGACGACCCTGCCAGGTCTCGAGTGCAGACACTGCAGCACGCCGGAGAACCGCTCCAGTAATCCTAATCACTCCTAAAAATCCTTGTTCACAAGTACCACACAAAACTACACATTTTTACCTTTCATCCAACAATCAAACACATGCGGGAGTAGCAAGCTATGTACCAATCACCAACTTTATTCCTCCTGTACATGCACGGTTTTGTTTCTACTGTTTCTTGAGGGCACAAACTATGTCGTCTTCTACATCCGTACAACACTTATCACATTTGTAAATAAAAAGAAGCGAGACCTTGAAGGTAAAGTCAACTGGAATCTGTCTAGGAACAACTCAGTTTTGTTATTTTAACCACACACGGATCAATACACAATGAAGGAACATTTAAACAGAAAAGATTTTTAAAACAGTTAATAAGTGAAGAGAATAAATAGCTCACAAATTGATTCTGCAACCTGATTAATCTATAGCCATTGTTCGAACACACAGAAACATGAGAAATAAATTAGATTTTGAAAACTCTTCCATTATTAATGACCTACATTGCAATTAGTAGCAGGTGCAACGATCCTTAATGAAATGACACAGAACAAAACAGCAATGCTGAGAGCCCAGCGTACAGTCCACCGGACTTCTACAATGGCGTTTGACCTTCCCGGTGCTCTCTTACCAAGTGTGGATAATCCCAAACCAGTTTTCAAAAATCTGTGTCAGCATGGAGGTAAGTTTAGGCCAAGTGACTTTCCTCCTACTTTTTACGACTCTTCTTACGACTCAACAGAGGCAGTGGCTCCGTGCTCCTGAAAACCTTTTCTTGGATGGGACAAGTGCAGCCGTACAAAAAGGCAATGCGTGTTTTAGAGAAGACGCACACCCTGCCTCATCCATCTTACGTACAAGTGCTGGAGCACGCTGCTTCCTACAGCAATAAATCATATTAACTCTGAATTTGGCATTCATGTGTCTTTCTGCTGAACCCTATACAGAAAAAAAGAAATCCTTCTTAGCATGAAAGTACACGTAGTATTGCACCTGGATCCAGTACAGATGAAGTTAACCCCACAAGCTCATCATCCAGATCCTATACACTAGGTCTCACCCTCCTTTTCCCCATGCTTCCCAAGCCATTGCCAGCTTGGCTCATCATCCATACCGCACCACGCTGCTTTTCCTGCGTCTTAAATTATTTTAATATTTTCAGTAAAGGACTGTAGCTCCTTAGAGATGAATACACGTGCCAAAAGTGGAGCACTTGATACAGAAAGATCAAACATCAGACTTATTGGCTGAAATACCCATTTGCTTCAGGGCACCTTTCTGTGAAAATTTACTACCGTTACCTATAGGGTCATTTTGATTGTGACTTGTATTGGCAGTGGCATCTGGAAGTCATTCAAAGTCTTTTGTAAAAGGACATCACCTTCTGCATATTACTCCATTCATTTTAGCTTACAGACATTAGTTTATTGCATGAAAAAAACCTCTGCTGGTAAAGCAAAGGTGGAAATCATCAGAATGACCTTCTCTCATAGAAATTAACTTTCTTCATTATTTTGCAGGCAGTACTTTCTTGGAGGTGTTCTACTCCTAAAAGGCTACCCTTTGTTCTCTCTTCATTGTTACGCAGTACAGCCCTTTCTGGCCTTTACACCAAGGCACCAAAATGTGATGACATGGGTTACAAACCATTTACTCCAAGTCTTGTCATTTCGGTTGCATCTATGACTTTATTGAGACTAAATTCTCTTGACTTGCACTGACCCAGAATCTAATTTTATACACAAGCCCATGAATTCTTAACTGTCCCTTTTTCTGACGCTATCTGATGCTTGTGTGGTTTTTTACATCCACTTATTTAATTCCAGTTTTTCTTTTCTGGACATTTTCCTAATTTTTTAAGCTTTTTTTTTAATCTTAAAAACTTCAGTAAAAGCTAGAAGTAGAAACAACAGTATTTTGTAACTGGCTCTCTAGCACCAAACAGATAAGACATATTATATAGAAGAAAATATTTTGTATCATTTCTAGTATCTTATTATTTACATTGTATGTGCATATGATAATGACAATAGATTTTCTGCATTTTGAATTTGAGTTACATAGCTGTTGCATTAAAGGGCAAAGTAATTTGGCAGAAAATAAACCCCCTTGCACTCCAGCTTGTCCTCAGATACCGGAGGGGCTGGGGGCAGCTGGGCTTAGATTGGGAGTGATGCCCAATTCGGTGTTACAAGTCCAGTCACGTTCAGTATATTGCACTATCACGAGTACGGATGCACTAATAACACCAGACACCTTCAGCCTAGTCACGTTCCATGAACTAGCGTGGCCACACTTAAGGAATTTGGTCATGTTCAATGAGAACTCTCACGGCTACATCAGCAAATAGTGCAGTTCATTGAAGCAACAGATGCACAAGTTCTTTTGGATTGCCGGTGATAAAATTACTGCCTACAAAGCATGTGCAAATACCAAGAATATGAGTAATATAGCCTGGTTACAAATGCGTTGTTATAAAACAACTCTGTAGAGATTTCTAAGTTTCCCAGGGGAGCACTCGGTATAACCAAGTGTTCGAATCTTACCCAAAGGCATCCCTGTGGGGAGAAAGAGAGGCTCAGCCCGTCGACTGATCCCAGGTGTCAGAGGTGGTCTGCGATGGTCTCTTCCCTGACAGCCCTCCTCTCTTAAGACATTTTATACTATTTTTTACTTTTCAGGTGGAGCTTGAGTGACTCTAGTCATACATACCTTTGTTGTAATTGGTGTAAAGTTTTCTCGCTTTGCTTTTAAAGGTATAGACTAGGAAAATTCAGAGCGCAAGCTCAGTGAGGGGTGGTTGCACCTTGGAGGCGGGTAGCTTTTGGGATGGAGGTGTGTTTGGGTATTATAATGAGATGATAATGAGCAAAGTTCACCCAAAGGATAGTATTTTGTCAAAAAATGACAGACTGTTGGCCCAGGGTAGTAAATATGCAGCTTATCAGTTCCATAGTACCTTCCAGCTCCCGCCTTATCACAGAGCCTGGCCGCTGTGTCTTCACTCCGCTCCACCCTCGGTGTAGTTTCTCTTAGAGTCAGCACATCAAGCTCCCTGGTGTGGCCAACATCTAAGGTTGCCTAGGGAACTTCTGCGGGATGGATCCCTTGCATATCTGCCACACTCCACCCTGAAAGTTTCTTCAATGCTGTACCTTTCCTTAAAATGTGAATATAAATTTAATTTCTAGGTCACCTCCAGCAATTATTCCACAATAGCTAATTAATATTTAAAAAAAAAAATATCACAAAGAAAAGAATGGGAATTTCATTTTTTCCTTTGTGCTACAGTGTTGTAAGCCTTAACAACCTACAGTACCTATAGAAGAGCTTTCAGACAAGGAAACATAAACCATTTTTTATGTTTGTACAGTGGTTTGGCAAGTAGCAAGAAGGTAGGGGTGATAGTCAATAGCAACATTAAAGTCCACAGCATTTGTATATAGCTCCTGAGCAAACAAAATCTTCTAAGGAGGAATCTATAATCAAGAAAACAAAATTTCCATCAATTATCTTAACTCTTATTTTTTCCCTCTATACTACAAAGACCTATACTGAACCAAAAGGATCAGTAGCATTTCATTATGCACGAAATGTTTATCAAATAAATGTTTAACAACGAAAATCATCTTATATCAGGAGCATGCATGGAAATACAAGAGCACTAAAGCATCCATATGACATCCTAATTACGTTACTATATGAAAATTGAAAAGTTCACGTATTCAAAATAATCCACAGAAAATACTGTGAAAATTTTAGAGAATATCACAAGCTCTTTTACATAAACTTAACCAGAAGTAAAAGTGATACACAAGTATTATGAGCGTTCAGGATTTTTGTAACATTACGCAAAAATGACAGATGAGTTCTGACAAACATTCATGAACTTCTCAAGCGGACAGACTCAACTTTTGATTGAGCCTGATCTGCTTTACAGTCTTGGACTGAAGCTAGGCAAAACTTGGTGATTTTAACACAAGTCAGGCAAAACTCAACCACTGGTTTACTCAGCATGACAATCAAACAAGGACTTAATGTGTGAAATGGAAAACCAAAGAGAAATAACTTGTGTGATTCCTCTGCAGACTGAAATGACTTTGTCTCCGATCCCTCTGTTGTTATCCTAAATGAGTGCTCCAAAAAACCTAAGGTATAGACACATTTACTGAGGGGAACCCCAGCCACCTCTCTGGTCTCGTCAATTATACACATGGATGAAAAAGCAAAATACGGTCCAAAACGTTTCCGCATTCTCAAAACAACTTTACGGTGACTGTATCTAGGCACACTGGCTTTCTTTCACCACTCTCTTGCACAGCTCCAACAGCATGCATTAAAAAGACATTCAGCATTTGATGCACAGAAGGCCTCATCAAAGGAGCCATAAGGATATCCGTCCATCAAACTACCCTACTCTCAACTATTCTAATCTATTTAGACAGTCATGCCAAAGAAGTCATATTTAGTCATATCGCCAAAGGACACGTCTCATGGCATATGCCAAATATATAGCTTATTTTACTTTGATTTGTAAAAGTATACATTCTGAAAACATCAATTCCTCAACAGCCACTGGAAAGCCAACAGCAGAGTAATGAGACTTAAAAAAACCGGAAAGTGTGAACTCCCACGCTTTAATTTATACAGTGTTATACAGTGTTTTTCAACAATTACTGTACCTGAGCCAGCAAAAGCAAAACATACCATTGAGTACCAAGGGAAAAATTAAGGTAATAAAAGATAGTTCGTTCTTCTGTTATCAACTCATTAAGCATCCAGAGTTAATACAGCTAGTAATACAGCTAGTATTTATTTTGACAGATGAATGCATCCAGCCCTTAACACCAAGAGATGCCGTAATTTCCACTTACCCTGCATTTTGAGAATCATTTACATACAGCAGTTTTATCCTGAATTTCTACCCTGATATAATTTTAATCTCTAGGAACATTCAACGTGATCTTTAAAAATGTAACTAGGAAATTACTTTTTAGAACATTTTGAGTAATATTGAAGTCTTGATTAAAATCAATGTCTACAGCCTTCAATCATTTAAATAGGCAACACCTCCAGTAAGACTCTTTCTCGCCGTGCGAGGACTGAGCCCATGGAAGCGCCTACAGGAAGATGTAGGGCTGGGATCTGACCCTATACTGCGTGAGCTAGTTTTTAAAGAAAGTGAGAAATCTGCCAACAAAAATAACTATGCAAAACTCAACATTTATGGGTATGCTCACTGTGCCCTGGTTTCAGAAGTTGACTTAAAACATTATATATTCTATTGCCTTAGGAATTTGTCACTGTCAGTGTAACATAAGCTGATGTAATATGTTAAAGGATATATTTAAGTTGAAGCAAATGCACTGCAATGTAAAGAGTGAAATCCTCAGTTGTCCCTGCCTGTAAATTACTCCCTTTACTTTTGGACAAGTCAGCATATCTCTAGAAGAAATCCTCAATATTCTTTTTCTCCACAAGTAAAGTATAGATAAAAGAATCCATTAATCTAAATTTTTACAAGATTGGAATTCACTGCCAATCAAAACAAATCAAACTAAGAGGATGCTCTTCTCTGTCAGAGATTAAATCCTTACTTAATAGAATACAAAACAGTCCCACTTGGTACTGCCACCACTGAAGCAGTGTCCTTCCTCTCCCCTCCTCAGACACTGCCATCAGTAATAGATCTGTCAAACTCTAGTTATCAGAAGATCCACTACAAGCAGCAGCTTCTTTTCTCTGGCAACGAGAAAACTCCCATGTTTTGCTTCATGTCTCTGTAGGAAAGTAAACCTTACCTAATTTAATTCCCAAATAAAGGCTACAACAAACGGTACATGTTGGTTCGGAAAAAAATCATGTCTGCAGCTGGATCTAAAAGATCGGTTGGTGACAGGAGGTTTACACACATCCTGCTGCCTGAAGAACATGAAGAATATGCAATTTCTTGGTCTGTGTGCTCCCCCAGCCCCACTATGTCAGGAATTACTCTCTTCTGTTCACACAGAGCACATAAGCCAGAGAAGGGACATGAAGAGCAATAAAAACAAACCAAAACCAACAAACATGAGGGCCCACTGATTTATTCCTCAAAATTGAGCAACTATCTCCTTTTGTTCTGGCAATCTCAGATACCTCTAGAAATTCATCTCCAGCTATATGATAGAATTTTCTTATACGGCTGCAACCCCCAAGTTAGTTTAACATGTTTTATTGGAATCTTTCCGAGATTTACTGTCCCTTGCTTTTCTTTGGGGTCTGATGTGCCACCACGTTCGCGGTGACCCCTCGCATGGCTGGCGCTCCTCTCGCTCCCCTGTGCGGCGCCGAGCTGCTCTCGGCAGACAGCCTGACCTGTTATGGGGGGGGTAAGAGTGCTGCGAGACCACCAAATCCCAAGTTAAACCCATTTCTTCTACGGAACCGCGTTCAGGGATTAGGCAGCAGGAGCACAGGGACACCAGGCAGCGCAGCACCAGCTCAGAGCTGCGATTCCAAGCAAGAAGGTGCCCAGGGCCAGGGCCAGCCAGCCGGGGCACCGGCCACACCACCGCTGCTCCGGGCCCTGGGACTGGGCACCTCTGCAGCACCGCTCTGCGGCCTCTACTGGTACCAGCTCATGCACAGCACGCTCAGCTACCTCCAGCAGAATGCTGCGTTACATGGTGAAGAAATACTAAAAGCTCACAGCTAGGCCAAAATGACACAACTACCAAACAGACACAGACTTTTCTCCGAAATGCTTATAGTTCTTACCCAAGAACTTACCCCACCACCCCAGCATGGAGCATTTGCTGTTTGGGAACTTTGTTCTTACCCATTTATTTTCCTGTGACCCCACAGGTTCCTCATGCATTCCCCAAAGTGGGCTGAAGGGGTCACGCTTCTTGGCTGCCGCGGTTGCCATTGAGTCCTTCTGCTCTGGACAGGCTTCTGCTCTCGCAGACGGACAGCACCGTAGGCTTGCTATAGCCCTCCACCCACCCACAGCGGCTGCTACCGATGCTTTAGCATCACCTAATTCACAACTTCATCATTTAATTTTTACACTATTTTGTAGAGCCATTTAGAAACAGATTCTCCACTCTTCTCCCCAAACATCTACCATACTTTGAAGCATATTGAATCACACTCCTTTTGGACAAGGTACCCAACAGCCTGATCACAATACATGTGTGACTCAGATCACAGATCTGGGCTCTGATCTGATGAGTCTGTTGGTGTGAAGAGCTTCTCTCCAAATTAGCAGTACAAGCTTAGGCCCGCTGTATGCAAACAGCGAAGGCACATTGCAAACAAACCCTGGGTAGTTAAAATTAAGTCCCAGAATGTCAGATAAATGCTGTTAGCAGTTTTCGTACGACCTCTGCAGCTTCAGGTGCTTCAGCTACCAAAACAAAGGCAGACCTCAAAGGTCCTTATTATGCAATAAGCAACGTGGGGAGAGGCTGCAAGGAAGTATGACAACTAACAAACATTATCAAGGGTAACAAAAATTGTGCAAGGAATTGGGGGGGGACAGACCTGGGGTTACATGGCATTTGTTAATTTAAAAATTGCTACAAGTGTTGGTAGCTATGTTTTTGGGGAGGTGGGGGGTGTATTTTTTCTCTGGGTTTTTTGGGGGGTTGGGGATTTTTGTTTGGGGTTTGCTTGTTTGTTGTTGGTTTTTAAAGCAAATCAGAAAAGTAGGTCTCATTATCTTTTGTATTACCAGAGCCAGGTTTTTTTTTTCCAGCTACCTGACAACATAGAATAATTTAAAACTCTACAGAGACTTAGCATTTCTTTATAGCTTGAGAACTTGAAGTGGAAGCTGAGTATTGGGTAAGCTGTCCAAGGGGAAACACGGGTGGTAACAGCAGAGAATAGCAGGAATTTCAAAGGCAGTCTTCAAATGACCCAAGAACGAGGGTGGTGGACCCAACAAAGCCTTTGGCCAGGTACAACATACCCAGACCAGCTGCAGCATCTGTCTCATCTGGCTGGCTTAAGAAAGCAGCACCTAATTTGAGAGTTTAAGCTCAGGAGGCAAAATAGTTTAAAGCCATGGCCCAGGCTTAACGCACAGCTGGTGTCCACGGACGTATACATCTGCGCTCCTTCTGAGCTCAGTTCTTAGGAACAGCAGAGATTCAGCTTCCGCCCCAATTCCTGACAGCCTTCCCAGTGGGGCGTATCATTTCCCACATATTCACATGGTACCTTACAACATTTTCTGGAGCTGATGGATCTTGATTTAGGCACTATTAATATAAAATAGTCGCAGTCTTTTTTCCCAGACTGTTCTGCCAATGTTACTGTGTTTCTCCTCTTTTGTGCAGAAGTCCCTCATGTATCTCGATAGGTAATAACCTGCTTGCATAATTTTTTAATTTTTTTTTAGCACCAGCAGCACCTGCTATTCAGATAGGTGTCTTTGGCAACTGCTGCCACTTTGTTTCCTATGGATAGGTCCTTTCTTGAGGTTACTATGAGTTGCCTATTTTTGAAAAGAACACCAGAATAGGTTTCCTTCTCCGACCATAACAGCTCATTAACAGATGGCCCATTGTGTATGTATCGATGAGAAAGGAGGGAAGAGCATGTCTCTCGGCAAAGTGACTATATTATCCACACCGAGTATTACAATGTCACTGAGGATGTGAAAATCTACACGCTATTAAAACCCTATTATTTAGCACGTCATCAGGCTAGCACCGTCTTCATACCACGTTAAAGTCATAGCACGTAGCTTCTGCGCAGGAGCCACCACTGCCTGTTGCCTCCAGGGTTTGCAGCCCATTGCCCACCTCCCCCGAGGCCCCGCGAGCTGTGCGCACACACTCTCCAAAAGGCACCTCAGAAATGCACAACTATGTCCTTAGACGTAAAATAAAATTTCTACCTAGACACCAATCAAAAAAAATGACTCTGTAAAGACTTGAAAGTTGCTGGGCGCAGCGGCCAGCCGCGAGCCGGGGGCAGAAGGCGGGCAGCCACAGCGCTGAGCTGACAGCGGGCACCGCCGCTGCGGGAGTCCTAAAGGTCTACTGTCACCGAGCGTCCGCCACCATCGGAAAGGCTCTGTACGTGGCCAAACGTCACTGATCTGAGCCACCAGAGCACCACTTAATTTGGTATTACTTAATTGTGAGATTAATTTTTCTTGGGAGCACAGATTATTAAAACCCGCGGCAGTAAGAGCTACCATTTCCGCTGGAAAGCCCAATAAAACCAGACTAACTCTCGTGCTTTAAAACTTCAGTTCGGTAATCCACTGCGGCAAAAAAGAAAAAATAGAAATAAGAGAACTCTGAAGATAATCTCTCTTTCTAGTAAGAATAGCTGCTACTCCTCTAAATGAATAATTATAACCTTCCGGAATTAGTTGAAGTTTTGTATTAAAGACGACAATAAACATGTTCATAACAATAACAAGGGCTTGTTTTTATAGACTGTTCCAGGCGTTAAACACAGTAATGACCCATGAAATAACTGTTTCATGTGCAACACATTAAACTATGTTGTTATAACATTGTATTAATTGAAAACGTACTCCATTCTCTCTAGATAGGAGATTACAGACTGGGTATTAAAAGAGAGATTTATAAATAAGTTTCTTTGCGAAGGAAAATTAAACATAGAAATTAGGGGCACACAGTCAGGTGAGCAGTGAGATAACTGTCTTTTGCAATTTTAAAGCAACTTTTTTAGCTTTTATTCTTGGAATCGTCTGTTAATCTATGCATTCGAAGTTAATTAGTAATTGGGAATTTAAATTCCTAAAAAAGATTTAAACCTTTAAGTAAAAGGCACTACTGTTCTGAAACATTAATAATATTTCTGTTCCTTTAATAAGCTCAAATTTGCAACTCAGCTCTTTAAAGCCACATCATTGAGCTGTTTATTTAAAAAGTCTCCTCTTGAAATAAAAGCAATAGTCACCATCCTGCCTTTGATTTGAGCACAGTGCCACTCCTAAGTAGTAACGTAATTAAAGATGAGCATATTCCACTATGAATTAGCCTTATCTGTGCAGAATCCTGAATGCACTGACAGCACCGCAACAATTATAAAATATAAACCGGCTCAAATCTTCATCAAATAGGAAACACATTTTCTCTAGCAGCATAAGTAATATAGGGAGCAATATACGTAAAATTATCAGTCTGTTTTTGTAACATCTGTACTTTTTTGAATAAAAGAAAAAATCAGACTGAAAAGAGACAATTATTTTACTGTCTGTTTCTTAGATATCAGAAAGAGAATTTTGAAATTCATCAAAGCTAACCTTCTGTTATGTACAACAGGCTAAGCTGAAAAGAATGTTAACAAGTTCAATTTTCATTCAATCAGCACTACTGCTCTCTGAAATGTTTCATTGCAGGAAAGAAATAAAAATAATCTATATGGTAATTATGAGGATGAATCCCCCAGTAACTTTCAGCTACATGAAAGGTCAGTTCTATTCAAGATATTTTATCAGTCCCCTGCACATACTCCTGTCCTGTCATTTTAAATCTGAACAGCATTTTATTTTCCCATTTACAGCTACCTGCAGAATTAAGTACTTAAGCCAAATAAGAAAAAAAAAAAAAAAAAAAAGAAATGTTGAATGCTGGCAAAGGCTATAATAGCATGGAGATAAATCGTTCAGCTGCTCTCTCTCAAGCCTCTGGGGCTGCAGATTTTTCTTCTCCTGGTGCACTGTGGGTATTCAAAACTTGTTCAACATGATTTCATTTCATTTCAGGCACTGCCTGAGAAAACTAAATTACAGAATCAATCATACAGAAGGTCAGAGTGAGACTTCATTACAAGTATTGCATGCTTGCATGAATATCTTTCATTTATGACTGACCCAATATGTCACAATAGCTGTCTAGTAAAAATAATCCACTTTCTGAAATTGATGTACTACTGATGTCAATGCTACTCAGCAGGCTGGGCAGATTATAGAGAGGTGTTAAAAAAAGGAACCCTCAGGAGCACAAGTTGTAGTTTTACAGAATTGCCACAGTTTGCAGATTAAAATAATTTTCCATGGGCAGCTCAAAAGAAAAGAAAGCATTAATATAAAATATTGGGGACTGATTTTTAATGAGGATATTGCTGCTGATTTCCACTTATTTATATTCAAGTATTTATAGGGATAATATTTGCATCATGTAAATCCATGTGTTCTTTGAAGTCAAATGTACATCAGCATTCCATTTCCAGGGACTCATTTTTGAATATCAGGATTTTAGTTGTATATTATTAAAATATTAAAATTAATCAAACTGCCTCCATTTTATCTCCTCTTTTTGTTGCTGTTGTCTGTTTTTAAATGCAGAAAAATGCTGTTAAGAAAGCATTTCTTAGTTAAAAAATATGTTTTGTTTGTTGCCAATAATAAGGAAGTTAATCAGCACTGTGACAAATTGTCGCTCTTTCCATAGTATGTATATCTTAATATTATGAACAATTGTTCACCCATCAATACAATCTTTTAATAATTGCTAGGCCACATCTATGCTGAGAATAAATATGTTTCTTGCACCGGGAATGATTTTTTCACTATAACAACACACAAAGAATATGTTAAGAAGAGAATGATCTTTTCTTTTGGTCCTCCTGTGGGAAATAGTCGAGATACTTGCAGAAGTATTACGAGGTAGCTAGCCAACTCCATATCCTAAGGGAGACATAGGAAAACCTTGACATAACCTATTTTTAACCATGCCTCTGGCGATTCTGCATTCAAGTTTATAGGTGAACATGTCAGGTAGTACATAGAAAAACGCCAAAGACACACAGTATTAATCATAATTCTGTCCAAGCCCATTTTATTTTTTCAACATTTGTGATTTAAAATCTCATGACATTTCTTCAAGGTGAAATTCTTCTACCGGACTTTTCAACAGGGTAGGACTACATTTATCTAAATTAAATATTGCTTACAGTAAAGCTCTCTAATGCTTCACAAGATAACCAATAAACTCAATGCAGTTCATATTAAAATAATTTAAGTTTGTATTCAGCTAAAGAAGCTTTAGTGATTAGCAATACACTATTAATACAGCCTTTAAGTAAGACTATCCTAGTATCGCTGGATAAGAACATTGTTCTGTAAGTGTATACGAACATCATAATTATTTTACAACCCCATCTTTAGTTCCTTCAGATATAGTAAATTCAATTGACCATGAAATGAAATTTCATAGTCAAAATGCCTCCTTTACATTTTTTTTATTGCTGCAATAAAGTTTTTATAGCTCCAAGGCAAGGTAATTCATGAAATGTCTAATTTAAAGATGAATTCTAATATTATTAATAAATATTTACCAGTGCAATAAAGTGCACATTTTTCACATAAAATATGATATAATGTTTTCATTTTCTATTTTTGAAATACAGATTAACTGCTGGAAAATTTGAGTACTAAAGAGAGCTATGTGAGTTCAGGGGAAACCTATGCAAGGACCCTCTGTTAATGTTTTTAAAGTTCCTGAAGCGACCCCGCATTTACGAGCAGAAGAGAAAAAGACTACTGACTAAAATACAGTGGCAGGGGCCACTCCTTCTCACAGTACAAAAGAAACCAAGCAGTTGTGGGAAAGTGTCTGACACAGGAACCTCCCTAGGTGGCTCCTCCGCATCGAATCACGCAATTCCTCGTCAATTCCCCGCAAGCAAAACTACGCAGAAGTTCTCAACCCACAGCTTTGAACTGGCAATCGCCCCAGAAAATACCACTGGACTATGGGGATAAGAAGGCATGAACTTCTCTAGATCTTCTCTTTAACCTATACGGGAACAAATCCTTACCACTCAAGTCAATGTAAACTATGCCATTAATTTCTACACTGCACAGTCTAGAAAAAAAAAAGGAGAAGATCTAAAGCGTCTCATCCAGTGCAAGAAGAGGCGAGAGAAGAGGTATCTAACCAGGAGGCCTCGTCTGGTCGGAACTGTTAAGGTGACAGCATTTACTCACGGCAGAGTCACATGCAGTGAAAGGATGCAAAATTAAAAGGCAAAACTGGGTCAGGTTACAAACCACTTGAAAACATTGAGGGGATACTCATACATGTAACACAACACTGATCCAGCCCATGATATTTATTACATATTTCTGAGCAAGTTTCATTGTATTCAGTGTACACACACTCCATTACTTCAGTTTTCAGGTATAACATTCCTGACTCACAGGTTTTATTAATCTGATCTTTCTTTAGTAGTCACCCAACATGTCCAGTGCATACAAAATCCCATGCAAAATGGCATCTGGAAAGTAGTATCATATCCTTCAAAGCCTCTTTTTGGCAGTCCCTGCTTTGTATCTATGGAATTACTGAATTCTGTACCTCCTAAGTAGTGAGCAGTTTGTGCTTAATTCTGTATTAGTGCTAGCTGCTCTTCGTGACCTCCAAGGAAATATTAAAATTTGCAATGAAGCCAGCAGCCTGCAGAATTCCAGAGAAACATTTGCTGCATATTGATTTGTAAATCTTTAATTAATTTTCACTTGCCAGATTAATAAAAAAGAAAAAAAGATTTACATGAAATCATAACATGACAACACAATGACCTTTATTACAGTCCAGCAGTAAATCTCTATTTTCACTACACCAAGTTTAGCAAACGGTCCTATATAAAACAGCTCATCAGAAAAAATATAGTTGATGTAAAATATCTGCTCAAGCTAAACATTTACTCCACCTTCAATATGCAATACAGAAACGAATTCTAATTGTAACCACTGAGTTTATCATGCTTAGCTTTTTAAACTGACTCACGGCTGTGTCTCATCACTGCAAGTATGAATGTTACTGCACAAAGCTTAGAGAAACCCCAGCAGGGAGATCCCCCCAGAGCTGAAAGAGAAATACAACAAGAAAGTGGGAACTGCCCCATGTACTCCCCCACTGAGATCACAGCCGTACGGTGTGTGTACATTCTGGAGAAGACTCCATACAGCTTTGGTTTTGATTGTTCTAATTAACAGGAATGATCCCTGGAATTAGCCTGACAGTCCCCATCACTCAGCCTTGCCCCACACCCGGATCATCCCTCCTCATTCCGGAGGGCTTGGAAACAGCCCAGGAACAGGAGAACAGGCCCAACCTGCCCCAGCCTCTATGGTCAACAGGAGCACTGGACAGAACAAAGTCTTTTTATGGCCCTGTATTTCTGAGTATGGTCAAAGTAATTTATCCCTATCACTTCTATTATGAGTTAAAAAAAAAAATTAAAAAAATTCCATTTATAAAGATTTAGCCCATGGAATATACAGAATATAGGGAAATACGTGGGTTTTTTCACTGCTGGCATACTGTGTCTGACTCCCTTTCTGAGCTACTCTCAACACTGCACTTTCAAAATATCCCAATGGCTGTCAGATGTGGGATCTCTACTTGAAATACAGACAAGCAATTCCTTCTAAATGCTGTAGTTCACCCTGGCCAACGCAACGGTCTTTCAACTCTTGATGCCAGTGTCAACTGTATAACACATTTCTGAACTTTAGGAGCACTTGGGACGCACATGATGCCAATGGATATGGGCTTCCAAGTCCATTCCCAGAATTAAAATTCTGTATTTATAAAGCCTGACTGCTTCTCCACAAGAGATCTGTTCACACACAGTAAAGCATTGCACTGTACATTAACAACCATGTTTATCTTCCTGAATCCACCAATATTAAACCCTTAACCAGTTGCCAACTGCCTTAGGGAACTGAATAATAGCATACCATTGTTTGCTGTGTAACACTGACAACACGTGTCATCATTCATACAGAATACGCCGGCACGTGATACAGAACATTGGCAAATGCTTGGTCAGGCTACGATACCAAGAAATCATACAGATCTTCTGAGAGGTCAATGAAAACTGATAGATGACACAAATCTACATTACTATGCTTTGACAGACAATATTAGGCAACAGAAACGCACAAAGAACCGGACCTACCATATGCAATCCATTGCTGTGGATGACGCCGTCCTGCTCCACGAGATTTCGGGATATGGTAATAGAGGGAAGGTCCAAGCTCTGGGGGGGAAACTGAGGTGTAAATTCATTTCCTTGTGCAGGCAGCTGGTCACCGAGGCCCTGGAAGGGCAGCAGTATATCTGCCATCCCCAGGGCAGGGTCTGACTCGGGCGGGGGCGTAATGGGTGGGATCTCGAACTCCTCGTCCCCAAGGCTCGGCGTATGGAACGTCTGCTAGAAAAGGACAGGAGAAGGCAAACCACGTTAGGGCGCACTGCTCTCAGCAACCACCCCCGGACCTGCGGTCCAAATCGTGTTTTGTTCTCAAATGCAAACTCTATACGCAACAAAATGTTTAAGTTTCGTATACTGAAGGGCTTTGTGGATCATTCTGATTAAAGATTTAAGTCTCATTATCATATGGCTTTAATGGAGTATCAGTATTAACAGTTTTTTAATGCGTACTTAATTAGCAACATCTGTCTTTGTTGTTAGTCTGAATATCAGCTACATTGGATTTGGCTGTATAACAAATTGCCACTTTATTGATATGTTAGTAAAATAGCACAAACAGCTTACATTACTCTCATGCTTCATAAAATACTGACAATTCTGTAGCACACGCAGAGCGTTAATTCAGCACTGACCATTTCACATCTTTTGTTTCCTTTTTATCCACTAATAAACGCGAAATATTAGAATTCTGGTCTTTTTTTCTTTTCCATCCCAAAAGTACAATGTACCCTTTTAAACAAGGGTTGTAATTTGGAGGAGAGACACGTATAGAAGAGCGAGGGCGATTACAGCAGCTTCCAGGGCTTTCTGAAGCAAGCCAGCTTTGTTTGAGCAGTGGGTTTGTTAGAACTAAACACCTGTTAAGATGCCTTGAGCAAAACATTTCCTGCCAGTTATCTTCAGGGTTTGTGCGTGTTTGTACGTGTGCGTGTGTCTGGCAGAGATAATCTTTATTCAAGTAGAGTCTGTATCTGGCTTCAACATTGCTGACTTTTCTTTGGGAAACAAATGAGCTATGCTTATTCAAATTTCTTGCGAGTTAAGTGAACTTTCATGTATTATTTCAGGTCCACTGCTACTTAATAAAAGAAATTCAGTGCTTGAAATTAGGCCATTTTAAATGTACCCAAATCAGGACTGTCTTGATCAAATTGGGCAGTTGGCAATCCTAAAATAGGCACTCTTGTCTTGTTCTTGGACATGCAAGGCTGCTCTGGGATTTGTTTGTTTGCATTAGGTGGGGATTTGAGTTGGGGGGGGATTGTTTTATGTATTATTTACATTGTTTGAAAGAGTGACTTAATGCCAGTTAATTTAAAAATTATATGTTCAGTGAAAGATCTCATTAACTGCTGCAAATTGTCATCCTTCAAACTGTTAATGATGATATAAATTAATAACCGCTTGAGAGAAGATGGAAACTGAAACACAAGAAAAACCTTTGCTTGCATATAGAACCTGTCAGCTGTCGTTACTGGTCTCACACCAGAAGTGACGAGGTCCCAGATTGCTGCAGTACCGTCAGAGTCTGCTGAGACTCTACCCATCTTGCTCGAACGGCAAGACTGTGCCTTAATTCTGGATGGGAAAGCTGGGCTCTGGATTAGGGAGACGTTTGTCTTCCCTGCTGCTGTATTACAAAAGGTGTGAATTTTTCTTCCTGTGGACCCCGTAGTTCACAAACACAAAGGATGGATTGGCCAGGAGAAGTGGTTGGCTAATGAACATAACCCTATGGCTGCATTTGCAGTTATTTTGGCACTAATGTGGTCTAGTAACAGATGCAACTGTAATTTGTGACTCATTTGCTACCCCATTACTGCTTAATGAAATCTAACATATCACATTAACAATACGGATAAACACTCATTCTTGATATGTGGCATTTGGCTGTTTTCATTAGCACTGTAATTAACACTTGAAATATTATTTCAATAAATATTTAAGGTGCTTTAAAATGGGTTGTAGTAATCATGACATAGAGACAGGAAACATAAAGCAAATGTGTGGCTTCTAAGCCTGAATGTGCTCTAGGATTACACTCTTAAGGCATTATTTACAGGAATAAAACAGGCTCCCGGCTCAGCAGTGCTCAGGCCCAAAGTCGTAGGGAGAAAGCGACGTTCATGTTAATGTAAAAACACTACAATTAAATACATTGTAAGGCAGTAATTGCAAAGATAGGTTCACGCTTTAATGCGAACACTAACACCCAATCGTATTTTTATTCCTTGTTCAAGCAAAAGGGTTCAGTGAAATCAGTATTATTATAGTACGTTTGAACCTCTCTTTACTCGACATATTTATGAGATAGTAGTAATTATAAGAACCGGAACTTTCTCCCCCCATCTAATAGAATAACTCCAGGACAGCTGTATAAATCTGTTACACAGCTAGATAATAATACAATATTTTACTTAGAAAAGTAGCATTCATCTTAATACTTATAGCTCACTACAAAAGGGAGAGTAGATTGCTGAATACCTTAACATTTTTAAAATGTGAATTTAATTCTCACAATATAACTTGTCCAAATATGTATATATCTTCTTTTAAAAGCATATAACGGACCTAAGATTGAGGATAAAATATATGTAATCTAAGAAGAAAGCAAGCCCCTTAGTGAAGTAGTCTTAAATCCAAATCACTGGGCTATTCAGTCTGTAAAAAGAGCCTGAATAGTATGCAATTTGGGATTGCAGAAAGGTGCTGTTATGACCAAAAGATGGTATAACATTTGTGGGATTTATCTTACCAATCACATTTTTTAAAGTTATTAACTTTTCAAATATTTATATCTTACACATTTTTAAAAAAAAACCTGTGTGCATGGTTAAATGCCATCTGTACTGAAATGTTCAAAACATTTGTTCCTTTTGATAAAAATGCAAATCTGGAGAACTGTTGTATCAACATATAACAGCCAATGTCTGACACGGTGAATTATCACAGCTGGAATTAAATTGTCTCTGAACAGCTGCTGGCAGCAGAGCTTTCATCAATGTTTGATTCAAATGTAGGAAAGAAATTCTACAGAAAGAAACATCATGTTGTCATTACAGATGGGGTTTGTGTTCATTATCACAAATAACACTGGAGCTAGTGCCAAACAATATTCCCTTATCTAAGCAGTCTTGCTGGGTAAAAAAAGATGGTGACCACTGTATAAATGAGTCATAAAATACGACTCTTAATTCTAACCCTCCTATTTATTGTTACACCTTTCTGCTTATTTTCTCCGAGATGGCTTTTTTAAAAGTGCACAAGAATACCTGTGACTGAATCCCCACTTAGAACATGTAAAATCAAGGCTGCCCAGTTTTCTAACCTTTCCTCACGTTGGGAAGACCATTTATGGCAAACACCCTCTATAAATACTTAGTTCTTGTTCTCCCTATCGCTATGCACATTACTAGACAGTGCGTCTTGCACTTTCCATCCTTCGCTTTGGAATAAGAGCTGTTGGTTTTTAGGAACGAGCAAAAGGTGTTTCTGGCTGGAGCTGGGGTCAGTATTAGCATGTTGATAGGCTATTAACTGGCTGTAAGGTGGCACCACTCTCACAAATAGATGGAGACTGTAGTTGCCATACCTTTCTCCTGTCTCCATTCTCAAAGGCAGTGATCAAACACACCACCTCCACACCCCAGCCAGCCTCCCGCAGCCCGGCCCCGCGGCTGTTCCTGGGCCTGCTCAGAAGCTTCCTTCCGCAGCACATACACTTCAGGCAACAAAGGTGGTTTTGGTTTTCTAACTCATATGAGTATTAAGAACCCAAATTAAAATGTTTGTATCCGTAACAGAAATTAGCACATTAGCTAGTAATGACTATTACTAAGCGTGCTTTCAAAGTGTACACCTACTGTGCTTTTTATTTGTTTCCTTCTATTTATAATTTTTTTCATACATAAAGCAGATTTGTTTCTATTGACATGCTATGTAAGTAACAGCCTTATGGACAGCTAAATTGACTAGTAATGGAGAGCTGTCAGGTTATTTTCTTTCTCATTAAAGTCTTTATTTTGTGCTCCATAAAACACACAGAAATTCAGCACTTCACTCTTCATCCATTCAAAGTCTGCTAAATTATCACAGCAAACAGCAGAATATGAGCATAGATAAAAAAGAAAAACATCTACCTCATTTGCAGCAAGAAATGCATTATTTGCCTCTGCCATGTTCATGTAGTTGTTATTGTTTCCAAACTGAAAGAAAAATAAATATTTGGATTTTAATGCATGCCACGATAAACTTCTCTTTACCCCATCACCAGCATAGAAAAATGAACAAAAACAAAACAACAAACAGATAAGATGTAATTTTGCAGATGTTCTTTGAAGTCAGAACTAGATTGGATTCAACATTATTATTATTACTGCATACTCTGCATCCCCAGGTCTGTACATGGAAGATATCCAAGTGTATCTCTGCAACTTCCTTTGTCCATGTGGCAAAGCCAACCCACAGCCCTAGAGGTGACTTTGGAAATTAAGTGTCCATTAGAAAGAGACCATTCTCCGGAAAAGACATTCGACTCTATTATATCTTTCCTGACGCGCATTGTAATATTACTGCAGCTGATCCTGATCCAGAGGATAGCTGCAGCTAGAAGTAGCTGGCATATTACTATTCCAAGTAGACCTGGTTTTAAAGAGATGAAGGTCAATAAGGGGAAGAATGAGAATCTAAAGCGTTGTTCTTAAAACCCCATTCTTTCCACAAAATTAAAAAGCCAGACAATCCCCCTTTGTCTATCCTTCATTCCAGCTGAGCTCCCACGCCCCCAGTGAACATTACCACCAGAAGTTTTTGCAAATCGGAGAAAGTGTATCACACTGAGACCTTGAGATCCACCCAGGGTGGAGCGGGCCGAGTGCCCGCTTGCTCCCACTGAGGTGCAACTCCTCTCACACACGAGTGATCTGAAAGGATCCTCTCGGATGCCATAGAGTCATTTCCTCCAAATTCTCAAGTACAAACATTTGTTGAAGAAGATAAGTACTTTTTCTTTTACAGACTGAGCACAGAAAAGAAAGAGATTATGAGCATTTGGTTAACTGGCACTTAGTGCGCCTCATTCCCTTAAACAGCACTTCCAAAAAAGCAGGTAGTGTGTTAACTATTTCTGCATGTGTTCCTGGAGCAGGCAGGCGTCTGGAGTCTTTGCTTCACGGAACAGATACCACGCATGGCATGCAGCTACCACCAAAACACTACATCACAGGCTTTCACATTCTCACACTTCTATTCTCAGGCACAGTGCACACTGCGAAGTAAGAGTATCAAATGAGAGAAGAGTCCCCGTGCTGTCCTTACGGTGCCCTGCCACATCACCGCTGCTAAAGCCACACTAAGCATTCTTCCCTTAGCTCCCATCTTCGAGTTCTGTAAAGCAAATTTTTTTAGGAAGGCTTTGTTTTACCTTGCCCGATCTTGGTGGACCTGCCCCCCCAACCCACAACAGTGAACACCACCACCAGCACATAAGCTTTGCAAGAAGTGCGTGAGGATGGGTAACCATGCACTCGCACAGACTGGTCTTTCCAAGCAAGAACCTCTGTTGTGCTTTCAGAGCAGCTGAACCTGTCCTGAAAGGAAAACCACTTTGCTCCAGCTCAACTCGCTACTGCAGTCCTGGTGGGTGCCTGACTGTTTTTAGCGGGGAAGTGTTTCGGACCCTGACTCTCTCCAGTTCCTGCAGCACCCCAGCAGTGGAGGGGCCAGAGTGACCCTTTCAAGAAAGGCTCTTTCTCTGAAAACCCCAAAATCCATTTCTGAAAAGAAGACAAAAGTTAAAAGGAGGAAAAAAAAAAAAAGAAGAGGAAACTATAGTGATAGAGAATCACAGAATGGAAAAAGGAAGACGGACACAAAGAACTGGAGCCTCGTGTGCCTTATGAACTGTCTGATTGACAAAACGGGACATCAACAAAATCAGAAGACAATCATGGGGAAGAAGAAATATGAGATGAGATTCCTCCTTCTGAAGTACGAAATTCCATTTGTGTACTTAACATGCCGAATCTTTCAACCTAGAAGACATGTTAAACAACAGAGGCCTTAACACAATATGTAGGCTGCCTCGTAGCTATTAAAACTCTGTTATCCCCAGCTATGCAGATAGTCAAGTAATGTCATCCATTTTTTAAAAGCCCAGATGTCACCTATTTTTGGAGATTAAAAAATTAAAATAAAATTGCACATTCACGTTACTCTTTTGGCACAGAAGGATATGTGTGTGTGTCTTTGTTGCACAAAGACACAGTACTTCAGCTCAACAGTGAGATCGACAGGATAGATTTTTTTATGTCAGCGGCAAACTAAGAAGGATTTACATGAAAAACTCAAATGGCTCCAATACAACTGTTCTTTCTACAGTAATAAAAAAAAAAATGAAATCAGGTTTTCAAATTATACGTAAGTGCAAAGGTACAATAGGCAAGTATAGCTCTAACACTGGATAAATAAGTGGGAACAAACCCTATCCTATTTTAATGAGCTTAGCATCCTAGGAGCTCCAGCACCTCAAAATGGAAACGTCGCTGATTTTTACCTTCAGGAGTAAAATGCTACATTGTTTTGATCTACATGTACTCCTCACACCACAGCAACTGCTGTTCTGATTGCCAAGTGGTTTTCTTCCTTTTTGTTTCACTAAAAACAAAAGGGAAGGTGACAGCGTGATTTTCCATTTTATTAAGACTGTGGAAGCAAATGACGTAACGAGGAATGTCAAAGCGAAAAGTCAGAAGTACCTATCCTCAGATTCATTCTGTTCTTGGGCTACAGTATTTAAGACCCTATTGCGCGTGACTCAGGCACTGCTGTCAGAACCTGACGTATTTAGGCCGTCGTGAGTATGGATCATAACTAGTATTATTGAAATGTATTTTTGTCTCTGAATTGGAAATCCATTGAAGGCACACAACAATTGTCAGTGAGTATTTCTAAGATTCAACTTCCTTATTATCTAATGGTACCTATAACAACAAAAGAAAATAAAATGGTTATTATCTTAAGGACCTAAACAATTCAAAAAACAAATTAAGCTTAGAGTGAAATAAGAACTGGGTTAGAAATCCTCTTCTGAACAGTTAGTCTGCGAATGTAATTACTGAAGAAACTACAGCTAATCAGCTGTGAATTGTATCCATTAATTAGTATTTGCCCTGGAGAAATGAGAAAAATCAGTAACAATGTTAACACTGCAATGCACTGATGAGTACTGAAACACAGGGCCCTCAGCATTTAGTCAAGCAGGTGGCTCCAATGGTCCAAGTAATTTAAAAAGCTCTCACCTGAAGTGCAGAGCTGGAATTACAAAGCACTTCTTGCATATCTCTGTATCTATATAAGGCTATAATTAATGGCTTTTAATTTAGAAACACTTTGTGATCAGCTGGGAACAGTTACAAATCATTCTAAATAGAACAAGGGGTTCTTGTCTATTTTAGTAAAATAATTTAGGAAAGATGTTTTTTGTGAAATGACTCTTGTTGCAGTCAACATTTTTCTCCATTTATTTTCTAAAGGATCCTTTGCTCAGACCCTCATAAACATCTCGGAGCATTCCTGTAGTTGATAGCAGGCATTCAAATCAAAGGCGAGATCCAGCGATTTGGTCTGCCCAGGTATCCTCCTGTGCGTCCTACCTGTTGGACTTCCCTGGGACACAGAGAGACTGAGATGCAGCACCTAGTCCAGCTATCTTTTTGTTTCGTGCTGGCGTTGGGTTGCTTCGCAAATTACTTAGCCATAGCAACTAGCAAGGTTTTGCATAAACTTCTGCATCTAAAGATCTCAGAGCACCCTCGCTCTCTAACTACAAAAGAATAAAATCTTTTCAGCTTCCTCTGGTAACACATACCATTGCACGACAAACTACTACTGGTTTCCTTTGATCTCAGGAGTTCAGCAAACTCCATCTTAAGCTTTGATAAATATATCAAGCATGAGTACCACGACTTACTGCCACAGCAAACCAACGGAAACCACGCGCATACACTGATTTCATGAAACGGATTGCAAACAAACAAAACCTCTTCCGAACTTGTTGTGAATCACAGCTTTCATTCTTCATGCAAATCACTGCATTAAAACTACGACAGTCCAGTCTACTCTTCTGTTGCAAGGGCCCTTGAATCTTGGCCCTACTGACATCCGTAAGAACCAACACGAAGACTGTAATGAGAGAGGCTGGATGTTTGCTGACTAATACCTTGTAGAAAGAATGTCAAGAAAATCAATTACTTCTAAAATAGCTTGTTGAAGTCTTCTCTTAGCTTTGACTACCCAGCCTGAAGCCCAACATCTAGCCTTATTCATCTTTTCTAGGAAGGGTGTGTATTGGCAATGCTAAGGGAAAATTCATGCCTTCTATTCCTTCCCCAACGCATGCCCTAATGAAGGCCAAAGCAACTCCTGCCCAGGACGGGGGATATAAAAACCTGTATCACTGCCCCATTTCTATGAACTGCACATTTTCGTAGACCAGACCTCCTAGGCCAGAGGTTAGGATACCTGTTTGCAAATCAAGGGATTAGCCGCTTCGAATCAGCACAGCACAATGCTACTTGGGTTTTCAAGCTACCCTTTACACTCAGCGGAGCTTAAAAATTGGTTGGTTATGAAAGCTGAGACTAATGAACAGTTGTTTTCAGAAAGAAGTCCAATATGGTGAACGTCACAGAAAACCTTGGCAGCTCGGGATAAAAATCAGTCATTAAATGTCCACAGAGTCTGAATTACTACTGAAAAAAAAATCTTCAAAAAATCTCAAAAGGTTAAATAGTGGCTACTGTCCGGACTCTTCTTTTGCAACTGTGGCGAGTCAAAAGCCACAGCAAGAAACAAATCATGCAAAAGAGAAGTTTACATCACAAAACCATAATATTAAAAAAAGCATTAAAAGTAAAGCCAATAACTAATTTTGAAGGTGTTGTGGACACACAGAATAACATTTTGAACCTGTAACAGTCAATGGGAATTTTGCTACTGATTTTAATGGAGAAATTATTTTACTTACAACATTCAGTCATTAGTATTTATTACAACTTTCTACATTTCTGTCTTTCAATCAACTGGATTGTGGTGCAACTCTAATCTGAAAAACATTAGAACTCACACCCACTATTCATTTTCTAAAAAGTGCAAATACAGAAATATATAAGTAACTTAAAACCAGACATAGAGGAGCCCAGACTTTTATCTGAGCATCTCAATAGAACAAAAATGAATTTTTAAAATATTAGTATTTTTATGTTCAACAGTAAAATTAGATTCATCAGGCAAATACATTATATTTTCTAAATGATTATTTTTATAATATCGCTGCCTAATTTAATAGTGCAACCACAAGGAAGAAGAAACCATTGAGAACGTTATTGTTCCAGCACAGAATACCACCAAAACCATGGAATGTGAATAAATGTCCAAAATGAAAAATTCAAACAAAATATATCCAGAACAGGAATGAAACACATTTTATCATCTTCCTATAACTAATTCGGAGACTTACATTTTGCTTAAAAGGAATGATTGCAATTCTGTACTCAAAGGCTACATTCACATATCTGAGAATAAATAAAAAAATTAATAAGAGTTATTACAGAATCTACGCCCCCCCCCCCTTTCTTTTTGTTAAAGAAAGCTCTTCCCAACCCTTATATTCAGACTTAGTTATCGTGACACTAACAGTCCTTTCATAGCTATTAATTAATGTTTAGTCAAAATACACATTTAAAGTTTCTCGGGATAGTGTCTCCAGACAAAATTCTCACTGGCTTGATGCTGAGCTACTGCCTGCAGAACTAGCTCTAAACTAGTTCTGCCACAGCACTACATATCCTCCAGCATGTGTATTTTAGATAGTCACACATCCAAATTCTATCATTTCTGATGCCAATTTATTGCTTATGGAAAATGGCAGCCTCAACTGATCACACTTCCAAGTATTTCTGCAATAAAATTAGAAACCGTATTTTTAAAAACATAGCCGTTAATAAAATCATTCTTTTATTGTGTAAGCATGCTCATATTTTTTATATAGAATAATATCTACTCGCACAAATATATATAATGGCAAGGATCTCAGTTCTATCTTCACATTTGGCAAATTAATTCCTCTGAGGTTACACTATCCTTACGAGTGAAAAGAAAGATAACGATCCCAAAAGATGTAATTACAGACCAAAACTAAATTACTTTGCAGGTCTAAGTACTGTATCTTAATAATTTCACCGGAGAACATCTTCACTGCATTTGGGCAGATTTGATTTTGCTGCCTGACCAATAATTACAGCTCTGGCAAATACAATGTCTGATAAGGACATCAATTAAGAATGAGCATTGTGTTATTTAAAAAAAAAAAAAATTCATCATGTTCACAGCCTGTCTGATTGAATGAAATGCCAAATTAAATTAATGGAGATTGCTAAATCTAGCTGGCTGGTGGGGAACCATGCAGAAAGTGGGACAGCATAGACAATAAACTGTCTGTAATTAAAAGATGAGAAGCTGGACTAATGCTACTTCAGCCTGATTACTCCAAACAAAACAATACACACTAAAATTATTCTGGCAAGAGAAGTGGATAGAGTGGGAGGAGGGTTAGGAGAGGGGATTTTTTGTTTGTTTTTTTTTTTTTTTTTTTAAATAGTATCAACTATCACCATCTATGAAGAGCAGTGTCTTCACCAGATGTATTAAATTAAATATTGTTTTTTTCTCATCAGGAAACACAATTTATTTTCTCAGTGAACGTAAAAATAACAGACGAGACTTCTCCACTTCTCCAATCATTTCTGTTCTAGATGGATATCCAGCTAATCTCTGTAGAGGCTTTACTTTTAAGTATGATGTGTTCATAGCAGGAGCAGAGTGTTCTTTTCTGGAAGAGCAAGTCCTTCATGACAGTTACAATACTTAGAAGCAGTAGGTGGTATTCATATTATTTCATAAAATACAAGCATTCTCTTTTATTTTTGCTCCTAGAAACAATGAGGCAGATTTTAGTAGCTGGTTCACAGATGCAATACCACTAAAGTTGTTCGGGATTTAGGTTGTTGTAAGTGAATGAAGCATTGTTTAAAATGCGAATTTTAAAACCTTGTAAAGAAAGAAGTAACTTTATCTCGTAATGAATGCAAAATGGTATCCTCAACTTTGACACTACATAGCTACCTGTAGAAATTCCTGTACTTCTCTGGCAGGACACCAACATTTTGGAAGAAACAGCCCGCGCTGGCAGTTGCAAGAAGTACTACTTACCATAGCCACCATGCAGCTCTTGGGGGTTAAGGACTGATCACTGAGTTTAAAGGAGGTGGCGAGTTGGCCCAGGTCCGGTTGGGGCAGCCTTTGCCGACATGTCAGTAAGCAGATAACGTATCCCAGTTACACTAAAGACCAAAGCGCTGTGTGCGTGGGTGCGCAGTGTATGGATACATGCCCACAGATAATGCTTTTGTCAGGAAAAGATACGATTTTTGAAGACTTTCATCAAGTACTGGACCACTAGTTGACATGTATTATATATGCCAAGTTTATACTTGAGCCTTTCCATTCATATTCTTACAGCGAATTTATGATGAGTGATTATTTTGGGATAGCACAATAGAAATCAGCTTTCTGAGACAGATGACAGGATTATTCTTATTTTCATCGGATACCTTCTGGAAGTGGGTTCATCTCCTGCTAGGTTCTGCCTACAAATTCTCTAGGAAAGATCTTTGTGTACATGTGAAAAACTACCTGGGAAGTGTTAGTCTTAGTGACTTCAGCCACCAGAACTTACGACACGACAGTTATTTCTCTCCGTTTCTTCCACATCGGGGTTCTCCCGCACACCAGCTCAGGACCCTGCAATAATGGGGAGGAAAAGCAGGCCCCGTTGAAAACAACACGAGTTCCTACAGGGGATTTCACACCAGAAAGCTTATTTTGCTTAAGAATACATCGCTGATGAGCAACCAGCCAACAACAGACAGGAGCACAAAATGTTAAAATAAATGTATCTAAGTGCTAGGTTTTGCAGTTGCATCCCCAATGCCGAATTTTAGGCAAATGAATAATCTCATTAGTAGTTCATTAATTATTGAATCTGTACATAAGCGTCTGTACAATCATACATTTGACAGTCTTTTGATATTTAAAATCTTACAAGCCTTTAATTCAGGGGACCACTTAGATTCCAATGTTTGAGTTTTAAACATCTGCCACGCTAATTGTTATAGATATGTTTATATACCTGTGTCTATGCATGTATGTATGTATACACACACATTCTCTTTTTTTTGCCCAGCGCCAAAAAAAAAATCTCAGTGGGATAAAATACTCGAGGGAGAGCCTAAAGAAAAATAGACATTTATATTTTATTCATATACCCTCAAATCTCCATCAGGCACACTGTTTGCAGATAGTACAGATTTAAAAGTTTTAGGAAAGCAATTAGAATGAAAATATTTCAAGTTACTTTAAAAGCTTTCAGCCAGCAAATAAAAATTTTGACAATAACAATAAAAAGCACTGACTTAATCTCTCTAATTCCAGCCAAACTCTTTAATATGAACTCCTCCAGTGAATTCCATGGCCAAAAGCAGTAACTGAATGATATTTTGCCAAGTGTGATACTGTGCGAGTCTTAGGAACAGTAATGAAAGGAATATTTAATGGTCTCATGTTAGACATTTTCAGATCTCTTAAGAAGGATACAGTCTATAAAAGTTTTAATATGCAAGAAGTAACTTTGTATGAATATGCACAGTATTATTATTCTGTTGACTGACAGTCAAGGCAATTTAATATATGCCAGATTTTTAATGATACTTATGCTATATTTAAATGCATAAATATTAAAAGGTGGTCCAAAGTGCAGCCCCGGTCCTAATATTTATACAGGATTAAGGTGTTACAAAATTAATCTGAATCTTGAAAGTTGTCCCCAAGACAAATATACCAAATGTTGTGCTGTCACATGTTCAAAGAGTTTCAAATTTACCATTCTGGCTCTTTGTGGACAAGAATGGATTTTTCCATTCTGCCCACCTTGGCTTCAAAGGTAGACTCAAACACGGATTCTGGGTGTATCTCTGCATCCACCTACATATACTAAGACTAGTTTTCCTCTGTAGAAGGCTAATACAAATATCAAACTTAGACCAACCCACTAAGTTTCACATAAAAAAGATTCCTCAAGATCTACAGATGTTACTTCAAAGAGTTTTGAAGAACGTTCACTATCATCACACCCTGTTGTTGCCTGAAGCTTAAAATACAGGGAGAGACCAAATGTCAAGACAAACACGTTCAGTAACAAAGCCAAGGAGAGGCCACTGTAGTTTCAGTATTTGTTTAAAAAATATATGAATAATTAAAGAACATGTTTTCTTTCTTTGCTTTTTAACCTAGAGTTGTTCGTGGTGATGAACTACGAAATTATTTTTGTGATCACTTGTGCGAGCACGTACTTGTTGCTGGAATAAACCAGATTAGATGTAAATGTCATGGAAGGAATATATTGCTAAAATGCAAAAAAGAACTTACTTACAGGGCTAGGTCTCTTTTTTATATATATTTTTCTACAACTTTGTAGCAATTTAGATTCCACGTGAGAAAGGCCTTATCAAATATGCAGTTTCACAGCATCCATTCAATGTAGGTATTTTACAAGTTACATTTACCTAAACAGCTCACATTATACATAAGATCTTATTTCTGATGATATCAGAGGACAGATGGCAGTTAAATTATCCTTTTTTCCACAAGAGCTCTGAAGAACGGAAGCAAGGGGAAAGCACAACCGCTCCCTTTCCACGGCCCTGTGCGAGGGTGGAAACATCTCCACTCTCCATGACATTCGCCAAATGGAAGATCAGCAGTCTCTCGGAATGGCCTCAACACGGACAAATGGCACCGCAAAATAACTTGCAAGACAGACCCGAACCAAGGCTGTGGACTGATTCTGGGGCTGCCCCTCCAATCCACCTTCCCACGCCCCTCGGGGCGCGATAGGAGCAGCGATGCCAGCACGTGCTGCCGTGACTGGAGGCCGCTAGCTCGTGCCCCGCTCAGGGACAGGAGCCCTCCGGCACACACGGGACCTGGAAGCCAGCGAGGTCCGGAGGGAGAGCAGCCCCATGGCCCCTCCTGCCCTCATACACCAAGCTCAGTATTAAGGGCCCTTCTTTAACACCCCCCAGCAGGGGTATAAGACAACTCTACACCTCTATTTGAGTACCCTTTTGCCCCCAACAGTTTATTTTTAACTGCTGTAAGGGTTATTTTAATAGTTGGTTGGGGGTTTTTTTGGGGGGGGACAACACGCATAAATACAGAACTGTTTTCACCATATGAACATTTCTGTTTCACCTTCCTCTTTGAGGCATTAAGTTCATACAACCAAGGTGTTAATCATGTCTACCCCCTCATATTTATTTTATATAAACTGTCTAAGCATTGAATCTAAGCATTTCTTAACATAATGACAGCATTTTATTCTTAGAATCCCAAGAAATAGTTTTAGATCACTATATTCAAGATTACGGTAACATTTTCTCACACGGATTTAAAGTGATGTGATTATACTGCAATTGGGCTGTAAGTAGCTTTTCTTAGAATCTTATATCAAATTTCACTCACTCCAGTGAAAATCGTAAATTCCATTCTAGACTATGATTCAGCTCTACTACACTAGCAAATTATATCAAGTTTTAAATATAAAATTGATAGAGAAAGGGTGAAGCAGATGTAGACATTTTATAATAATCATAATGGAGGATTAGTCAAGACACTTTCAGGCTAAAATCAGTACATGCATAAAATCTTAAACATCTCAATTCTCAGTCATGTTGATACGATGGGTTCCTGCGATTTTTGCTGAAATTAAATACTTTCCACTTTAGAAATACTAATCATAATCAAATAGAAAAAAAGCACTTTTTTAAAAGTCTGTATTAACTCTACTTCATTATATGCAAGGCTCTACAAAGCAAGCCGTCTATTGCAAAGACAGTCTGTAGGGTATAACTCTGCTCTTCTCGCACGCATACCCGAATGAGAAGGAGAGAAAAGCCACCCAGGAACACACCAGCTCCGGCGCCCCAGTCAGCGACGGTTACCCCCAACCAAAGCTCTAAGCTGCAGCACGCAACAGGCAATGCCCTTCTACTCCTGGCAAGTCCAGGAAGGCACAGGGGAGCCTCAAGGATTTCATGCGCTAACCGTGTAGGAGAAGGGGTTCTACAAGAAACTGCCTGACAGGCACAAGGTTCGGGAACTTTCCTCAGACGAAGAGGTTTTCCAATTTGGAAAAAATATGTGTGTCAATGGTACAGATTGTAGATGCATGTCGGAAACGGGCACATAACACATCGCTTCCTCCTCTTTCTCTATCTTACATCAACCTTAAACCCGAAGAGTTTCTCCGCTATTTTGAGTTGGGGCTGGATTACAAATCCCACAGCAGGGAGGCCTCTGGAGAGTCTTCAGCAACAACTAACTTTATTTAAACATGCAAGATTGAATTGGATGCAATGCTCTGCAATAACAGTAGAGAAGAATTAAATTTAAGAGTGGAATAATCCCTCATGCTAGCTTGTATTCCTAATTTATGCCACTGAGACTAATCAGGCTTGATTTAGCTACCTTTAGCTTCCCACTGTTTCATACCAACCTAAAGGCAACGTTTTGGGCAGCAGAAACTTTATTTTGTAGGTGAGTAACCTACTTTAATTGCATTTTCATCCATTGCTACAGTCTAGCATTTTCTTCACTTAATTGGGTCAGTGTATTTCTTCTGGTAAGTGGGCACAGAAATTACTTCTGATATTGATTGCAGCCCCTGAGGTTCTGCTGAGAGTTGAGGACACACAAAGGGTACACGGCAAATTCCATTTATGACGAGTGAAATGACTAAAGCTTCAAACAAAACCATCACTCCCAGTAATTAAAAAAACAAAACAAAAAAACCCCAAAAAACCACACATGAAACCCCTAACGTTAAAATACTGAAAACTTACATTAAGCAAATTAATGCTGCTTAAGAAAAATCAGGTTGCTCTGTTTATAATCTTACTTCAAATGCAACCTGACCAATAGCCTCACAAATGCAGGGCTGGAAATGTCTAGCACCACATGGAAGCCATGGCCTCTCGAATCCTCAGGTGATCTTCACCACTGACGGTTCAAAATACTAACGACTAATTAGCGCTAGAATTAAGTGCATATTAAAAAGTACACCAGGCATCTCAGTAATGTAATCTCTCCTCGTAATTTTCAGATGCCACAGAAAAAACCCAATGTTTTAAAATAGATGCCTAAAAATGGTAATAAAAGCTCTCTTGACCAGTCAAGTCCTACACTTCACGTCTTGATGTAAGCAAACCTGAGCTTTGATACATGCAAATTCTTGGGTTTCTTTTATTGAAGTATAAGAGACACCAGATCCTAGTAACATTGCTGCTGCCGAGCTGTTTCACAGGTCACAACACACGCTCTGAAAATATCCTCCTAATTTAGTAGACTGAGACAATTCAGCGTCTTACGCTATTCACACCAAAGATGTTCAGGAAGTTGAATGCTACTTAGTTGAATGTAAAATAATCAGATTTAGCTTTAGTATGAATTCAAACTAGATGCATGAATTAGCTGTAATCTCTTCATGAACCTTCTTTGTCTGAATGTTGAGAAACTATGCAAGATACTCCTAGGAATTAATTACAAGCCAGGTTAATAATTGGAGCTCAAATGAGAAAAGTCACCAGCTTATGTCCATGTAGGACTCTTAAGTTTTCCTTATCAGCTGATGGCATGATGGTGATCTGAGCTCTACGGAAACATTTCTTGGGGAGTCTCTGAGACTGTTTTTGAAACAGAAACCATTCTGATGGAACCAAATAATACTTTGTCCTGTAACTGTGTGCTTCTGGCAGAGAGATGCCTGTTACACCAGCTGATAACTACTGGGAGTTCGGTCATGTTTATTTTGTATCTTGAACCTTATCATTCCATCCCACTTTTAAAATAGAAAATTTCCCAAAGATCAGAAATCTTTGCATAGAAGAAGTGAGACCTGGACTCAGTGCACCTTCAGAAAATCCTCTGTATTTGGGGCTTTTTCCCCAAATACCCAGGGCTAAAGCTGTCTCATTACTATATTATATTTTGGATCACATAATAACTTTAGTGACGTTTTATGACACTGACAGACTATGTTTCTGTGATATCAAAGTTGCATAGGAGTTGAGAACTACTAATCCCACGTCCAGTTCTGTTGAGCAAGGGAAAGGATGCAAAACCATGCAAGGGAGCATGAAACATGAAAATTGCTTTAGAAGTTCACAGTAAGAACAAATCACAGGAAATCCACAAGGTTGGTTGCTTCACTGTCTGCAAAACTGGGGAGATTTTGCTCTACCATAAAATTTCTCAGTCATTTTTTTTACCTGAATTGGGAGACACTGCACACTGTTAGTGGGAATGCACCGAAGAAGGCAGGAACAGAGGAATAGCATGTGATGCTCTGGCAGCTCTCTTGCCACCAAAAGAGGAAAATACCAACCAAGGGTGGGGAAATAACTAATTTGCCACAGTAAAAACTAAATGTTATTATAAATCATGACTTCCTCTTCATTTGTACAAGCATCCAGAATAGTTTCTGATAATATTTTATTGTCCAGTGATTTTTAAACTTAAAAAATCCCTAACTGAAACAAAACCATCCTCAAGATAATAGTTTTGCTGGTAATTGCTTGCCTGATCTGCCCTGGAATTATTACAACAGTTCTCCAGTGAAAGAGATTTCCTTTGCTAATCAAAACAAGGTTGCTCAGCAGTATTTTCAAAAGTGGTTATGAACAACTTAAAATATATATATGTATTTTAATGGGAGAACTGAGTTATCAAATACTATATACATAGTCTGGTTTTGAGAGGAATAAAATGATATAGAAGTGCTATAAAATGATGTACAAGTGCTAGGTACTAGGAGGCGGAGAAAGGGTTGAAGAAAGGCCTATAGAAAGGTATAAGACGACAATGACTATCAGAGCAGGATAATAAAAAATAGCTTATCGGATAGATAAGGAAAAAATAGACTGAAAACTGGTAAGAGAAAAGGGACGAAAATAAACTTTGAGGAAAGACATAACACATAACAAAGGAGAGGTATTCAAAATTAAAAGAAAAAAGATTCAGAAGTTTGTGATACCTTGTAAAACATGATTTTGAGAGCATCTAGAAACAATTCAAAGCATATGCATTTACATACACTTTCATATAAATGTCATTTTTTCATGTTTTGAAAAAATGGACAGCTTGTAACAGTGAATATGAAATTTAAGTTAATCTCATATTTCCAGACCACTAATAGTTCTAGAGAAAAAGGCCTTTGTCCTTTGTCTTCCACACAATCTTATGTTTTTGCCTTCCCAACAGCATGGAACAGTTGTCCACGTCCACGGGAAACTTGGGGTAACAGGCCACGATGATCCTTCACACATGTCTGTACAGCACCTTCCTTACCACCGCTGAAACCAACAACGACAGATTACGAGTGACACCAGAATCTCTTCCAGCACTATACTCTCACCGTCATCCAACTGTACAACCAGCGGTTTGTACATAAGAAACACCTCCGCTTCTATGTATATACACCAAAACCCAAAACGCCCACATCTCACATAAATCAAAATGCAAACAATAATTGGTGTAAGGGTCATCAAGGAAAACCAGAAATCTGCAGTGGCACTCACCGGGGAGAGAAACGATGAAGGGTTATTTGCCAACATAAATCAGGCTGTACCATTTGATTCAGGTGGTGGTGGTGTGCTATATTCCAGGAACTGGAATATCATCTGTAGCTAAACTAGCTACTATAAAAAAAATAATAAAAGGGCTATCAATTTTCATGTCAACATATAACTATATCATCCTCTGCGATAAGAAAAAAGTTTCTGCCACGTTGTAATACTTAACCATGCATGTGTGAAAGGGGGATAAGGAGTGAGCGAGGGTGCACGTATTGATTACATTCCTTAGGGATATGTATATACTAAGTGCTTCACAAACAGAACACTAAATTCAAAGAATACCCAATCTCTGTAAATATGGCACGTCTCTATAAACCCTGCACCATTCTCAAATGCAAATTCACTCCTCCGTTTTGTGCCGTAAATGTAAATTTGGGGGAAGTCAGGCCCCTTTCCAGCCTCTTCATCCCCTTGGAAGCACAATCCATGCTGCTGGCTCAGTAACCTCTGTCTCCTTCAGAGATACAGAATGGTGTTCAGCTTGTGAATATCACAGCGCTTCAACCTCATTAATGGATTTTTTTATTAGTAGAAACTAAAAATGGCAATTTCACACACTCCCCTCACACCAGAAGTTCTCGGGTCATCTAAACAGAGCCATCAACATTTCGAATGATCATCGACAACAACGAAGGAGATTTACAGCATCTCCAGCTTCCATAAAATGGTTCTATGCAGGATTCAATTTCAGCTATCAGCAGCAGTGGGAACCAAACTAAAGGACATTCCAGTGACTCCAAGTCACGATGTCAGCGCTGCCACCTGCAGCCACGTTATTAAGTGACCTCAGGTTCCGGAGAAGATCTCATGGGCATCATGCTTCAAGCCTCCACCCACTTGCTTATTTAGTTATTCGCTCTGTAATTCAGTATCCCTTTGCTTATGCTGATACAAGTGTTTTTGAGGTCCCACTGCAAAAATGAAACACCAACCTTGCTAGGATTTGGGGAGGTAAATGCAATTCAAGTTTCTTTTTCATCTAGGGCTAGGAATGAAGAGTGGAGGAAGGAACTCCTTAAGCTAGCTGTAATGACAAACCTGGCACGTTGTGAAAGCTCACATTTATTTACCACGAGAAATGGTCAAATTTTCAGTAATCATCTTGCTGGCTACAGGGGACTCTTTTGGAAAAGTCAGCTTTTACACAGAAGCTGAATTATTAGAAAACTGGCTTGGAAGGGCCATGCTGGACATTTACAGATCTTATTTACTCATTGAAGTATGTCAGACATTCTGTACACAATTCACTCCTGACTAAGGAACAAAATGCACATGACCTAATGGAAGCAGTGATGATTAAGATTTATGTAACCGGTAGATCAATTACGCTTTGCTGTCGTGCACTACCGAGAAGCTTACGGGACAGAAGCAGGATTAGTTCAGGACAAGGGAAATTATACATGTAAGAGTTAAAGCCTAAGAAAAGAGATCTGGCTTATATCAAGTTGACGCTTCAGATAAGAGACTGCATTATAACAGGTTATAGTTGCAAAAATAATTTTGATTGGCATATCATTTATACTAATCACTGCTTGGAACCCACCCAGAATATGCAGTGTACTATAAACTGTTAGGAAATGTATCTGTGTATTGTTCAATATTTACAATGTGCTTTATTTTGTAAATATAAGACCTGGCAGAAAAATGGAGAGCATTAAAAATAGTTCTGCTTAAAAAGAATACCCTTTTCCCTATAAAAAGAAGTATTTCACTAACAGCAGTTTGTAATTTTGTTCAAAAATGTTCACAGTGAAGCTAAATAAACTTTCAATGGGGAAAATTTGATTGCTTTGTTCAGCTGCTCAAACAGATTTCTATCTCTGCTTGTTTGCATATTTCTGAATATTCTCTTTCAGGCCCACACCATTTTTGTTAGAAAAATCAATTTTCTGTTGGACAAAAAGTGAGATTTGGTCTAATGATTTTAAGCTTTTAAATAAACATGAACCGAATGGTGTAAAGAGCTCTCCTTTTAAGAAAAGATCCTTGCTGTTTGGAAAGACAAGAATTCTTTGCATTCACAGATATCAATTGACAGCAACAGATTTTACCATGAAGAGAGAAAAAAATATACAAGGGCAAACCAAAAAGAGCTGCAACCTAATTATGTAGCTACAACACAGACTGATGCTAAGTTTAATTTTTAAGGAACACTGTGTACACACATCCATATACCAAACGAAAGAAACATTAAACTACGATATAAAAGCTTTATTATTGATTTTCCAAAGCTCAAACAACACTCATGTTTATGAAATTGTTTCCTCTGCACCTGAAGAGAAGGATTGTTCTAAAATCCAACAGTTCTGCAGAATCCTTAGCAAACACCGACCAAACGCAATTTTTTTCTAGGTCTGTTCAGCTCTGCTAATAGTTATTGTTTGCACAACTGTAACTAAGTACATTACCAACTAGTTGTTCAATCTATATAAATTTAAGAAACACACATTGCCAAGGAGTGACTCATATATCAGTCTATTATATGCTACAGAGCTGACTGTATTAAACAAATCACTTTCCCTACAGCTGAAGAATAGAAGCTATATACAGAGCAGAGGTTATTGTCTAATTTAAATCTTGGCTCCCTTCCCAGAGCTGTACAAGATTCCAATTTGTGGAAATGTTACTCTCTGCTACTGCCAGAAAGGCTACAGAAAATGGTATTGGGTGCCTTCCAGAAATATGTCTGCAAAATGCCAATCAACAAGTCACTAAAGATTAACAGTATGACTGTACCAAATTAATTTAAATTATAGAAACATATGGCTAGGATGTTTGCACTGCACTTAACACAACACCTGCTTCACAAACAGCTAAGTTTCCTTCCACAGTATAAAATAATATATGTCAAACACCTTCAACCTGATTCCTATAAATGGGGAAAAAAATCAGTTAATAAGCAGTAACCAGGGGTTGCCACTATTAGCTACAAGCCACCATTTTGTAATGGTTAGACCCCTTATCTATTTAAAATTCTACATCAACCCAGATTAAGTGGTCTTTTCCCATCACAGAAAAAGTAATTAGCGATGACAGAAATGAAGGAAAAAAGATGACAGAAACAAACATCTTTCTATTCCATTTTAGAAATCCAAAATTGTAGGTTGATTTTGCTAAAATACTTCCAGTCTTATAACAGTCCTTCAAACACAGTGCTATTGTGTCTTCTCTCTCTCTCCATATATATATATGAAAAGTTGACATTCTTAAGCAAAAGCCACTCCTGAAAGGCACTATAAGCTCATGAAAAGATTAACAATGACACACCAAACATATTTCCTTGATGTGTTTTTTCCATTATTTTTCTAAAACTCCTTAATATGTAAGATCATGTCGTCAAATAAAAAAAAATTAAAAAAATCAGTGACAGTCTTAGACATATTTACACATTAGTGTATCCCATATTTCAGCTGAAGAGGAAGGGAGCTGTTTTATGTTTCTCTCCGCTGCTTTTCTATTATTGCCTAGCTAATGGAAATACATCAAACAAATGTTCTACAAGAGCAATAAATATTAAAGTTGACCTATCCATCTGGAAGAAATGAGAACAATACTGCTCACTTTTAGGCCAAATATGACACTGATAAATGAAGCCGTGAGATTCCATCACACTTTCAGCAACCTGGGCTAAGCGCCCACCACGTGATTCTTGTACCAGCAATTTTCTCCATTCATCTTCATTAGGCAGTCACTTGACCTGCCTCCTAACATCCCTGTCAGGTTTGAACCTTCAGGGGGCTTGTTGTGCTTCCTAACAACGTACTCTAAAAGCTCTATTCCCTTCTGGAAAAAAGCTCAGATGAACATAAAAGACTATATGAGCCATTTCTTCTGGAGAGAGAACCATCAGATGCTACTCATGATTAAAAAGGAGATCGCAGCACCGCGTGTGTGACAGTAGGAACAGCAGTGTTCTTCCAGTCCAGAACCAGCAACACAGCCTGGCAGAAAGCACAAGTAGGCAAAGCAATCACCCCTTCGGCCACCAAAAGACAATTACACATTCAAATGAGAATGTACGTAACCTCTTGTCACAAACGAAACGCCCTCCATTTCCTCCCTCAATCACTGCTTTGACGCAAGCTGGAATAAGCAGCCGTAGCATTCTTAACCTAACATAATAAGAGCGCTTCATCACATTAGCAGTTTTACATTACATCCTCATTATTTTCTTTTTCAACAGTATAGTAACAAGAGCAGTGATTTGATTATTCTGTAATAGTGAAAATGAATACCAATTCAATATGAATTTGCCAGTATAATAAAAAGCTCCTAACAGGATTCTCAGAGACCTCCTAGAAAGGCTGTTTATAACTTTATGATCACTTAGGGAAATCAGAAAGGCTAAAGGCACCAAAAGGTGTTAAGCTTTTGACATTAAAACTATCTCAGACGTTCATGCAAGTGCAATACCTTCGTTAGGGTAGATCTACAATGTTTATCTGACAAACATCTGATGTATCGACTCTGTTTTTCTATTGCACACAAGCCGCTTATCTTTCTTTTTTCAAAGAAGTCTTTAGAATTATAAATTCTGTAGACTGTCATGGTAATGTAGCAATTAAAATACACCCACATAGATTTCGTTTAGGCAGTAAGTTCTTCAACCCTTTTTCATGTTGATCAGGTCTTACATGAGTGGTTCCATACAGCTGCTAAGCACACCAGGGACTTACTCATCCAGGAAAACATTGCTGAATGCAAGTAAAGACTGCAGAAACAAACAGAAAATAGGTATCTATGATACAGAGGGTAAGATGGATTTCACTGTGACCACCAGAAAATGACCAGAGACTTCTTTTATACAAACCAAATAGAGTCCTTTCATGAACAGATACTTCAGTCATGGTAAGTTGGATTTACAGCACTAAAATTTTTACTTTTCTTTTTAGAAGCATTCAAACTGTGCCTAACTTCAAGGGAAAACATAGAACATCTTATTTTCCGTCATTATTTTACAGGGTTCTACAAGGATCAGAAACTATGCTGAAATACTGAAAACATTTCCAAAAGTGCGGACAAGAAAAATTATTAACAGATGTATGATTTACAATCAAGACCTGGCATAGGTGTATTTATGGTAGGTACATTAATTTCCTGACTACAAAATGCATGACAGGTAGTAACTAAGTAATCGCTGATAAGGTGGTGCACTTCCCTGCACAACATAAGGAATGCTTGTCTATGAGCTGGAATGCTGATCTGAGCTGCTTTATAATCGTAATTATATGTTCTTACATCAGCATTAGAGCAATCACACAACAATCCCTGGCAACGTTTTCATCAGGCTTTTACAAGACAAGGGACAATTCACAAGAAAGCCATCGGTGGCATTAGGTTCCACCTGAGCCAAGCCAGTATTACGCTGTATTAGTATAATCTGCATTAGTATCTGGATATCCGCATTAGTATCTGTGACTGCAAATGCCTTTACCAATACACAGTGAGCCTCTTTTTGGAAGCAAAAAAATGGGTTCTCTCTTACTTGCTTGATGAGATGCTGAAGATTTCAGGCCCTGTGCACTGATTCCAAGGTCAAAGTTTGTCACGTTTCCTTCACCGACGACATAGGCCTTGGCCATTTTCTTTGTAGGAACAGATTCTCTCAAGAATGAACGAATGTCTCTGCGATGACAGAGACATTAGAAAACTTCACAAGTGTTTTTCTCCTGTGGCTCAGTCTACAGCTGCTGCAAACAGCTGATTGTCAACATCAAGCAACTTGGAAAGATCAGCTTGTAGATCCAGTGGTTCTCAAACCCAGCCACGTGCCCATTTACCTACAAATTCTCTTTGTCTGAGGTGACTTCTTCCAAAAGATTAATACCAAGTTAATAATGAAACAAACTGCTCTAAACCAGTCTCTGGTTACAAAACGACAATGACTTTTCAATATTTTACCAAAGTCAGTTCCTGAATGAAGCCCAATTCCAACAAGATTAGAAGAATTGTTTTGCCAAGGTTGGGAGCTAGAAAAATCAAAACACTAAACAATGAAAAAGAGAGGCCTGAGGCAGTTTTCAAGGAACTTGTTGAAAAAAACAAGTGGGAGAGAGATCTTAGCACAGCCCCCAAAGATGATCCTATGTACAGCAAGAGCTACCAATGTTACATGAAAGTCTCAGAAGGCGTGAGAGAGAAACTACTCTTAGGTCTCAGAAGACCTGATCAAGGGAAAAAAGCAATCATTTCATCTGCTTCCCAGAAGCCATACATATATGTAGGGAGAATCCCTATATGCTAGAGTTAAGAGGGGAAAAACCCCCAAGCAAACAACAGATATTCCAAGAAGTGGAGTCAAACAAGAAAGAAAACAGATTTTCACCTCAGCTAGCTGATGTTTGCTGTGGAACATTTCATCAAAAGTGATGATGATGTGTTACGATAATGTCAGCTTTACCATCACCATCATCTGGCATGCCAGAATTATTCTATGGCTCTTGATGATGAAGTGGCTCTTCAGTTCTTCAAGACTGAGGGACGTTAAACCTGTAAAAGTATTTGCTAAATACCTTCAGAAAAAAAAAAGCAAAAGTATTCTATATCGCTTGACTTAGGCTACGCATACAGTAGCGCAATATCCTAGTTGGAATTAGCCTTTCTCTGAGTAGAAACTTCAGCAAGGAGTTGTACCTTGACAGCAGCGAGCTCATCTTAAATTTCATTAACTTTTCTTCTACATTACTTTCTTAACTTTATTCAGAATGCCCTTTCAAATGCAGTTCAGCCATGAACTCTATCATTTATAGCGCAGCATTGTTTGTGTCGAGTCTTTGCAGCAGGGTTATCACTACAGGTTAATGGATTTGTGTTCTGAGAAGCCATGATTAGAATAGGTTTACCAATAGTGACCTGTGTTCTGCATTATACAGTGAAAAACATGTCTAGCAGCATGATTGTTATCAACCGTCAAAAGAGATACTGAAAGCCGTGTATAGACAGCACTAAACTCAGATGTTTTTATGACTCTATATAGGTATTGTGCAGCGGTTAAATTTGACATGTACAAATTGCTGAAGTGAAGATTTGCAAAATAACAGTATCTATCAATGCTAATGGCTTAGTTTAGAAAATGATGTGCAGAATTTCAAGCACAGCACGAATATTCGTGGCACTTTAATGGACATTTTCATTAGCAGAGGTTATAACAATGGCAAAAATCTGAAATTTTATACAAGGTGTGAAGTTATTACAATAATTCCACAAAATTCAAAGAGATACATTCTTACTGTTGGAGTAGACATTAAAAATTAAGACCCTTGAACTCCCCTCCCGATACAGCTATTCCAGTAGAAAAATCAAGCACAAATAAAGGAATAAGTTTTCATAAAGGCTTTGTAAGTTTTCTTGTCCCTTCTGTAAAACTTTTTAAGAACTGTTCAGTACAAAGTAGTAGAAAACTTAAGCTGTCGTGGCTTTTCTCTTCCTCTTTTTCATTATGATACATGAGCTGACATCAAGGAGAAAAAACACAGAAAACTCATTTATATTTTAAGTGGACTATAGAGCTGCTTGCTATGCTAGCAGGGCATCAGAAATCGTCATAAGGGGAGCATTTAATAGTAACTATAACATTAAAAAGAATAAGTAGTATATTCGAGGTAGAAAGCCAACTAATGACCTAGCGAGCAATAACACTTGCTGTCAGAACAGACTGCACATACAATGCAGGCTTGGACTTTCAAACCATTATGTATGCACAGCTAGAGCCTTCCCTTCTTCAAAATTGGACTTTTACACATTGATTCTTTTAACAAATACAGTGATACTGAACCTATTCAGTTATGAAATGAGCATCAATGAAAAAAGCTTGCAAGGAAAGACTTCAATGCACAGGTTCAAAATCTAAGCCCTTCATAGCATCGCATCTAGAAAGTCATTGACTTTCATGAGAGCTTTACCTAGCGTGTTTCCAGTTCCTGCGAAGGAAAGAATTCTTCCCAAGTTCAGTTCAGTATGCTTGGAACAACTTGGGCTGTGGGGAAGAGTGATTTCAGATGGTCTGCATCAGTCTCATTCACAGGTATGGCTTAGAGAAGCTCAGATTTTGACAATTGTTTGTCCACTATTTCAGCTACTTGCAGGCGGGCACTGCTGCGCTCCCCAAGAGCAGCAATGACTCTGTATTCCACGCACACAGCTTCTGTGCTCTACACAGCTGAGTTCTATGATACTTTAAAATTCAAGTTCCTTTTTATTTTTTTCCCCTCCCCAATAATTGGCCCTGAATTGTCAAACCAGCTAATTACACCAACTGTTTGTTACACTTAAACAAAATTTAAAAAAAAGCCCACTCGGCTTTCCTTTGCAGGCAGTAATATATTTGCATCTGACACATGTTGTCCTCAGGATATCATTTCATTGAGCATCTCTTCCTCATTTAGTGTAGTAGCTTCATCTGCCTCAGTTCTTGTTACAGCTTGTTTAAACTGTTCTCAGAGAGACTTTTTTCCTACCTAACACCTATTACACCAGCTACAATACTTCTGACCATGCATGCTGTGCTACGAGTTGCTGATGATCATTTCCAGGACAGTGCCACTGATGTACTGTTTTCAGTAATAGTCGTAACAGCACTTCTCTTTACAGGGAGCTGATCAAAAGGTGCTAGAAAAGGTCCTTTGGCCCTTGAATATTCAGTTTACATGGAATTTTACTGGTGTCTCCACACAGCACGCTCACCAGCTTTGATCTGAAACATCTGTTTATGGCTTGCCAAGACAGTAACTCTTTGAAGGAGCATCTTCCAGGCTTTCTGATGTGAACCTCTGTTACAATGAAATAATGAGCTCCGGGATAATGACTCCAAAATAATAACCTCTGTGAAATACCGAAAGACTGAGCTTTTAGATAACTGTCCTAACTTCTGCTGTTACCACAGTTAGATAAACTGCCCTAAAGGCTGTATTTTCTAAGCCTGAAAGCTGTCACACCACTGTCAATGTACTAACCATCAATTGCTCAATGTGATAGAGCAATTCAGCCCATTCCACTCAAATAAGTGCTTTCAGGATTCTGTTCCAAAGAACATTAAACTCATTTCTGTAGCGTAGAAGGTAAGTACCGTCTACAGAAGAGCATCTTCCTACATGGAACCACACTATGTTAAAAAAAATAAATCATGAGTAATGGAGAATTCTGGCATTTGCTGAACTGAAGCACCAACCGTACCAAGTTGCTGTTACGCAGACATCTACAGGCTGAAAAGGCCTCAGATGTTATTGACTATGAAATGCGGTTTCTTTATTTTCAAAAATCCAGACACTACAAATAAGCTGCCTTGAAAAAAGCAGTATTTTGAATGCCAAGAAAAGTATTTAATGCAATGTGATGCAGAACACACACTTCAGTATTTTTCAGGAAAGCATTCACAAACATTACCTTTTCTATAGGGCTTAGTGTATTTTGAAGTCTGCATAAGAAAAAAACATAAGCAGAAGATTTGGTTTTCAAAGGGTAATGTCTTTGTCTTCTACTGCATAAGCAAATAGCTGGTAGTTCAGATATCTTTTTATTCTGGAGGAAATTAATTTACACCTTATTGGATGATAAGGTCTGTTCTTGAAAGCAGAAGAGAAAAATATAATTAAGAGCACCTAAACAACGCCCAGTCCAAGTAAAAGCACTTTACTAAAAGTACAAATACCCTATGAAAAACTCTACACAACTTTGCTAACTTAAATCTATGTATGCTCTTTTCGAGCTTTTTTTAAACAATGGTATGTGTCATTTAAGCTAGAATCAAATCTGAAAGTGTCTCTATCCCTGAGCAATAACCAACAGGAACATATTCCTGTGAATTTTTTATTTTTCTGGCACAAGAAGATATTCTCACATCTGTTAGGGCTGATTTGGAATCACTACTCTTGGAAGACAGATTCTTTTATTTATTTCTTGAACATGATTCCCTGAAGAGTTAGAGAGGCCTCAGACACACAAATGGGGTAACCTAGGAAAACCCAACCTGTGCCATGGGGCAGGGGGAAATCGTTTTAATGCTACAGTGCAATCTCCTGAGCCCAGGGAACTGTAACCAGCCCAGGGACTTCCACTGATTACAGCCCAATGCAGCTTTTTAATTTCTTCCCTGGAAGCCACCGATACACATGTAACAGTCTCAAGGGAGTTATCTACAGGTTTCTGCATCTTACTAGGAACCACTTACTAGGAAAGGAAGGATGGAATTACAGCTAAGAAAAGATACCTACAATTCCTAATTCTGCCACCTGAGTCTGCATGACCTTGACCAAGTTACTTAACTTCTCAGTAACTCTTGGCCCTCAGAGTCTAACGAAAATAATAAAGCTTCTAACATTACAGGGTACAGATTTTAGGTAACAAGAAAACGTAAGTAGGAAAACTTAAAGGACTGTTGTTCCAAAGGCAAAGAGAATAAGCCAAAAGCACTAGAATCTGTAAGGATAAAGGATAAATCAGGCTCCAAAATTTAATCCCCAGGTCGTATGTGAATATCCAGTTGGGTATCAAATTAAGGAGCCAAAAAAGTGGTAATATTCATACAGCCTCCATTTACAGAAAATTTCTGATTAGAAACTAATTCTTTATAATTGCTTCTACTTCTGTTATCTAAGGTTTGTTAGACAACCAAAAACAACCACAGAAAGCCACATGCTTACAGGTTGAGTGAAGATGTAGTAGTCTTTCTTTGGAGGTACCCTGGCATTTGTTTGCCCCTTCAGTGTAGCAGTGCCACATACAAAACACAAAGTCCCCTCCGCTGGCTTAGGGCTGGCTCTGCAGAGCACTGTCCTTTGGTTCTTGCTTGTGCGTAACTTGTAGGCAGCCGCGTTCCAGAACAGAGGCTACAGCCCTGAATGAAAGCAGGGTTCACAGTCGCAAAGTTTCTTTTTGATCTAGGTCTTATCAAGCTGTGGTCTTCCCTTTACCAGGCTTTCTGCAAAATGGTGGCATTGTTGGCTACCTGTAGAAACACAGGAACTTGCTCTAGGTTTAAACACTTTTGAGAAAAATGGCAGGTTCCTATGGGCTTTAGGGAAGAGAACACTGAAGCAGAGATTTTTAAAGCTCATACTTTTGGATTTAGACACTTTCTGTCTAGACCTCAGCCCTGCGCACTAGGGTGCAAACTTCTAAACCATTTAGGTTTCTAAATGACACAAATATTATTTGGTGAATTAGTTCTTGGCACTACAGGATCACAGAATGGAACAACCACTCATAAGAAGTGACTGATGGATTTTATTCTGGTAACGCATCTGACTGACTCAAATAATTTACGACTTCTTTTTTTTCCCTTAGTACAAGGATGACTGTACAATGCAGAATATTAGCGATATGAAGCTATTTCAGTTGTATATGTAGTATTCGTGTGCAACTCAATACTTCCCCCTACACGTGCATATAACTGCACAGAGCAGCAACTGCTGCTGCTGCCTATGGTAACTGTAGAGCAAGCCAAGGCTGAAGATCTATGTTCTTTAAATATTTGCTTAATTCTCTTGCACAGAGACATTTTTCCATTATTCACCTTGATGATTTAAAATATAAGTGATACTGCCGCTGCACTTTGAGTTAGTGAATTTTATAAACGGTTTATAGAGCTTAAGAATGGCTGCTCCCTCCGAGCCAACGAATAATGGATGTTAATAGTGGTGTGAGATCACAATGTCCAGAGCCATTCCTTCATGCAGGTAAGAATTCAGAACCCACTTCACTACCATTTAATCTAGTTTTATTCTGGTGTGAAGTTGTAGGTTTCATTTTAATCGAGGAGGTACATAAAGGTATATTTCTACTGCATAACCCTGCATGGGGAATGCATAAAAAGCCATGAATGTTCAATGTGAGATAATCTTTGTATCTTAAACTATGACACTTGCATTATATATGCTATTTATTTATATTACTCATGGCACAAGTGGCAGACCGATCTCACTGAGCCTGAAGCCAGCCCTGACGTGCAGCGTTCCTGTAGATGAAAGCCAATGCTTTCTGGAGCTAGAAGCTTTTGCTTCACTCCTGTGAGCTAGATAAGGTGACGCTGAAACTTCCGAAAGGTTGCCGAGGACAGAGGAAGGAATTGTAGAAACTGCTGTGCTGGAAAATTGCACTGCAATAGAATAAATCATAGGAGAGCCACAGGAGTTGCATTTGCCTCCTTTCCATTTTTGCTAGGAGCATGAGATGGAGGTTGGCCCAGGAGACAGACTCCAGCTCACCACATAAACTGTAGGCACTGATATTTAAGACTTTTATCAATTACCTTGCTTACACTGTGCACCATTCCTCTACCTAAAAATGAAGCATCTAATAGGTAAAAACAACTCCTTGTTTTTAAAGAGGTTTGCATTTTGTTTCTCTTCTGAACTGTGGCTTTAAATACATTTGTTTTGACATGATCTTTGCAACTGCATTTGGAGCTAATACTCAACGCAGAACTATTTATACGGCTCTAAATCATTGGCTTACAAAGCCTGCTTTCTTTTGGAACGAGCTTCGCTGCAAAAGGAACGCTGCGCAAAGAATACTTCCCAAGAAAAAGAAAATCGGAAAGCACAAAAGATGCTACCTTCGCAAAAACACAGCATTTGGATATTAGATTATAATTAGGTTTCTATTCCAAGTATTTCAGTGCACACTCTTAACCTTAGACAACTGTGCATGAACCTTTTTTTAATTAGCATGTTATCTTTGGTGCAATTAATGTCTTGTACCTCGTATGTTGTCTTCAAATTAAAACTTTTACTATCTGAGCATTATTAATTAATCAATGTGATTCTAAGAGGGAACAGACATCATTCAAGAGAAAGTCACTGTTTTTAGAATGTCACAGCCACTGACATTTCAGAACAATTATTTAGCTGTCTTCAAATACTACAAGGCTATTACCTTCAGCCTACGCTGTCTTTGTAGAACATGCACAAAAACTGTGACATAATTATTACTTAAATTGTTTTACATCTGTAAACAATTTGTTGTTGCATTATACAAAACATCTAACTATTGTGGTCAAGAAAATTTTAGTAAAAAAGAAAAAAAAAAATCTGTAATAATCCCCTCAATACAGTCAAGAACATTCCTCTCTATTAGGGCCTGTAGTAAAGCATATAGACAGTAGCACCAATTCAACGTAAGCAGCAATGCGATTGTTTGACCTGAAGATATCAATATAGATGATGATCTTTTATAAGCCACTGTGCCAACTTGATTTACTGTGATGAAGAATTTCATAGCCTAATAGCTTGTCGCAATACATTTGATTTGAGACATTAAAAGAGGAAATAATTTAAAAAGATGATTGTCCTTATAAAATACTTAAAAACTCCAGCAGATTTACAGTTTTTCTATCACATATCAGATTTAATAAAAGTAAACAGAAACCAGCATAATGTGGCTAGTCTCCATCAACAAATAAAGCTATCTTTTTTAACAATAAATTTCCTGTGCCTAAACTAGAAACTGTTTATGTATGTTTATAAGCAAAGGACTCCTTAATCTGTATTGCACCAAAAGAAATTAGTATATTCCCCAGAAAACACAACAGGAATCAGTTACAAAACAGTGCATTTTCTTTAACTGGCTTAGAAAATGAAAAGCACGACCTAGAAATACTTAACAGATGAGATGAAGATTTTCTTAGAACTGCAGCACATCAGATTCCCAGTTTTCTTCCACAATTACTTGATCCTATACAGCCTTAAACCTGAAAATTTAGGACAATGGGGCAGCTACCTACCATACAATATTGCTATATGCATAATGATGTAAGCAGACTGCCATTCTAGTGATTTGACTTTGCAATTCCTCTTTTTACCGTAATTATTCAGTTGTTATTAACCCCATGTAAACTAAGATCCATATATATATTGTTACAGTGTACCTAGTTTAAAAAAAAAATCCTGAAACCCACAGAAATAGACATTCTGAGTCAAAACACCACTGGATTTAAGAAAAAGAACTTGCTCCTACTTCTTACCTCTTTATTCTACTATAACCATAAATGGAAACAAAAATGTCAGTAGTCTCACAAGATGACTCATTAATATAGACTATAATGATACAGGATGGCAGTCAAATGTGCTGATACAGATTATATATGCAGACACACTTCATATACAACAACACACATTACGCACAGTCGTAATATGCATGAACGTATAGAAACGTCTGCAGTAGTGCCTAGACAGGTCTCCCAGAGCCCTCCACAGATAGCAATGAATTAAGCTTCAGAGCACTGCCAGAAGGTCCCTATATATTATCATCTCTATTTTCATAGAAAAAGTCAGTAACGGGCCAGAGACAATAAACGGCTTGCCCAAGGTCATACAGCAATGTAATAACTGAAATGGGATTGGAACCCAAATGCCCTGACTTTTATTTTAACAAATACATAGTGTTTCTTCTGTTATAATAAAGGACAGAAACAGAACATATGCTATTTTAGGAGAATACACTTGCTAGACTGCAGTAATCAGGTTTCATTAGCTTATTTAGAAAAATCTAGAACTATGTTTGGAACCACAGGACAAAAGAAGACAAAAGAACCACCACCAAATTGGTAAGGACTGAACTAGATTTGTATCACATCCACATCAATGTGAGTCAGTGAATTTTTGAAAAAGAATACAATTGTTTAAGCATAAAGACATTTACCAAAATTAATATCTTTTACCTTTCTTACCAAGAAACTAGACAGCCTTCACTAGACGTTCATAATAAAATGCAGAGGTATTCTGATGGTACTAGTTTTAAATCAAATGTAATCTCTATCTAAATGTATTTTCTTTAAAAAGTCACTTTCTTAATACACTAAGCCCCGAGAAATACATTTTCTGCTGAAATTACTCCATTCCTTTCATGCCACAGGGAGAAATACAAGTAGAATAGTCTGAACGAAGTCCTACTCGCTTAAACCATCTCTACCAAAGCCCAGATTCTAAAGGTCGCGTTACTGAATCACACTCGTGCACTTGCATAACCGATAGTCTGTTTGGATACCGCTCACTTTCAAACATCCCTAAGCCACAAAAATCATGATAATGGCATATTACAAATTACTACAGCACAAAACCTACAGATTTTCAACTACTGCTTCAAAACCAAATCTATTCTAGATCAAAATAATCGGTAGAGAAGACTGATGGAAAACAAGGTAGTGAACTCCGTATGGAACTGAAGAAACCAGTGTGGTGTCTGAAGAGACTTCTTTTTTGGCCTTCCAAAGAAAATTTGTTTGGAAGATCCAAACCACAAAAGACGGAGAACCACCCAACTGTTTCTGCTATGTTCCCGGAGAGCAGAGGACAACCTCCCCAAGAGGCACAAACTTGAATGCATTCCTCCAAATCCTCCTGGCTTAACATGTAACCATGAATTTTTTTGCCAGGGGCAGTGAGGAGAGGGATAGGATATATGTTTTTGCCCCCCACCTACCCATCGATGGTTTGTTTGTCTTTATTTCCATGTTTAGTGACAAAATTACCTTTTTTACATGTGGCAAGCTTTTAAATTCTAAAGAATTGTATCACAAAACACAGAAGCTTCATCCAAACCACAACTGTGCCAGAAGTTATTGCTTTTACTGACCCACCTACCAATTTTTCAATTCGTATGCTAGTGAAACTACTACATACAATAATTTAAAAGGTTGAAGTATCTAATCTTCCACAGACGACTGCTGAACTTCGAATGAACGATGGACGTTATATACTATATTTTTAACTTTTAAAAAATTCTTTCGTTAATCTGCAACCATTATTTTGGATTTTCCTTTCCAAGGACACGATGATTCTGATTAAGAAATTTACAACACTTTGTAACAAACATAGTTTTCAATTACATTTAATAAATCTTTGGTATAAATGTGAATAGCTGCTTATGCAGATGAATAACACTAAACAATTAATTTAATGCTACTGAGCAAATGTCATTAACATTTTTTGAAGACTGGATGAATATTAGCTTTGTTGGTAAATGACATTTTGAATATTTAGGGTTTTATAAGGGTGGTTCATTTCTTTATACAGCAACAAATCTTCAGACAGTATTTCTGTCTGGTTGTAGAAAACTACAATTGATATCTTTTCCATATATACTTAACCTCCTACAGATTTATTTGATTCTCAATAATTACTATTCTCTGGTAAGAGGCATATGTTATTACAGCACACTGCACTCCCACAAGCTGTCCACTCAGTGTATTTTAATAAATCTCTGCCAAAGCTGTATAAATTTGATCCTGTTTAAATTTAATAAGGATCAGAATATATCAAAGCACAGATTCCCATGGGAGAAATAGATATTTTGCATAGTTATTGAGTGCCCTATTCATAAATACAATGTGTAAGACCTAGACCATCAACCTTGAATTAAAAAGAAAAAGAGATTAATGTGTGCAAAGCCAGCTACTTCTTAAATAACTAGTGAAATTAGTGTTTAATAAAACATTTTTCCCTATACTACTGTTAAAGACAGCAGCACTGCTACAGTTTTAATATTAGCATTCTAATATGTAACTATTGAATATCTGCAGTATAGAAATACCTTTTCAGGTTCCTTTTGCGATTCTTTCTTTAAAGATTACCTACATAAGGACACAGATTGCTAAACATGTCAGCAAGTGTTTCTCTTTGGGTTATGCCTTATCCTTTTCTATTCAGTGGGACCACTGCCTTAACCACAACCAGATCAGCAACTGCAAGCCACAACTGTTGCAGAACCTGAACTAGGTTAGGACAATGAATAGCATGAACTTATATTTGACATCCATTTTCTTCCTTTTTCTGGAAGGATGTCTAGGAGAGGAATTAATGCTCTATTAATTCTAGGTAAATTTTGGTGATTTTACCTAATACCCTAGAAAATTTTATGTTCTATTAAGTAGATCATTTCAGTGCTTGCTGTGGCAAAATACCAGGAGACATAACTATGGAAACAGATGCTGATCTAGCATCTTATGAAGAATTTTGAGGATCACTATCATAAACACAAATATCGCATGCCTTCCAAATGCAAACACATTTATATAATTAGTTCTTCAGATTCCAATGCTTGCTTTGTTGTTGTTGTTTTAAAGAAAAACTGTTTGCATACAAGGGAAAAAACCCCAAACACCTAAACTACATTTCCACCACCACATGTAGAGACCACACCTGATAGCTGCTAGTTATAGAAATGATTCGTTAGTCCACTGTAGGAAAACCGCATTCCTTGTCATTGGTTTCTATTAGTAATTGCCTGTATAACTGTGTATACAACCTACCACTTTCAAAATAGCTCCTCTTTCTCCCATCATCTTTGATGGGTAGGGGATAAGGGGATAATAGGTAGGGGAAAGAAATCAGACTATATTTATCCTGAATTAAAATTCATAGTTTCAGAGTAAGAGCACGAAAGTCAAAAGACAAATCATTTTACACGGACTAGAGATCTTTCCATTTCCAATTTGCCGTTGTTTTCCAAGTCAGCCACTGAGAATGAAATCACAGATGGCTGAAATTAATGGGAGTTTTGCCACTGACTTCAACAGGCCAAAGATGTCATCCTCAGTATTTTACTATACACAGAAGCCTGATGCCAGAATTAGTACAGCTTTATGAAGTCCAGTACAACACAATTCAATCCATTGAAGTGAAGCCGATCATATCATCACTCAATCATTGTTCCCACTCACATCTATGGTAAGATTCATTCTTGTTTTCTTTTCCCTTTACCATCATATAGGTGTTGGAGCTGGGAAAAACCTCAGCCGTGTTTGTCAGCAATATCCCTTTATCCACTGTCGATATTATGTTGTTATGGTGAAAGTCCAGATACAAAATTGAAGTGGAAAATTCAAACTATATCAATGGAAGTGTGTGGAAACCACAATGCAGCCAACATGGCTTTTCCAGAATATTGCCATCGGAATCATACAGCATTTAAAACACAATTACTTTGAATTAAGATCAAACAATACCATGATATAACTATTCATCCTGGGTAAACACATGGCTAGGTCTTTTATGTGCCACCTGTAGCACAGGGTTACAATCTGTCTTCGTTTTCAAGAATTTTAGAAAATACTGTACGCCAAATGATGATAAAGTTGCATCCAATCGTTTAAGAGATTCAGTGCTTAAGCACAAAGAGGCTGAGTTAAGAGTACAGTGACTTAATTTCCTTGCTTTTACGGGTTTGTGTCTTTCAACTTTAACGTTGTATCAACAAAGCGCTTTGTGTTTATTATGGAGATATTCTGCTCTATTTCCCTTTTCTCAGTTCATGAAATTTTCAATATAACATGAAAAAAACAGCTCAAATTCCTATTTTGAAAGCCATATTGCCATTTTTATTCAGCCTGTATTTTAATATAGCATCAATATTTAACTACTTCATTAAATGAAGTGTGACTTTTATAGTGAAAATGTCAGTCTTCGCAGTTCATTAAATTCATTTAAAGTATAGCTGCTTGATTTTTTTTTCCTGGAGGAATAAAGGACTATTAACTGAAGACAAACTTAGCATTAGCATGTACTTTTTTCCTTCAAATTAATATTCAAGATTTGTAACAGTCTTTACAAATTTAAAAGATTGTTTGTATCCTTTTGCATTATCCTTATTTTTATAATAGATGTCATTTTTATAGCATATACAACTGTTTATCACAGTTGGATATGACCAGTAGGATGTCACAGAGGATATTAACATGCCACGTGCTATTATGAATCGGCAGAATTCTGCAAGTAGTATTAAAAATACATTATTTTGAACTGTGGCATCTGGAAAAATAAACTATATATGATGTAAAATGTAATAACTCTTGGAATCCAACAGGGTTATGAGTACTGTTTTTCTGTTTCATAAAACATTCTTTGATGAGTATCCTTTTTCAAGGAGGGTTTCTATTAACTAATACAAAAGAACACAGGGAAAGCGCCATTTCCAGAAAGGTAGCACCATGGTTTTGCCAGATGTAGGAAACCCTGGTCCATATTCTCTAGGGCTTCTGTGACTAATGTCTATAAAGCTGGAAAAGCTAATTATTTCTGATTAATCAATTGATGTGATTTATAAAATACTTTAATAAAAATAAAGCTGCTGCTTTGAAATGTACTAAGATAGAAAGTGGTGATATTTTCTTTTCATACTACTACTCCCTTAAGTGTTTGGAGTGGATCTCAATGACAGTGAGATCTTTGGTTTTGGAAGATAATCATGAGTCTTCTTCAATTTTAGTGTTTGGGCGCTCCCGGCCCCCAACCAAAGCAATTTGGTTAGGCTACTCCCTTGTAGTAATGAACTGAAGCACTACCATGATGATTCTCACACTTCCTATTCTCAGACTGCACTAAACGGTCAATGCTTAATTTACTACAATGCAGATGGTGATTAGGGGGAGGAGTTTGGACATGGACCTGTGACATTTTAAAGGGTTTCATTTTCACAGCTATAATATCCAGCTTCTGTAAATCAAATACTTTTCTAGTGTCTTAAATGCAGAATCCAAAATACCCTACCGCACGCAAACATTTAGGGGACACATTTTGGGTACCGTTACATACCATGAAGATTTAGTTTGGAACTAGGACTTTAGAAAGTATCAGATTATTCAATCTATGATTTTAAAGTTCACCATATTCCCCATTCCTCTCACACATGGGCACTTTAGCCTCCATGCAACCAGCAGTTGGCATCAAACTAGAGAGGAAAAAGAAATGAAGAATGCAGTTAATTAGTGCCTACTTAAGTTAAGAGCTTCCTTCAAGAGACATTCTTCCATGAATGCTGTACACAACAAAGTTTTATTTTCTAGGAAAACTACTTTGCATCTGCAAATTCGTGCTAAACTACTGTGATTTCTTTTTCTGTGTGTCAAAAGTAACAGGGTTTATAGGAAATTCTGGTGCTTGAACTACCTTCCTCTGCATGATTTTTTCCAAAGAGTACTATAGAAAATAAAAATTGAATTATCATGTGACTATAATTCTGAAGAAAGAAGAAACTCTAAAACTTAATTATAGAAGCAACAGCCCAGTCACATACATAAGAAGCTAAGAGGTACCAGTGACACATGTTCCAGATTGGCGTTTGAAAGAAAGTCTTTACACACTGTTATTTTCTATACTGTTACATCCGCCAAACCAAACTGACGGGCTCTAACTAGCAGTCCCTTACAGCAAGATTACATGGAGCTAAACAAAAATAATTCCTTTTAGGCTGTCATGAGTTAACACACAACTGCAAAGGGAGAGTTATCCAGCCAGCTGTACTAATAGACAGGTCAGAGTTATCAGCCCACATGCACGTCCTGCAGGACTGGGACCCCCACCCTAGCTCTTCAACTTGAAAGCAAACCCTTCGCCAACAGAGTTAAGATAGCTACCCTGAATGTGAAACAAGGGCTCGGTTCTCCCACTGCATGGACCTTCCAGGCAAAGGGTGAAACAATGCCACTCTTCCAGATCCACGAGTTTTTAAAACAGTACAAGGAGGGTCAAATTAATCTTTGCTACCTATTCACTTTGTGCAATCATAGCATTGTTCAGGTTGGAAGGGACATCAGGAGATCTCTAATCCAAACTCTGCTCAAAGCACAGGCAACACTGAACTCAGGAACTGCCTGCTTGGGGCTTTTCTTCAGGCAGGTCTCAAAAACCATCAAGGATGGAGACAACTCTTTTGGGCAACCTGTTCCGATACCCCCTTATCCTCAAAATGATTTTTTTCTCCCTTATATGCACCAGAACCTCTCATTTCAACTTGTTCCCGTTGCCTCTCACCCTCCCACCGTGTATCCCTGTGAAGAGCCTGGCTCCAGCTCCTCGCTAACCCCCTCGCAGGTACTGGGGCTGCTGTCAAGCCCCCTGAGTTCTTCCCTTCTCCAGGCTGGCCAAGTCCCGCTCGCTGGGCCCCTGCTCACAGGGCAGGCGTGCCAGGGACTGACCATCTTGCTGGCCCTCCACGAACTCTCTCCAGGTTGTTGATTTATGTTACTATCCACCAGGACCCGCTGGTCCTTTTCAGCAGGTCTGCTTCTGAGCCAGTCAGGCCCCAGCCCATCTCTCCAACCAGGACACCATCAAAAGTTTTTGATACGTTAGGCCAAGGATAAATGCATTGACAGTGAGCTTCAGGGTTCTGTGATGCCAAAAGAGCCTCACAGATCTCCCAGCCCCTTTTTTGAAGTCCACTTTACAAGGACAAGAAGTAATTTATATTTCATTTTTTCATCCAGAGAAAATACTTAATTACCAATTTGATGCGCGAGGAAAACAAATAAAATCCTACTGTTAGTATGAAGCAGCTGAAGTAGGGAGAATCATTACTTTGGATAATTGAGGCTTTGAAGAAAACTTTTACATCAGCTATAGCCACCTGCTTCAACGTTGAACTCCAACAACAAATGAACCCACACTTCAAAAAAAAGACAAAGCTAGAACCGTCTTCCAAAAATTGTATACTGGTTTTTAATCACAGTTTAATTTTCCAGAATTAGGTACCTGTCCCAGGACATGTTAAGAAACAGCAGCAATAAAACCTGACAATAAGAGTTTTGCACTGGAACTGCCTTATAACCAAGCAGCACATCTTCAAAGTACATTTCAGAGTTCAGTAATTTCCAGGAAATCATGCTGCAAATGCAAATAATCAGACCTCTAAAAATGAGGGTACTAGTGTCCAGGAAGAGCCACCCAATCCTTAAAAACTCAAACCTAGTGGCTATGTGCTGATTTTTAGGGATTTTTTCTGGAATTCTGAAATTAATCTACAGTTTTCTTAAGTCTGAGACTCAGAACCAGTTCAACCAAATGATCACTTCCAAAAAACCATTAGCCTACCATGTTCAGTGCTACAAATGAGAGGCTGTCCAAAAGCTCTCGGATTTACCAGGTCTTTGACTCGCATTGCCTGCTATCGTACCACACGTTTGGGTCATCTCTTTCCTAAACAATAACTAAACTAATTCCACCCCAGTTGAAGAATTCTGAAGACACTTTTTGTTAACATACAACTTCTGCTCAGTTTTACCCCTATTTAATGCAACTTTTCAAAGAAAATTAATTGCAATAACTTTCAATTTTATATACTCCAACCAGAGGACCATCTCAGGAAGTCACCAAATGATCTTTGTTTAAAATGAACAAACATGCCACCTGCATTTTTCTATCAAATAGGCCAGGAAAAGGAAATATACCAAAAAAATTCATAAGAGCAATTAGAAAAAGGTAATAATAATCATAGAGGACAGTAGAAATTTTCCTGTAGAGGTAGGTAATAATTTATGTTGTTATTTTTGTACACTGGACTCAAAACGGATACAAATGAACATCACAGGATAAAGCATATTTCAGGGGAATGCTGCATTCTCAAAAACTTCTAATTTGCTTACAGAAAATTGATACAAGAGCTCTTTTAGAACTGAATTTCTTTCAAATTAATTTACTGATTTAGTAAAGTCAAGCTAAGATAGGAGAACCCTTGCAACTCTAGCCAAAAATATCTATTTCATCACTATGGCTGCAAGCACAAATACTCTATTAAAATGATATAAGAAGTTGTATAAAATGTATCAATTTGCTACCTAAACAGGATTATAAACTGGACTTTTCAAGAAAGGATTGAAAGAATGGAATTATGTCATTCTCAGGTACCTTTGATATTAACCAGTAATCCATAATTTAACCCTAATTCTTAATTTACTCTACTGTAATTCCACTTTTATCACATATATAAAAACAACTGGTACTGTCAACAGTTTTGCTTAAATTCAGAAATGAAGATGGTAGAAAATACCAACTCTGTGAGGGAAACGGAGTTTTCCCTTGGCCACACAAACCAATCACGTCCGGCTGTCAGTAACTAAGCATCCAGACTTGGGGGGGGAATAGACCTGCAAAGAACCGTGTGTGGGGCTGTAGTAGCTGCTCTTGCTAGGCTGGAATATTTACTACAGTGCTGGCAGATGGCACTTCTTACACAAACAGGACAACATACTCCGTCTTCATGGATTAAAGGCAAAATAAAGATATCCACTATCATCATTTTCAATTTTTATGCCCTCTAGAGAAGAGAAACAGACTTGCACTGCTCATGAACACAAATGGACACTAAGATGGGCTACAAATTTTTGCAAGTGTTTCATATACCTCTCTGAAGGGCGTCTAAGTCCCACTGTCCAAACGCTTTTTGAAAATGAAGTTCTCATTCAGCTCCCTAAGACCAGATTATTTTTAGAAACTTGCAACTGAGGCAGTTACCAGTTAGCTGAGCACGGAGGTAAGGAAGCAGATGATTATCTGATGTGCACTGTCACAACACCCACATAACAACAAACCATCTAATAATTTGATACCACACTTCTACAGACTGTCAGACTTCTGCAAGATACAGGGTCTTCCATCACCTCTGCCAGACACTTAAAGGCCTTTTCCTCCCCACTGCCACCAAGGAAAAGCATGCCATTTCTGAAGGAAGAACTCAGTAATCTTTCCATGTTCACAGAGACTAGGTAACTCCCCAGCATCTATAGATCTCATTTGTAATAGTTTTCCACTATAAAATTAGACTACAGACACGAATTTTCTTTACTAGCTCTTTTATGTGTAACTCCAAAATTGTTGTGAGTCTGTAAGTAACTATCACCCCTACGGCTGCCTTCTCCAAATCAGAGACCCACTTGGGACCACAGAGTGCGTAACAAAACTTCAGTATCATACGTTTAGGACTGTAAAAAGGAAGCCTAAAGGAACCACGTTAAACAAGGTTAAAAGTACAATGAACCCATGGTCCCTGTTTTAGCCAACCACATTATATGGTATGTAGCATAAACTCAGAGCCTTAAAAGTGACTACTGCTCCTTTGTCCCCAGTATTACGGGAAGGCTGCCTCAGCACCTCACTCCTCTGGAAGCAAAAGCCTTTGTTCTCCTTCCCAGTCTAAGCTCATGGCCAGCGTTTACACAGCCATGCTTGGAACAACACTGTCTTCTCCCTCACCCTGCCGTTCCCAGTATGACTGGAAAAAACATAGATACTTCGGGTCTCTTCTGTCTTCTTTTCTTCAGAAAAATCAATTCTCCAACTGTAAGGTACTTATTAAAAAAAAAAAATCTTTGCTGCCAGACCTGCAATTTTATGTGTCAGTTCTTTCACACTTCAGAGACGAAGATTATCTAGACCTTCCCAACTCGAAGCAGCTGAATGTAGCATTTGCTTCATTTTTGTTTCATATCTAAGCTGAAGAAAACATAATAATGATTCATTTATTTACTAAAAGTGCAGACAAAACCAATTGGAGACCATTTTTATGATTTCCAGTGAGGCAGATGTGTTGCTTCTGGTGAAGATGAGAGGCCAGATAGAACTGGTGCTTTTCAGCAGCCAGAGTAACGCTTACCAACATTGCAGCCTGGCCCCACGTACCGTATCATCAGGACTGATTCCTTTGTTTTGTCAGCAGGTATGAAGAAGTGGCTTTATCATTTTAGGAAATGAACGGTTCAGTGCCCAAGAAACGACTACTTCAAAATACATCCTCTGAGCTGAATTTTTTCCAGCAAGTTTATGAAGCTCAATTCAAAAGCAGAAACATCTCTCTTCCTCAAAGAGGGTATATTCCTATGTGCAAGAGCAGGATTGCGCCCATTTCTTTTGAATCCATAAAAGATTTTAGAAAACAAGGATGAGAAAGAAAAAGTTGAATATGTTTTAAATCAGTTCTTACATGAAGTTCAGTTTGTTTGTCTCATTGATTTTTTATTTTTTTTTTTTTTAAGATAAACATAAATCATCTTCACAGTGAAAACTTCAGTAGTTGGAATCGATAAAGCAACTGGCCTTGCTCTATCATACATACTGAGATTCATCATCTAAAATCTTGTTATTTCTACATTCACAGATCCCTGGCAACCAGAGTTTCGGAAAAGGCTGCAGATAGGAGCTCCTTTGCTTGGGTGCCATAAGCCAACCAAATGGAGAAGCAACGATGAACCTGTCTCTTTCTTTCGATCAAATGAGAACCAAAGGTCAGTCCTCCAAAATGTATAGGAAATCTTTAAATGTGAATAACGTATTTTCATTCTCTTCTCCGCCCTCCAAAAAAAACCAAACCCAAACAAAAAACCAAACAAAACCATCCCTAACTGCAGGGAGTTTAGGAACTCAGCCAGCCTGAAAATACTCGATCCCCAAATTGTAAATGTTTTGCAACGTTCCTAGCCACCTTTCCCTCTTTCTCATGAAGGTGTTTCACAGCCACTTCTTTATTCTTTTCCTAAATGAACAAACGGCCATTTCCTTTGGCAACAGAGAATGTAATGACTGCTTCCTACCACAGCAGTGTGGAAGGTGAAGTAAAACAGTAAGACTCAACAAAAGAAGAAGAAATGGAAAAACTGTAGTTAAAAAGAAGTAGGAGATTGAAGATTTCTCACTGTCAAAATTCTGTGCCAAATTTGTGGTGCGTTGCTTACGCTCCCTGTAGCTGCAAAGTACCAGTCTGAGTTCATGATTCTGAAGGACCAGCATTGATTTTCCTCCATGGAAACTGTTCCTCCTTTTTTTACTTTCACACTTATTTTAAAGCAAAAAGGTTACATCTGGGGGGCAGAAAGCAAGTTGTATGCTTGGTATCAGTTCTCACCCATGCAGAGAATAAATGAAACTCAGAAGATCTACAAATACTTTAAATAGTCTAAAATTATATGGATGACTATCATATTCTTACAATTTCTAGACTTTATCCTTTCATAGGCATTTTAAATACTCACTCTATTGATGTAATGGTATTTTAATGGAGTTTATTATCATTTTTGAGTCACAGAAACACTCAGAATGAGGCTTAACAACATAATGCTCACCTGCAGTTAGTCGTAATATGAATCAAGCTCTTTATCATCACTGTCCCTCACTTATGCCTCATGATAGAATAACCTTAACAACTTTTATTTAGAAATAATTCTGCATAAACACACAAATAACATGGACTACGATGCAGAGAGCGCTATAGTGGAATTCAGTTAATTAGCAATCCAAAAGTTACAAGCAATGATAAGGAGCCCCGTGATCTCCAAAGAAGATGTATGTATCCTGATGTATGTGCCCTGTACAGCAGCAACTAGCCTCTCCCCACGTTTTCCAAGCAGTGGAAGATTGTTACAACTGATGCAGACCAACACACATTGTCTGCATTTTAAAAACGTGTGACTGTACAAGAGTCGCATTTTTGACTCAACATTTATTAGTGACATGTATTACAAGTAACAGCTGCCAATTTTTCCTTACAAAAACCAACACAAAGCTCAAAAAAACCCCTTTTATCAAAAAACCCCATTATCAAGTGAAGAATCGCGATTCTTTTCTGGAATGTAAACTCTCCGCCAGACTATTAACAAAAGGGCAAATTCTGAGACCTTCCTTGAAAAACTGCTATTTACTAGAGACAAGAATACAGGAAGATAGGCAGCATACTTGTATGATCTGTTATCACCAGCAATACATTTGTGCCGACAGAAGTCAAAGCCAATCTTCGCCATCCTTACTCAAACACTTTCTAGCAGAGAAGACAGAAAAAGGCTGCTATCCTATCACAAGTCGTCTGCTGACTAAATTTAGAAAAACAGTTTGCTACCTAAACCGGGCAAGCTATAGTTGCAGATGGAGGCAAAAGCAGCATAGAAGCTCACAGGACAATTTTATAGCCGTTTTTTGAGAAGAATTACAGGTAGAAGAGCGAGATTGATCTCTAAGCTGTACACTGGACATACCACAGATCTGTGTATGCAAAATAGTGAAGTGCTATTGGTTTGCCTACTTGAGTAGGTATTTAATGAACAGAACTACTATGTTTTCCTTTGATATGATCTTTGATTGATCTCTCCGAGTTTTATTTAGCTCTAGATTACACTGCCTGCCTTTCACCTTGTTCAGTCAGAGCTGCACATCAACTGAAATTCCATCCCAGTTGTGGGTGGCTCCAAGAATTTCAGGTTTTTTGCTGTGTGCTGTTAGGCAGCGAGTCCAAGCCAAAGCAGGCAGCAGAGCCAAGGGGCCATGGGAAAGCTGCCCACGGACCGTGCTGACGCAGAGCACGCTCCAAGGGTCCTCTCCCAAAAAAGGCACCCACAAAGCTGATTCCACAAAGGCAGAATCTCAGAAGCAAGTCATCATCTCCATAAGGCATGACGACTGGGAGAGCACGGGGTACTGAAACACTCCACTGAAGCCACTGATGCACACGTCTTGATTCAAACATTACTTTTAGAAGACCAAGGTAAGACAGCCATCAGAACTGAGAATGCACATATGTATGGCTTGTCAAATCCTTGAAACGACAATTAGCTATTTCCAACAAGCCATACAATACCCTGTGTACCTTACAAACATCATCCAAGATCCCAGCACAAAGCTATTATGTTAAAAAAGGCTTAGACGAAGGTACAAGAAGAAAACAGGTGGCTTTTCTCACCAGCACTTCTGCTATGTCATAAACAACAGGTAGATCTCTATCATGGAAGCAACGATGCAAGCCACCACTTAGGAGGCCAGGCTGCCTTGTACGACATAACATCTGATTTACCACTCCGCGTGTGCTCCTCGGGTCCCAGTTGCACCACTACAGGAGCATAAAGATAACTTTAAGTAGGTTTTAAAAATGTCAGAAGGAAAGGACAGCAGAAGCATCTGTTAAATCCCTTTATTTAATAAAATCTTGCACCTGTAACTTATTTGGCCAGACAAAATAAATTGATACAAATTACTTCATTTTATCATTTGAAATACAGTTACTGGACACTCTCAGAAAACCACAAAGTCACATAGGTATAAACATATTATTTACTTTAATGATTACTTCATAGTTCAAATCTAAATTAAGCTCTCGTGTTTGCACCTCACAATGTATTTACATTTGTGCAATGTCCACTGTACAGTCTTGAGATCAGTCTTGGTTTTACTTACAGTTTGGCTATGAAGAAGAGCAGAAAATTAATTGTAACATTCTGTTTATTTTGCCACATGTATAGAGTAGGCTTTTTTTTTTTAGCGTAAGGTTAATATATTTCGAACAAGCAAAACAACAGAAGAAAAAAGAACTTGTTGGGTTGTGGCAGGAAACCACAACTATCAAGTTTTTCACTAGAACAAATCAATACCATGATATCCCCATATTTACATGACCGCCTATTATTATCATTTCATCCACACGCTTACCAAGAACCCACAAAAGTAACAGCATTAACCTACTAAAGCAAACAGAATTAGAATTTTCCCATGCCTAATCAAATTCTTATTTAAGAAAGCAAATTGCTTAAAAAATAGAGGACTGCTAATCCTTTATCAGTAAAACAGTTCACTGATAAAAGTACAGTTTAACAAAAGCACTTTTATTAATAACAAGGTAATACTGCAATACAGTATCCTAAACCATTCAAAAGTCAACTACTTGTATAAGTCATATGACTATAGAGTAGCATAAAAAGAAGAGCAGATAAATATGTTCTGCTCTGAAAATAAGTGACTCCACTATGCAGCAATTGGTTTTTGCATCATTTTAAACAACTTTTCGTATCAAAATTAGACAGTTAATCAATATTGAGATGTTTAAACATGTTCTGAACCTACAAACCTTTATATAATTCAGTGACTTTAAATATAGGAGTTGTCCCATTGGGACAGAAAGGATGATTCATACAGCTCAGGTTGTTGCCATGCATGGGCTCCTTGCAAAACAAAAAAAAAAACCAACAAACCAAACCGAACAAAAAAAAACCCCAAACCAAAAAACTAATACATTATTAATTTGCATATTTAAAACTATTTCGGTTTTAGATCCCTATCTAATTTCTCTCATATTAACTGTTTACAGAATTACAATGTAAACTAAATCCACTTTGAGCGCTAAACACAAAGGAGTTTCTCTTGAAAAATTTTCTTAAGAAAACCAAATGGAGAGATGAAGACAACTCGCTTCAAGTGACCAAAAACATCCGCATGTAGACTTCATTTTCCACATATCCTACTATACTGGGGATTTTAAATATCTGCAACCTTTTGTTAGGCAGCCCAGTTGATCAGAACTCTTCAGAATATTAAATATAGAGAAAAGAAAATAAAAATGTAAATGTGTCTGTTCAAGCAATATTCTGCTTTAATATAATGATTTTACATAATCATCAATTACATACTTTGCAAAGCAGATGAGGGAAGTGAGGAGATACCCATGCAATTGCCTTTGCAGCTCTCACCTCAGCCAGTAGCAGATAAAGTCATGCCAACAACAACCAGAAAAAATAATTTTAAAAAAGCAGAAGACAAACAGATCCCTTACTACAGAGGTTGCCAGTCCAAATCCTGACATTTCATCCCAACACACCCTTCATTTTTAACCTCACTATGTCACAACCCACTCTTTTCCGTAAGATTTAGTCTTAGCTCTCACGAGGCTTTGGCCAGGAATGATAATGTATGGTCGTAGTGACCCAGACAGTAAGAAGGGCTGTAACTTTACAACAGCAAAAATGAAACATTGAATTGCTAACAATTTCTGCCATGAAATGCCAAGGGCAGGCCCGATCTAATGCCCACAGAAGTAAGTGAAAGATGCCCTCCATTGAGCACAAACAAAGCTGAGACACAAGTGCCGGGGGTGGGGGGGGGAAGTAGATTTCTATCCATTACTTTTTTTTTTTTTTTTTAATCAAGCTTAAAGGGATATTAAGGAAGACTTTCAACTTGCAGTTTTTGAGAATGGACTGCTTTTCTTTTCCCTCCTGATACTCATACAGGGCTTTTCAACAAAACATGGGCTGCTGGGCAAACTGGCCATGCAGGAGTAAACAGAGACCACTGATGCCAACAGCTAGCACATGAACCGTACAAACAAACGGCCAACTAGATGAACTGTTTGTTTAAAACATGGTTCGCTTTCAATATGACACTAATATTGCCCAGTTTTAGTAGCACACCTTTTCCAGCAGAACTGAGTCTGCAGCACTGGTCAATCATCTCTCCAGCACTCTGCTCATAAAACTCAGTTATTTTTAATGTGATGAAAACAGGATTTTCAGCCTGTCTGCCCATTACCATGAAGTATCTGAAAAAGTTCACGAAAACATGGGTTGGGCTATCCGAGGTACCTGTATAACGACAGCCTCCCCTTTTGGCTCGGCTACTTCAGCAGCCCTGTACTGCCTGTATTTTTCAATATATTGTTTCAGGTACAAACAGAGAGAATACATTCAAAACAGAATTTGGATTGGTTTGACAGGTGCTAACATGCAGTGGAAAAGATATGAAATAGAAATCTTGTTACAAAAATAAATAATGAATAACACAGCAGCAAGCATGATCTCATCAAAGTCTTCATCCGAACGGAGCATAGCGGCAAAGAGCAGAAGGCTCTTGTGTGACATTGTTATCTAAAGTCCTGATTAGATTTTCACCTCAGAGTTCTCAATTTTGGTAGCAATCATCACAAAGATACTATGGTGACTGGGACTCTATAAATACATCACACAGACAAGTAACAGTATAGAAGACGGCTATCAGATAAGAGTTTGAAGCATTTGAAAATTCAACCCTGCCATTAGGTCTGTATAACAGTACTCAATTTTATGGCAGTAGAAACATGATTACAGATAAAAAGGTACGATTAGCGCTGTACAAATTCTTCTCTTAAATTAGATTATCATCATTCAAGAGCATTAGTTAGGTTTTTAGGGAGTGTCAGAATTCAACAAATATATAGGCATGTATTAACTGTAAATGGAATAAAAGCCTGCAGCACAACCCAAAGGTCACGGTTTGACTGGCCTCGCTTTGCCAGACACTGCACAAAACTTCAACAAATGAGTCACTCAACTTACGGTTGACAAAAGCTACTCTCATCTCAAGTATCTGCCAAAAAATATAAGCTGTTACTTCCTGTGTTTCTATTTTCGATTTTATTAGAAATTCATAATCATTCATTACAGGGTTGGGCTGGACTCGGTACCTCTGCACGAAGTTCCGTGTTTGATGCAGGCAATGCTATGGGAATGAGGCTCTTCCCATCCCAGTGGATTTAGTCAGCATTTTCTCACTCTCGAGCCAGACCTGTGAGTGGGTGTCCAGGTCCCTGGCACCTGCACATCAGAGTTGTGATTGCTACAAATTATCATTATTTTAAACCACACCTGCTAGTCATTTCCACACAAACCATAAGTACTCCAGATTACCTCTAAACGTTAAACTCAAACTCTTCATATATTACCATATGTTATTACAAGTATCTTACTAATATAACTGTAACCCGCTGTAATGAAAACAACTAAAAATATTTTAAAAATCGACTTCTACCATGTATACTTTGTATACAACCAGCTCCTTATGCCTTGATAACAAACGGTACATTCAGTATAGGAGCTGCATTACTTGAGCAACAGAGAACTCATATGCTGCACAACCCAATTAGCATCACCATTATACGTGATCATTCTGAGCAATGTAGGTTCTCGCACAGTTGCTGCCTTCGGCATATAGGGTTTCCTTTCACAGCTAGCTCTTCAAGTATGTCGTGAAACCTGCGGGACAATTGCTCCTGAAAAACAGCATCATGCAAGCCATGGTGATGATACAAATTATAATTTGTATTCTTGTGGACATACTCATCTGATCATTGAACTTCCCCTTCCAAGCACCGGGAATCACATACCCATCATCTTTAGTGCCGGACTGGACAGCCAAATATTTTGGGAACTTTTTTGTTCCCCAGCAGTAGTTGCCTGCATAGTCCTAAGGTTTTGAGATATCAGAGGCAGGGGAGGGCTGTTCTGGGAAAGCAGCAGTTCAGCACGCTTACCACACGTGCCAGAAGATTAATGGGAGATACTAAATGGCATTACTGAGTTGATTCTGCAACAGCAAGTTCCCAATCCCTTAAATTGTCTCCAGCAAGACCCATATTTGTGTCTCTGCTTATGCATCTCTACTCTCTACTTTGTGGGGGCTCCTCGGTGCTTTCTGGCACTCTCACATCCCCGGGGGCCACCTTTGTCGTGGTCAGACTGTGGGTACACGCATGACCACAGCACGCATCAGCTTCCAGCCACCGGAGGCCCAGCCCGTCTGTATCAGAGCAGAGCCCAGATGTAAACGAGCATATATGCAGGGCAGATGATTAGTGAGCATAGAGCTTTCTATCCTAACAGCATACACGCACCCATTGTCTATCACCAGCTGCTGTATGAAAGAAAAACCTACGCATATATAGCCACACTAAATTTGCAAGAAGAGTAATTTTCAATCGTTTGCATAACTGTAATCCATTTTTTCCTAACAGCACACACTAATAGGAATGACTTATAGCCCCAGTTTTTAGCATGCTACTAAACTCCTCCTGTCTTCGCTTTACCTCTGGAAGAACAAGATAACCTTGCTGAGCTTCCTTTGTAAAATGCAAAATATTTCAGCCAAAAGTATCAAGCTCTGACATTCACATGTGTATGCTAGTACCTAAATTAAGGTACGTATGTTTGAAAGTTGTATCCTTCAAGGACAATCTGTGTAGAAGAGATAAACACTATAAAGTGTAGACAGCTAAATAATGAAGTAAGGATTCTGGTATTTAATATAATGGTAACTCAAGCACTCAGCTGTATGTGTTCAGGTTTTGGAGTTTTCCCTTTTCCAAATTGCATTACAAGAATTACGGTTCCTTTAATTAAAAAAAATAAAAAATGTATTTGCTATGATGAACTGTAGTTCCCTAAATTTTTTTAGTACAGACATGTAATTTACTCATTAAGTGAAAAAGTTTGTTTAGAAAAAACTACTCAACTATAGCAAATGTCCAAAGTCATTCTCCATCTGCAGAACCATAAAAGGGCTCAAAACAGAAGCAATATGTTTTACAACAGCTGGTCTCTTTCAACTTTCTGTAATTTGTATAGCTATTTTTTGGTGACACCTCAGCAGGACTCTTCTAGAAACAGGCAGACCATGACTTCACTTGTGCAATTCCACGAAGCAGAGGTGCATCGCTGTTCTCCTGAACCACCACCAGCCAAAAACATGCAGGGTCAAGTTATGTACTCTCACACCAGCACTGAAAACTTATCAAATATGGCCCTGATCCAGCAAAGCACTTAAGCACATGCTTTACTTTAAACATGTAAGTAATCCTATTAGAATAAATGAGATTCAGCACAAACCACTGGACTGAATCTCAGAATACCTTGGTTGTGGCCCTGATTACGTCAGTGACCGACTGCATAACCTTGGAGAAATCACCGTATTTCTGTGTCTTTATTTCTTCTTTTGCCCTTTACGTGTGTTTACCATGTTGCATACCATCTCAACAAAAATAATCCCCGTCTGGAATCTTCTAGAAACTGTTGTACTACAAATAATGGCAGGGATACTTACGTACTTTAGTCCCTTTTCAAACGCCTGTCATACACTCAAAACCAATGCTCACGCAAAAAAACCCCAAGATGACATCCCTTAGCCTTAGGTCTACTTATCCAGTACCGACAACCCATTTCAAAAGCACGACATTCCTCTTAAAAAGCAGTTGTGGAGAAGGAATCCAACGGAAGGGTACCTGCAGGTGCGGGCCAGGACGGCCCCCAAGCAGGAGCGGTTACAAGCCCAGGCCTCCGGCCGCAACTCCCCTCCCGCGGCCGGTCCCTTGCTGGCCGGGCAGGGCGAGGTCCCGGGCCCTGCCGGGGGCTCAGGGCCCCGTCGGCCACGCGTCTGCCAGCGCTGCGCCCTCAAAAGGGAAAAAACTGTACAGCCCTGGGAAGAGCTGTTTGAAGCACGTTTAAAGGTGGAAGACAGCATTGTCTCGCAGGGTGCAACGCATTTACGCTAAAAGGCTTTATGGTCAATATTTTCAGACGTTGCGAGACAAGATAGTTTTCCACAGGTAGGCCATGTGCCGTCGACTCTACGTCTTAATGATCCTGAGAATATTTTCACATAAATAATTCTGCTTTTGCACATATATGCAACCACGTAACATGTTTACTCTTCCCATCACACTCCCTGCTTCCCGGCAGTTGGCACAGGCAATGTCACTGTCACTAGCGGAATATGGATCCAGCTCCTAACAATGAAGCAGGCACGAATGAGTGGGCAGGATACCCAAGAGAGTTTCAGAGAGACTTGAGGTGAAATACCGTCCCCAGTGAGATCAATAACAGTTCTCCCATTTACTTCAGCAGAGTAAATATTTCAGCTCTTTTTTTCTGTGCCTTCTGGTCATCTCAGTGCCTAACAGAGTAATCATTTATTTTCCTTAGGTACACAGGGAAAAGGACAGAACGGATAGAAAGCGAGGGAGAGAGGAAAGATTTCAAAATCAACGTACTCCTTTTCCAGAATAATTAAAAAAAAAAACCCAACAAACAAACTTACAATGATTCCTGTAGTTATAAACAATGCAGAAAATGAGATTAGATGAACACAGTTAAGATCCTCCTTTCTAGGAACTCATTCACAAATTCCTCTTCTGCCCTTGAAACACCTGTACACCACGTTGCTGCTTTCCCAGCCGAGCCACAGAAGAGCTCACAGCAACAGCAACACAGCTTCGCGTGTGGCAGCCTGCTCCGGATCAGGCCTTTTGCACACAAAGATATCTATTCTAAGACACATGCATCGTGAGCTGTACTCTGTTAATTAAAATACTTTCTGCTGCAGATTGGAAGCCTGGCCCACAAGATACTTGCCAAAATTATGTTCAGGAGCACAGCAACTGAAATGCGTTTTTGAATAGGTCAAAAGTTGGTTACTTTTGACTCTTTGTGAATGTGTGCTCTGTTCTCATTGTATGATGAAGAGAAATACAGTCAAAAGGTTATATATAACTGTGCATTTGCAGCAACTTAATGGACACAATAAACTACTGGCTTTCAGAAGCCATTCAAGATTTTGGACATAAAAAAATTAAAAAGAACCTGTACAGTAACCTGTAAGAGAGCCTAAAAAATGCATACCATGCATAACACAATGAAGTTACTGAATAAGTGAAATTTACAGTAAGCATGCTGTCAGCAAGCGTTGCAAGTTTCCAAAATTAGTTGGCATATCAGACAACAGTGAACATTTACTATGCGTTTTAGAGCTCTCGAAGTCCTTAGCAGCATTCAAAGTTAAGGCTGACATTTCATCTTTAATTCATGCTCCTGTGCCTTTCTATATTAACTACTAACAAAGCAGCATGCTAATAACCTCGGCACAGAGAGCATGCGCAAGGCAGGGGCCATGCACGCTCCACGGGAACGCTGGTCTGCACCTCCAGGGAAAGTAGATCTGTGCCTTTCGGCAAGGGAGGCAGCCACCAAATCAGCGCTGACAAACTTTGAGCATCGCAGCAGCTGAGATGGAGATTATCGTAAAGAGCAACAGAAAAGTACGCTCATGAGATCTGTTTAGAAGCAGTTTCTCTAGGAGAAAGTTTTCTTTGGCTACTGAACCTCCTTATTTGAGCCCACGTTATTTCTCCCTCTTACAGCGATCTCTCTAGTTCATCAAACTTTATAGACTCCTTTGGAAAGGATTCTAAAAAACCCAAGTTTCAACATAAGCTTAGACTTTGTGCAGCACCCTTCTTTTCCCCAGCATCTCATACAGTGCCTCACAAAAGGCCCCAGAGGTTGGACAAACATAGCACCAGGAAAAACACAGTGTGAAAGGGATCTTTATGTGCATGTGTGAGGGCCCACTGCTAATAGCTCAATGTGCTATTGACACATCGCAGTGCAAACAGCTAAGTCTTTTTCAAAATAGCGTGAGTCACAGTGTCATTCTTAACTTTGCCTTTCCCAGATTTGGGTAATTTGTGAGACAAATCATCCCGGTATCATTAAAACATATTTTTGTAAATGAAGGTAGCCACTGGGAAATGACTTACTGCTTCTGACTGTAACGTTTACTCCGCTAACTACACATGCCGCAGAGAAGGTGCGAATAGACAGAAGTGGTACTGCAACTTCTCTGACAATCCTCGTCAAATCAAAGCGTTTGTTACCTTCCCCTGCTAGCAGCTGATGTACTTCCAGATAACCCTCCCGCTCGGCACAATCCTTTAGTTAGAGACCGGCCGCAGCAGAGCCGGAATCGCCCGAAAGAGCAGCGCAGAGGGAGGTGTCCCTTCCCCTCCCTCGCAGGGACGCCCGAGCCCCGTCAGGGCTCTGCCCGAGCCGCCGGGGCAGCCGCAGCGGCTCCCGCCCGGGGAAAAGTTGGGCAAGTCCCGGCCCGAGCCGCGCCCGGGAAAGCCGCCTTTTGTTCCCTGGCCGCGGGGGAGAGGGACTCGCACCCCGAAGTTACTCGCGGCTCTGCCTGCGCTTCGGACTGCCCCGAAGCGCCCAAGCGCCGGGCCGAGGCGGCGGCCGGCTGCGGCCTGGCGGGCGGGTCCCCCCGGGGCGAGCCCCGCCGCGGCCGCCGGCAGCAGGAGGGAGCCGGCCCGGCGGCTCCCGGCCCCGCGGGCACCCGCCGCCTCCCAACTTCCCGGGGCCGGGCGCCCCGCAGGGACCCGCGGGCGCACCCCGCCGCCTGGGGCTGTCGGGCATCCCCCAGCCCCGAGCCGCCCCGCCCCGCCGGAGCCCGAACTCCGGCTCTCGGGGAACCGGCCCCGGCAGCAGCACGAGGAATTAATACACGCGGCGATAATCACCTTGTTGTAGTTGTAGTAACCCAAACACTGGGCAAAGTCCAGGTTGGAGGGGTCTCCGGGAAGCGAGCTGCCCGCCGCAGCCGGGTAAAATCTTACATCCATGCCGGTGCTTTGGTCCAAGAAGTGCACTTGGAGAAACGGCCGGGAGGTTTAATAGATCCACCTTCAGGTGCCTTCCCCGGGGCTGGGGCGCGGGCAAACCGCCGGGGGACCGGAGCTGCGGAGCGCCGAGCCTTCCCGGGGAGCGGGGAGGAAGGAGGGCCGGGAGGCGGCGGGGGCCGGCGAGGGAAAGAGGCGGCGGAAAAGTGCAGGTAAACAAGGAGGAGAGGCGAGGAGGAGAGGAGAGGAGAGGCGAGGGGGGCGGCGGAGCCCAGGTGGGTGCCCGTCCGCCGCGGCGGGAGGAGGGGAGGGAAGGAGGGAGGGCTGTTGTTTTTTAAAAGCTCAGTGCCAAGCCACGGGCTTTGCCTCCGCATTCAGGAGCAGCTGCTGTACACAAAGGAGCCACGCGCCCGGCGCGGACGGACGGACGGACCGACCGCCGCTGCCCGCGCCGCCGACAAAGGCGCGGGGGGGGCCCGTCACCGCCGCCTGCCCGCGGGGCCGGGGGGAGCAGAGCTCCGCGATGTCACAGCCGCCCCGCGGCTGCCGGGGAGGGGGCGGCTGCCCCGGAGCTGGTGCAACAGGGCTGCGCCGGCCGGGGCGGGCTGAGCAGCGCGGGGCGAAGTGCCGAAAGAGCCGGCGCCGCGCTGGCACCGCTCCCCGGGAGGAGCGACCGGGGCCCGCGCCCCTCCCCGCCCCGCCGCCGCCCCGCCCGCCCGCTGCCGCCCCCGGCGGCCGGTGCGGGGCCCACGCTCCCGCTCGCCCGGGCCCGGGGGGGCAGCCGGCCCTGCCCCGGGCTGTGCTCGGGGCGGGGAGGGTCGAGGTGAGTAACTTTCACCGCTCCCACCACTTCTCTGTCTTTTTTTTTTTCTGGTAATGCACTTTATCGCTGGACGCCGCTGCCTGGCTGGGTGAGGGTGGTGGCGGAAGAAGGGGGATTTTTCTAACGTACTGTCAGGAGCAGGACTTTAAAAGACAGGAGCCTGCCCCCCAGAAACCTTCTTCACCTCTCAGAGGCACCGGATGCTGATTCAAAGCGATCCACTGAAATAATCCAAATGTGTTTAGTCAGTCACAGACGCTGCACCGCTGTATCTGCCACCCTGGGGGCGGCTTTCCTGACCCAAAATCTTGCTCCAGAACTTTTGGAGGAAAGGCTAAAGCAGTACAAAGGCCATTTAACCTCATGACTTGTGTCCTGCAGACAAGGTGTGAGGAAGAAGGTGGTTGAGAATGGGCCCTTGACTCCAGGCTTCTGTGACAGAGAGAATCGCCCTTTAGGTCGAGGGCTGAGGCCCAGGCAGTTATAACACCACTGGAAATACAGCCCAGAGCACCTTTGGTTCACTCCATGTGGTTGCAAAATAGCCATGACAACACAAGTGTACAAGGTTTAGCTGTACAACACCAGCAAGCCCTTCTCTAAAGGCCTGCGCGTCTCTGCTGTGGCTGCGGAGGACAGACACCCCGGGCCTGGGCCGCAGCCCCAATCCTGACTGAAGCCTGCGCCTCAGGGGCTCAATGCCTCGCACTTCATGTCCAGGCATGGTTTTGCACTGCCTAGATAGATTAGGAGCAAACCATAGAAGAGTCAGCAGCTACAACATGACGAAAGCGAACATCTTCCCAGCTCCATTCCTAGAAATCTTATTTTCCATATTTATGGTGGCACAAGTAGCTCCTGCTAGCACAGGAGACACCAGATCACCCTTATTCAGGGTATTGATCCTGAAGTGTCACACACTGAAGCAAAGAAAGATCTCTAAAGTGACGTTTTGCACTAAGAGCAGAATTATACATAGCACAGATACACATCAGTATCTATATGGAGTATTTAGAATTTAACTTCCTAGAAAAAATGTCTATGAACTGGTAAATGCCTCAATAGAAAAGAAAACAGGCATATTCCATCAAATACTTAATCCAATTTTGTATTCATTGTGTCAACCATTTTTAACCAAAGGGAAAAAAATGCAAAATCTATTCTGTTGCTAGAAGGGAAATGGTTGAGGAACACCCAAGCGCAGAGTGTTCACACAGGCACACCCCATACCTGTGGCAAAGATTATTTACACTCTTGAGAGAAACAAATTGTTCAGAAATAAAAAGACATTGAATCTGTTTCAGAATGCAACATTGCATTAAAGCATTCCTCCAAAGCAGCGATGGAAAAGCAGTAGAGTACAGGCACAGCAAACTCATGTCAACATTTCAACAGAGGTTAATAAAGTAATAGCTGCTTTGTTTTATTATTCACTGGGTGACAAACATTTCTGTAACCCCAAGCGTAAAAGTTAGAATAAGCAGATTCTCAGGTGTAGGAACAGATCATTGGCACCAAGCTCTGAGGTGCTCTGCTATATAAACATGGGTGTTTCCAGACTGCCTCGCTCTGGTTCTCTACACTTTTAACAAAATCTGAAAGTGTATTCCCATGGAATTCAGAGGGAAATTGCTTCAGTGAGGAATAAACGACAGATGATTCCAAGTTTAGGATTTGGTCCCATTGTCATCTTGAAAGGAGCCTCTGAAAGGCTGCAGACCTATACGCACTATACGGCTCCTGGGCCGCGCGTGGCCTACGAAGCACTTTGGCTGCTGCGCGATTCCTTGGCTGGCGAGGGGCTGCCCGGGAGGGCACACCCCAGCCTGACCTGCCCAGCTCATCTCTCCCGTCCCACGGCCTCGGCAGCGGCCTCCGCTCCAGCGCCAGGAACGTGGGCCTGCGGAGCAGGGGGTGGCAGGCGGGAAGCACGCAAAGCGCTGCGGTGGGCGGGCGACTGCCGCCTCTGGGTTAGAAGTCTTAAATTCAGAAGATAAATGGACAATGGTGATGTAAATAATGATGATTTTCAGTACTCTGATGGAATATACTGTTTCCAACATGGTTTCTTCTGAAAATAAAAGACCAGGCACAATAGGGAAATGCCAAAATATTCCATCTTGATGTCACTGGTGCAGGAAGTTAATACAAAATTGAAATGGAGTAACTCAGAATTAAAAAGAATAATTAAATTCCAGCTACGCAAAACACTTATCCCCAAAATATTATTTGGTGAAAAGTTTTGAAATACTATTTATACAATTATGAAACTAAAATGTAGAAATTTGGTGATATTTCCAACCATAAAAATTCCAGTTCCTGACCACAGTCTAGCTTTGGCACCTCTTCCGAGTGCCCAGGTTAAATCTTTTGCAGAACTAGTAAGACTGCAGTGAAATTAAAGAAAAGCAGAAGAGAAACTGGGATATATATGCTAATTTGTTTTTCCTTTTAAACAAAATATTAGGTTTTATATGATATTGTGCCTGAGAGCATTTTACAAACTAAAAAATTAGGCAATTATGTGTTTTCCTTTCTCAATACCTTTTCAATGTAGTTTATTAAATAAGAAAACTTGAGTAATCTCTGCTACACTTTAAATCCATATACATGATGTCAAATCTGTTTGTTAGTAACAAGGTATTTATCTCAGGAGTACATTAAAGATGGAATATAAGCCAAAGTATTTATATCTTTCTGTACATATCGCTTGAAAGGAATCCAACAAATTCTTCTCTCAAGCTATTCTCTTTAAGATCCTTCAGTAAAACTATGGCTTTGGAATTCTACTTTTAATTTTTTTTTCCTTTTGAAGCAGCTGGAAGTATGAAGTGTTTGCAATTTTGAGTAAGTATTCCCTTCTTTTCTGCTAGTTCAATAAAAGTAAGCATTGACTTACAGTAAGTGGAGTACTCCAGTAGTTTCCCTGGTCCTGGGTAGCCTTGATTTCGAAGAAACTTTTTGAAAAGCACTGTTCCATAAAGATTTGAATGTATGCCTACCGACGCCGACAATTATGATTCAGGCAGTAACACACGAACTGTGACTTTGTTCCATCTTCAGCTATACTTTCTTCTGACTCATCATCACAATTCAATTTTAAAAGCCATTAAGAACGCTCAAACTGCTTTTCTGATGTAAGAGCAGAAATGGTATTGGAGTGAATCAGTCATATACAAACTTGAAAGAGTGCATGCACAAATTCTCACTGCTGCCCAGAAACCTTTCAACTTGCACAGGTAAATACCTAGCAAATAGCAGAGTCGGGAAGAAACCTCAGAGGTAAGAGCAGACACACCAGCTCCCTAACATCCAAACGCTCAGCCGGGTCTGCCACAAGCACTGCGACTCAACAACCCCTGTGTCTCTGGCGCGACAGTCCCCTCACTGGCCAAGACAACAGACATGCGAGGGGGCAGGAAAATGAGGAATAAGGAAAGAAGGGGTGCAATGAACCAAGGCTGGACCAAGACTTTCTGCTCCGGTTTCACAATGCAGAATCAACATTAAAAAAGACCTGACATTCATTTTCACAGTGCAGGGTCCACGTCTGTTGGCTCCTGCAAGAACTGGGAGGAACGAGAGGAGATGGGAAAACGCAACATCCCCAATGTCACCTGTTAAGGAACAGTGTCTTAGCCCCTTCCCCCCACAGCATGTGTGGAGGATGAAAGGGCACAAAACAAAAAAAAAGGGCACAAAACAAAAAGGATGGAATAGAGGAGGAGAAAAGGAAGACAGAGCACCAACCAGGTCTGGTTTAGAAAATAATCTGAAGCCTCCTAGAATCAATAGGAAGTCCCTTTAATTGATTGCAATGGGCTTTGAATTAGACCTATATTCTACTTATCGAGTACAGCTGCTGAGAATCAATAATATTTTGACTTACCCCTCAAAGCAGCAACTACCTTGGTAACTTTTGGCTGCGAAAAAGTACAATTAACAGCATATTAATTCGTTAGAGTTTCATCTCACTGAAGTCCCCTTCTCATCAGATTGTAGACTCAGCTGGCATTTATAAGCGATCATGCAGGCATGAATATCCCATATAAATAAGGCAGTAAAGAAAAAACTTTTGTTCTTAGCATTAATTCAGATCAAATATTCATTGATATCTACATTTCTCAGCAAGTATCTCAAGCAGAGATCAATAAACACTTATTAGTCACTGACCATGTTTCCTGCAGTAAAGGAGGGAATGTCAGCCAGCAGATGGGAGCAGCCACATAATCGGGGGAGCTGGAGTCTAGTGATGGTCTGCCAGATGATCATTTACCTTCTCTTTGTCTCAGTTGCTGCATCTAGAAAACTATAGATCAAAAGATTTATAAAAGAAAAAAAGGAAGTATTTTTAATAGTCATTCCTTAAAAATACAAATCATTATTTCAAAACACAAGTATGAGGTGTTGCAGGGGGAAAAAAAGAAATCGCAACTGAAAGTTTTTGGTTTGTGAAAATTCTATTTCTTTCAGGCCCAAGTCAGGAAATGCATTACTTTGTGAAACTGGGAAAAAGAAAATTATTAAACTTTCCAGATATTTACATGTGCTTGCTTTGATGTTTCTGTGGATTGCTGAAGTCTCTTATCTTACCTGAAGTATTTTACCACCTCAACTCACATATGACAATTTTAACCATAATCTAGCAGAAAAACAAGTATTTGAGTTGTCTACAGAGCAGAGACAACCACTAATACTGTTGAATGATGTTACTGCAAAAAGGTTTCTGCTGCTTTAAAGAAAGTATTCCACAACCCTCCAAAATAACCTGTGTGTAATGGACAATATAGGATTACTTTTTGGCAGAGTGAATATCCTGTTGCTATTGACTGCAATGTTACAGTATCCTGACATACTAGTATACAGTTATTGTGAGATAAAGACCACGCTGAAAAACAAACTGATTGCAGCACTGAAAACAGAAAAGGAACTGTCCAGTAATATAAAAATTAACTTCTTTAGGAGAACAATGACTGGAACAGTGTCATTTCTAGATTAGCATTAAAGAATAAAAGGTTTAACTGAAACTAAGAAACTGTTGCAATGTATTCCTTTCTTCCAGAGATGCCATTTTAAAGCAGGACAGGAAAACTTGGTTAGAGGTGGTTCTGTGTGTGTATGTGTATATATATATTGCATTTATATCATCTGTTGATATGAAGCTGTGTGGTATGTTTCTGTTTGTTTGTTTTTCCCCTCCAGCCCTCTCCACTTTCAGTGAATTTAAACTAAAAGAATTATTAAAAGAGGGGGAAAAAGAAGCTGCTGGCATCTGCTTTTTAAAGGGAATTTATAAGGACAATGTCTACAGACAGAAAATCATGCTCATTGTGAGCAATTCAAATTCTTCTTTAAATTTCTGTATTAGTCTAGAGGAATTTGTCAGGCAGAAACTTTCATTTTACAGTAGAATCAAATTTAATTACTGAAAGAATTATTTTAATGAAATGTATCAGAAAAGTCTTAGTGAGATATGGTGAAGAGTATTTCCAGGTGAGAAAGGTTACATTTAATCCTTGTACTGCACCAGATTCACTCACACATGTTTTTCAGTTTTAATTTCATCCAATGTTCTATTAGGTAATTATTTGAAATATACAGCATGTAGCTATATGACCTCTGATGTATTTCAGGTGCACACGTTTCATTATAAAGCATCTAAACAAGGATGTGGTGATGTTCCTGGAGTGATCAAGAAAATGTCTTCCTGTGATTTTGTGGGTTTAATGCAATAATACTGTATTTCCCCAAGGAGAGGGCACACTTACCCTTAAGAGCCTGCGTGGTACCCTGGGGAGATTGTGAGCAGCGGAGCCCTCGCTGTCCTCAGAAGCCATGGAAGTGGTTGTATATACTCTCAGTGACCGCAATGCACATCTTTTGTTGGTGGGTGTGGAAGGGATGGGCTTTTGGTCATTGCTTGGAAGCCACTGAAGGACTTGGCGAGACACTGCCAAGATTTAAGGTAAAAAGCCATGTATAGTTTTACAGTCACACCTTAAGAATAAAAAACATTATTTAAGAATGCTGCTGTTCTCATGTCCCTTTCAAATGGTACAGAGCCTTATCTTGATATTAACATCACCTTCTACCTGCACAGGTTATAACATAAAATAATTAGTGACCAATGCTAGAGAATATGTGAAGATATAAAAAAATTTCTCCACATTTGATAGGACTGTAGGCATACAGCTTTATTTGGATAGATCAGATCTATACCATAACTGGAAGTCATCTTCCAAAGGACTCATTAGTTATCCTTTAGGTCTCCTAATTAATGATGTAGTCTTCTGAGAGCATATTAATAACTCCAGTATTAATAGCAGCATAATTCTAGCTGAGAATTAAAAAAATAAAACACTTTTTTGTAAGTACTCGTACAATAGAGTTTGGGACTTAATAATAGACACATACATAAATTCATCAGATTAAAAATCAACGAACAAATTTCTAGAGGTGTGATCTAGGGACTGCAATAACATCTCCAAAATGAACTGCTATGCTTTCATTGAGGAGACTTTCATTCAGTTTATAGAGTTGAGCTCTGGTTTTTGATGCGTCAATGGGCCAGGTTTTCAACATTGAAAAGCTGAAGACAGATCTAATCCAGTTCTCTAGACTATTTCCCCAAGCTCATAAACGGTATGTGCCAAGCTGTTCTTAAAGAATCAGCCCTCATTTCCATGAATGGCTAATATTTAATAAAACATCTGATCACAAAACCAAATCTAAAAAATCAGTACTAAAATAACACTCCAACTTGCTACTAAATGCAATGTTCTTTGATATAAGTCCATTTCAACTCCATTTATTCCAGGGTTCTACAGCAGTCAAAATAATCAATGCAGAATTTTCCATATGATTTACACATTGCTTTTTAAAATGAATTGACTGAAACAAAAAACGCTTATTTCTGCTGCCTGGCTTGTTTTCTAAAACATATTCTCTCTCTTTTAAAGTGAGAGAATGACCTCTGCTTCAGGAACAATTTTCTGAGGCAGTGTGTTTATCAAATAGCTTCTCTGCTTTCATGAAAACAATTTATTTTCACTGAACTCTTCAAGATAAGCATTGAAGTCAGGAAGAATGTACAATGACATTTATAATTACATTCAAGAAACAAATATTTTCCTACAGAAAGGTTTTAGATTTTTATCTTTTTTAGAAATACAAAATACTTTCTCTCCTCCAACATACCATTTAAAGTTATTTTCTCCCTGAAATTACAAAGTGTATTTTCATATGCACGCAAAGAGAAGCCCAGGACAGTAATCTTCTCATAGAAAGGCTACAGTATGCATCCTAAACAATGAAAGCTCTAGCATAATCCTTACAACCAAATTGCCTTCCCTGTCCCCCTCTTAGGAAATAATCTGCAGACAAATGACAAGCAGAGCGGGGGATTCATGACCTTGCAGAGCCTCCTCCAAACGCCCCCCATATGCCCAATCTGAGAAAATGGAGAAAACAATTGCCCCTTGGAATGGCACGTCCATCTCTCCAGCTTTCCTCCCACATTTTCCCCTTGCTCAGAGACGGTTTTTTAAGCTCCAGAGCCCTCCGCAGAGCCTATGGACATAGGGCATGGTGCCTCCCGTTCTTCGGGGAAATAGAGGATCTTGCTGAAAAAGCTCCCTCTCTTTCCCTTACGGATTCAGCCCCGGACCCGTTCTCCACTACCAACAACAAAAGCTCAGTCATGCCAGACAATTATTGCTTCCTGCTGTATTCTGAACTGCCCCTAAAATCAAGGTAGTCCATAATGTATCTCATCTTTCAGAACAAAGCAGCCACCAATTTAGCCATATAGTGACTGTATTTTCTTACGTAAATTCAATAACCACCTATGCAAAAGCTGCCATGAATATATTTAGGAGTTCCGTTTGGGCTGCCTGGAAATGTGAGTCTTACTGGATTAAAAGGACATATTACAGTCACTCCAATGAATGCCCTTTAATTTGTGGGAATTCGGTTTAGAATTACAAATTTAAGATCTGGTTTATTCTTTGCCAGTCAAACATCCTAGCTTTTCATTATTCCATTTTTTTCAGTGCATGGAGGTAGTTCTCATCATAAAGATTCTCTGATAAAGTTCTCCTCTGGAGATACACTCTTTTTGTAGGCTCAGCTAGTGAAGAAATAGCATTCATTTGTAATACTCATCAAAGAGAAGTGGAAAAAAATCAAAAGCAGCTGAAAAGAGATTGTATTTCACTAATATACACCAAGGCTTTATTTAAAATATACAAAGTTAAATTTGATTAAATATCAACCCACCATTCAGAGTGAAATAATCTCTTTTAATTTGCATGTATCTGTGTGTGCCAAAGAAAAGCGTGTTTGCTTTCAAGCAGGTGCACATCCTGCTATGACTAAATCTCTAACTCATCAAATTGCTTTACCAGTGTGGGACATGCCCTTTTTTCTGGAACAGCTTCAAGCATTTTCCCCAGCATTTCAGCCACCTGTTTACTGAGTTCATACTCCAAAGGAGATGCATGCAATTAGAAACAAGGAAATGAAAATAAATGACCTTGTTTGTTATAAATAACAAAGAGACTCAGCAAAATTAATGCAGTGAAGCCTGACCTTCTGACCTGAAAGAAAGAATCACCTCATTCCTTTGTAGCAGGCTCACAATGCTCCAGCACCAGGCATTGTTATGCAGCTTTGCCTCTTTTGATGGATCTTAAAGGAGTATATTCTAAATATTAAATGTTTTACAAGTTAGATTAGGAAATTTGCATTAAAAAGCATGTTGAAACAAAGTCAAGAGAGCAATGATAAAGATTATCGCTGCTTTATTTAAAGAGCACAGGTAAGCCATGTGTATATTAGTTCACTGTACTACAGGTTTTCAACTGGAAAAAAAAATACGGAATTCCAGGTACTAAAGAGCCATGGAATGTCTCCTTCGGTGTTTGGTGAATTGATCAGGTCAAAAGTTTTTAATTACTCAAGTCCAGGAAAAGGAAACATTTTTCTTGTGTAAATTGTTTGCGCTATGATGATCTGACTTTTGAGAAAAAAGCAACGTACTTCCAGAACTACTGCCAAAAGTATACAATTTTTTTTCATTATCCTTTAATTAGGCAAGTAGAAATGCTTTCTTTTGTACCAAGTCCACTGAATAACGTTTCTATGGGTTACATTTTCACTTTTGAATGATTCACGTCATTCTGGAACGGTGTCCAGCTGTAATGGAGGACAAGGTGTTAGAAATTTGTTTCGCTGCTTGTCTTTGGAGGTAATGAGAACACGCAGTTGTTTTTATGGCAGTCTTCACAAAAAGAGCAGTGTGTAATTACAGCGCTGGTTCCCATCTTGTCGGTCTCCAAAACAAGTCTGTTATTAATACAGCAACTCAGAACCACTGCAGAAATGAAAGGATAACATGTTTGTGTCTCGCTCCTACAACAGGTATTGTTTGGCGGATTTTTCCAACACTTAACGTGGTTTGGTTTTTCCCCCTTCTCTCACTTTCAATGACATCGATCCAGCTGCTGAGGTACCTGCAAGACCCTTCATGCCAACCAAGGCCTCAGCTCTGCAGTTTTCTCTCCGGCACATAGTGAACTGAGTGGGACACAGGGGACGGGGGGGGCAGCTCTACCCGCAGTGCCCGCAGGGTGAAGAGCACGTCCCCTGTGACGCGAGGGCCACCGATGCCACGGGACAGTGGAGGGAAGGCAGGCAAAACAGTCATGGAGAGGTACTGTGAAGCCAGTCTCTTACCCGGGGGGCATCGGGGCTGGGCCAGCAGAGGAGCACGTGAACGCAGACCCTGTGCCACACCACAACATGGCGGATCCATGACTGATGCAGTGCTCTGGGGATTAGGAGCATGAGGGTGCAGCAGCTCTTCCCCCCCACCCCGTTCTTCCACATGCTGTACGGGATAGAGCAACTCCACCCCCTCAAGGACTCGGCATGACTCACTCCCGCTCCCACACTTCTAGAGTAAAAGGGTGACCCAAATGAATAACTTCCAGCAGGAAAAAAGTTGATGAACACAGCCTCCCTTTCTGTTCTTGAAGCGTCATGAACAGCTTGTGTTTTTTCCAAAGGTACGTATCATTGAAAACTAAACAGCCCACATGGCGGAAGGTGGGGATACCCTTAAGTGTTTGCCTGAATCAGAACCCTTAAGAGTATTGTCTTCTCCATGAATCTGCATTGGCTCACACGGATTGAAACCAGACCACTCACGTTTCTAAAGCGTGACCTGTGAGGCCCTGTACGACAAGCCACGTTTGAGGAAGACCTGCACAACAAACAGCCTTCTGAGAGCCCAGCAAACCAGAAGAAATTTTGCTTTTGTGGAGCATGAAGTCACGATCTCTGCCCCACCCTGGGGCTCCCCACACCATGCGTGGGCCAGCAAACACCCAGGCTGGAGAGGGGCTGCGGCTCTGTGCTGGGCCACCGTCGCATGATATGCAAGGGCTGGAACAGGGAGAGCAAAGCTGGGGATCCATTACCATGCCTCATGCTCCAAGCATGAGACCTTACTGGCCTATAAATTGTGAATATTTTTGTGAATAACTATTGTGAAATGCCCAGACTGGGTTTCTTTCATTGGCTTTTACTGGCTTCAGTATGTATAGTTCCTCTTCTTTGTGAGGGATAAGTGGAAATAATTGATCGTCTTCTGCAAAATCTCATTTTTATCCACTCAGAATAAATTCTAGATGAATATTCTTCAACAAGTACCTTAAAATTCACATGTTTAATATTTGTCCTGAAACTCGCTCATTGAATGATTTGTGGTAATTCAGCTTAAAAAGTGTATCATTCCAGGCAGCGCAAATTCAGGGCTCTCAGGAAAAGTCTATTTGCTCCCCCACATTTGCTTTATTACAACCTCAGTATAGGATGTCTTAAATGGGGCAAATCGTATCCCAAATATCCTCTTGTTATGTATTTAATTCAACACAACGCTCCCAGACACCTGCAAGCTGCCCAAACAATCAGTGAGCGAAAATATTAGAAAAATTGGAATGGAGAATTTTCCTTTTTTTTTTTTTAATTTATATTTAAAAAATTACCAGAAAACTGACACTGAAGAAAGGCACTCAGTGTCCCTCATTAATAAAGCACACTAAGACCCTAGCAGCTCCAAAGCAGTTACTGTAGGCAGCTAGTGACTTCCATAAACTCTTTCCTGTCCCTTGAGGAATCTTCCTCTCAGATCCTTCCAGATTTTTTGCATATTGCCATCATATTCCAGCCGTTTCTGCCCAAGGTGCCGTGGCACCTTTGCGTCCTGGCAGTTGCACATTGCTGGTGCCTGCATAGTATGTCATGTATATGACAAAAACCAAGTCAGAATCTCATAAAGGCTGGGCATCAGCCTGTTCTCAGGGCTGCACACTAAGAGAAACTGCAGGGCATTCTGGAATGAAACTCTGCCTCCAGCTACCTCCATCAGAACCCCAGCATTTACCTACCTACAGCATGCTGCTACCATAAAGCCTAAGTGCCCGTACAAGGATACCATGCGGCCAACCATGGGCAGATACACTGCTCCCCGCGTTCTGCCTCATTTGCCACAGAGCTAAGCTCAGGATGCACTTGCAATTCAGGAGATGAGCCACACTGCCTGCAACAACCAAGGCTGTGCATCTTCTCAGCAAGCTTTGGTAGGCTTTGTTTAACCCACACTGTGGTTCAGGTTCCCACAGTATTATAAAAACTATACTGTCTGCTGCAGACTAAGGAGAGCGATTTGAGTGTCCCTGGTGACAGCAGCATGGGACAAAAGCAATTTCCATTGTTTTCAGGCCACATAGATCTCAAAGGCTAAAAGCTGTAATTTCAGCACCACTTTGGTATTATTTACAGACAGAATAATAATAATATTAGTCCAACTAAATACATTTCCCCCACTAATGGAAAACTTGCATGGGCTATTCAGAGATGGCAGGCAGCAGAACAGAGCAAAATCATTTTCTATGTTATAGGAGCAGTGTGATCTTTGGCTCAGCAGTTCTAGCCCCTTTTGGACTGGTCTCTGCTCTAGCACATGCTTTATAACCAAGCTTCGCCTAAGACCATCAAATACATGCATTTTTTCCCTCCTTCTGCAAGCTTCCCAGACTTATGCTGCCTCCTTCAGCTGATCACCTTTGTTTTAGAGCAAGTACTCCCATCCTACACTTCCAGCCAAGTTTACTGCAAATTGTGCAAGCACCAAAACCATGCTAATGTGCAGTTCAAACATGCAAGCTGGTTGTGCAAGCACAACTGCGCTGCATGACATGCTTGAATGTCCTTGCATTACATTGGTGAGACACACCTCATTGCTGGGAAGAGTGATCTTGCTCTTCCGTAATGATAACCTAAACCGAATATTAAGAAAGGCAAAGAACACTACATCCAAGAATCAGTGCTAAAGATATGCAAATAAAAACAGTATTCCAAAAGGCTGGAAATGAGTAGCGTCCAAAATGAGTGATATTATAAACTGGATTTAAAAAGCAGCAATTTTCAGGAGCATTAGTTTACATGAATTAGATGCATAAGTGGCTTTCAAATTCAGCTGAAGTCAGGTCCCGCTGGAAAGCAAATCATGTACTTTTACTACTTGGCTGTTTCAACTATTCAGGAAGGGTAGCTACCCACACTGGAAGAGGAGAGCACGTATTTGTTTCACAAAAATACAGGAGGCACACGCTGACGAAGAAAATAGTTGTGGAGAACAGAATTCCTACACACAAACTCGGGCTCACTCAATTGCAGTCCTTGCAATTAACTATCAAAGGTGCCACACAGTCAAAGTTATTGTCACTGGCATTGGGGAAATGCTACGAATTAACAAAAGTTTCCTTCTTTCTTCCTCTGGTTCCCATCCGAGGAGAGGATAAGCAATACCACAAACAGTTCAAGAGGACAAAGACAGTGTCAGGGCCAGTGTCCCCTGTCTCAGCATGACAGCCCTTACTGGCCACGGCCCTGGGAGCTACTGCTGAGCACATAATGATTTTGTATTGAAACGCTAAACCAGCCATGCTCTGGACTGAACAACCACAACTCTAACTCATTCCTTCATTAAATGCTTTGCCATTCCTTGAGAATGAGAGGTTCTATAGAAAATCACATTGTCCTGTATTCCATCAGTAAACAATATCTTATATATATTAAACTGCTTTATAGTAGTCATCTGTTCTTTTCAAGATGTGACAGGACTTTGAATTATTTGCTATATCAGCGACTGCTGTAGTAAATTCCCCAGTTATGCCGTGCATGGCAGGCTTGCGGAAACACCCTTGACAATGAAGCGAGCAGAGAACTCATACATGATGGAATCCACTCAGCAGACTGGTTTTTGGGGACAGTTGGGCCTCAACAAACAATCCTTTCTTCTCAGTCTATAGAGGAGCTGCACTGGGGCCTACTTTGGCCATTAGTCTAAGGAAAGCCTTTGTTGAACATATAGCTGCTTCTCACGTTGAAAGAATAAATCACATTCTTATTCTGGGTATGTCTCCGCTGCATTCACTGATGTGAATGTTGTTCCATGGCTGAAAAACTGGGTAAACAGCTTGCCCTATGCTGGCTCTGTGCTGCTGTGGCTACATCACTAGCCGAGCAACCTAATTTAAAGCCAGCTTGGATGTGCCTGTAAGAGCAGCAGCCCTGGCATAGATCTGTACTGCAGACAGTATCCCCCCTCTTCTCAGGAATATTTCGTTCTTCAGCCTGGATTACAGGGATTTGAACCAATTTGGGAACCACTTCGCCTGAGAGGGAGGAGGGAGAAGCCTATCTTTTCTATAAGCTTAGTGAAACAAAACCCAATCCAGGCATGTTTGAGGAATGGTTCTGAGTCTGTAAGGTTTTTTTTTAGGGTTATGCACATATATTTCAATTTCTCAAGCATGCGTACTAGAAGCACATGTCCTGGACAGTGGATGCCTCCCCCCCCCCCAAATATTTAAAATCCACAGTAATCAATGTTCCTAACTGCTTCAGTGTACAGCAATTCAATGTTCAGTCATCTTTACAATCATACACCACTCTCCACTCTTCAATGTGCTTCATCATTTACTATTAACTTACATTTTTGCCCATCTTCATATCCTCAAAGAAAAACAGAATATCTGGGTTTCGGCAGACCATAGGGTCCTCTGCTGACAGCTGCTATACAGACGGTCATCTTTCGATGAATAGAAGTCTTGCATGATACTTGAGCTTCAGTTATTGAAGATTAAGATTTCTATCTGATAGAGTGAATCTGATGATCCATCATCACTCTGGCAGAAAGGTTCCCATTTCCAGGCAGGATGCTACAGCCTCATCTGAGCTTTTGAGCATCTCCTAAGTATAACAACAAACAGAGCACATGTTAGTCTGTGGCACCTACAGACAGAATTCTCCATTTTGCCATTTAAACAGGAGTTTGTTTGTCTCCAGTAAAAAAAAATAAAAAAAAAAAAATAAAAAAAAAAAAATCACATGTGTGTCCCTTTTACTTCACATTTCAGTTAGCACTTTTCCATTAGGGGCTGTGCTACAGAAAAGGATCATGGCTGAAGCATAAGGGGAGCTGCTGGTTAGGCAGGGAGGCTCTTGGGAAGCACCCATCCCTGAAGTGCTCTCACAATTTTTCTTCAGAGCTACAACAGGCAAATTCCTGAGTTGCGTTTTAGTTGGTGTGTGCGTTTGCGAGATGCAGTTGTGCATCTCCACTTCACAGATGTAAAATTAAATTCTTTTTTCTCCTTTTTTAAAAGAAACAAGTAACTCCTCTGATGACCTGTACATCACACAATCTCTTCTGCTATACATGTATTCAAACAGGGTAAATCTTAGACACAAAAATATATTTAGTGAAGTAATTTTTACTCCCTCTTTCCACACCACACACTTGTGCTGCTGGGGAATCACTGTGGAAAAATGTCCAATAACCAGAATTGTGAGCACCTCCAAATTAAAACTTCTATTTCAAAGTTCTTCTGTCTTCTTTTACTGTTTATTAAAATAGAGCTGCCTTGCAAAAAGATTATGTGTAATTATTTGCAAAGAAAACAGCTCACTGTAAATGCTAATGTTAAATGTCTATATTTTTTAAACCTTAGATACACTAACCCTTTAAATTATTGTTTCAATTATTTCTTCCTCCTGCTGCCATTAGTGAAATATTTTATATATGCACAAACCCTATTCGTGTAAGAAATTCCAACTAAATATTTTTGCCATCCATTTCTTTTAGTTCACACTCCCTTGTTCTTGCATCTCAGAAGAGTTCAACTAACCTCGTAGCCTTTATCCTATCTATTCCCTTCAGAATTATCTCTGACTCAGTGAGACGACCTCTTAATTTCCTCTCTTCTACAGACCTGCTTTCTCTAACTTTAACAAATAACTAAGGTTTCTCCGCCTTTGTACCATACTAGCATCAGTTTTGAACCTTGTTTGTTTATACAACAACTTTTTTTAAAAATAACTGGTCTTTTGAGCATGACCATAATACTGTCATCTCTGTCTGATATCAGGCTACATGAAACCTCTGTATTTACGTTTCACAGTTTGCTGTGATTCTTTTTGGTGTTCATTTTTTTTTGTTGTTGTTGAAAAGTCTTCAGCCTTACTGCTGTCCATTGGTTTGTGTTGTCATTGAAAGCATATTTTATACATTCTTGACTTGATTGTGAGCTCATGGTCTTTTCTATTCTCCTAAGTACTGTTCATTGTGTCTTCTCAGATTTTTAAGTCTGCTTCTGAAAATTACCCCTACTTCCATCTAAAAATGCCATTGTACATCTTTGTGTTTTCTCCTTCTAGGGAGAATTTACATACACCTAGTGTTTGGAACTATATGGGATGATGACAAATAGGATACATATTACTTAAGAGTGTATACAACCCAAAATTGCCTGTACAGAAATGCCATATAACTATTTTTTCTTACTGTATTTATAATAGAAGAATTTGGGCTAGATTATGCATGGCATGATGAACACAAGCACTAGCAAAGCACTGGGAGACCTTGCTTTGGCAGATTCTTTCTCCTCTTTGACTGCTCTACTTGTTAAATTTACCATTAAATACCCTACTCAAATAGAATGAAGATGTGGCCTCTTATCACTGCTCCTCCACACTAACCTCAACTTGGTACCATTTTGGTGCCCTTCTCTCTACAGCAAGCTAGAAAAAAAAGCACCTAGTACACAAGGATAATGGAAACTGCTATGTGCAAAACTATTCTTTTGTAACCACAGACTATCCAAAACATCTGTCATGACTTAAAATCTGCCAAGAATTAAAAGTCTTTGACTATACTTCAAGTCATCAGGCATTTCCAGCCAGTCACTATTTCCCATGACATGTTCAGCGTTTTCATGTGCCCTCCTGAGTATTTTAACTTCTCACAGAAAACAGCCGATTTTTTTTGAAGACCTGGATTTTGTCAGTATTCAGAGTCTACATAAATTCCTTATTCTTTTTCTGTTTCTGTGTCTCTCTTATTTGTATTATCCTTATCTTCATTTAGAAAACTGAATCAAAATGTTTAATATCTGAAAAATACATTTCTCTCAACCAAAGGTAGGTTACCTTCACAATGTCTCAAACTCTACTGCTTCCTCCAGTGACCTCGTTTCTTTTGTATTCAGAAAATCTCTTATTTATCTTAGCCCTTTGCAGAAACTTCTTTTATTTTGTTCCTTTTGCTTACACTCTTCCCTTTGTTCTGTAATCCTTCAATCTTCCCCACCAGCTTTAACTTACAGGTGATTGATATATGCATTTCAGCAGTCTCAACTACTATTTTATTTATCCCAAATAAATATCCACGCTGGATGGCAGGCATAATTCTCTAGCTACAAAACTTTAGCTTTGAAAATCTCCTATTTTATTTTTCATCCATACCTTTCCTTGATCCGCATGCTTTTTAGAGCTTTTCTTTCTTCATGTGCTTTTTGATTTAATTATAAACGTAACTTGGTTATAATACCTCATATCAAGATACTCTCCCATTCTTACATCTCCAGTCATGCTGTATTTATTATGCACACCTATGACAAGGCTTGTTCCCTTTTTAGTCCAACCTTTTAAATTGTGTAAAGAAGCAATATTATCGTGTTCAGTCTGTGATTTGGGCTACAAACCCAGACTGAATTAAAGCTAGATGGAGGGGCAATTTCAGGTATATGGTGTGTTTAAAGGTCTCTGTGTGAAAGAAAAAGAAATCTATAATGTTACCCTCAGGATTTCAGGCAATGATATTCCAAGTCTGAAAGAGAGGGAATAAAGAAACTGAAAAGGGATACACACCACTGACCAATCAATCGAAAAGTACGGTAAATGGAAAACAGAAACCTCCCTGGATTTGCCTTGTGGGCTGATAGCAGTGGCTTTGTATAAAAAGAGGGAGCACTTATGATCCACTTTCTACTTGAGACATATAAATTAATTTTTCTGAAGGCATAACCCACCGTAACAAATTCTAAGGCGGTGCGGAAAAATCCCACCATTCCTCGAGATGAAGACTAAATGATGCCCTGTCTTCCATGGATCCCAGGTCTCCTTGCTCAGGCAAAGCCCATCTCTGGGAGACTCAAAAGCTGCTGAAATGCCCCAGCCTTTATTCCAAAAGTGAACTCCACTGAGGATGAGGGCAACTTTTATTAAGACTCAGGAGACTTTTTGGCTAAGCCCAGCAGTAGGCAAGTTACAAAGGCTCCTGGGCTTTGTGCTATTATCTGGGGGAAAGAAATCTGCCTACAAGCTTTGAATGAAGAAGAGGGGAGCTTCCTACATCCTAACTTACAGAAGGACGCCTGGTTTCAGGCTCCTTCCCAACACACAGTGCCTCACCACTGGCAGTCAGCTCCATCTCATTTTACTGACACAAAGTCCACCCCATTACTTCTGGACTTGAAATAGATCTTGAGGACCAAAATTAGTGAAAACTCAGTATGTGAGAGAGAGGCTATCTGGGGCAGGATTCCTCAAGTACTTATTACATGGCTGGAAAATTGCAGAAGTCCCAAAAGGATCAAAGTGTGGCACATAGTCTCAGACCACAGCAGGGGAGAGAGAGAACCTCTCAGAGGATCGTTCGTTTTAGAGCCAGGTGGCAATTCAGGGAGCATTCTCTGATACCTTTTTAAATACAGGTAACACCGTTCATTTCTCCTGTCCTGCTTCTACTTTTCTCTCAGTTCCAGGATTATTATAGTGGCATCTCTCCTAACATATTGGGCTTTATAATAATGTTAAATAATTATTAGCAAAAGAGAAAAGAATGATACACTAGAACAACAACAAAAAAGTGAAGTCAAGGCTGTCAGTTGGGCCTCCTGTCTCCTTCAAAAATTTCCTTTGGGAACATGGTACAGAACAAAAGAAGCCTGTGCATGCAACTTGGACCACTCCACACTCACTGGCAGTGCTCTCCAACCAGACCGACAGGCACATTTAACCTCATCATGACTTCTCTAAAATACTAATCATGATTATTCTTCAGAAGGATTCCTTGCACAAGAAAGATCATAGGAGGATTTGCAAACTCAGTCCTAAAAGACAGTAAGTGAAATACTCTCCTCTACAACACTTCTCTCAAACAAGTTGAACTTATTTTGCAAACCCACAACTCACCTTTTTAGTACAGGGACACTTCAGACCATAAAAGTAAATAGGCAAATATTAATTGAGGTGACTCAAACATTTACGCAAGCAAAGCCACTCTTATTTTGTCAGAAAACAAATAAAGTTCAATGTTGGCAGAGTTTTATAAGCCATCACACTTCACTTTGTTTTTCCACTTCTTTTTCACAGCCCAAACTTGAAAGGCAAGGTAACCTTGGTGACTGCTGAGGTCGCACACAACTGCTCAGGATTGTCCCACAGTTCTCAGGACTTCAGTCGGTCAGGACATATAGAGGCTAACTCCTCAGCAGGTACTGGGGCAACGGGAAGCAAAATACTAAAAGTGCGTGTTGGGCATGTGATTGGGATAAAGAACAGATCAAACAGAACCCCAGCCTTTCTTGTTGTTCTTGTAGAACATGCACAAATTATACTCTCTGTTTCTTAAATAAGTCCAATATATGTAAAAACGTGAAAAGGAGAGCCTGAGGTAACTTTGTTTATCTTGCAGGCATTGAAAAGTCCTACCTTGATATCTGAGTCATGTCATGGTTTTGCTACTCGGGTCAATTGCTACCAGGTTTCTCAGAAGCTGGAACGACACAATGGAAAGAGAAATTCTAATGGACTGGATAAACATCTTCCTTTGAAACAATGCAAGAGTTGTACAGGGACTATACAAAAACTACTTAATTTTAATTACAGATTTATGTCAGAACAAATCAGGTTTTACTGAAATGCTTGGCTTGGCTATTTTAGCTTGTGACTCTTGCTCTTTTTGTGTACAACTTAAGTGATATAACTTGGTAGGGAAGACATTGAATGGAGACTAGAAGCAGATAGCTCTATTCCAAAATGAGGCACGTAAAGGTTGTATGAATGTTTGGTGGATAGTGCCCTAATTCATTACAGAATGGGATTCGTATGCTTACACAGTGAAAAGCTCGGATTAGGCACACAACATAATTTCCATTATGTTAATGTTGCTTTAAAATATATTGCACGGAGTGCTGCAACAATCAAATTATCAATTATAATGTCTACTCAGAGTAGAAAAGTGTTGCAAACAGAGGGCTGATTACTGCTTCAGTACTTCCAATCTGCATACTCATTGTTTAGTACAGGGAAAACAAATTATCTTGTGTTGGCCCTAGTTCAAATTTAATTAAATGAGTGCAAAGCAATTATAATAAAGTACAATAGTATAGTAATGAAAGGAAAATAACTCATTAACCTATTAATCTTTATTTATGTTCCTCTCAAATAAGTATGTAATTTCTTTATCACTGCATCCCATAAGAAATAGCAGGCTCTCACTGCTCATGGCCTGCTTTAGTGGGGCTTATTTTGCTAAAGATCATTGTATGACTTCACTGTTACTATTTATATAGATTTTATTTAATGTCTGATTTTTCTCCTCTTCCTTACACAGTATATTTTAAACCCCTTTCCCACATATCTGTGATGTAGATTATAAACCTGTTCTCACCCCCCTTTTCTTTTAACACTTGTCAGTTCTGAAAGGTAAACCTCTCTAGGAGCATTGGTATGCTTCTGTCATTGCGTAAGGGAGGGAGCGCTCCCAGAACATCTGCTATAAAAGACGGTCTTACATTAAGACATAAGATGAAAGCATATTATTTCTAAGAGGACCTGACACAGCTATTGCTTTACAATCTTCATGAGTATAACAACATATCCCATATTTTCAAATGTGCTTTTTTGGTTCTTCATTCCCAGTTTTATCTAGGTTGCTGGGTTGTTTTGTTATTCTGACAAATCTCAAGTTTAAGGGAAAACAGTATTTTTGGACGATTAGTCAAATGCTATACTATGGTGTATTTTAATCGTGCTTGCTGTACGCTGGCTATCATTATTACCTTATCTCTCCAGAACTGGTTTTGTTTTCATTGACATCTTACATTCTAGTGTGTACATTTAATGTCACACTCCAGTGCTTAGCTTATTGCAGCCAGTCAGGGTTGACTCTGTCCTTTCACTAAGCTGAGCCACTCAGGAAAAAAACCCCAACCAAACAAAAAAAACCCCACAAACGCACCACCAAAACTAAGCTGTGAGGAAGCAGCAAGATTGTGAGCAAAAACACGTTTCAAAAATTTTTGCTAAATAGCACTTTCTCTTTTTTAGGCTGAGGAAACTAATAACATTACATTTTTTCCTACTAAATAACATGAAGTAGAGGTGGTACTGTACCATAAGCAGTGACCAAAGGGTATCCTGGAGAGTAGGCAAAATTGGTAACTGCTATACAAACCATAAGAAAATTAAATTAGAAGGACTACAGTTTCAAAATATAGTCGCCACTTCTGCATGCACAAGTGTAATTACCAGCCCTTACAGAAGAGCAGAGGTACCTGCATAAAACATATAATCAACAGAAACATAATTCTGAATATGTATAAAGGATGAATGAAGGCTCCTTTTGAAAACTGCAAATAAAACCTTCACAAAAGAGTTTGCAAAGTCAGATGCCCACAGGCTTTTTCCTTTCTGTGCACGGACCCTGCGCAGGCAGGGTCCAATCTTACTGCCTTATAAGATTCGAGCAGAATAGCTTCCAAAAAGTTATTAACAGATTCTCTGAGAGGATTGTAGAGGTGCAAATTTACAGCTCAGATGGCTGAGAAAAATACAAGTTCACCATATCTTTCCTCTTCACACATAGCAAAAAAACTTCTGCCTTGTAGAGTGTATTTCTGGTTTCACAATCTGCTGCTGAGAACTCTGTTAGCAAGAAATGGAACTCTTTAATCTTAATGACACTTAATGAGTCACTCTATTCTTTGCACATTTTTAACACTCAGTTCTTTATTTCACACTTATTGCTCAATTCTTGATTTTATATTATTGCAGCACTAGTTCTGCATTAATACAACTATGCACAGAGCTGTGTGTGGCTCTACTGCATTGCGTGGGACAACCGACATTGGTCGTTGTGGCATCACTGCTGACCTGTTGGAAGGAGTGAGCAAGGAGTGAGCAAGGAGCGCAAAGCCATCACCAATAGGTGGCACATTCGCATTTTGCAGAGTACAGTGCCATAATTCTTTTTGTTTGGTTTTATTTGTTTGTTTGCTTTGACAACGATTCATGTTTTAATTACAGTATTTCAACATGTGAAGTAACTAAATCATTAAAAGAGGAAGACAGACAAAAAACAAATTTTGCTATGTACAACCATCAGAATCTCACATGAATTGTCATCTTTTTTAGTCCCGAGTTAAATACTTGTCATCAAGCTAAATTAATGTTTATTCTCTGTGTAGAGCAACCACTAGAGGGGAGTTTGACACTCATGTTGCAAGTTCACAACTATATGCTAAACTGCAGGGAAATGTAGAAGATCAGAAATCCACAGTAATTAAAAAAGACCATCATGCCAAACCCACAAATTCTCACCATCTTTCCAGATTACTGAGTGAGATGATTTCCATCTGACTTAATAAAAGTCTAAATGCTGCTGCCAGTTGAGCTGACTTTGTCTGGCTTCCTAATACATAAAATGAAGAAATGAAACTGCAGTGAGCTGAGGAAGAGAATATGAAGCATGCTCAATAATGAAGACAAATATAAAATAGAATTGCCTGAGATGAGACGAGACTTCAGAGTCACTGGGCTTTCCAAGCCCTAGGACAGTTACACAGGGGAAGACTCTTTTTCTCTCTTTCTCCTGCCTGCGAATCACTGGCCTAATATGGTATTCGGTGAAAATATGCAACTTGAAAAAAATATAACAATGTCTGCTGTCTGCACCTAAAATGTATACCTAATTGCCCTTGATGTTTCCTCCTGTGTGTATCTTGGTTTTATTTAAAGTGAGTTCCTACTGTACTGTGCACCACAGGGAGTGACAAGGTCAGGTTTTCAAAAAGCATCAGTCTCCCTGTGCAATGGCTATAATGCACATCATAGGTGAAATTTTCCTTTAATGCAAACAGGCACAGTTTCACTCAAGTCAACTTATACCTGCAAAAGATTTGGCCATATCCGTATAAATCATAAACACACCTGCCGGAACATAGACATGTTGTAGAACGCTTGGCTGCGGTAGGAATTAGGACGCAACTCCTTAGGTGCCTGGGCACAGCGAGGTACAACCAATGCATGATGACCTCCCCAGTTTTGATCCTTTGTACACCTAACTCTTTAGCCAGAAGGAATACTTAAAGCCTAACTGATATATCCTATTAATCATATACAATCTCATCATACACAAGATCTTGTATCACAGATCGTATCATATTGTTTCATATGGAACCCCTCTAGTAAACAAAAACAACAACACAGAACCTGCAACTTCCTTAAAATTGTAGTTTGCATGACTGTGGATATTTTCAGGGGCAAACATACATCTGTCACAAGCAAAAGATATATATATATGTATATGCGTATAAATATACACACACACAGACACGCATCATTTTTTCATAACTGGGTCTCAGATGTACTTCTACTGATCAGAATAATGGAAGAGTGCAGATCCAAAATAATAAAATGATAATATATCTTCTAGAAGAAAGAAGTGAAGACACTGTACATTGCCTGTCACAAAGAATGTATTTAATCCACGCTCTTATTTATAGCATCAAAATGTTTTTGACAGTAGTAAGGAGAGTAAAAAGTCAACAAACATGAGACAGAGACAAGAAACAAAACTGTACTCAATTTAACTCAAACAGTATTTAAAGGGACACTGATCATGTAAGAATATATAAAGTATATATTGAAAAGTTAAAGCTGTTGCCTGTTACAATGACACTCCTGTTGTGTACCATAACATACTATTCACCAAATTTACTCTAACAACTACCAGTGTAAATCAGGAGTTATTCCACTGACAACAATGGAATTCTTCTGGCATACAATTGATGCAAGTGGAGAATTTGACCCTATATCTGAAAACCTTCCATTAAAGAAATAATTAGTGTACACAGGTGTTGTTTTTCCCTAGTAATTGATGTGCAAGTCTAACCAGTTCTAAAGGCTGGCCATTTGCTTGACAGACAAGAATTTATTTTCCTCAGTAATGAGCACAATTTCATATGGATGGGCTTTTTTTTTTTCCTCTCCACTAAATAGAGAGGCAATCTATATTTCAGCATTCAATCTTTCTCATGCCAAAACCTCAAACTGCCCCTAAAGATCTTCTGCAACTCCACTGAGTTTATGCAGGATACTGCAACTAGCCCTACTGCAAGGCACCACCTTGGGCACTCAAACAACGCACTAATTCCTGTAGATTCGGGAATGTGCTGAGAATACCAAATGCTTGGGAGACTACTGTCCTCGGTGTTCATACTGGAAAGCTTCCAGGGATCCAGAAACAGTTCAAGGCAGTCACCAGAAACCAAAAGGCAAAATGACCAAAAGGCGTTTCTTCATGTTTATGACTAAATAATGACAATATTTTGCACACCAGCTCTCCCTCCACAGGCGCAGTGCAGTTTAGGACAGTGAGAGCAGGGAGACAATGCCTGGTGATGGGATGAACCTTACAGAAGTGATCAAGTTTTGGCCTGCAGCTCTTGCAGCAGAGAATCAGTACTTGTGTCCATCGTAAGAACTATCCTTTGTAGATTAATTCCCAGCATCAAAATTAAGAATGTCTCCTCTAAAATGAGATTTCCAGATCACAGTGTATTAACTGATCAGGAAATGACTATGAGTCTGCAATGTAACGCTGTCCCCCCTGAACAGCTTAAAATGATCTAAAATATACCACAAAAATAGAGTGCCATGTCAATGCTTCCATAAATGTGCTGCAAACCTGCATCTGGAGTATTCTACAGGTTATATACTGTTCAATATTCAATATCAGAGAGGGTCATACACAGGATAATAGGATGAACATGCTTAAGAATTTGCCAGCCTCACAAAACAAGTAGCTCTAGCAAAAACCCCTTAAAGTCACTATTTACAAAGTGTGATTCGTCTGTTTAATGGTGACAGAGAATTCAGTATGTAGTCCAGATGGTTGCACAGATAACAAATCTAGCCTGGCTTTTTGGTGCTATGGGCAGGCTGTCTGACTAGCTCACACTGAGATAGATAGGCAGATAGATAGATTGATAGATAGACAGGCAGGCAATGACCTTCTCTTCTTGAAACAGTTTTGCTGTTAATACACAGTTTAGAATAAAAAATCCAGCTATACATAGACCTCACTAATCTACAGAACTAGTACAGGAGAGACCTGAAAACATAGGCAGACTTTTATTTTAAGTTTACAAGTTCAGATGTTTCTGTTGTCCCCTTAGGAAAGAAAAGGGCAAGGACCGAGTTCGAAAACCTATTCAATAATAGATCTTAAGCTCTAAGCTAGAACAGGACAATTCTGGGCCAGCACAGTGATTCCACAACAGCTGGTATATGTACTTTGTAGTACTACGAGCTCTTGGCAAAGAAACTCAACTGACTCTGGATTCTATTCCCAGTGCTGCCTTTCCCCAACTTTTAACCCAGGGCAATTTACCTAACTTCTGTCTGTTCCTGGTTAGCCATCTGGTAAATAGATAATATAATTGCATCCTTTATAGGCTCATTGTGGGGCTTAATTATTGAACATCTTTAAGATATGTCAAGGTTCTTGGTGAGGAGTTGTGCAATCCATTAATAAATAATAATGGGGGGAGCACTAAGAGGAGGGGGAGCATAAAGGTGAACTGTTGCATAGGAGAAACATTAGCCAAACCGAGGCAGTAGAAATATAGGCAAGTGATTAGCTGACATGATGTGAAAAGGAAGTGAGCAAAATCACTACATTAATTGCACTAGAAAATGTAGAGAAGGAAAACGGGCTTAGTTGAAATGACAAAAAAGTAAATTTGGACAAATGGGAAAGGACAGACCTGGCAAAACAGAGTAAGTTACGTGTCACTGGAGAGGTGTCGAGATTGGACTGAGCCAGGAAGCTTAAACTGACTGGAAGGAGAACTTCTCCGTGCTTTACAGTTCATGCTTCATTCTATTCCAGTTTGCTCATTTCTTTACAGTGTAGCTAACACAGATTGTTCTAATGGATGGCTCTGCCACAGGGCATATGCCCTCTTCTATCTCATCTGAAGTGGGTGGTACCTCAGGGAGTTGACAGCTTCTCCTGAATGTGCGGCATTTCTGGGACAGACATCTGCACAGACATCTCTGTCACAGCCTAAGGGAAGCAGCATTGACTCCCTTCACCAGCCTGATCATCTGCAAATTACATCATACAAACTACTTTCACTTCCTAAGCATAATTGCCGTAAGTGATCCATTGATTGCTATCTGACACTTAGCTTTTCTCTTTTTCATTTCCCAGATGTTTCTGGTTTTGTCATCACTCTCAACTCCATTTTATCAGAGATGTGACAACATATATTGAAAGGACACGGCCATACTGCAAAGAACGAACTACATCAGGTAAGCACAGTAGAGAAACACAGTGTTTAAATAGGGTTATCACAAATTTAATAGTTTGCAAATGAAACATAATTAGCTTACTGTTTATTCAGTTCTCATCAGGAAAGTTGCTTTCTATACTGGATTTCTTCATTGCAAAGGCCATGCACTTTAGATAGCATGGCAGCAAACAAAACTGTTTCCCTTAATTGTTTTAAGTCCCCTAATTTTTTTGAAGAATAATGGATATTTATTTAAAAAGTGTTTTTTTTCTGCAAGTCCTTGTTTGAATTGGAAATGTTTGGATAAAATTAGGTTTATAAGATGACCAACTTTACCTTCTGCTTGTTTCATATAGTTTTAAGTTATTGCCTCTTCCTACTATAAAAATAGTGAGTACCCATTGGAGCTATCACTGGATTCAGTTCTCCAGCCCCCATTTACATTTAGTATTATGGAAGAAATGCACCAATGTGAACAAGGACATGAGTTAGTCTGCACAGTAGGAACTCAAAGACAAAGATTTTTTTCAATGTTTTGCTGTAATCAAACCAAAGCAGGGACCTAGCTCTCAGATTTATTTTTTTGGAATTACCTTGTTTCTGAATTTTACACTAGTAGTACATTATATAGGCAGGGTACTTTTTATGTCAAGAAAATTGAGAGATTGGAAGACAACAAAGTCCACAAAAACTATCCTTATACTAACATTTTACTATGGCATTTATCCTGTACTAAAAAGGTACAGTTTAACTGGGGGGGAAGAGTGTATGGACTGAAGATCTTTTCTACCAATGTGGATGGGCTCTTCTCCTCTAATGTACAAAGATAACCCGTGGCTTTCAAGACTATTTTAACCATACTGCAGAATGTCCCTCAAAAAACCATGAAGAGTCATTAGGTATACCATAGAGAAAAATACCATCCAGCAAGAAGGAGAAAAGATGGTAGAAGGATGACCTCATGGTTATTTTCCATATTGCTGAGTCCATGGCACATACCCCGAGATATACAGAACAGTAAATGATTCTGTTCCACACGGTAAATTTTGCAAAATCATTTGGCCTTGTCACTTGGTACTGAACACCAAGTCTTGCTCAATCTTGCTCTTAAAAGTACAAGTGACTCAGAAGAATTCCATGCCTTTTAGCTCTAAAATACTAAATACAAACATTGAGCTTACCTTCTGTCACTGCAGTACTCACTTGCCTGCCATTGACAATGAGCGTGCATCTCTTCCAATAAAACTTCATTCCAGCTTTCATGTTTTTCTTGGAAAAGAAAGCAGGTGAATCCTTGATCTGTAAAAGATAAATGTTATTTTGTTCTAGTCTGTCTGACCAGTCTATCAATGACAGTCATTTATCTGCTGTGGAAAAGTGAGCAGTGCACCATGAATTTGCTAACATTGCATCTGCCGGTACATTTTTCTTTGATAGTAAGTGCGGCATAATAAACCTTGATCTTTTTTATATGCTGGTTTTTGTTTGGAAAGTATGATTCATTGGCTATTTGCTACTACACATTGTTCCTCTACAGAATCACATTCTACAGTCACAAGTTTCTTCCTTGGATTCAACAAAACCTACTAATTAGTATTCTTAAAAAATAATAATATAACAGAGAAAACGCCATGTGAAAGTTTTAGGCCCACATTTTCAGTGCTGACACCTGCTGAGTGATGCATCAGAGAAAGAGGGGCTATTATCACCATAAGAACTCAAGAAAATTCTTTCTGAATTCCAGTAAATATCTTCCTTTTCAACAGCTTATTTGAGATATACGAATGTGATGAAATTCTGTGTTCTGTGTGAGTGAAAGCATTCTCATTTTCATTCAGCAAACAACAATCTGTAACCCCAATGACATTAGAAAGAGTATTTGTCTTTGCAGTGCTCCATGGAAGTTGTTTGAACACCTTTGTCAAAACTTTTCAGCCCAAAAGCTAAATTGGTGATCATTTACACACACACAATTGATCATTTAGGGTCTGGAAAAGTATTCTTAGACCTTTCACTGCCCATGCAGCAGTATTTTCCCAACAGTACACATTTTTGTAAGTCTGCTTCACAAATAGAGTGTACTACTGAGCTGCATTTTTCCTATAACATACTGATGACTCACCTTCTCCTATTGTGCTTCTTCCAGAAGAACAAATAAGGCAAGGAGAGCACCAGTCAGTTCATGTCTTTCACCCAAGGTAGATGAAAAAGTATTAACCATATCACAGTTTGCTTTCTTTTCAGATAACTGTTTCTTTACATAATATTTATTAGCTTTCCCCTATGATTTGGGTAAGCTTCTTCACTTTGTTAAGAAAGGCAAGACAGCAGAAAGAGGAGGGGGTCCAAACTAACTTAAATACAAATAAGCTACACAAGGGTGTAATCTCATTCAAAGAACAGGTTTCAGCTTGTGCATACTGCTGTATCTCACCTGAAGTTAATGTATTCACAATAACAGACACAATAACATTATGAACCCAACCCAGTATGTCATCTATACACAGACGAAATAACATTAGTTAAATAAAATCAGTAGAAAACAGCAGTAACGCTCCTTGTTAAACATATTTTGCCTGTATATAAGAAAGCCAGTATGAAGATTACTTTGACTCCACTGCTCTTTCCAATGCTGACAAGCATGTGAAAAAGATTTTAAAATAATATGAGATAGGTTTCTCTCACTCCAACACTGAGATTCCTTTAAAAAGTGATAGGAAACATTCCTGTATGAGTAAATATTACTTTTGTTTTATATATAGTATTATAATCCCCCTGTTTTTTCTTCTTGACCAGTAGAAAATTATAATGTATTATATAGAAGCATAACTTATAATAAGGAAATAAAACAAGTAGGTACATGACATGCTGAGTAACGCAACGCATAATTACTGGATATAATACAAATCAATACCCTTTCTATGTGTTTCATGTAGCAAACACTTTTTCAACACTGTGCTAGTAATTTCTTGCCTTCCAGTTCTATTTTGTCTATTCCTTCAAGAAAATTTCTCTGCTAATGTATACACTCTAGAGACAGACTGCAACTGTATTTATAAGTACATAAACACTGATATTCACCGATACCCTATATTCTTAATTGATTTGAGTCAGGAAAAAGATTTGGAACAGCTTAACTCACACAGTAGGTACACTGTGAAGCAACTTCCACTTATTAAAACACTGAAATATAATGATCATTTAAACAGTAACAGAGGCTCATACCCACGTGCTTTGTTTGCTCAGTTAATATTAAAATTCTTTCATGGATTCACCATAAGATATTTCAGTTTTTCCTTTTATATATAAAGAACTGGTGAACTCTTTTTCCCCTAATGTAACTTTCCATTTTCAGAGCAGCAGCAGCAAGAACAAGACAGAAAATCATCTTTAGCAACTAAAGTCATCACCTGACTTATATTTCCAAATTATTATGAATATTGTTATTTAGCTTTCATCTTACGGCAGCACCAAGGAAATCAAACTCTGAATCAGTACTCCCTTCCACAATGACAAATACAAACAACAGCGAAGCAATCCTTGCTCCAAAGCTATTACATATAATCAAGTTATTAAAAATAGTAATACTGATCATTATAGTGTGTCTGGAAGATTGCATTTAAATTAATCAGCAGATGCCACATCAAGCCCTATGTAATTACAAATTGTTATATAACCTGCTCAAGGACACAAGACCAACACTTCTGATCCACAGCTACAGGACTGTGACTTCATTGAACTACAGTACTTGAGCAAAGTGAATTCACCAAATGCTTTGATATGTGCCTAACTCCTCTTCTGTTAGAGCAAAGGCAAAACATAAATATCCTCTTGCAAGAGCACATAGCTAAAACAGTCTTTAATTTTAAGGTGCACAAACCTGAACTATCTTACATTGTTTCCGAGTTCCTAGAAAGGGTTGGATCTGTTTAGGATATTAATTGGAGCTCATACATTTCCTAAATTCCAGCAGGTCTGCAAAGTTTTACTTTAATAATACCATTATCATCAAACTTCACTCCAAAGAATGAAACAAAGGGATATTTATATTCTTAAAATAAATCTTGCTACCTGAATTTCAGAATTATGTGCATGCACAGAGAAATTTATGCACCTTTTTTTTTTGTAGTCATCTTAACTGCACAGCCAAACACAGCATGTGAACTAGGTAGATTCCATAATAATTATGTAGAGTGCAAATTCCATGCTTGCTTGCGCAGTTCTAAGGCTTTGACTCATAGTTTTAACATGGTTTTTGTGTGTAGAGATTTATACTAATTTCTCACCACCAATACATAGTATTTCCTTAAACAATATATTTCCTTAATTTACTAGGCTTTTCACATATAAAGGTTCAGCCATTAGCCGTTCTCACTTCAATAACTACAAGGTACATGTCATGGGTTAATAAAACCTATTATCTATGCTAGCAAAAGTACACTATAACACATTCAGCATCCATCAGTTTTGACAATGCTAACATACAAATGGTTTGCTATAGATTTAAAAGTTGAACTAGACTGAGATCCTTTTTTAAGCTTAAGGGGAAATGTGGTCACATAAAACTGAGGAAGTTTTATGGCAGAAGGCTGTATTGATATCTGTACTTACATCCTTATCAAGAACAGGTCAAATAATCCTTTCTTGGAATTACATGGTGTTGAGTTCAGATAAATAAACCAGACCATGTAATTCATAATCCTAAACGGTAACAATTAATTTTCAGAATCTGTCTCCTGTGAAAGCAGGAGTGTGTATTGGCCTACTTCTGAACAGATCTGGAAAGCTAAGTAACTAGGCCCGTAAAACTATACTCCGTGGATTTCATGTAAGTCTAAATGTAAACAACAGAACTTACAACTAATTGCCTTTTAGATAAAGCTGACTTAAAGCAATTGAGATAACAGAATCCTACAATACTCTGAAGGAAACAAACTAAAAACGTGAATTAATAAGTTAGCTGATATTGAGCTCCAGATGTTTCTTACTCTGGCAACATTCCTTAAGTGATGATAAGCAGATTTACATACTTAACTAGTATGTTTATTTAAAGAAAATTTCCAAATCCAGACTAACATCCAGATTTCTTATTTGGCTTCAGATCAAAAGACATACTATCAATAAGGACAGCATCCAGGAAAACCTTTTCAACATCTGCTTAGAACTAAACAACAGATATTTGATTTTCTGCAAATTTAATTTCAGGCAAATTTTTACTTCATCCAATATTTTTTATATCCACAAGACAGCCTGACCTAGTCATTTTGCATATTCAAATCTCAGAATACAGCTCGTACACTGGCAGAGACAGCAGTTGCTAAGGAGAAACTCTTTTAGTTTGTAGTTCACATTTAAAATGCTATGAGCAATTTCACTTAGAGTGAGAACAAAGGCTTTTTGGAAGCAAAGCCCTCCCCTCACCAACAATATCAGTGATTTAAAGACACAGGTTCAAAAATGTTTTATATGTTCCTTGTAATCTAAAGAAACTTAAGTAGTTAATAACAAAAATTTAAGCTCTACTGTTTCATAAGGGTGAGGAATGGAAAATAAAGTTAATATTACTGAGTCACAGTTGGTCGTCTTTGAAAGTCTCTCTTAGGAGAAGTGCTCATTGTTACATTTAAGGAAAATTAAGAAAAGACCAACTCAGAGCAAAAACTTACATTAAAATACTTGGAAGAATGGATATTGTTCCAAATTTCTTCCCAGGTTACAGAAAGGAAAACACAAATATACTGTTCACTGGGAGGGAGAAGTGTGTATTCTAGGGCTAAGCAAAAAGAACTGACCAGGAAATACAAAATATGGACTTCATTTTCAAAATCAATTATTTTAGAAAGGAGATGAAATGAAATGAAGAAAACAAGTTGAGCACTCGCATAAATTTCTACTGAAAGCCAAGATAAGGATTATATAAACATAAAAGAGGTAAGTGTTAGGCAATGCATTATACCAGCAGATATACAGACTGTCTGAGGAATGATGCCAAGGATTAGGAGAGATGAGGGAAAAAACTACCCAGCATTTCTTGTGGTTCCTCAGCGTACATGAGAGAGCAGGAAATATACCTACCAGGAATTTGAGACAGAAGAAAATCTTCTGGATCTGGATAACCCTATAACATGATTGGTCTCTAGTACCTCACACCCACAGCTTTCAACCTACTTTGCAAAGCGTGTAAGTACAGGAAAAGTGCTAATCCAAATCACCCTGCAGGGCGGAGGCAGAATCAGAAATATAAATAAGAAACGAAAGTGCCCTACCCACTTAACACACTGATTTTCTTACATTAAAAAGAGAGAATATACATCTACCCTTCATTTGTTGTGGAAAAAAAGGCTGAAAAATGCAACAAGAACGTTCCCTAAATTGTGCTCAGAAATCAAAAGGAAATAAAGGGAAGCCAACGTTTATTGCTTTGTTAAGAATGTGTGATTTTTATTTTTTTTTAAACTGGCATCAAGACTTCGGAATATCTGAGGTTAACAATACTGCTATCAGATGGAGTCAGACTTTCCCATTGATTTGTCTTTGTAGCTAAGTGATAGCAATCAGGAAACTGTATTGTATTAGTGAAAACAGTGACAATCCAAGCTTTTGGAGCTGAAGTTCTCTACAATGCAAGTTAGCTTATCCCAGGTGATGACAATCAAACATGTATGAATGAAGGTGAAACATTTCACAGCATTTATACATAAATTGTAAATAAGCTTAAAATGGGGAGATTTTTAATAGCTACTGATTATTCAGGTGGTTTTTTCCTGTGTTAGAATGGGTCTCTGCAGTTCACAAGTCCAAATTTTCCTAACATCCACAATGTCCATCTAGGAAGATACACTCCTATTCAAATGAGCTGAGATCACAATTTAATGATTTGTCTCTAAGACATGATGCTTTGCAGCGGACAGCAAAATATGGCCATGCTACTTCCACAGGCAAAAAGGCTTCTCTTGGATCCAGCATGGCTAAGCCCTGCTCGCTGCTGTTCCAACCAAGGAAAGAGACTGGAAAGAGCCCATGGACACGGAAGAAAAAAAGGAGCAGCAGCAGCCAGGTGTCAGGGTGAATGCTGGGCAGCGCACCACCTGCCCAGATAATTTTTTACAGCTCAAACTACATTAGGAGGCAGTGATACAACACTAGGCAATACATTACCCCCTTTAGCTTCAGCTAGCCCCTAATATATCAACCATGTCTCACAACATCTCTTCCTCTATAGACTTTCCTAATTCCTCTTCTATTTACTACACATCTTTTGGCATTGTCAGATTCTTCTTTTTGTTCTTTTTTCGTTTTATTCCACATGTAAAGAAATTAATCCCTAGTTCTTTCATATTGACCTTTTTCCAGCAGTGATGCACATCCCCAACTACCTGTATTTGCCACAAGTATGAAGCGTCTTGTAACATCAATGCTTTCTGTTCCTTCAGGATTTTAAATACATCAGTAGAGTCACCTTTTATTTTCTTTTTTCATGGATTTAGTTTTCCTGATCTCCGTTTCTGTAATTAAGTTCCTCAAATCCCTGAACTGTTCCAGACTGCTCTTTTAGGTCCTTCTCCAGATCTGTAATACCTTCTAAGCATAGTAACAAGAATGGAGTGTGAAACAGTTTTTTTCACTTAAAAATTTGTTTTGCCGCTGAGTCCTCTCATTCCATCCACTTCCACCTTGAAGACCATGGCTTTTCACTTCTTAACATTTGCATTCTATAAAAGACATTACGATTTAACGGTTTTGGCGTCGTGATTTCTTCTTTTACACTGCAGAAGAACCAAATATACACAACTTCTACTTTTGATTTATCCTAACTGCTAGTCTCTTTGCCTTATTACTTTAATTCCTCTTTGCTCAACTGTAGAATTAATGACACGTTAAAGTGTCCATAGTATATCCAGCCCAGGGTGCTTGAGTGCGACAGACAACATAAACCAATAAGGAAGTTTGCAAACTGTTCAATTATTACATGAACGTTAAAAAGCAGCTTCTGTTCAGATTAGTTTCCCAAATGTGCTTCATGCAGTGTCACTGAAAAGGCTTGGCTCATAGTCTAAATCTGACCATGGAGCACTTTGGGCTAAAGCCTATGCAGGCAGAAATAGAATGAGACAAATTTGTGCCTCCTCTCTTCCAAAGACCTGCTCTGCTCCAGGATCTGCTCTCGTGTCCAAGATCCCTGCGAGGTTTCACAGAAGCATGGACTAACTGGCTCACGAGAACACGCCGCTCCAGTTCCTGCCCCATCCTTCAGCTACGCTCTTCCATCCGATCTGGCACCAGCCTTCAATCCCACAGGCAAACACAAGGCAAATGCTGCCTGGGCTTTGCTATGTCCTAGGAAGCTATACCTGCTTTAGTCTACCCTTTGTACTAACCTCCTTGGAATTATCCCCTTGCAGGGCCATCAGGCAATAATGCAATTTTGTATCCCAAAACCTTCACCAAACCACAAATAAAAATTAAAGTAGCACACCATTGGAAAAATACCCCTTAGGGAAAAACCATCCAGTCCTCTAGCTCTTTTCCTGTTTAAAACCTCTCAATGCAGGTATTTCAAAAGGTTTGCTTATCTGAGTGCACCCCAAGACATGATGTTACCCTTTCCATTCAGCAAATTCAGTCAGAACTCAGAGACGTGTAAAGCCACATACAATGAATCCGATCAAATGGGTTATGGTAGCAGAGCCATTTATCTTCTCGTATCCAGGCCTCACTCCTGAAAGAAAACAGAGCTCTCTTCATCGTAAACCATAAAATATTTCGCTCTAATTATCCTGACACCACTAGACACACTTGGTCTCTCATAAATCAATGTAAATCATGAGAGTATCATTTATCATAAAACATACATCTGCAAAGCATAGTAAAACCTTCTTTTCTCCCTTCTCGGGCAACAACATGTGTTTCAATTGGTCCAGTTTAACGCTGGCCTAATATTTATTGATACAGCACTGTGCTAGTCAGTACTACTACAGATAGCTGTGTGTAAACCATTCAACATGAACAGGTAAAATAAAAGAAACGAGAACTGGTATATAATACATAAAATGGAAGAAACGAGAACTGGTATATAACATTTCCAAAACTCTTTAAGTGATAGAGGAGCTGCATTCCCACTTTCAGAAGTGACTTAGATATACAACAGATTTTGAAAATTGTAATAATCTGACAATAATTAGGCATTTGTGTGAATTATACTTTCTATCTTCAGTTCATTACTCACTTGTACTCACTTCTGTGATTAATTAGATTTTGTTTTGAAGCAGTAGTGCGTTATTCCTAACATCCTAACTGATACAACTACTTGCAGTATAAGGAGGTTTATATGAGTCCCTTGATTGGGCTCAAAAAAAAATCCAGCCTGTAACAATTGCCTGAGGAGTCACAGCAGGCAAAGGTGCTTACAGGGGTGCTCTTCTACCCTGGAGGAAGGACAGCTGTGAATCAGGAATGGGAAACTCATAAAAACCCAGCAAGCGAGAAGAAACTTTTTTTTTTTCCAGGTTTCTGTAAAGGAGGGCTCGGGCTGCTGTTGCTTTCTAGAGAAGAAAAGCTATGCAGGAGCTAGAAAGAAAAAAATTTGTTGTCAATAAAAGAAGCTTTGTTATCTACCTGCTGTGGGAAGATGGGCACTATGAAAGCACTTAGGCCATCCGATCAAAGAATCAAATATTCTAGAGAGGAATTCCTAGCGTAAGTGGCAGAGAAATTGAAATGAGAAAGGGTTGCTATCTTGTCCTGAAAGAATAATAGAAAGAAGTTTACAAAGCAAGATCGGGGAGATGGGGTGTGGGGGGAAGTGTTCTTTTTCCAGGGCAAGGCAGGGAGATTTCCTACAAGGTCATGGGCAGCTATGGCAAACTGATATAAAACTAGCAGCACTCTTAAACTGTGCCGAACTTCACAGAGAAGGCTGCACCAGAGATACAGGTGTGCTCTGTCTGCTTCCATTCTTGATTAAATTCATGACTTCTCAGAGCTGCTACACAGTTACGGAAGAACTCTGATTATAGCGTGGTTATGCCGTGTGTCCCTCCCTTATCTCTGTATGGAGTGGACAAAGTTCCTGTACCCCCCTGCCTTGAACATAATTCCCCTCTTCTTTCCATTACTTTGGTTTTATTGCTGTAGGTGCTTTATTGCTGACAAGCTCAGAAAGTTTGAAGTGTTAAAATGGAAATGAAGACAAGAATTTAACAAACCAAAGTGATTTCAATATCAACCTGGTAGTTTTCCCAGCCTGACATTCTAATAAACGAGTATTCCTTTAGTATTATAAAAGTCATCAAACCATGATAAGGGAGACAAAATCACTTCCAATCTCACCTGGGGACATGCAGCTAATAGCACAATTACACACGATATTATGCCAGAAAATACTAAAGCAAATATTAGGAGGGGTTTTATTTATATGTATTCTGTCTATGCAGCAGTGTCAGAGTTGACAGCTCAAAAGACCGCATTTTCCCAAACTCTTACTTTTTAATAATCTGAAAACATGATTGAAGGAAGCAGTAAGAAATCTAATAAAAATGAATGCAGAAAGGATTACGGAGACAGCTTCATGACAATTTACAGTTCTACATAGCAGTCTCTTGCTATGAGTTGTGATAAGATAAATCTTGTTTACAGTCTGTTAATCCCCTGTCCCAGTAATGCTAGTATGCAATGGATTCAAGTCTTCCTTAGAAGAATGGAGCTGCTTTTGCATTAAATGAACAGCCGCGGGTAGCAGCAGCCTGAATGAGAGCAGGTCAAGGGTTATTCTAGATTCCACTTTCCAATGAGTCATTCACACCTCTCTTCTTCAGAAAATATTTGATGTAAATTGTTTAGATGTAAATTATAAGTAAAGCTTTATTTGAACTTTTTTGGGTCAATGATTGACTTCTATTGTTCTCTGTAGAGTGAAATTTAAAAGCTGGCTTTCAGGTTTTTTCATATAATAGATATTTTATGCATTTTCTATGACTAAAGAGGACTCTCATATCATGGAATATCTTTAGTCATGAACAGACAGTGTGTTTGTATAATATCAGATACTCTCCGAGATCAATTTCAACTATGAATATTAAACTTTGTATTTCTCTTTGCAGAGCCAGTAGGAGTTCATGGACTATTACCTTTTTATCTCTGTATAGGTGATAGGTCCTATCACTACTTACTCAGGTCCTATCACTTCAAAATATTAGCTAATTAGGCATTATCCAACCTATTGCCCCCAAAAGGTAATGGTGGGCCCAGATAGGACATATGACTGGAACTCAGAAGCCAGATTATACCTCTAGATCTGATATTTAATCCTCTGGACACCTTAGACAGCTCACTTCACCTTCTGTGACTGTTTAATCTTCAGCCTTTCTTATTATCTGTGTTGACTGTAAGAGTTCAAACACTCTTTTCATACAGATACCTCTTCCTGTGTTTTGCAGCATCAATATTCCACTAGAAAAGAAATAATGATAAAAACAATTTGAAAAGTTACAAGAACCCTGTGCAGAGACTGATATCTTCGGTTGCTGCTTATTGCTGCTTATTATTATATAATAACCATTCTTCTGTTGCAGTATTTTACTCATACATTTGGGAAGTTGAAAACACATCTCTATGGGCTGTACTAAACATCAATAGTGAAAAGTTAGTTCTGCATTAGTCAGCTTTTATTTTTTTTCTCCCCAGCTTGTTCTTAGAAACAATAATCCAAGTTTCTTCTCTTTCTGCCAATTGAATGCCTGCATTGTGTATCGACTGCTAACCAAATCTGAAAGCTATGAAGTTGTATTCTTTTTAATCACATCTGTCATTACAGGAGACGGTCACCTTAGCAGAAAGATCACTATAATGGGTTGCTAATGGGCTATTAAGGGGCTTTCAAGTATCAAGATGATCATCATAAGTAAGAACTGAGAGCCGTTCTTTATTTCTGTGCAAGATTAATTTTTCCCCAGTAATTCTGCGGATTAATAATGCAAGGTTTGTGCACCTCAGGAACTGCTTCACGGTTTCTTACCATATGCTATGCAAATTCAATAATTAGCTCTTGACTTCACAATTTAAAAATAAGGTACTACCAACCCCATTTAGGAATGGGGAAAATACAGGGTGAGCAAGCAGGTATTCTGCTTGATTTGATCAGAGTTTTCAGAATTGCCTTAACACATATTCAGTTATAGTCCATAAACATTTTAAAACAGCACAAATGCACAAAATATTTGTAAACTGAAGTCTTGCTTTATCATTGCTTTGTTCTCAGATGAATTTCTGGATACTAACACCTTTGAGAGCTTTGCTGACTATATAGAAATGTTCTACATTCTGCCTAAGCTTGTGCTCTCAGAGTTGATAGCCTTTCAAAAGAAAGCAGAAAACATGGAAAGTGGCACTAGACATTCAGATGAGAAATACTGAACTCATATTTTTGCTTATACAACAAATGGAAAAGAAGAAAGTAGGTTCTTTCCAGTCCCAGCTGATTGTACATCTTATAACAAACTGTCAAACAATTTGACTTATATGTCAGTAACTGTTCTCAGTTTCTTCTGAGTTGAACAGGTAGCCTTTGCTGACAGGCAACAGAATAAAGAGGTTTACCTGCACTTGGACCTTTTAGCTTTATAGGTTACTGTTCCAAAGTTGTACATATATATATATGTAATATATATACAAAGGGTTTTTTTGCCAGCAATATTCTCAATATTCTCAAAACACTTCTTTCTAGTTAAATACTTCTTTCTAACTTCTTTTAGATCTGAGTCCTGATCAACAAGGTCAGCATGCCCTATGGCTAAAATGGCTTTCTGAAGTTCCTCTTGTGATTCTGCCTATATTTTCTGGAAATCCAGAGCCACTCCATGTGGCATCTCTTCCTCTCCTTTACTATTCTAACACTATCTTGGAGGATAAGTGTCAGCAGGTGTAAACAGGAAAAAGGAGACAAGTGGCACCATTATAGCATTGCTCTCACTTGAGAGGGGCTACTTTTAGAAAAGTAAGCACTTGCAGCAACTCTTATTTGATTGGCATCATTGTCTAGTGAAGCTGGCACACCATCTTGTGAGCAGGCACAATGCCATCGTAACAGATGGGCATGTGGATAGGAAGCCAAAAGATAATGTATGAGTACCAAATGTGTGTATTGGAGGGCAAGTTTCCCAGTCAGGAACATCAGAATGGCAGTTTACAAGCTTCTGCACCTATGTTTAAGGGAGATAACGTACACATTGCATCTTTACAATAGTTGTGTGGGTAACACTCTGAAACAATAGAAAGGGACCTGCGAGTATGGAATTCAGCCACTGCAGAAGGAATTATCAAATCCATCATTTCATGTAAGTAAAAGAGCCATGTAAAACCCAAAGACAGTATCTTTATAATTGTAAACTAATATACTGTTCACAGTATATGATATTGTACCAAGATTAGAAATGCTACACTGAATCAGAGTACAATTTTTGGCTATGACATTGACCAAGAGGGGATAACTGAAGACCAGGAAGCAGGGACTGTATGGAGGGGTCCTCTCCAAGGTATACCACCCAAGTAAAATTTTGAGCTAGAGTTTTCATGTGTACCATTGTATTTAATAACAGTTGGACTTAATTCCACGAATTTGTGTTACATCTTTATGAATTCATTTATACTTTTGGCTTCCACAATATCTTACCTTAATGAGTTCTATGAGTGGATTATTCATCACAAAATGAGTGAGCACTTCCTTTGATTTCTGTTAAACTTGCCACTTGATCAGTGTCACGGGGTAGCAGCATAGTTCTTACGTTGTCAGAAATAACTGCTTCTTATTCCTCTTTTCTATATTGTTTGTGAATATATGGACTTCTACAATAGTCCCCTACCGCACTAAGTTATGTTTGCATTTCACAGCTATCATTTCAGGCCTCCCAGACATCCCAAAATGGAAACAAGCGTAGGCAATTTTTAAGGTCTGGTCTGAAATCTTGTTTTAGCTAGAATTTAGTCTTTATTTACTTTTGTCTTCCCAACACCACCACCACCACAGCTAATCTGGTCAGCAGCAATATTATGTGGAATACACTACAAGAAACCAAATCAGTGGCATGATAAATATTCATGAGTGATATCAGTCAATTCAAGCTTGGCAGTATTACGCATATTCTTTAAATGGGCTTGAATCACATGAAAAAAACAGATCACATCAAATAATGCCACGTTGTACTTCAGTATGAAACCACATTCTTTGGTCCCCTACAGCACATGTGCTTCATGAAGCCCTAAAGCATAGTAGTTGAATATAAAAAATAACAATGGACCAAGGATATAGGAGTTATACGAAGACCTGAGAATGTGTATTGCTCAGCAGACAGATACTGCATCCTTCCCCTGTCAGCCCACTGCATACCAAGAAAATTACATAAAAGTAGCCATTCATATTCTCAACTCATTGCTAAATATTCTCTTAACTGTAGCCTTCTTTTGCTCTATTAGTAGCCAAAGGATAAACAAGGATGTGATTATAATCTGGCTGTTTTCATACCACCATGGGGATTTTTAATACTTCTAACAGGTACACCCCTAGACACCTAAGGTAGGACACAACAATGTTTCCCTTTATTCCCAAGAACAGGAAATGGATAACTGCTCTAAGTCTAAATGCTTGGTATTTTATACCAGAAAAACTTCAACAACCTCACACAGCACAAGATTTTTTCAATACAGATAGCACGTAAGTGATACTTGCTTACCTGTACAAAAGGACATCTCTTTGTCAATGTAGCATCATTGTAGGATATTGCAACACGACAGACCAAACTGAAAATCTAAACTTTAGTTTTTTAATCTTGTGTAGTATTTTCTCCAGAAATGCCATTGGATTTAAAGACTCACAGCATACTCACGTTATTACTTCTGTACTGATGAAATACATGCATATGAAAATTCTCTGTTTTAATACCTTTGACTTTTTTCAAACCTTCTTTATTATACCTGAAGACATTTTAAGAGATGTTATTAGGCTTCACCTCCTAAGCTTTTTTTCCCCTGAGAATAAATCCAGCCTGCTCCATTTCCTTTCTTTTATACATGTTTCCATACAAACACAGTGAAGTGCATTTTATTCCCAGTCACAAAAACCTGAAAGAGAAAATCTATGATCCTTTTTGGTATATGTTGGAGCATTTTGCTGTCTTCTTTAGTACTCACAGTAGAATAAGTGATAATCAATAGTGATATCTGCTTGAATCTAGATGGTTTGATGGAAGTGCTTTTGAAACACATCACAGTGCCTGATTTGCTGTAACTTGGTCAGCTCTTCTTACCTCTGCAGCAGCACTGTATCTAAATTATACCAATTGTTAGTTGCAATCTATTAAAGGTTATTATTAGCATTTCAAAATACACTTGTACCTAGCTGGTTTCTCTCTTGTTAAAACTGGCCAGCTGGTTTAGCTCTGTCAGCTTTAAATCTGAAACAATCCATCCGCAGAGGCCAGATGTAGGTGTCAATAGCAACACATGCAGCCACTGTTACGTTTTGTTTCTGGGTTTTCACTGTAGGGAGACTTTCCCTCTGCTTACAGAGCCTTCCAAAGAGCCATGCGAGTCAGACAAGTAAATGACAATCGTGTTGCATTAAATTATTCCAGAACACGCAGAGTTCTCCTCCAAGCCTGAAATAGGACCCAAACCCTATGGGCCTTGCACCTCTTCAGCTTGTTTGCACCTCTGAGACTGGCTTATTGGATATATTTCATTAGTCCTGGGTCTCTATGTTAGGACGCAATTCTGTTCACCATTTAAAGATAGAAGATTTCACAAGCTGACTAGGACTGTATTTCACTCTCTGGCCTAAAGATACTATCAACTTTCTGACCATTTTGTGTGCAGACATATTATTTTGCCATTAATTCTACCAAACCAACTTCAAGAGTTTCTGAAAAACAAGACAAAAAAATATTGCAGTAGTGATTTTGCATGATTTATATATACAAATGCTCACATAATGCCCTTAGAAACATGCCAAATGTTGGCATATTTTAAAGCTCAGTGGATCTAGTGTATGTATTCAAACCACACTTTCTGTGCGCTTCTCTTCTGCAATAGGTTCGCTTTTGCTGGAACATAGAAGTATTAGTTAAAAACATTTTTACCAATATTTTTTCCCCAGAAAAATGTGTATGTGAAATATAAAACCTGTTATCTTTACAGTTCTCATTTTTTTTTTTTCAAATTTATCACAGAACATTCTTTTGTAATAATTCTACTTCTAATGCTTTTATGGGGAACCTTCTTGTACCTAACTCAATTCTAATTTGATGTGAATTTGGATCTAGGTAAACTGCTGCTTATAGAGTGTATCTGCCAGAGTATAAATTGCTCAATACTAAAATGCCCACTCCCTAGAGAACAACTTCTGCAGGTACGTTATAAACAACTGCTGAGGTTACTCAACCTGTTAATTACCGTTGAAAATTCAGCCTAGTATCCAAATTACGTATGTTGCAAAGAGTGCTTATGCCAGAGTTGTCAGCAGCAAGCTGCCTTCTACATCCCACCCCCACTGCCACTCTGAAATGCCCTTGAAACTAAGCAGATACAGTGTCAGTGAAGAATAAAATGAGGAATTCATGGGAAGACTCATATACTTTAGGTACAACACTCTGTAATGACATACTCCTGCTCTGTAAGCAGTTCTTATACATCAGACGCTCACAACCTAAGTTACACACCTAAAAATAACTGCTTATGTCAGGAGGCTGTAAAGCAGGAGGAACAAGTACTACTTGCACCCAAGTCCCTAAAACCAAATGGATAAATACTCTAGCTTTAATAATCAAAACAAGGACCATTTCAGGGCACAATTACAACTGATCTGTTGACAAGATTGGGTTCAGAAAAGGCTACTGACAAAAATCCACACCTCAGGATAAAGTTAATGAGGCTGTCGAGGGAGCAGCAGGGCCAGATTTAGTGCCAAAAATGTACCAGTCATACAGAGAGCTGAGGAAGGTGAAGAAAAAGCAGTGCTAAGTGATAAGGAACAGTGCAGCTCAGTGACAGATAGATTTAGACCCCTTAAGTCCAATAAACAGACGACAAAGATTGTTAAATCAATTCATAAGAATTATGCTGAATCCTGACTAAGATGCACATCAGGCAACTAGCACAGCATTTAAAGTTAGGAAATATAAGAAGTCGAGAAGGTAATCTGTGTGTCACATGAAATATGAACAAGGAAAGGGCTCTCTCAGACTCCTTGTAAGCAGTGCAGTGCCTTCTTGCTGAGCTATTGCAAATTTCTACCATCATGATAATGAAGACACCCTGGCATCCTTTCCCTGGCATTTAAAAGGCAGAATATAGAAACAACTGCAAAGGATCTTGAACTCAGAAAGGACCCTTAATCAGGATACACTCAAAGCTCAACACAAAATTTCCAGCTCTGTTTCCTAGGGTTTCTGAATGACATTTGCCAGCCTTTTTTTTCCTTTTTTTTTTTTTTTTTTTGAGGGGGATAAAATAAATATGGCAGAACGTACAATAAATCGGTCAGCTATAATGGCTCATTTACATTAGGTATAGTTCAGAGGTAAAGTCCACTCTAAGGTCATTTCAATGAAATCCTGATAACAGATATCATGGCAGTGGATGAGTGCTTACAAACCTCGAGCCCACGCTAAGTTAGCCAAACCAAACTGGAAAGTCCATCTTGGGATCTCGTCAGTATAATGCCAGAGCGAGTTCTTTCATTTAGTCCCAAAATGCATGTGTCCAAATACCACAAAAGATTTCATTCTGTGCTTCAGTTAAACCGTTACGAAAGAATGGAGATTTTTTCATAATTGTATCAAGTTTCAAATCTGTTTGGACTTCTTACTTTGACAAAACACTAACGGTGCCCAAGGATGACAAAATCTGGTGTTTGTTTTACTTAATGAACTAAAAATAAACAAGGCAGTAAAATTTACAGAGAATAAAGTTATTTAGGTTTCTCAAGTCCTGAGATAACTATAAGTATCTTTCAAACAGCTTAATAATCTAGGTCAAAGCCACTGCAGAAAAAAATTCAATATTGATAAATGAAAACTAATGTACATTGTGGAGATAATGGAAATTAGTCATTCATCTTAGCAAGTTCTGAGCCGATATATTATGGGAAAGGCACCTAACCAATATTGTGAAGACCTGAAGGATGGCCTGTAGTGGGAACAAGAGCTCATAAAAAGAAAAAAAAAAAGTTTTACTATGTAAGGAAAAGAATGAAATAATGTGGATTAAAAACCTACAGATTTTCTGCATCTCATAAGGGATATTGAAGAAATGGGGTTCACAGAAGCAGACAAATATGATGGAAGCAAAGAAAAACTCTTAGATAAGGATAAATCGCTTTTTAAACTCTTCCTTTGTTTATTTTCTTGAAAAGAAGACAAATAGGAACAGGCATGACAAAAAGTGTATTAAGAAGTAATGAAAGCTATAAAGAAGGTCAACTGGGAGCTTTTCTTCTTCTCTTCCATAATACAATAAAATGAGGTAGTTATTAAATTGAAATGGGGCAAATTAGGAACTGATAAAAGGAAAATAATTTTTCTCACACAACACAATTAGATTTTGGAACTCATTGCCACGGCATTTTGCTAAGGCCATAAATTTAACAAGATTCACAGAGGGATTAGATTTCACATAGATAAATTATTGCGATACACAGTGGTTGAAACTAGGAATTTTACTTAATGTTGACAAAGAATTACTTGAAGTGATTTAAATCTCCATGTTTCAGATATTAAGACAAACCTAATGAGCACTTCACAGATGACCCCTATTAGTCAGAATGTTGGACTAAGCCATACTAGAGCTCTCCTTCAGTATAGTAATTCCCAGGTACTTATGTTTCAAACATTACTCTTCATGGCTATAAAGCTGAAGGTATGAGTTTACACTGCCAGGCAGATAAAGACAAGTTTGGGGTCAGGGAGTTGAAGGGAAGGGGATAACTCAGGGAGCAAACTAAGGGGCTTCCCAATTACCCCTGTTTGAGGTTTACAGCCACATATACCACAGCTGAAGAGAGATTCCATATGGAACAAACTTGAAGAGATTTTTTTTGTCTCCTCTATCTTCAGCTATTTTTACTACCATCAGATAATTTTTTAAATGTTGATCCTGAAACATTCCAATATGGCAGTTATCATACTAGAAATTACAGTAATCGCTTAGTTAAAAACCTGGAAAAATGGGATCCAACGCATAAAGAGCAAAGGTCTGTTACATTTCTTTCTCAAATATCGAAATCACAGTGCGCAGGAATGTCATTGGATGTCTCTCTTTTTCAGTGGCAGTGGTGCTCAAGAATGACATTTGGCCATTCTAACCAAATAATATGCACAATTTATATCGGTTCACCTTTTTTTTCTGAGTGGAAAAATAAAACACTAATTTGTATAGAAAAGGCAGAAAGTAGCTGCTTGGTCAGTTTATCACAAAATATAAAAATGTTTAAATCAGTACTTCAGGTACTGAGAAAAATCCAGCCATTTATGGGAGCAATAGCAAGAGAATAGTATGAGAAATTGAATGGAATCAGGAGAAGAAGAAAGGCTGACAATTGCAAGAGCAGATCCAAAAGGGAGACGAGAGCCTGTAATTGACAGTTTGGCCTAGCAGGAATACAGAACTTTTAGGAAATAAAAGAAATGCCTCTTTACAAGTGTACAGAAACTGTGTATTAGACAACCGTTGCTTGCCTATACTCTATGATAAGATAGATACATGTCAGGTGCTTAGGTCCACAGAATTTCATTTCTTTTTGCTCTTCTAACTTACAATCCTTTATTGAACTTCAGCATTGATTTACTTCCAAATCACATACTGTACCTTCTTGCACTATTGCTTTTTAGGTAAACACTAACAACACTACAAGATGGAGCTGATCCAAAGTGTTTGCTAATTCATCAGGAGTGAGAAACCTACGTGTTTTCAAGCAATGTAAATTGGATTGGCTTCTGCACAGCTCCTACTTTTTCCAAACACTGATGGCAAAGAACATTTCCCAGGATTCATATCAAGTACTCATTTTAACAGCATTAATTTATGATCTGTGTTATTGCATTCTACCCTGTACAACATGACTTATTAAAAAAGCAAGCAATTTTCCAAAGTAAATACTCCTTTTTCCATTCTAACAGTGATGCTCTTTGTGGATTTTAAGAGAAAGGGGCATAGTCTGGAAAATATCTTTTCTACACTTTTTGCTTGAGGATCATTCACGGTACTATTAGGATATTTTCAATATCTATCCCTTCCCACAGTATTTAAAAATTATCTGTCACACTGTATCTATTGTGGAATTATGAAGTAAAATTATGACTTTCCAAAATTTATTTTTACTGCTATTATTTTTGTCTGCTTCTCTGGCCTCAAAACACTGTACATCATTATAGGATCACTCAGCTTAAAAAGAATAGTATTTTTCAATACAATATTGAAGTAATTGCCAGCAAGTCACTTAACCTCCCTAATGATTCAGGGAACACATCAATGTAACTGTGCCCTTTGTGCTGGAGTGAACTTGCCTCCCTGATAACCTTCCTGTGATATTGGTTAACTCTACCTACTGCATTTATATTGCTGCTGGGACTCTCATTTTTTGGTCCATGTGCTCCCTTTTCTTCACAGTGTTAACAGGGAGGGCTGTCAAAAACCAACACTGGCTAACTGGTAGAATTGGTAAATAAAGCAAAATGGAAGCTTAAGCTGTTGTTGACAGTCATGACACAGATGCATGTTCACAGACTGGCGTGCCCAGGCTAACATCAACTCTGCAAGCCAGCTTCTCATTGTGATCACGATATATAATACAGGGGGTGGGATTTCTGGCCAAATTTGAAGTTGTAGACTTAAGCTCTGTCACTTGAAAGACCATTTAATTAAAATACATACAATAATATTGGAATAAAATCACTAACTCGGACAGGCTCTCAAAGACACTGTGGATTTTGAATGTAACACAGCAAGTTTGAGAATTGCCCAGACAATTAAACCTGGACAGCTGAAGATGCTGGAGTGGCAAAGTAGAGTGTCTGAGGACAAAAACATTTGTGATTTAGAAAAAAAAAACATGGTCTGTGAAAATTTTCAGAAAAAAATGTTTATACTTCATTCCTGAGAAATCCTTTCAAAAATACCTTTTATCCCTAAATTGACCTTTGATCTCAAAATTAATAATTAACTTCCAAAGAGAAGGTAAAATACAATAGTTCTCTAGTCATGAAAACTTATGTGATACTCTGTTTTGATAACTAATAATGTAAGATTAGCTAATTAAACACTCTCTTAAAAGAAATTGAGATTTGCACAAATTTTTAATTCACTCAGTGTTACTAGCATGGTTCTTAATAGACCAGTGCTCTGTAGTTTATATCTAAAGGCCATTTTCAGAAACTGAGTCAAAATTACACCCTCCATGAGCTAACAGGTAAAAATGTGTGGATGTATGCATGTGTGTGTCTGTGTAAGGGGGAGGGAGCTCAGTATCATGTTGGTCATTGTAAGCTATCACCAAAACACATCTCGAAAATAAAGCAAGAATTTCAAGAAACTAAGAATTTTTTCTAGCTCATTGATAACACAATGTGAGTATTTCTACTTGATATTTTACACTAGAGAACTTCAAATACTAGGCAAGGTGATTATATACATGAGCAGTGAAAATGTATTATCGTGACATGATGAGAAGCAAATCATGCGGCTGTGAAAAGGCAGATGCTAGGATAGCTCTACACATAAGAGAAGCCAAGCAGGTGACAACGTCAAGCTCTACTATCACACAGGCTATAGTGTGTAATACTGTGATATCTGGCATTATGTGATAGTTCTTCACATGAATGATGTCTTAAAATTGGAACACTTAAGCCTCCACCGCAGTTGGCACTGAAGAGAATTTCTGATTTACTAATTTATTAATATAAATAGAATGCCAATAGAAATTGGTAAAGAAAAGCTTTGGCGTTATTCACATTATGTGCACTAACACGCTGTGATGAAAGATACACTCAGTACAAGAAGGGGTAAAAACGTACCATAGGCATGAAGCATGCTCTACTAAATTGACGAGTAACGGATCACCTATCATGTTTTTACAAAGATTAAGCCATTTACCATTTCTCTAACCACGTCAGTGAGGTCACAGCCATTAATACTACTGTATTAGTAGTATTTGCCCATTAGGACTGAATACTCAGAAACATTCATACTGCACTGCTACTACATACTCACTTTGCAATCCCGCAAGCAAACTACCGGCATCAATCAGCAATGTAACCTGCAAACATCAACCCCAAAACTGGCAGCCTCTGTCTGAACTAACTAAACTGACCAAAACCAAAACCCTAAATGCATTTGGAGTGGCAAAAATAAGAATAAAGGACTACAAAAAACCCACTACAAGGGTCAGCAGATCAGAACATACTGCTCTATTTCATTTTCACAGTAACTACAGTTGTGGGAAGCTAACAATATTCAGCATAAGTAACACTTGGAAAATTTCAGAAGACAAATTGCCTCCTGCAATGTGACATCAAGGTGGTGTAATGAATTTTATATACAAATTTTATTTCCTCAAAATATATTTGAGGTATAGGCCTGAATGTATACAGGAGACTTGTACTCACAAGCAAAACCAACCTGAGCTTATGCATGAAATTATACACAAGTAAAATGACATTCCTGAGAAAAAGTCATTTCTTAATGTTTACAAAAACTTCTACTGATAATTCAATTAGCATAACATGTATAAATAAATATCATGTGGAGCTTTAAATTATAGTCCTTAGTCAAAAATTCAGTTTCTGGACAATCCATACATGGTATCATTTTCAAATATTAATGGCAGCAGCTTTCAATAGGTGTTTCAAATTTCCACACAGCAACAACAATTACGTCTCTATAAAAATTCTTTTCTACACAACCAACATCTATTTTGTTCGTTCCTAGTAAAGGAAAAAACAGACTAAGCAGCTCGCAACTTTTTTGTTCTCTATACTTATTTTTCTGCTTTTAAAAATACTGCTTTAATTCTATAAAACAAAAGTAGATTTTGCTCAGCAGTGTTTGCAAAAGTGCACACTGAAGGAACTGTTTTCATCAGCTCTTAGCTTTTTTTATCAAAAAGATGAGAAATTAGCACTGTTAGCTTTCCTTTCAGAGCAAAATCCAAACTATTTAATAAAAAGTATTTTCAATATTTTGAGTTATGTACGGATAGTATTTCAAACCACTTAGATGTTCTCATGAAAGATCACCTTTTGAAATAACATCTAAGAAAAATCTCATTCTCTAAATATTTTCCTCTTTAAATTTAATCCTGACCTTGAAATAAACTGAATAAATTCTATGCGGATCAAATGGTTACTAAAATAACGCATTTATAAAGAGGAAGCTACATGGCCATAGAAGTATTTATAATTAGATGTGCATATAGAAATACAAAAACTGATTTTGCAGAAAAAGCATGATTTTAAGAGATGTGCAGCTGTTCTCAACGTTTAGTATTGCCTATGTGAGCCAAGAGATTTTTGTCTAGTACTGAAGCTAAATTAACTTCATGGCTTGTTTTTTATCCCCTTGGGTAAACCCCTGACATACACAGTACCAGGCAAAAAGCTTACTCTCAATTTCATTTTCCCAAAATTGAAATGCTTTTAAAAATAAGCATAAATGTATTTCAAAATCCAATTGCTTTGGCGCTAAATCTAGCTTTTCTTGGCAGAGTGCACTTGTTTTTAATCTGAATGCTAATATTTTTGCAATGTGGCATCAGATATAAAATACTAATTTACATTATGGCAGAGATCTATAGTATTTCAGTACTAGTCAATCAATAAATTATTAGTGTTTTTTTCTTTCAAGGGAACATTATTTCAGCTATAACATAATGCTGCAAATTATTCTGTAGATGGTATGTACCAAAATGTCTAGAGCAGAACAACAGAATTCATTACAACTGTCTCAAAGAGAGGGGAAGCAGGGTAGAAGAAAGAGTTGTGTGATTTTTAGATCAATCTGTTAAATATGTGCAAGATACGTATGTGCAAAGACTATACTGAAGGAGGACAAATCTTGTGAAATTCTAAAATAAGATTAAGATCTTTATAAATACTTTGAAAAACTTTGAAAATTAGAAGTATTTGCAGACTTGGAGCTTCAGTTCCAACTTTTGTTCCTGCCAACGTACCTTGCTGTAAGTAGGGAAACAATTTAACTTGTTTCACTATTATGTGAAATATATTCTTTATAAAGCTAGTCCATTTTTTATACATAGACTTAGGAAGAATTCCTAACTGGACTTCTTTTTGTAGGACTGTAAAACAAGCTGTAGTATTAATTCTTGGATGTTGGTTGTCTTTTTTTAATACATTGGATTGTATTTGTTTTATTAGAAATAAGTAACCTAATACTCACACACATCAGACTAATACGCCCTGTGCAGTCAAAACTCATGCTACAAACTGTGAGAACTAGAGAAATTGTCCCACTTATATGACATAAAAGTACAACTTCTAACCAGGCTTTTAGTTTCCTTACTAGCTGAGAAACTGTAATGAGAAAGTTGAAGTTTTCTTCTATTTAAGCAAAATGACTTTCCACATACTGACAGACTATTTGCATGAGTTTGAATAGCCAGTTAAAAAGATAATTTTGAAAAACATATTTAAGATCATTTTATACAAGGAAACCCTTTTCAGAGACTTTACTGCCAATTTTTAAGAAGGTAAAAACTTTAGCAGACAAAAATATATATATTTGACAGTTTTTCAGCCAATAGGTTTTCTCTGACTCCTTTAGGTTTTTGAAAGTGATGGGTAAAAAAACTGGCTGGCTGGCCGGGCCCAAAGGGTTGTGGTGAATAGAGTTAAATCCAGTTGGCGGCTGGTCACAAGTGGTGTTCCCCAGGGCTCAGTACTGGGGCCGGTCTTGTTTAATATCTTTATCAATGATCTGGACGAGGGGATCGAGTGCTCCCTCAGCAAGTTTGCAGACAATACCAAGTTGGGGGGGAGTGTTCATCTGCTCGAGGGTCGGAAGGCTCTGCAGAGGGATCTGGACAGGCTGGATCGATGGGCCGAGGCCAATTGTATGAGGTTCAACAAGGCCAAGTGCCAGGTCCTGCACTTGGGACACAACAACCCCATGCAATGCTACAGGCTTGGGGTCGAGTGGCTGGAAAGCTGCCCAGCGGAAAAGGACCTGGGGGTGTCAATCGACAGCCGGCTGAATAGGAGCCAGCAGTGTGCCCAGGTGGCCAAGAAGGCCAACGGCATCCTGACCTGTATCAGAAACAGTGTGGCCAGCACAACTAGGAAGTGATTGTCCTCCTGTACTCAGCACTGGGGAGACCACACCTCGAATCCTGTGTTCACCTGTGGGCCCCTCGCTACAAGAAGGACACTGAGGTGCTGGAGCGTGTCCAGAGAAGGGCAACAAAGCTGGTGAGGGGTCTGGAGCACAAGTCTTGTGAGGAGCAGCTGAGGGAACTGGAGAAGTCTGGACAAGAGGAGGCTGAGGGGAGACCTTATCTCTCTCTACAACTACCTGGAAGGAGGTTGTAGCGAGGTGGGTGCTGGTCTGTTCTACCAAGTGACAGGTGATAGGACAAGAGGAAATGGCTGCAAGTTGCGCCAGGGGAGGTTTAGGCTGGATATTAGGAAAAAAAGTCTTCACTGCAAGGGTTGTCAGACATTGGAACAGGCTGCCCAGGGAGGCAGTTGAGTCCCCATCCCTGGAGGTATTTAAAAGATGTGTGGATGGGGTGCTTAGGGACATGGTTTAGTGGTGGACTTGGCAGGGTTAGGTTTGCAGTTGGACTTGATGATCTTGGTGTTTTCCAACCTAAACGATTCTATGAAAGACTTGTCTTTTCACCATGACCTAGCTGAACTACTGCATAAGTGAACTGCTACACTACTACTTGGAGAAAGCCGTTTAAAAAAATTACATGTTTACACCAGCATAAGCGTGATATCCCTAGCTACATTCTTTAATAAAATAATCAACTGGGTATTTCCCCACTTACTGGAGAGGTGCATTTCCTGCTAATATAGATTTCCACCCCACGTCCTCTGGAATACTAGTCTAGCCCAAAGAGATTCATTTTTCCAAGCCAAAGCCTTCACTTACTACTAATCCGAGTCTACTGCTTTTCCTATTATTATTTACCCCAATACATCTTCTGAGTTGGTACAGAGTCTCCACGAGATGCTTCACAGATCTGCCACACAGTTCATGAAGCCGGACCACAACAATCTTTTGGGTCAAGTAAGGAGACTCCTTTCTGCTGTTCCCAACGTCTCCCTTGCCTTTCCCAAAAACATGAGACCCCACTCACCAATTCACATAATGAGGTGGGAAGGGAGGATGTGGCTGAGGGAAGGCTGAAGATAATACTACGAGGGCTAGATGACCCTCCTTTGTCCACCCATGCAGTGAAGGAAAGGCATCAGCTGAAGTCTGTAACAGAGAAAACACACAAAGTAGTTATTTCACAGTAGTGTATCCTCTTCCCTTTCAAATATTGTATGTATTGGGAATAGCTGACTCGTGCTTTATAAAGAGAAAAGGGCCAAAGGGCTGTATTAAATAGTGGTGTTACAGCGTGGGAACATGAGTTGAGCACAACCTGCATCTTTCCTTGGTATCTGCAACCATAATTATTTAAGAAAGCTACTGAAGAGGGAGGGGCGGAGGGAAGACATAGTGGCTACGAGGCATTATAACATTTAACGCTGTTACTGGAGCCAAAGACCAAATTCCTCCAGAACTAGGGGCTGGTTTTCTGCAAGTTCTATGGATAGCAGCTGTGCAGGCTTGAGGAATGGCTATTACATATGGATACTAATTTTAATACCAGAATATACATATTTTCCTATTTCAGATATTATACTTGAATTTTTCCATTTCTGTAGTCTTTTCATTTTGCTAGGTAGGGATTGATTTACAGTATACTTTATAATATAGTTACTATGATAGTGCTAGCTTACTGTATGTGTTTTATATGAAGTTTTACAGAGCAGAAGCTTGTTTATTTCATGTCCTTTTGCTGTGGATTTTTATTTTAATACTGGGATTTGGTTTTAAAAAAATTAACGATCTTGTAAGCCCAAGTAGCTGACCAAGGATTACTGAGCACAGAAAGAAGAATATTATCAGTTCGGTGCAGGATCACAACTGAACAGGAAAAAAAATCTCTGTAAGTTTTAAAGGCTGTCTAACACTATAACCATGAATCTGCAAGCAAATTCATCTTGCTGCACTCCATCTGTAGAATGTGTACAGGGAAATAGTTTTTTCAGTGGTTCTTTCATAAAAAAAGCCTTGCCAGTTTTAGTAGCGCAAGGAGGTAGCTTAACTTCCTTTGGAGTCCTATTTCTTACTGTGATATATACACGTATTCAGCAAGGTGGTTTAGTTTTAATTGAATTGTACAGTGACACATCAGTGATATCTGCAGCCCTACTTAGCTCCCTGTATTCTCTCTGCCTAGTATTATTGTATTTCATATTTAGTTTGCTGATCATATGTGTAAACACTTGATTTACTTGAGTTTGAAAAGGAGCAGAAAAAGATCTGGACTGGTGATAGGCCAGGGGCCTGCCTAGCTCCCTCTCCCACCATGTAGGAATAGCTGCTATCTTCTTGACAGCTGGGGTCTTTTTCCCTTCAACAGATCCCAGACATGGAGGATCAGGAACAAGATAGAGCGCACCTCTTGTGAGGCGTTTTGTAATGGAGTTGGAATTCCAGTTATTGATGGAAAGATCAAATTCCAAATGAGGGAAAATTCAAATAGCAAGATAATTTTTACAATCTTTTTAGCTCTTATACCCACTATGTTTCGTAGTTTATTGACACAGTTCTCAGGGCTGCCCCAAGCAACAGCACCAACCACTGGGGCATAAAAGTTGAGAAACACAGTAATCCTTGGGGAAACTTCAGCTAGGAAGTTAAGGGGTATAACAGAATTTCTACATGAAGAGGTGTCACTTTTCTCCCTGAGTTGGTTTTGATTCAGTTCTCTGTTTGCTCCTTTGACAATAAAAGTAGGTATTGGGTAAAGCAATTGCTTTATTCTGCATCTTTTACTTATTCTTTATTACTTAGTTTGATAGGGTATGTATTATATAACATGCAATGTATCATTCATAATTACATGCAGTATGCGTTAGCATACGCTTAAGTTTTCCATATATATCTCAGATAACAATAAACTCAAAGTCATTGTGTATATGGAAAATCAAGGACATGAAACAAAAACATAATCAAAACTAAAAAAAGACATAGAAGACCAATAAAGCACCAATACTGCAAAATGGAGTGGAGTGTAAAAGCAATCAAGCAAGATAAAGGTGGAAAATAAAAAGAATGTTGTAACAGCAGTTGAGATAAATTATGACACTTCTAAGTACAAAGAAACCAGATGTTATTACAGGAAACAGTATGACTTCTAATGGCATGGATATTCTGGTGACAGAAGAAGTAAACATACAGTAGACACTGCTTCTAGAAAATGACATGAATTATTCTGTGAGGAAAGAATAAAATCTGCAGGAAATCAGAAGCACTGCAAAAATTGAACATCTGAAGACTGACAAAAATGACAACATCAGAAGGCTTCTAAGGAAAAATACTTCACAATCTTGGAATGATTTAATTTTAAGTGGCAAGACACAAAAGAAACATTAAGAAATATCTTTGAAAGCAAGACGACAGGTGACAATTTCTGGCTGATAATATCATCCCTCAATTACCACATGCTGCCATAAATTACTTCTATTTCCTAATAAAGGCTTGTTTTAATATAAATAAAAGCAAACCCACTAATACAGTAGCTTATATATGCAAAACACTGTACAAGCCACATATTAGACTACCAAGATGATACGCAAGTTATCTCAGACCAATCACTGAGTCAGTAGCATAAACTAAAAATTCAAGAACTGATAGTTCATTTCCTCCAGTTGGTGAATTTTAGTCTTCTCCATATGGTACCATCATCTTACAAAAAAGAAAATCTAATATCTTGGTATAAATATTGGAAGTAATTGTGATCCACAGTTGCAATCTCCAAGTTAATATCCTATGCTGTAAAACTGATGAGCATTTTGAACCGGTATTCATAATGAGCAACTTAAACTGGCAGGAAACATGGACAGGCTTGAATGCATATCCCAAAGCCGCAAGGTAAACCTATAGCTTACCTGTGCCGAGATCTTCCTATAAAATCATGTTGCTGGAATAGAGGAGAAAGTAAACTGAAAAATAAGTGCATTTTTATATACCTTTTGCTTTTACACTGCAGTCTTATGCTCCAGCTGGTTTCTCTCACCACCTACATCCTTAATGACAATTGACAGTTCAGGAATTTTATTATCTTGATTCTCATTTTTATAATGGACTACTTGAGAAAAAAATGTTGCTTTGGGACAATTTGACTTGCCGAAATATGGCAGATCCAATGTCTGAATCAAGCATTCCCAACATGTGATTCATATACTGTTGTCACCAGTCAAGAGTATATTCTTCATACTTTCAGGCAAGACAGCAGTTAAAGACTGCCTTCTATGTTTAGAAACAGGATACCCTCGTTTCTGACCATCGCTTATTCTGTTGCATTACAAACCTAACTCAAGTGTCTATCTCACTATTTGAATGCAGTGATTTCCGAATCACGTACCAAGAAACCCCTCCTACATTCTCGCAACTTCATTGTAACCTATCTTACAGGCAAAAAATAAATCCGTTTTGTCATTGTCATCTTGGTTAGGATTTAGATATTACCTATTTACACATATCACTAATAGAATTTAGTTTTTCATTGTTACATCTGGATATTTCCTGAATCAGCTTTCATCCTGCCTCTAATTTCATTCAGAGTTAGAAATCACCTTACTACAGCAAATATGCAGCTCCTTACAGACCTAGTGCCTAAAGTAAGGCACAAACGCATCCTTTTTATTGCTTCCATTTTTCGGTGTTACCTCACTGGAGACACCTAGAGCCATAGCAAATCAGTTCCACCCTCTCTGAATCAGCCCCTTACTTTGGTTCTTCTATGATCATAATCAGTTTGTTGCCATTAATTACACAAAGCTATGATTAGAAACCGACACATCTTGAGATGCTTAAATATTTCTAAAGCTCTAGAGCAAAAGATACACATGGTATTTGCCTTACATATAGGCTACGGAAATATGCGCAGAGAACAGTCTGAGCTCACTAGTCATCTGAAAAGTAATACATTTTGTTTGTTTGTATTTTCTAAAAAAAAAAAAAAAAAACAACAAAACCACACAAAACCAAAAAACCCTATTGCATTATGTTAAATACCCTGAGGGCTTAGCATTAAAACGTGACTGGAATGAATATAAAGAAAAAAAACTTTCTGTCTCATTAGATGGCCTGAGTTTCAAAATCTGTTCTAAAAGTGTTGTAAAGTGTGTAGTGTTGTAGATTAATGCACTGAATACATTTCCACAGTGCTTGATGTGTTTCATAAAAGGTCCATTTCAGAAGTGTGCTGTATTATAGGTGAACAGTCGCAGTAAATAATCTTGTTACAGAAACCTAAGCAATTTTTACAAGGCGTATTTCTGGCTGACTGAACAATTTATTCTCCAGATGTCACATTGTATTTTTCCAATATAAAATGAAACAGCTTTTTTTTTTTTCTTTTTTTTAAGGCAGACTCTTTTGTTTGGTGAGACTGGATCAAAGGTACTTCCTTAAAGAGAAAAATCTATTATTACAAGCTGTTGTGGTATAAAATTTACACTATATGCAATTACCATATGAAATTTATCATTTAATTTGATTTAGAGGTATAAAAAACCACACCAAAGTGTGAATATTGCTGAGGATAGCAGTGTGCATTTCAAAAATAGGAATCATTAGCTCTCAAACTGATCATCCGTGTTGATCCCAAAGGTTGCAAGCATCTTGACTAGCTCTGTATGTAGTTAAAACTGCGTCACTTCAGATATTACCCACTAATAAACCCCTATGCCATATTATAGGCCCCGGAAGATTACATGATAATGTGATATGATAAGAACTGCCTATCTAGAAGGCAAGGGCAATTAAAAACATTTTCGCTAGGCAGACATCATCAGTAGAGATAAACAGAGTAATTTTCCAGCATATATTTTCCTGGCTTCAGAAAGGAAATACTTTCACAGGAAGCTCTCACCCAGGAAAATTCACAGACTATCAGCAATCTATTTTATTGATGAGAAAAATGGAAAAATAGTCCTATGCACTAGTGAGTATCACAGATTTCTATTTTCTTGCCCTGTTTTCTTCATTATACACATGGAAAATTAGTATCAAAGGATAAATGGCTAGATTTTTAAAAATATTCCCCTTTTTACTCTTGTCTTTTAATCATATGTTTCTGTTTCTCTTTCTATCCACAAAGCTGTGTATTCATCTAGACCCATATAAGAGTGTCAAACAGTTGAATCCTGGAAACATTTGTCTATTAATACGTCTGCTTAGAGAAAACTGCATCAGAACCAATAGACATTGGCTGTAAAGAGTGATGGAGTTCCAAAAGTTTCTTTAAATGAAGCTGGATTTTACAGGAAACAGACTCAAGATGAAAAGTCTTTCTCTGACTGAATCCTGTCTTTGGTTTTCATATGTCAGTGCCTTTTTCGGAACGCTACAGACACATCTGGGTTCTGCTCCACCCAGGGTCACGCTGGAAAATGCTATCTGACTTGTCTCAATGTTTTTCTGCCCTTCCCACCCCATCCAACCTTTGGTGTGCATATCCGTATTCAAAGCCTGCCCTAAAAAGCAAAGGAATGCCCAAAGTCACATACATATATAGATAATACTTAAGCAAGCCATGGCTTAAGTTGACCTCTCTGAATAAAATGCTTTGCATTGGTCTAATGTCCTTCTGTCCACATGTGCTCGAGTGAGTCATTAACAAACCTCCTTGGGTAAAGATAGATAGCTAGAGTATATACAACTAACAAAAAAAAGTACAGCTAGGGATGGATGAATTCTGATACCACAAACCTTTTAAATCCAAGTTTTCTCTACAGTATGCTCCTGTGGCTAGCTCCCTGACTAATACATCGTGTGTTTTTGTTTGAAACAAGCAGTGATCTTTGTGCTCCCATGCTAATTTTCCACATATTCTTTATATGCATGCATCTCCTAGGTGTTTTACACCATTTTCAGGAACTTGTATAAAAAATAATTTTACCTGAAGATTCTTGAAGATTTTAGAAGTTATTATAATAATTTTTACAAGTAAATGGTAGGCTACTAGAATTCTTAGAGATACTTAAATGTGTATCTACCTTTTAACACCTTAAGTTCCTTTTAAAAATCAGGTTTTCCATGAAAAAATGCAGATAGATTACCTAAATCAAATTCCAACAAAAATTTAGGATATTGATTTTCCAGTGAGGGACTTGTTTGACTCCCTATTCTGTATTTAGGTTTTTGAGGGGTATGGGCCTCACAGCTATGAATTTTAGATGGTGCCGAGGCAATGGATATCTGGCTTTCATAAGGGACTTTACATGTGATAACAGTAAAAATTATTAGTTGTGATTGTGAACAAAGATTTAACTTCTAAATAATAAAATAAAAATTCTTGTCTGAAACTGCATGGACGTGTCAGACTCACCAGACCTTGATTCTGGGTTCTTATCTGACAGCACTTAAGCAATACCTTGAATTGCAGCCCAAATGATTTAAAGGGGAAAAGAACCATGTTGCAACATAATAGGCAAGTACCGAAATCTGCTTATCAAGAAAATTCATTTGTGTCTCTGTAGATTTTTTTATTCTTGTATCAGAGGAGCCTCCAGTGATACATTAAAACACAATTAAACTTACCTCAGAAAGTAATTTTTCACTGAGTTTTTATTTTTGTGCTCTGTGTTACTTAGTGAAGTTAAGGTCAAAAAAATGTACCTTGAGTTGCTAGTAGGAGGTTTGGGCTAGTTTTTTGCTTTGAGAGAGTTCACAGCATAGTCCAGACCAGCTACTGAGAAAATGCAACCTTATCCAACTGTCTACTTTAGTCCTGATTGCAGAAAGTTCATCTGTTAAAGAAACATAGCACTGCAAATTTCACCTATACTCCTGCAATTCAGCTGAAAGATGGCAAAAGTATTACAAACCAAGGCAAGATTTTTTTATATTCCAGGATAGAGGGGAATCTGGCTAACCAGTGATGACAGAATATGTTTCTTGAGCTGCTGCTTGCAGCAGTTTAGTGTCAGGGAAGAATCTAAGACCAAACTATGGACTGAGCTAGTTTGCTCTCATGCACAACTGTGAACTCTTCCAGCTGCTCTTTTCTGCTAAGGATCACTTTTAGAACACTTAAGATAGTGCAGACACAGAATTTGATATCAAGTAGGTACTGAAAAAGACCAAATACAGGATTGATTTTTGAGGACTCCACAGTTAAGAAGCTTAGGAGAAGATGCAACCAGCTGCATCAAAGTCTGCAAGAAAGTATGTTCCCCACAGTTTGGAACCCTGTGTCCTCTACGACAGGATCCTCCATCTATGGTTTCAGTTCCACAGCCCAGCCTAAAACAACATCATGCCAGGCTTAGGATATTTGCTTCAGTTATGTCAGGTTAACTAGCTTCTCACTAAGATGATTCAAAAATAGATTTAAAACTGGGTAGTAGTCAATTTGCAATGCAACTTCAGTATAGCCTCTGGAGAAGGAATTCTTTGTTTAACCTCACTCTCACAACGTTTGTTTTTTCTCATTGTCACTTGAAGTCCTACCCCCACTTCTCATCTGGCAACAGAGGTCAGAAAAATTGAGAGAATCTATGCAATAAGGAGAGGTAGTCATTTGAGGACCAGAGTGTTGGTCATAGTACTTATTGCAGCTAGTGCACGCAAAGGCCAATGTATAATGACAATGGTTCACTAGCTCCCCAGCTTCTCATTCAGTTCCAATGTCCTTTAGCGGGCTTCGGAATTCCATTCAAGTCCATTATTTCTTGAGGCTGAATCAGGATAATTGGTCTGGTCTCTCTTCTTGCCTGAGAGCTGGAAGGTCTCCGATAGTCTTCTTATTAAGGTGATAACCTGTCAAACACATGAATGTGCTACGATATCCTCAGTCCTGACAGACAGTCCCCTTTGGCCTACAGTGGGGGTTGTATCAGAGTTTCCCCTTGAAAGTCCAAGGGAGATGAATTAGGAAATGAGTTTGAGGCTTTTCTATACATGACCCATTATTCATATTCAGATACTGGTAAGCACCATGAAGAATCCTTTCATTGCTAGCAAGCTATGAATGACTACAGAATAGCTGTTTTGACTTTTGCTTTTTACATAAGTTCAAGTGCATTTGAATGAGTTTTTCTCACCTCAACCAGACCCAATTCATGATCAGATGAAAGTAAAGCAGCACATCTAGGATCTTTCCTGATTAGGTCTTCAGTATGAAGATCAGCACCAGCCACATGGCTTTGTATTCCCTGCTGCTGGTTCATCCCATAACTAATTGATATCTGAGATAAGTTACTTCAGATGGAATCCTTTTCTTCCAGGGATTCTCCCCCTACCCTAAGAACAGCACAGCTGAAGAACTCCTTGGGCAGACGAAGGGGAAATATCTATCATGCTACATGAAAGGAAGATGTGGACCTTGCGAGCCCTGAAATGAGTCAGAGCTTTGGAAGTCATGAAAGGTTCCAGAAACACAGGAGTTACACAGTAATGGACTGGACATCATAAGAACACTCCCAAAGCACAAGCCAATGAAGTTAAACATTCTTATCCTTAAAATAAACTCTCTGGGTTGTCTTTGCATGCCTTTCCTTCTTACTTGCTTTGGAAGAGGTGTGGAAAAGAAGGCAGAATGTATCTGTAAACTATACTACTCACTAGCAGATGGCATGAAGACCAAAAAGTGGAGCATTATACAGCTGAGGGATCCAGGGACCAATATGGTCGTCTCAATTGAAAAAGTTTTTCCCTCTGCTTCCAGGTTTTCAAGCACGAAAATAAACCTGAAGCTGTTTCAGAAGCCCAAGAAACTGGCTGAACCACAAGGAACACGTTCCACCACCACTGCCATGTCCCACTGGGGAGACAAACATGGCAATGTGAGGGAGATGATGCCAGTAAGAGACTGGGAGCATGAGGATCAGGTAAACAAAGGTTTTTAAAACGTTAAAGTAATTAGCATCTTCTTGCCTTAAAAGTTTGCCGTGAGCAATTACTGAAGCACAAATCAAGAGACCGTAACATAAGGTATAATGGCAGAAGTGTTGAAACATACTTATTAGTTAGTATTTCTAAGAGTATTCTTAAGGTACTGGTGAGCTTATAAAAGAATAGAAAACTTCACATTGAGGCAAATTGGAAGGGAACCCTTTCACAAACATACCTTTAATTGGCCATCATTTCCCATGCTCCTATTTTCTTCAACTAAAGACACTTATGTCCCTGTTAACTCTGCCTCCCACACAGTCCAGTCTTTCTTTTCCCTGATCCTACAATGAGGCAGTAACACTGTGCTCATCAACTATCCTATTACCATAGAAATGATAGCAACATCACAAATTCAGCAGTCTGATTCCTCGACAGGGTTGATTAGGAACAGATGACGAGCTGGAGAAAAGCTGAACACTTGATTAAACACAAATAGCTCTTATAATGAACAAACATGGGAAAAAATATATTTAGAATCATGTAAAGAATGAGTGTCTTCATATTCTAGATGAGAAATATTTTTTGTATTTCACTGATTTTTAGAATTGCTTGAATTTGTTTGCAAAGTTCCCTGATTAATTTTTAAATCCCACATATATGTGTAATTAGTAATCATATGTACTCCAGAATTCACTGAAAAATCAGTGGGGGTACAGCTTGTAAAACACTAGTCAGGACTTTCCATTTCTTTCACAATAAATATATTTAGTATTCCAAATGCAGTATAACTAAATATACACATCCACACAAGTATAGATAAACCATATGCTTCTATTATTTTCAACCAGATCTACTTGAATTCAAAGGACGTGTTATTTAGAGGCCTTTCTGCTAAGTTCTGACCATTCCCTTAACAAAAGCACCTCCCATAAGGTGCTCTGCATCTTGCCCGAGTCCCAGAAAACCACTTTTCCCTATTCCTAGTGAAGACCTTGGCTCAGTAGGATACTGACATGCTCCTCTCCCACTGCTTCAATACCTTAATGAATGAATCAAAGCTAGATACTTTACTGTCTTCTGAATCAAGACCTTTATTGAGCCCATAGCCACTAAAGATGGAAAAGGAGTATTTGTATCTTTCAAACCATTCATCCCAAAAGAAAAAATATTGTATATGAAAATAAGAAAGCGTTCCAATACAGCTCACATTCAAGACACTGTCTTTAAATTTTAAATTCTCACACTAAGCATAAGTGCTAAATCCTCAATTCATACTTTACTTGAGAGACTTGACAACTCCGATTTCAACCACAGTTTATTTTACCAGTAAAAGTGTGCAGTAGGGTGTGCATACCCATTCCAGGCCATCTCTATTCTCAGGCCTGCTGCAGTGTTTCTTCTACCTCAGACTATTTAGTCAATGCCATTAATCAAAATCCTATAGCAGAAAATGCATGCATAAGTCCTTCACATTTATTGCCATGGCAACAATTCAGGCTCTTGTTCATATGTCAAGCTACATCAGTGGAGATAAATTCTATTGTTTTCACACTGACAGTTCTCTCTGTGTTGGACTTAATCCACTGAAAAATATAGCTTTGCCTCTTATTAAAATAAAAACACAGACCACCCAACTCTCCAAATTCTCATTCTTCACAAAGTATAACTGAACTATCTGAATAGTATAAAATTATAGTTTGATATTTAGGTTTATGATAGTAATTAAAGTGTAAAAAATGGCTCGTTCCTCATGATATTGTTTTAATCTGTGGGATTGGTTAGGAATTTAATTCTTCATGAAAAGATGAGCTCATTGCTGAGAAGCTAAATAGCTACGATACCAGAGCACTGTGTTCTTGAATTAGATTGCAGTATTTTAAAATAAATGCCTTTAAGCTTTGAGTGAAGTTGAGGTAATTCATTTTCCAACTTAGCTGTAGATACTGTATTTTTCATAACATAAAAATTAATGATTAATGCATAACATCCAGAGAAAGATTTTTATATTTCATTTAGCTCATGACAAAATACACTCTCATGTCGGTGATTCACAAGTGCGAAAGAAAGATAAGCATCATTTTTCGTGCATAAGCCTCTATAGATTTACTTGTATATGCTGTATTATGAGTAAGTCTTAATGCCTGACATAATTTTACATGATTTTACTGTGTACTAGACCACAGTTTTGATGCCTATTATTTCCACAGACCCCTCATCTTTCTCATTATCACAGACTAATGAGAAAACAGTCTCACATTAATAAAATACTTCCAATGCTTCATACTCTCATTATTTCCTGTGTACAGTGCATCACGCTTCCAGGAAAGGCACAAGCCTCATATCACCACTAAAGACACGTCCTTTTCAATCTGACCCTTTTTTCACTTCCTCATGCAGATTTAAGTCCCGGCTTTTGCAGCATGCTTCATATTGACAAAGCCTATTACCATGATATACTATACTGGAGTTCATTTCAGCTAATATCCACTGCTACATCTGTTACTGTCAGTACCCAATCTAAGTTCCTGTGTCAATGAAGATGAAGACAACCATTATATTTACTTATTGTCACGCCATGTTATGCCAGTATCAGAAACTGCTTCACATACACACTGTGTGTGACTTGCATCAAGTATATATTTTCTTAAATGGGGGGCTTTGTATAATTTGTAAATATCCTGTGAACTTCATTCATATTAATGAAGCAGCGTTTGCACTTCACTGGCATTTTTATGCAAATTACAGTAACTCTTTGTGTGCCATGCCTCTATACATGACACAGGCCATAGCTTCTAAAGCCACACTGTTAATTCCCCAGATGAGCAGCCCAGACCATGTACAGAGCATGCCTTTTCCAGTCACCTGAAAGAGAGAACCTGGGCTTCTGAGGAGGCTAAGCACAGAATATATCAAATCACTTGTCAAATAATTTATTGTTGAATCCTGACAGGTTCTTTAGCAGAAACACTAACAAAATATCTTTCAGGATCTGTGCATTTGAGAACAAAATCTCTCTTCTGAACTCTAACACGTAATATTTTACAGTTCTTTCCCTTGCTCCAATTAAAAGCATCACGTTTCTCATTGCTTCTAAAACCAGACGTACACTAGTTTCAATAAAATAAACATATTTTTAAACAGTAATATCTGAAGCAGAACAAAAGCAGCTTTTTCCATACACATGAATTACACATCAAAATAAAATTTTAGTTCCCAGTTTAGCACTGCCCTCTGGTGATACATATCCTAGATATGTATGTGACCCATTTCATCCTAGTGTAACAGGCCCAGATCTAGACAAGAACTAAAATGAAATTTAGGCATTTAAATCTAAGGCAGAGATTCTAAAGAGCTTTGTTTAACCCCTTCAGCTGCTAACATCTCAAAGATGCTATATTTCTGTCCACTAAGTTCCCCAGCCTGAAGCTTGCTTTGTGCATAGGCAGAACTCCTGCCATCTTGGTGGCTTTGGAGCAGTTCAGCTCTCTTGCAGATTCATCCTGTTGTCTGCTTCAGGAGTCTCCAACACAGAAGTGGGTTCTCAGCTTCCTAACCTACATCTGCAGGAGTGCTGACAACCTCAGCCATGCTTTATCTTTGAAAGACTTAGATATCTACTATCAAACAAGTGGTTTAAGCCATAAATCTCTCTCCAGGTGATTGTATCTGAGCTGCAGGGAGTCATCTTAATCCCAGAAGGCTGAAATTTATGAACCCTCCTTTCAGCAGACGGTTTCCTGCAATGTTTGCTGGCTGTTTGTGTATCTCATTAAGAGGCACCAAACTACCATACCATTATTGTACAGGTCAGTGTTTCTCAACCTTTTAAAATTCATTAAGCTCTAAACTTTTCAAAAAAGAATGCTTGGACAATGATGGCTTTTACTTAGAACTGCATAAAACTAGGTAAATTTTCAATATTCATGTATTACTATTAAAGAACATAAATCTCCAATCCTAATCTACCACATTGACGAACATTAGTCTGTTGTTGCTATCCTGAGACTAATGTGCTCCACTTACAAATGGATGTTGTGTGTATCTTGAATGAAAGGTTGTACAAATAAAGGTCTGCCACATATTTGTTATCTGTGTTAATATCTTTTTCAAGGCTCATTTAGGGAAGCTATCAGGTGCTGGACGACTTTGAAAATCTGGCCTTTCCTATGGGTGGCTCCTCCTGTTGTTGAAGATGCACCAACAAGAAATTATACAAGGTGGTATTCTGAATATAGAATTTTTGCAAGACCTGACAAATTTAAGATTCTTAATGAGATATCATTTCAAATATAGCAAGATTCTATAATGTTTGGGATTTTTTTTAATACACCAACCAAAACAATTTGTGCATCCCAAGTCAGGGTCATAGTTGTAACTAAATGGAGAATGCCACAAATATATGAACTTGATTTGTCTCCTTAAACGATAATTAAAACAAAAAGAATGAACTTTCCCTCCAAGTTCATTGCGCAATACTTCACATTATTAATCAGAATTATGTCACAAGATTATTGCTTTGCTTAATAATGTGTTTAATGTAAATTTAATGTAGAAGATCCATGATAAAGGCAGTCAAAGCTCTATTAAAATCCTTTTGCAAAGTTCAACCACTGCATTAGTAGCTTTAGGCTAACAGCCTAATGTTAATTTGGATTCTAATCTATTATTTTGCATGATATTTAATGTGTTTTCGTAATTAGATTTTTTTTTTTTTTTTTAGACAAAGCAAGAAAAAACCATATGGGTCAGAGTGCATGACTGTCATTAACTACAGTGCATTTCTGGGACATGTATAATCATAACACAACTTCTGCAGTGAAATAGTGTAGATTATACTCCAGTCAACAACCTGTGTCTCATCCTGTAAATGGAAAAAAAATAGATGACAATCAAGTGATAAAAACCTGCAGCTGTTCACACATACTGTTCCAATTTAAAAGGTTCCTACCCTCTTAGCTGGTCCAGAATATTAATTTACATATTCATCCCTAAGTCTGGTTCAGTCAAAAATGAATTAGAGTAATACATCTCTGATAAACTCACTTTACTCCAAATGAGAGTTTGAGAACAATTACATGATTAATTGTCCTGGGAAAAGTGATGATATGGTAACCTCCAGGAAAAAGGGCACAAGTATAGCCGGGACAGGACAGGTGAACACAGTATGCCTCAGAAGTTACAGACAGAAAGAAGGGCCATATTAAGAGAGATGCACCTCCTTTCCTCAACTTCCTTCTAAATTCCAAACAGAATTACATTAATCTTAAAACAGTGATCTAAAATAATAAAGTATTCTTTTTTTTCTCAAACTCCTAAACTTTAAATTGGTTTTCAGTATGATAAATTACTATAAAGTAGAAAGAAAAGTTTATGATCTACAAATCATTCTTCAATTCAGATGGAGACTTGGTATCCTTAGTTAAAAGTGAAAATAAACTTAGAAACACAAATTAAAGCAGCATTAGTTTGCTCTTATTTAAGTAAATAGGTAATATGTACACATCGCTTAATTTTTATCTTACCTATGTGGCTATATGGCCAAATCTTGCTCTTGCCGACAAATTTTAACAAATCTTCTCTCTTCAGTGGATTGTCCTACTAAAAATACTGAAGAATTATTTCAGTTAGGCTCCCTGAGATAAGTCACAGCCTAATCTGATACACCTTGAAAATGTATAGAGCTAACAGTACAGAAATTAAAGAAGCATCACTTTTGAGGAGCTCCAAAAGCATGTTTTCCTTTAAAAAATGGCTACAAGAAAATTTCTAAAGTTATAGGCTTACGGCTCTAAAAGCTGATTTCTTTTCATCAGGGACATAACCATACTCTAATAAATATTTAAGTCACTGATTCCACTGGAAAACATGAAGAGAAATTTTGAGAAAAAAAGTCTGGTTAAATGTTTTTTGAATGAAATATATAAGAAATCTTGACAACAGCAGATACCAGGAGTAACAATTTCGTTTTCTTCATTTTAAAGTACTGAATATTCAGACTTGTTTTAGGGTTCTTTATTTTCTTACTACTTGCTTAGGGCTCTGTATGCTTCTTGCCCTGAGGAAGAAACTAGCCTTATCTGAACAACGTATAACAACATTATGCTGGCAGCGTGAACATATCTGGGAAAAGAACAATACTGTCGCTGTCATTCAGTAACAAAAAAATACCGATGGTACAGAATTCTGTGTTACAGAATTGAGCTCTAGATTACCATAAACATATACTACTTCCAACTGATGATATGTTTGAGAAAGGTTTTCTATCAATGCATCATGAAGCAAACAGCTGTTGATAAGAAGCCTGTATCATTCTCCAATTCATTTCTCAAATAATTCCCCCCATGCTGGTGTTGGTGGAATGACTTCATCTCCCTTCCCCTAAAATAGCCTTAGTGACAATGAAAATACCGGGCCTGGCTATAGCAGATACAGCAGCACTGAGTTTTCTTCTGATAGGTCATTTGTACCATACCTAAATATCTAAGAATCAGATCTTGTGTCTAAACACACAGTCTAGGTGCCCTCGCATTCACCTGTTTTTTTGCAAAATATCACAAAAAGTGGTAAATTTTATTTATATTATACTTTCATTGACACTGAAAATTATATAATGTGACTGAAACATGATTAGAAATTAGCACCCTAAGTCTCAGGTCTACTGTATTCACAACTTTGTTTAACTTAATATACCTTAGTTTACCACTAATGAAAAGCACTGATAATGTTCCCACCCTATGAAAATTCATTTATAGCTGTCAAATGATGAGATATTTTGGTAAAAAGGTTCCACATAAATGCCCATAAAGAAAATAAAGAAAATCAGTAATTATCCTGCAACTCATTTGCCACCAAAAAAAAAAGAAAAAGATCACTTGCATTTTTTCTCAGGTAGTTGTAAAGCCAGCAGAGAAATACGCATCTCAAGATAATTTTCATTAGACGCCTAAGTTCTCTGCACACAATAAACCCCAAACAAATGGGCTCTGTGTCAGGAGATTACCAAGAAAATAGGAAAAGAAACAATCCAAACCCATAGGACTATGATGTTACACCAAGCTGAAGCAGAATCCCAGCGCTGTTGTAAGTTTGCAGCCAGACTGTCAAAGAACAGACATTATTGACAGCATAAAAAAAATAATTTTAATGTGAGACTTGGAAAAGTAAGTATTCCAGTAATAAAAATTATGATATTTTATCATATGTCCTGTTGCCTGATGGCCACATTCTCCTTCAGCTATCAATGGTTAGAAGAAATAGGGAAGGGAAAAAACTTTTGCATAATGAGACAGGGTATGACAGATGTCAAAAGTAATCAGTTAGGTCAGAAAGCCTCCAGAATTATCTTTGGGATGGAACAGCAGTCTTAGATAGCTTCTCTTCAGTGCTTTTAAATTCCACAGTCATGGACCCACCTAGGTTTCTCCCTCCCCAGATTATCTTCTAGAGTTGCTGTTTCTTTGCTGGTTAAAGCAAAGGTATAGATTCTCCCTCGGTCTTGTTCTGCGTTCCATGCAATTGCAGCACTTCTGTTGCACTGGGAATCATCTGAAGTACTAATAACTACTGGCAGTATTTCACCCATTAGGAATATGTTAAGCTCTCCTTTTAGGAGAGCTCAGAGGTTTTCTAATGTTGTTTATCACTTAGAATTAAAATTGCGTATTGTAAGTGTTTTGTATTGTACCTATTTAACCATGTAACAAATCTGGTGGAAAAAAAGGTCATCCAGAAAACGATCTTCCAGATAAATACTTCTATAAAATCTAAACCTGAACAATGCCCAAGGGCTGGGAGGGAGAAAAAAAATATTCCAGACCTAACCATGCAGTTTTTCACAAAACAGAGTTAGCATGGATATAATGTAACTAAGTCAAGCAAGATATGATTGATTTATTATATTGGAATCCATTAAAAGTATTCCATTGCAGTTTTAAAACCATATAGTCATTAAATATCTTTGAAAACACACATTCCCTACCATCATTATAAGGTATTCTTGACAGCACATCATTTTTAATGGCACCATTATAAACAGGATTCATAATGGCTCTGTTTAGTATGTAACAGAATAGGAAGTCAGTAATATACAGACTTGTATTCAACATGATCAGATAACAAAGAGCACTGAAGGAAAGATGAGTGCACAATTAATATATGAATAATTATTTTGTGTAAAATGAAATGCATTTTAGTGTGTCAAATAGGCATTAAGATGGAAAAATGAAACAGTGGAATAGATTTGATGTACATTACGTACAAGTACAGCATGAACTACTGGTGCTGATATAGGATCTAAATAGGAGAGGAAAGATGATGCCCAAGGCTAATTGAAGTGATAAAGCTGGTTTCTAATTGCAGCAAACGGTTATATGCTTAAAACAACTCCCAGATCCAGTACATATGCCTTAAAGCATGGCTTCAACTTAACCCTTGCTTTTGTTTGTGGTCCTTTCGGGATATTTGAAGAACAATTATTCATGGCTTTTGTCCCTTCAAGTGCATTGCGGTAATCAGTCTTCAGCTGTCGTTAGTCAACTTCACAGTAAGGAAATCGTGAAACCCAAAGGATCTCAGGAACATTAAAAGTTTACCTTTAGTTAAGTTATAATTTAGGGAGCTGGGCACTTGAAATGAAAACCAGGTCCTAAATTAGGTACACAATAGGCAAGACGGATTTATATGAGGAAAAAAGGAAATGAGAATTTTCCGAATGCAGTACAACCCCTCACTAACAGTGGTAACAAGAGAAGATGTCTCCTGACTCACCATAAAAAGTAATGGGACTGTAGCAGCGCTCATCAGCACAACCTGGGGCAGAATACTCACTCCAGGTACCCTCTCCCTACAAGGCCTGGCAGTTCAGGGGAAAGGATTAATAACTGAAAACAAGATTCTGCAATTAAGATTGAGTTTTTTGCCTTTTCTAGTCTTAGAAAATTACTTTTCTATGGAATTAGAAAAATGTCTTTTCCCTTTCCACCTTCTACACTAATTATGTAATAAGACAACATACAGAAAAATCACATCAAACCTGAGACTAATGATGTTGGTAATAAGTATGTGAAAGTCCTTTTGTGTTAGTACCTTTCCCCAAACAATAGTCAGGCATAGCTCCATAAGTTCGGTTTGCCATTTTGCCATTACTCCCCAAACTTTTTCTCCCCTCTGCCACATCAACCATAAATCTAAACTTTATCTCTTGAATATGTGAGGATCTCTGCATTCTTATCAGTGTTATTACTTTGCACTCTTATCAAATGTCCTATAAAAATGAAAAAGCACTTTTCTATCTGTAACACAAAGTGTTAAAAGTGTTTCTACTTACTTCTACTTTGCTAAAAGTAATGCAAAAATGTCTGTACAATATAAAATATCATCTACTTTAGTGGTCTCATTCTGTCAGTAGCACCAGAACTTTATGCTAACATAGCCAAGAGATAATAGCCAGTACATACTCTACCATAGCTGAAATCTCTCACACAGGTGAGAGGTATAGATCAGGTATGAAAGTTTTAACAGTCACACGTTAGAAACAACAGGGATTTTAATAACCATGGACACTAAGATGGAATAGTTGTGAGGGTGCAAGAGTTGAAGGGACAGGGAGGTAACTCAGTAAGAACTATGCTGTCCTGCTTCTGCAAAATAGGCCTGTATGTTGCTACCTAAATAGCAAGGGTCTTCTAAACCAAATTTCCCAGAGGATATTGCTAACGGCATGCTCCCAGCATAAGCCCACTCTCTGAGCCAGGTCTGCAAGAACAATGCACGGAACAGTTCAAATACTGTACAACATCAAGGACTAGGAAGGCTAGGACATGGCGGGCTCTAATTTTACAATCCACAGAAGTATCAGTCTTGCAATAATGATCTCTCAGAGTTTTAGATCCCTAGCTGTAAAATGGGACTGTTATTATCCAGGACTGTTGTGAGGAAACATTTAATCATGTGCTTAAAGGTTTCCACGCTACAGCGATAATTTCTACAGAAAAGCCAATCAGAATTATATCTTTTTGGTCAGAACTATTTTTTGTTAGAACAGTCTGAAATAAATAAGGTATAGGAAACATACTTATCTGATTGAAGACTGCATCGTAACACATAGGAACAATAGAGCCTGAATTTGGATAATGTGTAATTTTTGAATGCTTGATTTTTTAACCTTAATAGCACTCTTCTGCTATATACCTTTGTTGCATGTGTAGTATATAATAGAATGACCTTCATCCATAGTGTCCTTGTAGTAGAACAGAAGCATTTACTATAGATTATATTATAAATGCCTTAATGAAATTCTAATCAATAATACTTTAGAGAATGGTAAAGAAATTGAATACATTCATAGGTAAAAGGAGATGTTATTATCTCAGTTCAGTAACTATGAAATAGAAAGATGAAAAGTCTGTTTTTCATATTAGAACTGAGCACAGCTGTACAGTTATATAATAAAGTATCACTTGTATCCATGGCAATAGGGAGTAATTGATGCACCACAGTTATTTTTATAAACCCAAACAAAAAAATTCAACTGGAAATTTCTTTGCCAGTTTCTTGGCATTGTATGTTTTTTATCTGTACATAATGTACAAATTTGCAGTGTGAATACACTCACTGATCTGACTCGTTGAATAAAACATGCTGGGTTTTGCTGCATATTAAAGAAGATGGGGATCTCATACCTCAAAAACAAGTCTTTCATGAAGGATTCCATGAAAAATATTTCTTGGAATAAGATATATTGTTAACTTAAATTCAGATTGCATTAGATTTGGGATCTATACAGCATAGGGATTTTCTTTTTGGTTTTTAATGATTAAAATGTTTTTCGGGTGTCTTACAGGGGTAAGTTTAGGAACATTTTAGTGAAACTCAGTAGATGGCTTAATATCAAAAAAAACCCCCTAATGGAGACCCAAAAGCTTAGTATATATTGCGTCTTGGTCCTTCCTTGATATCGTTAAATCTCTTGGCCCTCCTTGAGTAAAAATATGTCAAAATACATGCTGTTTTAAAGGAAGATCCATACGTTCCAATAGCTCCACTTACTCCTTGAAATTGTACCAGGAAAGGATTTTGCTAATGTTTTGGTGTGTTTTCTTTTCAAATCCAGATATCCACTAGACAACTAAAAAAAGAATCAGGTGCCCCCCATCGGTCCATCAATAACAATCTCATCTACAGCAGAAAGGAAAGAAGTAGCTTTAATTTCCTTTTTTCCCCCCCAAATGCAGATCCCTCTACTCATAACAGGGTTTGCATTTGCAGTCATCAGCGTTTAGTTTACTTGTAAGAAACTACAGAGATAGCAATGTTTTGCTGTAAAGACAAGTATTCTGTCAAATGCAAACCTCTTGTACTTTTTCCTTGACACGTTCTGTTGCAGGATAATTTTCCAGTGGCAGCCAGATGACCATGACAACAATAGCTCTTGTGGTGAACTACTTTGATTTTGCTTTTTTTTTTTTTAATTTGTTCAAGTCAGAATTCTAATTGTTGTTTCAAGCTCAAGATGAAACATGCTACTTGGTTTCTTCTTTTATCCTTAACTGACTTCTGATAATGATTAAATAAAATTGCGTCTTCAAGACAATGGACAGGCAAGATCTCGGGACTTTTTGTTAAATGATAAAGCATTATCATAACCCCCATACAAATATTCCCCAAAGTATACAGAACATTTAACTATGTATTCAGTACTGTATTTCCCTTCTTTACACAGCATAGCGTGATCTCCTTTCTCATTTCTTTCCAAGCTTCTTTTCACTTTCCCCTTCCCCGGTATCTGTATGAATCCTTTGCCTGAATTATCAGATATATATGACCACAAGTAATTTGCTTTTTGGAGATTAAAAATGAGTAGTCTCTTAGAAATGCCAGCTGCTGTTGTTTATCAGGGATCCCATTACTTTGGAAACTCTGCATCACCATTTGCTTGAGCAATAGTCCTCTTAAAATTTTTTCATGAGACCAGGCTGAGAGAGCCTTTAAACATTTGGAATGGAAGAAGGCAAAGATGTATATAAAATCCACATATCCACAAGTTTAGTTTGTTTCCTCCATCCTGGAATTCACAGGTTTATCTGGCAATTCGTGGTAAGTGGGCTTGACCTGGGTCCTTAATGCAGGACAGCATCAGGTACAAGCTACAGTGCACATGTGTACAGGCACACTTTTACCTAATGTAAACTAGTTTTAGCTAAAACTTTCCTTCTGTGATTCCAAAATTACAGCCATTTTTAATATAATTCATCTCCTCATCAGCTAGTGACTATTCTTAATTGTGTTTATGTTTAATGAAACCATCTAAAAATAGTTCTTCTCCATTATTTTCTCTTTTTAGGCTATTTCTTTTCCTTCCCTCCACTACTATATCACAATGCCTTTTTGTCTAGGGATACTGAAGAGGGGATTAAAATGCACTAACAAAAGAAAGGTTATGGTCTGTGAGTCAGCAAGAACAAAAGAACAAAATACATCATGTAAAAGCTAATAATATTTAGATAGGGAGCCCAGAATTTAGCATTTTCATTATATTTTTCAGTTAGCATGAAAGTTTAATCTTCCACTAATCATTTAAAATGTAAAATAAACAGTGCTCTCAGCATATCACAGTCTATACTCAGGTCCCCAGGAGAGTGAAAAACACAAAAGAAACCTAACAATATGATGCTATATATTCCGAGATATTGCCATTCAATCTGATTTGCCACATGCCCATACATTTTAATGCTGACTTCATTATGAAATCTCTTCTTGATTAATCATTGGTGAACAATGACTAAATTGCACTCCAGCATCAGCTTGAACTGGGGCATTGTTAGCAGCAACGTTCATTTGAAAAGCATACCAGATGGGCCAAGGAAAGGTCAGTATGGTACTACCACAGTAACAATGGACAAAGCTCATAAACTGGTGGCAGAAATAGTTGAACTGAGACTACAGTAGCTTTATAGAAGGTGTTGCAAGACTGTTTAATTTATTTTTTTTAATCATGTTAAAGAAATGCATTATCAAAATATTTTATAGCTTTCACCGCCTTGCTACTGTCAACAAAAAGAATAAAAGGCACATAAAGCTATTGAAACTTCTGAACTATAAGTATGGATAGACTTTGGTACGGACTTCTGCACATTAAGAACAATCAGCACATTTAATTGTGTCTCCTATGACTCTACAGTTTTCCATGGTATTTGCATAGCTGCTTAGCATCTGAACCAGTCCCAATCTGAAAGGTTCTTGGGTCCTGTAAGACTCTGACCATACCTCCCTCCTGCATTCCAGTTCTTTCCTCCAGTGTGTGTTAGCTTATTGCTTTTATGGTAAAGAATTGCCTTTACAATCTCTAACAGATGTTTCTTTTTAATTATCACCTACATAACCCTCACTGCCATGAAACAAAAGGTCTACTATCCTTTTCCCAATTATACATAGACAATCTATCTCTGAACACAGACAACCAACAGATACTTCCAAAATAAAGAATCCTGCTATGGTGCTGGAGTACAAAACTGTCCTAAAACCTTCCACGACTGCCATTTCAACATTGGAAGTCCCACACAGCATTCCCGATCCACCTAAAATTTTGACAGATCTCCCTTTGTTTCAACCTTATCCCACACGAGTTTGGCCACGATCCTCTGGGAAAGCTCTCCCAAGCCCTTTGAGAGTCTTAGTTTGCTCAGCATACTCAGAGGGCACCTACCATGCTTCTTCCTGTGCCCTGTTCAGCCAGCTACATCAGGCTCAAACAGTAGGAGGGAATGCAGGGAAAGGGAAAACCTGTACAAAATACACGGAACCCCACACAAAGTCTCCTCAGGCTTCCTTTAACCACTCAGCAGGCCACTGTCATGAGTGATAAGTGGTCAGAAGTCTTTAGCCCAGGCATGCCATTAGTGTATTTCTTTTTTTTAAGTCAGCATCTACAATTGCTGCGTTTAGCCACGTTAAAAATACTATTACTACGATGTCTCTGCATTTCCTTTAAGTTTACATGCCCCAAGTATCTGACAAATACTGCTCATTTATTGACACTGATCTGTCAATTTGAGCAAATTTAAAATGAAAAGAGCACGTAATATTGCCTTTTTTTTAACCACAATGAGAATTTGCATACATTATGGTAGTCTATACACCTTCCTACACTAGAGGTATTTAAAGGTCGGTAACTTCTGGCAAACTAATATTGTGAAGAAAATGTCATAAAATAACCTTATATTTGACATTTTAAGATGAGAGAAAAATTATCACAGGAAATTTGTAATTTGTGGCTTCTAAACATTGTCTTTTTCTTCTAATAAACAAATGTAAGTAAATATTTTCTTAACACTTAAGTTTCTCTTCTGCAACTACCTTTCTTCACATCAAATTCTACTTCATATAATGAATGCATGGCAAGTAACTGGTAGACTGGAATTTATTTTGTTTCATGCTTAAGGTTGTATACAGAGGTACAGTCTACATGTACACAGAGGTATAGCCTGAGACGTTTTAGGAGTCTTGGTCTTGTTTCAGCCATACATGATAGACAAACTTCAGATATACAACCAAATTAGCTACTAGAACTGTACAAAACTATGTGGAGCCAATTGGCAAGATGCATTTTTCTGCTAAGCTATGAAATCGTCACAGCTGAATCATTGCTCTTACAGGACAGGAAAAATAAAGTTGCCCACTCAAGAGCTTGTAATTTAATCCAGTATATCTATTTCTGTTATATATATTTACAGTTCTTAAAATAATGCAGAATACAGTTAGTATTGTCGAGATACTCCTTTCTTGCTTGCTCAAGGGATTTTACAGTAACAGCACCACATAATATAAAACAATTGGGTTTGTTTTCAATAAGGTTAATGTCCTTTCCTAAAGGACCACAAAAAGCCTAAGTCAGATGTTGAATTCGTAAGCAATATACAAGGGTCAGCTGAAAGACTAGAATAATCAAAATCTTATAAAGGAAAGTCATAACTATATGAACTTCATATCCAAGTGACATTCAAATTTTGCATATAAGAGTTTTCAATAATAAATAAAACCAGAAAGTGACTTTTGAAATCTACTTTATATTAAGGAAGTATTGCAGTAGGTGTGACAAGTGTTATAGTATAGAATTTCAAGAAAACAGTTTCTAGGGCTGCTGTAGTCTCTCTAGCGCTGATCGTAAAGGAGCCATGCTGTCCTCGCTTGAGATTATAATAGTCTTGTGGTAGCACTGCTAGCTGAATAAGCCACCTTCACCTAGTACTCATAAGAAGAAAACACTTGGACCCTCCCTACACTGCTTATAAATGGATAAACCCACACTTGTCCTCCACCTAACCCACACTCCTTCTCCATGGCAGACAAGAGAAACATTGTCTGTGTCACATTGTGCTGAAACTACAAAGAGAGAGAAAACCTTTCCCTGCAAGCTCACAAACCAATGAAGATAACACTATACAACCTCCCTGTGCTTATTCAAAATAGGCGTAGTTCTCCGAAGATCAATATTTTTTTGGGAAATCAGATGGGGATCCCATATTTTTCATTATAATTTGTCTTTTCACCCACACGATGACGGGGCCTCTGCTGTAGGTTGCTGGAGGGCAAATGCTAAGAAAGTTTGCCATCAAGGTTGAACGACTTTCTTACATATGATCTTCAGAGGAAACTGAAATATGACATACTCCTCACTGGAATCTAACACAAGGTCAAATTCCTGTAGCCCACACTTTGCTCCTTTGCTCTCTTAACTGCTGAATCAATACTACAGAATTGCTCTCTCGGCTTTCTGTGCTGGTTGTGCACTGCTGAATGGATTGTCTTCAAGGGGTATGCCTTCATTTACCCCTGAGTACAAAGCATTCAGTTTTGGGCACTACCTCCCTTTCTACAGGCTAAACCTACTTTTCAACACGGCCTCCTCACATCAGATAAGAGGACTCTGGATGAGTTACGGCAACATCATCTCTGTCCACCACTGTCACCGAGAACAGAAAAGGACAGTCTTCCAAGTTTCCACAGTGCTAGAGGCCATAGGGAAGAAAGTATTTTAGTTTTATAGAGGAGTAAATGCTTAGGGTTTAATTAGATACTTATTGGTTAAAAAAAAATAAAAAATCGCTGTTAGAGAAACATGGACCGTACTTATGGCATAGAGAGTATTATTTGGACAGGGGGTTGCAGGAAAGGAGAGGTTATAGTGGCTTTCTCTAATATAAAGAGGAAGAAAAGTAATGTTTACCATCTGGGAAACATGATGAGATTAGTTATTAAACAAGTATTTCTGAGTTTCTGGGTTTTGTTATTAACTCAAACTAAGAGCTTTCCTTTTCAGTATCATCTTTAGGAAGTATTTTGTTGGGCGACTACCTGAAAACGTAAAGATCTGAGGAGAAGTGACTAGTTTGTAAGGAATTCTTCCAGCAAGTAAGTGGATATTCCTCTCTTTTATCTACATCTGATTAGCTGTGTTAGATCATCCTGGTGTGTAGTGATTGTTTAATATCATTGGGGAGTTTTACACAATGGAAAAAGTATAAAATGTTTCAGGGATTTTTATGGGTTTGTGCTGGCAGAGGCTATGTACTGTGGGCATCGCGTACTGTGTCAACCATCTTTATGACTTTGTTCAGCTCTGGTTTTAGAACCATTCAGCTGGTAAATTTTACACTGCATGGAATTTATTTCTTATTATAACTTGAACAAGAGTGCACCTGGTTAAAGACTAGATGAGGATATTTTGGGAAGTTTCTTTCAAGGTGAAGTCTTGTTAATGTAGATTTTTATATACATTTTATAAAGATAAAAATCATTAATTGCTTAATGATATTTCCATGTGGGTTCCTAAACTGTATGTTACAATGAGATTTATATAATCAGTAGGGTTTCTTGTTGGATAGAAGCAATTCCTTATAGGAACTTAGTTGGCCTTTCAAAAATATGTTTTGTTTTCCTAGGAGAATAGCCTTGCAGAATAAAAGTCTTAATAAGATAGGTATAAGCACTCTGCTTGTAGCACATGCAGTGATGTCTGATGACTTGGTTGTACATTAAAAATGGTTTGCTGTGTTTGGATTGACTGCTGTTTTTAGAGACATTGCTTCTATGTACTGTAGCTTGTAGGCTATTAGATTTTTTTTTTTTTTTTTAAATTTTACAGAGTGCTTAGGAGAGCACTGTAGGTATAGAAGTATTTCAGAGAGAATTTGATGGCAGGATGAATGTTATTGAACTTGTAAAAACCCTGCGAGTCTAGGTTTTCCGTTCTTGTTAAGTATGTCATCTGCATAACTGCATGGGCTTTGTGATAAGATTATTTAAAAATCTGTTCTTTGCAGCAGCTCTGTAAAAGGTTGACTGTGCAAGGCTATGTGCACTTACATAGTTTGGAAGTGTAGATCTTTGGAAGTAACATTTTTCTGCATAAAGATAAAAAGGATGAATGCTAAAACATCTTTGGGACAATGTGACAAATTTGAATGTGAGTTTATGGCAGTCACAGGCAGGTAAAAAAAAAAAGAGGAGCTACACAAACTAAGTAGTAGTGACACATCCTCCAGAAAAATGGGGTGGGAATAGCTTTCTACATTAGAAATAAAATGCTGAATGAATACTACTTAGTCAGCTAAAACAATCAGAAGTTTTTTAATTACTATTTCCAGATCATCTGCTATGTATTTTTAGTGGCTCTCTCAATATTATACAATATTGTATTTTCCACTAATACTTCAGATCCTACCACAACACTTCTAGGTAGAAGCAGTATGTCCAGAGATACACCAGCTAAAGAAAACCCTCAATTTTTTTTTTTTTTTTTTTTTTTTTTTTTAAACCCTAAAGAGATTTGGTTTATGTATAACCTTAGGGACAGGCAGCTACTTGGGTTATCAAATGCAAATATGTGTTTGGTTCATATTTACCATTAGTCAACAAGAATACCACAGTCACAAGGCAATGTCCTACCCAAACTATGTGGCTGTCTTCTGTGGTGGAAAGAATGACTCATATACATAAATCTTTTTCTAGATATCACAATGGAACAAATACAGGTGTCACACTACCCAGTACCATTACATTCCTCCCATTTACAATTCCAGCCAGGAAATAGCAAACTTCACACTTGGAGGGACTCATAAATAGTTAAGTACCCTCTATCAACAGACGATAAAAGGGAAAAATAACCAATAAAACTACATAATGAACAACTACTGAACAAACAGAGCTGCAGCACTCAAACACAGTCAAAGTTATTGCCTAGGCTATTACAAGGATTTTACAGTAATACCATTTGATTTTCTAGCTTCACAGCAATTATATCAAAAATCTTTTACTCTTTTCAGATGTGTGTTATTGCTTTAAAATAAATTCTATCATGAAGTCCAAGGTGGGAAGGAAAAATAACAAAAATTTGTTCAAGGTCACAGGTAACCATATTCAATAGCTTATTTGTATTTTTTGTCATATTTAACTCCTGGAAGTCAACTGATAGTATATTCTGCCTCCAACCCAAAGCATGCAGTACTGTACAACTTTTTTTTTGCCACTATAGATAAGGGAAGCTCAACGTCTTGATTCTGGATGCAAATTGGAATTTGCACAGTTCAGGTTAAATTGACTTTGGCTTCATCTCACAACATCTGAAATCATACTGCAGTTCTCCGGTGCTTTTAGGACATAATTAGATAAATTCATATACTAAGCTGCTCCTGGCAGTACTTGCTCTTCTGTGAATAGTGAACCAATTCCACAGCACATTGAAATACAAACTGTAGTTGCAATACCAAGTTGGCAATGCATCTTTGCTGTCGATTGTTGTGTGCCATATGGACCCACTTAAGCCTCTTCCTCTTTTGGCTCTTGAAGAGAAGGCAGCCATTGTGGCCAGTCATGAGGTCAGTTTGGAAACCAAATGGCCCAGGTGCAAAAACTTCAGCAGGGACATCTGCATCCATGACTGGGTTTTTGGCTAGATTTATCTCTGCCCATATTTAGACATGATATCTGCCTTCTTGCGTAATGTTACCATTTTCTGCCAAATGGGAGCCAGTAAGCCTGTTTTAATTTGTATTCTAAGTGATCACAAAATACACCCAGTATATTGCTATCTTTTGTATCCTATTCTACTCTTATACTTCGAATATGAAAAGAGCTAACATTCTTTTTTCAGACTACTTCTTCTATCAGATAACGCACACAGAAGTTCAGGTGAAAGTTCTCACAAACTCAAATGTGAATATTAATAATGTCTTTTTAAAAAAAGTTTGATGCCAGCCACCAAGGAAAGTTGAGATACTCAGAGAAAAGATTAGAAGTGTAATTATAGTGATATTGATATGGCTACAGCCTCCCACTTTGTACAAAATGCGAATGCTTTATCCTTTGATACACAATTCTTAAAAAGGCTAGATAGATGCATATTAATCAAGCTTATTTTGTGCTAAACAGTATCACAGTTAAATATCTACTGGATATTTAAATTATACTTGCATTTCCTGCCACAATTCTCTGAGGCCCAGATAATCATGTACTGGTCTCTTGTTTCTCACCTCAAAAAAAAATGCTATATAAGAAAAAAAAAAAAATCAGACACTTATCATTGCAGGGCTGTAACACCATTTGAAGAGCAAGCAAAACGCATTCTAAAGTAACTCATGCATTTCATATATTGATACCATTCTATTGGTAGATTCCCTGTTTGTCACTCTTAAAACAACACATCAAGTTTAACCTTCAGTTTGGAGAAAGCACAGATAAAGAGTACCTGTGCTAAACCTCAACAGTCTGATCCACCACTGTATCATTCAAGTTCTATATTGCTCTAACAGCATGCAATGCAAGAATCAAGGAATAATGAATCAAGGTCACAATATTTGACAAAGAATTTACAAAATTACTATAAAAAAGAAATCTCTCATAAAATATAGACAACATATACATACAGATGTATTAATTATGTCACATACCAGAATTATTCTATTCTCGTTACTATAATACATAGTATACTTCCAGTTTCATATTATGCTTTGTTACAGCTTTCTTAGTTTTAAAATGGATTAAACCAACCCTTTCTTTATGATGATCTGGGAAAACACACATCTCTCGAATGGAATTCATCTTTGCCCTACTTTCCTCTATCTTTTGTGCCAAACTGTTAAACAAAACAGTTTTGTCACTTTGGTTATTTCTTCCTGAGGTAACATACGTCTACTGGACATAGCATCTACAGAAAATTCTTACTTGACCCAAAAGCACAAAACTTAAACAAATAAAAATTATAGGACTAAAGAGCTTTGCATCAAGCTCTTCAGGCTGGTGTAAGCTGCACCAAAACGAAGTTCTGCTAGCAAATAAAAATGCCAATGGGGAGCTGCATCATGGTCAAAGTAGCTGTCAATTTTTAATTTTACTTCACAAAAGGAAGTGCCACACTCCCTGCTTAGGCTTAGCTGTGAGTCTCTGCAACAGTGGCCTTAACCCTATCCACAGGCCTTCAAGAAATTAATGTTCAGCAGGAAAAAGATTTTGTAGTCTGCTTCCTCCAGAAAAAAACCCAAAACCTGAAAAAATGCTTTTCCTCCCAGGAAAGAAGTAAAACGGAGGTGACAGTCTGGAATGCTAGTGAACTGGCAGTTATTTGACAGTGAATCTTTGTCAAATGACTGACAACAGATTTCAGAAATATGTGAGCAGTAGCAAATACATACAAGCCTTTGGAGAGCCCTAGAATTTATTTGTAGGTATTTTATACCAAGAATATGGAATAAATGAATCCAGAATATTATTTAGAATTCCAGACACACATGCAGCCCTCTGATTGGCATCTCAACAATGCCTAGGAAACACACAGGTTTCTTTGCTTGATTTTTATGTATGGATTCTGCCTCATATTAGTAATGAGCTATTCCTTTCCAGCCAGTGCATCTCAAGGTTGCACGTCACTCCTTCAATGATTAGTGTCGCAACTTGAGTTTCACGCTATAAAACGTCACCTCAATTATGCAGCAGTTACCTAATTTAGTATCTTGTATGGACTATATATAAATATATGTTTGTGTACACTGTATGTGTGTATGCTACTTAGACTCTTTTCCCTTTTGTACTAATAAATACATAGCAAATCCAAACTATTTGTAATTCCACAGTTTTAAGGAATTGCTAAATGCCTCATTCATGTTACATCACAAAAAAACAATAACAATTTTTTAATGTAATTATCTATAGGTAACAATACTAATATAGAATCAGTGGGATCCTGATACCACATGTTGAAATGCAAAGAATACATTCAGCTTTGTTGAGCTAATATCAATTGTAGCAAGCAAACTCAGCACAATTTTTCCAATATGGCATACAAATGTCAGCATCCTCTCCTACACTGTAGGCATGAAGATGTGTGTGATGGCTGTACCATCTCTACAATATCAGTCCTGCCAAAAGATACTGGCTAGAAGCCAAAGTCACAGCCTGTTCTCTAATGAAAATAGAAGAGAAATCATAAGAGAAACCACAATCAACACCAAACGTACTGGCATAAATCTTTACAAATGCAACGCAAGTGCCTTAGACTTGTTCACTCTGTTTACTTCTAAGGTTTTCAAGTAAGCCTTCTTGAACCCACCAATTTCACACTGGCTTCAGACACATCTGGAACTTCTATATTACATATTAAAAAAAGCAGAGCTCACCAGAGTACTACTGCTCCCTTTACATTTCCTAGGAAACTAAATAAAGAAATGAAATGCCTTACAGAATATATGACATAATGGGCTTTAGTTACAGCCAGATCCTTGAAGATAGTCCTTTTTCCTATTGTTCTCTTGTTAGCAAGTTATCAGCTGGGACTTTTCACCTGCATGCAGTCAATCAGTTGTAACTAGGAACTCTGCCTTCTTCTCTCCACAGAATATGAGAATTTAGCTGGCTTACCTGTATCAAGCTATTTGGAAAAACAAGATGTTTGTTCAAAGACACAAAACAAAGATCAAATTATAGTATAAAGTATTTATGTCATGTTTAATTCTATGTTAAATTTGCATTTGTCAAATCACTACAATGCCCCTTTGAGTATTTCAAGCTTACCTATAATTGGGGAAACATAGGTAAACATCAAGTACTTCTAAGTCTTCATGATCTCAGCGTTAATAGGGTGTATTTACAAACGTTTATGTGATAGATTAATTCTTCCATCTGAAGAGAAAACCTGGAAGAAATGACAATGAAACAACCTGTAATTTTATCCACAAAATACTTACAAAGACAGTATTGTATTTAATTGTATATACCAAACCAAAAGTGATTGTCATGTTCTTAATAAGACCAAATATATAACAAGCTTAAAGGAAATCACTCTACAAAAGACTATGTCAGCACAAATGTAAAGGATTTGGGGTTTTGAGATAAACCAGCCTTGAACAATAATCTTCTGATAAACCTCAAATTCCAGATGGTCTTTGTGGGTTTCAGACAACAGCTGTATTCATACAGCATCATGATGAGATATCTGGCTTATTTTTAACAGGAAATGTAGACAGTGGTACTGTTTTGATATTACTTAAAATAATATCCAGCACAAATATTATTTTTTAAGATAACAATTTGAGATCTCCTGTAAGGACATATCGCAACATCCTCACATACAGCTCCATATTTTTATATGGATATTTGTTGAGCAATACAAGAATTTAAAAGCCGTTTTGCAATTTATTTAATCTTCCACAAATGACCAAAATGCACTTTTCCACTTTACAACCTCTGTGATAATGTTCATGGCTAAACAGTAGTTTTAGTCCAAATGCAAGTCTCCAAATACCCTTACACTAGTACGATTTTTTTTTGACACAAGTTCTTAATTAATTGAGCTTCTTGATACTATAAGCTACAGAAGATCAACTACATAAAAATGAGATGTCAAATCTTCCCCATACATCAGGCATAATGCTATTTTCATCGTATCTTTACAAGACATCAGATATGTTAATATTTATGGAGTATACACGGAGGAATACTGCTAGAATTAATAAATAATAAAGCTAATATTTTTCACAACAATAAATCATCAGATGTCTCATTATAAACTGGATGTCTTCAGTTGTAGATAATTTAGTACAGTAATAAATAACAGGAGAACACAGTGCTGATGGAATTATATTCCATTATTTAAAATATCTTGCTACTCATATAAAAATGTATTTGTTTTGTGTTCAAAATTATGGAGATAGACAGAACTGGTTGAGAATTGAGGGTACTTTCAAACAAATAAAAATGAGGTTGCCTCTCTAACGTGCCAGCTAGACATTATTGAATAGGTGTATATAACACATACCGTCTCTCAAATGTACTTTAAAATCATCCTGGGATGTGTCTTTGGCAAGATGTAGCTCAGAGAAGTTTAGGCCATTGTTCCTATTGTCCCAACAAAAATAGACTTCTTCCATCTTGAACAAGGTGTTATCTTTCAGATTCTAACATTGCCACTTTGAGTCTTACCTGTAGAAGGGAAATAAAGAATCAATAAGGGGTGGGGGTTCGGGAGTTTTTTTGTGCAACTATTAATTAACAGAAATTCTTGTGTAAGACTTTAAAAAGATCAAAGTTTGTTGCACCTAATGATACAACAAAAACATATCGAAGAATGTGGTATATGTTGATACTCGCATTCAATACTGTTAATAGGTTTGTCTCATTTCTGATGTATCTTGTCTTATGGTTCGGCTTTGTAAAATCACTTCCACAGTTGTGCAGCACAGTCTTTCAAGACTACATGCCATATTCAATATTCTGAGAAGTGCTGTAGGATTGGCCCCTTCACTCTATAGCTAGGATTTTCAAAGTGTGCTAGAGAAAGCAGGTATTGAATTCTCATTGAAAGTCAAAGGCAACTGATGCTGAACTCCATTAGACCTCTTCATTTGTAAAATCCCAGCCTATTCTCCTTGACATGGGACATGTCTTCATTCTCTTTCTATTCTACGCCTGGTATGCATTGTACAAGTGTTAATTAACTGATAGTAACATAATTAAGAAAATGTTGCTATGGATCATTGTAATTCAGTTTCAGACACTGACAGTGAAATAGAAATACAATTTTAAAACAGCAACTTGCTGCCAAGCACAATGGAAATAGGAATATCAACACGAGGTTGATTAAAACTCCAGAACCTTCAAAAGTAACTCATGGCTCTATCGCTTAATTTTCTTACAGCTCTCTTCCTTTTTCTGTGGAGTTCCTAATCTATACACAATATATAGCTATGAGATTTACATATGATTTTAGTAAATCACTAAGCCCATTCTGCTATTGAATTTCTCAGTATGTCACTTAGTGAACTGGTTTTATGTCAAAAGCACATTAAAAACCGATAAGCCTAGACAGCATTTTCAGCCTACAACAGATAAGTTAACACTGTATTGTTTAGTTTTCTGTGTCTGCACCTAAATGACGAGGTGATGATTTGTTTAAACATTAGGAGTTTTAAATATATACTGATCAAATATTATCTAAGAACAGTTTAAAGGGAAGTGGTACATAAAATCGATGTTTAATTGACTAATTTACTTTACAAGTCAGGGACTTATGAGACTAGAAGCTAACATAAAGTGGAAGGCATAAACTAAATTATCCACCAGGTGGATTCCATTACATTTCTATGTCTGCAAAATTAAAATTCTGATAACACAAACAATAATGTTACAACAGACAGTAAAACACCACCCAGCCAGCAGGAAAGCAACGGAATGTTATTTACTTCAACTGCCATTGTTTTCAATGCTGCTGTGATGATTTACACACAGTGAGGATGTGGTTCTCCGAAACCTACAAAATACCTCCTTTATTTTTTCATCACAGCTTACTAGGTTCAGGTTTGTTCTTTTTAGCCTGTTGTAGTAACACTGTTGAGAGGAAAAAAACACAACACATTACGCTGAATTTTAATGATATTATTACGCATATCAGCCAAACTTGTATATACAAGAAACAAACGTCTAAGCCAAGTTTGCATTTAGCATGGAAGGAACAAATCCTCATAGGTATTTAGTTCCAAGCTCCTGGAAATGCCCAATACTCCTGTTAGTGTCCTACATAGCCCTCTTCTCAAGAGTTCTCTTGGTGCAGTGTCTGTATGGTAAGTGGGACAAGACAGACAGTGAAAACATCAGGGAAGCAGAAAAGAAACAAAGTAATAATAAAAATAAGCATTTTGCTTATTCTGCTTATGCTATAAGCTGCAAACAATGCGATTACAGGAACTTCTAGAGCTACTTTCAGTGCTCAATAAGGTAACAAAAGGGGTCCATAAACATGGCTCAGAGATGCCTTCTATTTTCATCTTTCCTTTATTTGCCATTGGGCTCGACCCAGCAAAAAGCGATGATGCAAAATATTGATTCCCACATTCAGAAGCTGGCTTTTGGGATCTCTAGTTTCTATATCTTTCCACATTTGAGGCTCAAAGTTCTCTGAACTGAAATATAAAGTCCACAGCAGAAACCATGATTCTTATGAGAGTCACATAAAGAGTTTGAACACTATCCTGCAAACAACTGTGCATATAACTATGCACACGATGAGCCCCACTGAAATTTAACGGAGCAGGCAGAACACAAAGTTACATGAGTAAGTGTTGTGGGACTGGGGCTTCAAGCATTATACATCTGCTTTTTCCCAAAAGATAAGATGAAGTACATTATCTTTTCCACCTGTACATTGTGTGAAAATAGAGCTCAAGGGAGCAAGCATCCTAAAAAGAGCAGTGACAACATCAACAAGATGCCATTCCTGAGAAATATATTCTAAAGTTATTCATAAGTTCCCCTATGACCGCATGGCTAACGTCTGCAGATGACCAATAGGGAACAGAGAGAAATTGTACCAAAAAAATTTGTTTGTTATATACACAATTTTTAAAGACATTACAGGAAAGATGATAAATTTGTCTTGATTTTGTTTTCAGAAAGAGACTATTCTGTGCATTTTTTTAAATGTAGGAATCCTGTGTGTTTATCCAAGGTAAATATGCAAGCGTTAATAACGTAAGAACATGGACATTGTTTGGGATTAAATTAAAACCATTTGCCTTATGCATGCTCATTTCCTTTTTTACTACTCAATTCCCCTATGATGCCATCTGATCACTTCTTGAATGTCCCCCGTGCTTTTGCCTTAACAATCTTGCCTGGTAGGCCATTCCACACGTTTGTGATTCTCGGCATGAAAAAAATGCTTCCTGACATCTGTTCTGAATTTGTTTCTCTTTAATTTCCATTTATGCTTCCTTATCCTAACATCTGTGTCATTCTGAAAACGGTAATTCAGACTGACGTTATCTGTGCCATTTAAGGTTTTACATTCCCTAGCTAAAAGCTACTCGTAACCATGTAGTGTTTTTGTAGTTCTTATTGATAGCTAGTTTAGAAACATTTCCTAGTTGTAATTCATATGTTTTAGGTTATACTTTGGCTTTGCTGTTGTTTTTTTAATTCTCTTTTCAGGAACATTTCTTTGAAATCAAGGGATAGCACTGTACTCTGCAGGCCAATTTCAGCCCAGAGGTCCTTCCCACAGCTGTTGTATAGGAGGAAGTGAAGTAGAATTTGGTCCAATAAGCTTAACAGGGGTATCAAGAGGACTGTATATTATGCCAATTCCTGCTGTGGGTTAATAGTGTGTCTTTGGTAGCTCTACAAATCTGACACTTAGGAAACTTTTCAATTGTTTCTCTCAATGGCTTTAATACAGGGGTTGGGGCACCAACTTGTACTCAGTGAATATTATGTTTTGATAATTTCACCCCATTTTGTCCAGACAGCCAGAGAGGCAAAAATATTATGAAAATTACTCTTACAGTTCTCTCAAGTCTACAAAAGAATCTGGGACTATTTTTTCTATTCCTTTAAATCCCTAAGACTGAGACTCAGGCATCTTCTTTTACCTACCCTTAATGAAACAGATTAATTTCAAGAGATGAACTGCCAGAGCCTAGACTCCCAATGAGAAAGCAATCAACAGCATATTTAACAGCAATTAGCAAACAGTCCCATTTTATATGGTTGGTAACTATGACTGAGTTTGAAATGTACACTTTCAAATACTAGAAAAAAAACCAAAATAGCAGTGAAGCAATATGGTAGCCAATTATGGAGTCTGGACTAAGGGTTCACGCTGGAGAACATAAAACATCAACTATTGGTCCCTTTTTCATGGCAGCAAAGAGATATAATTCATACAGAGTTGTGTCTCAAGTCATAGCCAAGGCTTACTCTTTTGCTTCTAAAATACACAAATTAGATTATTTGAAATTACCAAAGAATTAGCAGTACTTTAGATTTTTTTTTTACCCTACTTAATCTTGACAGTTGAATTGGTATCTCTAGCATGTGTCCCAACGGTGCTACTGAACTGTGAAACTGGTACTGCCTAGAAAGGTTCAAACAGTAATTGCTAGCACTTAATTGCCCTACATGAATTCCTTCCAAAGTATAACCTTTTACAGCCAATATTTCTGAAAAGATTGAAAAAACATTTTATTTTTTTTCACCATGCTAGTAGAGTGTTTCGGAAAATACACCTACATACCAAGAATATTTTGATGCATGTTTCAGTTTTTCTCAAGTTCATGATTTTCTTCCTGATTAGAAGCAGATAATACACTTCAAGGTATTATTATTCCATTTAGTTCTTATAACAGAGTAAGAAAATGAGAACAGTCTATTTCTCTATACTTAGAAAGAGTGCATGTTCAGTCTAAGTAGGTTACCTAGGTTTTTGTAATTAAAAACTCCATGTCCATCATTCAAAAACTGTTTATTCTACATGGTAAAAAAGAAGCTAAAGGCAACATTAATCTTATTTTATAAAGGATTACCTTGATTCATTCATCTAGATGAAGTAGTGGGCTTTGAAATACCTAAATATGATCCAGCTTATGTCTCTAGAATATGTCCAATGAGAGAAAAAAACAAAATCTCAAGTTACTGTGCAAGTAAACATGGTGGAGGCGTGTGTGAATGTGTGTAGGAGGGGAGACCGATTTAAAAAATGAGGTATTCAAGAAGCAATGTGTCACCTAAAATGTGTTTCACATCAAAGTAAAAATCCTACTCTTTATAGCCAGCGGAGAACTGCATATTGAGCACACTAATGGGGGAAAGGTGGAAGAGGAAGGAACTGATATCAGTATCTGTTTTAATTAAAGGTGAGGGGAGAAGAATTTTTACATATTATTTACAGTTAGCGCAGTAGTTTGATTCCTTTCCTTTAAACAGGGATTGCAAACAGTAAACATGGCATTCTAATTACTCCTGCTGAAGAGCGTGAAGTTTTTTTAACAGTACTTGCTTAGTATTTTCTCAAGTAAAATGAGACAATTATTTTACATCACGTCTTTTAGGTTGCTTAATTTAGGCAGGGAAAAAACGTGTTTTCCTGAAATGTTTGATATTCTGGAACACAATAGAAATTCCTGTACTTCCAAGTAATGCCTCCTGTCTTATAAAGCAGGCTTGGGTTACTGACCCTGCTCTAACTAAGCTTCTTCCCTGATTAAAAGGTAAGTTTCTTTCATGGTTATATCGTTTTAAAACCTATTCAGATGTGATAACATTTTTGCTCCTGTATCTTGGCAACATGATTTATTCCGTTAACATGGAGTGTTACAGTCTGAAAAAGCTGTACCATCTGGGTTGAATTAATAGCCTACGCAGAGAAATAAATGAGAATGGTCTGCTATAATTAACATGTAGGTAAAGTATATTTAACAGATTATTATAATTAATATGTCAGTTACTGATTTCATGCTAAAAAGAGTTGTGAACACAAGATATTAAGATTAGTTACCCTCTCTGTACGTACCTAGTAAAAATGCAATGGAAAAATAGATCCAAAGATTCAATAAAATTGACCTTAACATTAAGAACATCAGATATGAAATTTCAAGCAAAGAGAAGCACAATGTAGGGTATTATGGAATAGCAGTAGAAAATTAATAGTTTCATTAATTCAGAATTAACACCAGTAAAACTCAAATGTGACCTTAAAAAACAAAACAAAAAATCCCCAGCAAAATGCGAGTGATGCATTTAAACACTGCTAAAGGCATGCATCTACGAAGATGGACAGGGCAGATCTGTTTCTTAAAACTGTCTTGGTTTGTATTACATAAAACGTAAGATACAGTAGAAAGGCAACAAAAGACATGTGGAATTGATCAAAATTCCATAGACTGTGGAGATCCACACAACAAAAACACTGGTTTTTGTTGGTAGGCTTTTCGTAAGACACAAATATTGGTTAGGTTTTCACAGGTTACCAGAAGTCCAGTGGTTGTTTAGTGACTTCCTCAACATCTATGTCCCAAGACTATAAAGTTCAATTTCTTTACCTACCCCACAAAATGCATTTACCTTTACTCAGGGTCTTAGACGTCTTTTCAGCTGAACTGATACGACATTGCCAAAAGATACCAGAGAAACAATTACAACTTCACAATTAATATTTGTGCATCTTTATCTTTCTTACTGCGTAGTATCAAATCCAGAAACTTGCATACAAGTGAAGATCAATATCTGAAACTATTGCTACTCTTGTTTTGCACAGAAATTAAATGTTTGGTTTTTGTTTTTTTTTTTTTAAAAAAAGGAGGTTTCCAACTGCCCAGGTTCCCTTGCATAATTAGGGCTTTTGTGTCTCCAGATTATCTTTAAACTAGTGTTATTATAAATCTTGTTTATTACTGAAAAGACTAAGGGTCATTTGACAATGGTGTTAGGTGCATTACAAACGAAGTATGTAGGAGAAGCCTTTCCAAAAGGCTTGCAATTTAAATAGAGAAGACAAAGAAGAGATGGAAAGGGCAAATTAAATTCAAATGCAGTTAGAGAGCCAGGGGAATACCCTGCTTTTCTCCTGACTTTCACTTTATGCACAGAAACAAAAGTTAAATGCAATACAATAGTAATTTTAACATGCTTGGGATGACAAAAATCATGAAACACTTACAAACAAGGCTATAGATAATAAAATAAAGAAACCTAAACCAGACATTGCTATTCACACATAGGTCTTGTAGAACAATAAGGAAAAACATATTGAATTTAATAAGGTTAAAATTATTTTTAAAATTCAAATAACGTTTTTGGTGAAAAAAACCCAAGATATTAATTGGCACAACTTTCTGCTAGTGGAATTCCTTTTGGATATCAATAGGTTGTGGAAAACACTGAACACAAGGCTGGCATATAGATCGCAGGGAACATTTGGTGCTTACAGGATTTCACAATTACGTAGCTGAAAAAGAACACTACAGTATTCTACAGTAATTGTCACAATTTAAATAATTACTTTAGCTGATTACTGTAGAATAGGAAATAAAATCAGCCAAAGAGATAATTACAGGCATGGCGGAGAAAGTTTCAGAAGCTTCCATGTAGAAATTAAAATAAAGAGCAACGCTTTTGCATTCCTTTCCACATTCATGTCAACTACAATGCTGCTGTTAACATTCTCCAAGACTTCCATTTCCAAGAGTTACTCCAAAACAATTATATTCCTAGCTCAATCAGATTTGCATTTTAATGTAAGATGTTAACAGTATTGTCACATGTTATTATGTCAATAGATTATCACATTAAAGTTTCACAAATTATTTTTACCTTAACATTACTGAAGCAACTACTAGGATTTTGGAGAAATCAAATATATTACAGGATTTGTGTCTTATTCTGGAACATCTGGTATTAGTCTCTGACACAGTTCTAAACAAGGTGGATCTGCAATCTGTTCCAAACCTGTTCTATAACCCATCCAGACTCTTCTGAATTAGTAGAAAACAGTATATGGCAACACCTAAGTGAAAAGCAGTCTGGATCATTAGCAACTGTTCTTGTACATTCTAGAAATGTACTAATGTTGCTAACAACTAGCATTGGATTTCTCCCTTTCTGTACATTTATCTGCTATAGGTGAAGATTTAAAATAGGTATTTCAGAAATATTTTTTAGCATAAGTTTTTACAAGATCATTTTTGCCCAAATTGGAAGGTAAAAGTTGGCATAATTGCCCTAAGTTATTAGTTTTTATTGTCTTGATATATAAGTGCTATCAGAAAGGTTTTACAAGAACACCACTTTGACACTGATGAGGACTTTAACATACCGAGACTACTGTAACACAGAGTCACCATCATATGTCCCTTAATATACATAGGACACAGGATTAGGGAAGAAAGGTCATATCTGACAGGAGGAAGACTCAAGTTTTTGGGTGAACAGTCGGTATTAAAAAAACAGGCAGGGACTGACTGATACAGAAGTCTACAGCAGCAAAGTAAAAACAGAAGGAAAACAAAGCAAAAGCCAGGCGCTTTTTTTTTTTAAAAACTTAAACCAAAACATCAGCAATTTAAGTAGCTACTGTGGCAGATAGCGAGATTTGTGGAAACTGGCTCCTAACTTACAAATGTCTTCTTTCAAACAGCATTAGAAACAAGATGGAGAAAAAGGCTTGTGTCATTTGACTAGTGAAAACTGACATATCGGATCAGACCAAAAGTCTACTCAGCCTCCCACTCAGTCTTGGTGATTGCCCTAAAGCAAAGACCAGGACAATTAGATAGTAATAATTCTCCTGTATGTTCTCAAAACTTCCAGCATTTTACAAGTCACCTGCTTCTTGATATTTAGTAGACATGTAAATGCATCTAGTCACTTTTTTAATTAATCTAGCTTTCAGTATAATGTGTGGAACAAGGCATGAAGAGGTGACTCCTGCTCCAAGTAATTTTTCAACCACTTAGTTGACAGTAATTATTTGCTTTCTCCAGGCCACCCATAATTTAATACAACTGTTAAATCTGTTTTGCTCATCTTTCTCCAGCTTAAAGTCCTCAACTCATTCTTTTTTAAAGAAGGCTGTTATTTGTATAGACATTGTTTTGATCTTCTAATTACCTTTCTCATACTTCTTTGTGTGTTTTCTATTACTGCTACAGTCTTTTAGGTTGTGAAGACTAAAACCACCTGTAATATTCAAATGTACTTACAGGACTCTAAGTCACATTATTTTCCCTAAGAATTTCTCATGTGTCTTTTAAGTTTTTGTGTTTCGTTGCTGGTTTTGCCATTAATGAGCCAACATTGTCATAGAAGAGCCTACTAAAATCCAAGCATCTCTTTGCTGAGTGGTGATCACAACCATGAAATACAGGGGGGTGCACATATAACCCCCACAAATGAGCTTACAAATGGTTCTCAGAGGTCAGTTACTTCACTCTGTCTTTTGTGATGTTTCTTTGGTGGCTGTACAACTTCCTGCACTGAGCGGTTGCTAGAAAAAGCTACATAGAGATGTGCTTGATTGTATGCATCTACCACACTCTTCACAAATTCAGTGTTTCTTGGACAAGTATGTTCCTTGCATTTTAAGTAGAAAAGACATACTGACTTTTGTCTTTCTAAGAGTATTCCCAAATAGGTCACCTGTGTTTCTGACTGTATTTAACATATGCACTAGAGGATTTTACAAACTTGCCACTAAATTGAAAGCTTTTCTAGCTGAGTGATGTTATTTCTTCGTAGAGAGCATAATGAGTGTCTTGCAATGACTGAAATATGCTAAACAAAGAGCGTAACTGCTTTCCTGGGCATATTACATATGGAGAATGGCTAAAAGGAAAAGAACAGCTCCTTAACAGTTCTCTCCAGTAAAGGAATGTTGGGAAAGCTCATAATATTGAGCTATATTGTTATAAAGTGCCTGAGTATTCTTTTTGGAAGTCAACTAGTTTACCTAAAGAAAAGATACATGTCTTCTGTTCTGGTTTGAAATGAGTTTCAGCAGCCATCTCGGGAAGGTACAGTTTCATGTCGGCCACGCATTGGGAAATTATGAAAACACAGATGCCTTTTGGACATTTAAAGAGTCAATATTGTTTGCCTGCTGTGCATTTTCACTGCAGGAAGAGACAAGAGAGAGATAATTTCAGCATGGGATACTAGCTGAGCCATACTGTAAAGTTAAACATCAGTAGTGCCTTTTTCACTTTACTATAAGTTACATACATGCACTTAATTAGTTTTTATAAAGCTAAAAAGTATCATTACGTGCTACTACACAGGCAATGATTCACAAGTAAACAAAGTTGCCTTCTGTCATTGTGTGAATTCCTGTTGCAAATATTTGATTTCTTCAGTCAAAACCTTTCCAGAAATTTTAAGGTATTTTTTCTATCAGGTCTTATTCTCCCTTAGAAAGACAAGTATATATGTAATACATACTAGGTAATATTTTAGCAGTATTTTATTCTTAAAAAAAAAAAAAAAAAGAGAAGCATATTCCTGATGTTAAAGAAATCATAACCTGAAAACTTCATACAGGTGAGTTGTGTTTGTTTCACAATCAGCACCTCCTTTTTAAAAAGGAGAGAAGTACTATTCTAATTCAAAAACAGAAAGGCCATGTTACAATACAATCCATATAATGCACAGTTCCAGTATCACTAAAATAAGGTATGACATAACCTTGGCATTTGTATTAAAGGATCAGTGATAGTCCTTATACTGGAACTGACGCCCTACTGGAGCAAGGACAATACGCATCTAATGGAAATAAGATTTATTCTTGAAAAGACATCAATCTAAGTGAAAGATGAGAAGAGCAGGTGAACAAAATAAGGAAGCAAAGGATAACAATGAAAGATAAGAAAAGCAGCCTGATAAACTTAGGTCACCGCACACAGCCTGCTTAAGTACCACAAGCTTTTCAAGAGCTTAGACAGGCTTTGGTTAAACACCACCAAGTTTTAGGGCATTATTTTGGCCACTGGAGGGCTGTTGTATTTTTTCCAAGAATACCTTGGGAAAGAATCAACATTGTAAATGTTCATGTTAATAGAGAGTCCCTAGTCGCTACCATGACCAGCATGCCTGCGCAATTTCATACAAATCAGATTCAATTTACAGTGCTTTTACTTCATCTGCAATTAAAAGTTGAAAAAAGGAAGAAAAAACCCTCTCAAGTAGAGACTATCCATTTCTTCATAAAATAGGACACCTTTTCAGAGACTTTCTTTTGTATGCAGTGGTAGGGATGAGATCTGTACAAAACACAAAAGGAATAAAGTATCAGTGCTTGGCATTGTGAGGGCATTACCCAGATTCCCTGTCAAGTTTCAGTCCTGTATAGGCCATAATAACCATTACTGTGCTTTTTGGTTTTCAGTCACTGCTGTGACTCTCAATACAATGAATACAACACAGAAAACATTTTAAAATTGCTGATAAGAATCCTTTATTTTTCCACCTTTGAAGAAGTGTTGGGAGAGTTTCTGACAAAAGGAGGAAGTAATTTCAATGAAAGGGATAATGGCCAGTATACTGAATGAGAAAGAGGATGGAGGGCAGGAAATGCAACAATAAAGTTTAATTAAATTAAAGAACAAGCTCCAGCAGTGAAGTATATGCTGGAATTTTTTTTTTTTTCCTAACAACCAACAGAAAAAGTTTAATGTAGGTTGTTGAAGATAAAAATATAACCATTGGATATAATATATTGATCTTTGACTCAAAAGCTGATGTTCTACTGAATACCTCCTCCCCGCCCCCCCCCCCCCTTTTTTTTTCCCCTTTTTTTAACAATTCACTTTGTGTAACATTGTTGAGGAAACCAAAAGGAGTGCAATACATTGAGGATCTAAAATAGCATTCTCAGAGATATTACTTATTTCAGGTCATAGAAGCCAACTGATGCCAGAAAGAATAAGGAGGTAACCTTTGAGTAACACACAGGACAGTTAAAGAGGTATTTGAAATAAGAGAGACCCTTCTGACATCAGAAGCCACTTCAAGCCATATCCTGTGTTTATAGCCAGGGATCTTATTATTCTGAGATTTTAGTTCCTCCAGATATAAGGGAGGGTGGGAAGGTAGGAGTTAAATACCCATCATAACTGAAAGAAATCACTGTTTGTTAGAGCTGCTTTTCACATTAGAAATGCAAGTATAAAAACAATTATCACAAAGTTTTGGATCTTACATTCAAGGCCCCTAAAACACCTACCCAAAATTGTTCCTAATGCTTCACCTTTGCAAATCTCCTCCTTATAACCAATATCCATGTTGCCATAATAGTGACACAACAGGATTTTGTCCTTAAATTCTCTCCTCATGCACTGGTTTGGAGGCAGGCTGGCACTATGGATCCCTATGAAACTCATCAAGCTTCATACACTTTCACCTTTTCAATGGATGCTGCCCACGTGGTGTGAAAGAAAAGAACTTTAACTACTTGTGATGACAGCATGACTTGCATTAGCCACGATAATACCAATATATAAATTAACTGCAAACAAAATTGCACAAAGTGATAGAATAGGAGCTGGTAGGATGCTCTCTGCCTTGTGGACTTGCCACCAAAAAAAAAAAACCAAAACAGACATCAGCATTCAGACCTCAGCACTCGTGAGACCGAGACCCCCACTTAACACTGACTGGAAGAGGAATAGGTAAGAGTCAGGCTTGACACCCAGGACTAAGAGGTACAGAAGCAAACACTAACTTCTACCAGCTTTGCCTGTCTGCCCTAGGGATTTACAGTGGGAGAGCTGCATTGCTAGTTGCCTGGCAATAGCTAAAAGCTCAGAAAGACAAGTCACTTGAGCTGAAATTTGATTTTGAAATTGACTGAAGACAATATTTCTCCCCATATATTTTAACTTTCATCTTAAAATCAATTTACACACCAAGACTATCAGTTATAAATGGGGATGAAAATCCAAACTGATTTTAAGATTTGAGTCTGGTCTTGCTTCATTTTCTTGACATTGCCCAAATTTGTATCATCTTCATTTCAGTAGCAGTATACGCTATGGTATTTTAACTGCCAGCACTCTGGGGCCAGCACTTAGCATGTTGAACTGCTGGGCAAATGGAAAATTTAACATTGTAATTGAGCTCCTCTCAACAGAGAGCATCACAGACTATGTTTATAGTGCACCTGACAGAAAATGAGTATTTTTTAGGACTACTGATTAATTCATAGATAGATGTGATTTACTGTCACTGTTTCCACTCATGCAATCAAAGGAGCACTACTGACAGAAAGATTACCATACTATGGTTGAAAGATAAAGCAGTGGTTAAGAGGATATTCCATATAGAGTATTAATCCTTTTTACACACCTAGCTTTTTCACAACTGCTTTCATTACTTTTCTTTAGAGCAGAAGCAACAAATGAACAAAATCCTACAGACTGACCCTTTAGGAGCATATTACCTGCACTTACTGTTTGCAAATAGTAGAAACATTTGGGATATGAAATTTGGGAAAAGATTTTTATATATACATACATATGTAACTTTCCAAGAATACATTGGCAGACAATTTTATACCAACGATAAACTGCACTAAACAAAGTGAAAATAGCTTCTAATTTTAGTTGTCAAACTATAAAATTGTCTTATGCTAAGTAGTTTTCCTTAAAAGGAATAATGACAAGTGACAGAATAATAGAAGCTCAGTATGTTACAAAGGACATAATTATCCTATAGAAATTAAAGCATCTTCAATACTATAGCATCTAGGAGCCATAAACAAGTATGGGGACAACACTGTGCAAGAAGTATACAAAACACCCTGCCACCAAGCTGACAGCACTGACATCTAAAAAAAAAAGAAAGAAACAAAGTACCCTTTCTGTACCTCATTGTCAGGCTTTGAAAAGAGTCTTTTCACTCACATTTGTGATTTGTATGAGAAAAACTAATAAAACACATGAATATATGTATTTTTAAGCCTGTGGTGCCACGTTTGAATTGTTGATCACACCGACTTTTCTCTGGCCTCCCACACAACTTGAGAACAATACCTGGCAGCTATATCATAGTCTTCAGCCGCACTTACAAGTTAAGTACCACATCCTGCTTGTTTCTTCATTTGAAGAAATTAACTCTACTTCTCAAAATGAGCTATTCTAACAAAATGTTTAAGTTGATTATTCTGTGTTGTATTAAGACACTTGGAATCAGAGAGCATATCTACCCGTCTCCCACTAGATACCCCCTGGCAAATCCATACGTACACACAGAGCACCAGCATAGCATGAAGCAGTATCATCTCATGACCCGACAGCAACACTGCTGCCTCGGTGCGCACTGCCCCTTTTAAGTTAGCTCGAGCACTGCTATAGCATTTCTAGTTCCCAGTGCGTTCGTTCCTTATACTCTGCTCTGTGTTATTTATTTTAAACCTGATGTGATTTATTATCTTTTCCACAAAAGGGCTTGCTCAGTGTTCCCCACTACCGAGCCTAAGTGATCAGGCCCAAAAAATTCAGTTGTCACTGACAGCTTCAGTTCACAACAACTCCTGTGATTATAGCAAGAATGCTAAGCACTAACAAACAACAGGTGAACTTAATAAAAGGTCTAAACACTATTTAATATAGAATAGAGCTATCCCAAATTAACAGCTACTCTTGAAAGCTTTGGTTTTACTTTCCACACTACGTGAGTTCTGCTGCTTCTCCTCGAGGGACAGGGAGCTGAATACAGTTCTCCAAGCAAGCTCTTTTATGACAAGGATTAATATTTCAATCAGGATACAGGCTTTAAGATTCTGAAATTTAAAAGCAGTTTTTTTTTTTTAATAGAATGCAAGTACTGCATTTCATAAGAAATTAAAGGTTAAAAGTAAGCATAGGAAAAAAAATTGATGTCCTTCATTCAGTTCACTTAAACCCTTTCTAGTTAACAGGACCAATGTCATCTTGGAAAACAAGAACAACGTGCTGGAGTTGCACTCTGGGTAAATGCATACTCTTCAACTAGCATATAAAAGGGAAACTGAATATCCTGTGTACTCATGGTTTTGAAAGATATGTTGAGTTTTGTGGGAGCAAACAGGTACACCCAGGAATGTTCAGAAGAGGCATTAGAGACTCGGAGAAAGTGACTTATTCAGCACACTATTACAACACGCTAAAGCTATTAACCTATTAGCTTATGATTAAACTATAATACCTTTTCCTTTTTCTTGATGGAATCACCATGATGCAGTTCTAATTAGGATCCCTGGTTCCTTAAAGTAGGTTAGGTATACCTAAAATTGTGTGCTCTAGGAAAGCCTTTTTGACAGATGTGCTAGATTAGACCAAGCAGAGGGTGTTCTGACTTCCAAGGGTCACAAAAATAACTATTAACTCTTGATACCTGTTAAACTTGATTAGAGTTCAAGTACAAAAGGTCTTTGATTAAATGAATTGGGTATTTTAATTTTTATGAATATGTAATATCTGTATTTAATGGTCTATTGTTATAAATGATAAATGGACGCATACTAAGCACGCATATTGCAATAAGACATTATTAACTATACTATAACTGTTTTGTGTCAGGCAGTAATTTGCATTTAATAATTTCAGTCTTTTTGTTATTCAGAATTTGTACTTTCCCTTTTGGGCCCTTTTAGTCCTCTGTTCCTCTGAGCTTAGGTTACTTTTTCAATGCAGCAAACTGTTGGGATATAATGGTTAAATAATGTGAAATTGCACTGATGCCAGTGAAATAAAAGTGAGTTTTACAAAACCAAGTTCCTTCCCTGAACATAATAACAGTAAATTTCTAGTGTCCTGTAGTGCAATATCCATTAGATTTATTATGTTGCAATTCCCAATCCCACTAGTTCTGCCTGAGGGTGAGTATATTACATTTCATCACAGTTTCATTTTCTCCTACAGATGAGAAATGGGAATGCTACTGCAGTTATGTAGCATGCATGTGTTAAATCTGATCTCTAATAAAATCAAACACATCACAACTCACAGCACTTTAGCACAGCGTCGGCAAAATGAAACACCATCTGTCATCATGTAGAGACTGCCTTATTGTAACACAAAATCAAACTGCACAGTGTGAACATTGTTATTTAATAAATGGGTAAATGGAAACTGATAATTATGATCTTATTTATTTTAAATGACTGGTTAAAGCTACAAAAAATGCATTATAACTTATCAATTAGATGTATGGACATTACACTAACACAGAGAGCAAACATCCATAAGCCGAGTCAAAATTTTAAATGCATTTAGTGAAAGAGTGAGATAAATATGCGGCACATACACTTACAACAAAGACCTGCCAAAATGTAGGCTAAGGGTAGGAACTGATGAAACAAAAATTCATTGTCTGTACTAATGAGACAATTGTAGTTTCTGATACAAAAACAGCTGAAGGCTATGCTGTTAAAGAATAGCTTCTTGTACCAAGCTGGAAGGTTTAAAGACAAAATGAACATCATGCTCTGTTCTGAATGTATTGCAATGCTGAAGGTTAGTCATCATCCCAATATAAGCTGGACTTCTAGGAGCTTCTAGTTTCGCCACTGCAATTCATATCAGAGTGAAGAACAACGTGACATATTTGCTGTTAGTATAAATTAATTGCCTTAAAGGAAAAAAAACTGTCAGCTAAACTGTTCCTTTCAATTGGCAATAACATATAAAAAAAAGATTTCAGGTTTATAATTAGAAGAATTTGGATTTGACAATTTAAATGCCAGCTTCTAGTTACATAGTTTTGCTATTGTAACAAAAACCTGAGTCATTTATCTTCAGAAAGGGATCTTCACACACAGAATATGTAGTTTTCAAAGAGCTATTACTGTATCTGCAAAGACAATAACATGTTCTGACAAAATCTTAATAGTCCCATTGCCCTCATATCATAGTTAAAGGGCCCATGAGCCTGGTAAGATGACAACAGAAGTGTCCAATGCAGTAGCACTGATATTGTGTGATGTCTAAGGGAGCAAACAGAATGCCAGTAAAATATCACATGTTTATGAATGTGAGAATTTTCTCCATTCCATTGATACTGTATCTTGACTTGAACAACCATTAGCAGTTCAGCAGAAATGCCCAGTAGTATGAATACATTTATGACTATTTTGCTGATATTGGACTCAGAAGTTATTATATAAAACCTAAATATATCACAGAATTTATTATTTGTTCATTTTCAGATTTTGCTTCTTCAAGGTTTGTTTTTTTTTTTTTTTTTTTTTTAAAAACCCAACATATAAAAATGGTGTTTGCCTTAAAAAATAATTTAAAAAAAAAAAAAAATCACTGTCCCCTGTTCCGAATACCATTTTTGGAGCTAGCATGTAAAATGGGTGCAGGCCATGCACGGAAACCCATGATTTTTACAGCAGAAATTGCATCTATAAGCAGGGGTGTATTTTATGTTCCATTGATTAGGACTGCAGATGCAATTTTAAAAAATTGACAGACCAATATATATAGTCTTAAATAAAATTCTCAACATTTAGGACAGTAAGAATCAAGGCAGTTATTTCTTCTTTGGCTTGCCCTGTTGTTCTTCAGCCTTGAAACACATACTTATGTCGTACAGAAATACCTACCAGCCAAGACCCCAGTGAAACTTAGGCACCAAGTGGTAAAGTAAAAACAGTAAGCGTCCTTCATCCTGCAAATTCTCAAGGCACTGTACGATACAGTCATTTACCTACCACTGAAATGCAGCCACTTGCAGTGAGAAACACAGCAGCTGTTTAACAGCCCACATTAACACTACACAGCAGTCTAGGACAGGCGGCAAGGAAGAATACCCTATTGAGATGAAAGTGGAAAGAGAAATTACAAAACCTAACTATAATTACCAGGGTTGGATTTGGGCCAGGAAACAGTCACTATAGCATCTTGAATAACCACAATAAGTCTGCAACTTGGTTTTATAGCTCAGCCAGGAGATGGCATCTCAATCAGCTCTCCAAGACCATATTGGGACACTGCTTTTAGTGTAGAGCAAAAGGGAAATTAAGGATGGAGTACCAGTTTTATGTGTAGTTGTCATGGTTCTTGTTGGCTAAAATTAGATCTTGAACATTAATTTAATGTAGAGTTTTTGTGTTGATTATATCAGATTAGGAAATCATACAATCGTACGAGGCTTTTGAGAATACTGAAATATTCTGTACACAGGGAACACTGATATATTTTCCTTATGTGCTTCATTTATTAAAGCACTTATACAAGGGAGCCCTTAGAGAAGGAACATCTTTCCAGGGAGACTCTGGAGGTTTGGTTGCTAGGAATTACATATGCTTCTGTTTTTAATGAGATTTAAAGTATCATGCATTATATATTATTTTCTACATTTAGGATGTTCGCCATTATTTGGCTTATTTCGTACTTCATTTTGCATTTCTGGCATGTAATCTCTCTGCATACAAAACATCTTTTATAAGGAATTCCCTGAGAAATTTCAGAGAGATTACATTTCACATTTTTTCCTCATAAAAGAAAGCTCATATAGCTTTTTCCTTTATTGACATGTCTGCTGCAGACATTCATTCATCGAGAATTTGTTTCTACCAACTTAAAGAATTAATCTTGGCCCATACCACACTAACTATTAATGGGGATACTGTGTGCCTTCCACCCATTCTCTTCTGTTGTATATAATAAGAACCCTGCTAGCTTTGTTTTCAGCAGAGATGTTTGAAGTCTGCACGTTTTATTTCCCTGGAAATTACAGAGGTAGTGTTTAAAGAGAATTTTTATAAGAATAAAATACTCAACTCCTCTTACCTTCAAACATTAAATAAAGGGACAGCCATTACATAAAAGAAATTTTAGAACTATTTAGTTTTAACTGCCTATCTTTGCAAAGCAAATCTTTATGTAAATGCACAGCAGAGCCAGCATTTTACATGGCCTTCTCTTCATTTACATAATAAGAGATGCTAATCAAAGGTCAAAAAATGGTAGCAAACATTTCTGTTGAAATTAGAGACTGGTAAGGCAAATTATGACATTTGGTTTAGTTTAAGAAACTGTTTTGATCTGCAAATAGTCTTCAAAACTGCATATTTAATATTCAAAGATGATAGGATGTGCTTTTCACCAGCTCCTTGTACTAGTATTGGATTTCCACTATGCTTGGATCACATGTAGAAAGAAGTACAGCTATTTCAGTATTCTAACTTTAAACACAATTTGAGAGGGATGAAAATGGTAGTTGATCAGTCGTAGTACAAGTTGTACAAATATTCAAAGCACGATAATAGATATTCAAAGCACTGTAGTATGGGCATAACTATTATTCATCCATGAAATGCTATTGCTCTTGTCTCTAGTAGTTCCTGTCCTTCTCCACACTTCCCAAAGAAACTGCAATTTCTCCTTTCTCGCCATCACCTACTGAAGCTGTAAAGTATGTATCCATGTTGCTAAACTAAGTTATCATTCACGTCTAGTTACCAAGATTGAAAAGCCATGTGAAATTTCTGCAACAGGGGCTTAGCAGGGCTAAATTTCTATGCAGTGTGTATGCCTGTACCTGTGCAAGTTCTCAATAAATTGGATTCTTGAGCAAAGTATTTTAAAGTGTGCAAGCTTTGGGGTTTACAGCTTAACACACGTGAGGCCACATCTTTAAACTCTTAGGTATCTAAGGATGCAGGTATGAACCACACTGTGATTTTCACAAATTCTTAAAGGGAGTGTCCAAGTAATTTGCCAGGCAACTAACAAAGCTGAACTGTTTTTTAACTAATGGAAGAGGAAGATGACTGGGAAAAGACCAGCCTAAACAAGTGATGTGCATTAACACTGCAGATTAATAAATCCTCTAAGGACTGGGGTGGTTTTTTGTTGTTTTGTTCTTGATTGGGTTTTTTTTGGGGGGTGGTGGGGTTTGTTTTTGTTGTTGTGGGGGTTCTTTTGGTTGGGTGTTTTTTTTGTTGGGGATGTGTGTGGTCGGTTTTTGGTTTGGTTGTTTTTTGGGGTTGTGTTTTGTTTTTTACACATATACTTGCACAGAGATTGTTTCTTGCTTCATTCCTTTCCATCAAGTCAGACAGAAACATAGAGGAATTTCTGTTACTACAGAGCAACTCAGGTGAATAGCAACACAGAAAACTCAGGAGACCATATTCAGCACTTAAAATGTACTTACCTGTTTACGATAAAGATGAGACTAAGTAGGAAGCACAGATCTCCTCTACAAATTTCACAACAAGTTTAGGTATGAATCCTGTAATCCAAACTTGTTTCTACAGTTTTGTCCCAGCTCAAGAAAGAATCCAATTTCCACTTAGCAGATATGTGGTTGAAATTTCCACAAAATACTACAGCGTGATTTGGTACCCAAGTGCAGAAAATAAAATCCTATTAGTGTTTGTATAATATTTCCACTGAAACATAACCAGAATTCAATCACCTTGTTTTACTCCAATTCTTGAAAGAAAATAAACAAAAAACAATGACTATGATCTAGCAGCTACCCAGACAGTTGACAAAATGCATCCATTTACTAATTATAACCTGATAATATCAGATTATAATTACCTAGATCATCCCATTTACCCTTTTTGAAATATTAGAAGAACATTGTCTTTCTTGCACTTGCATGAAATTTCCTCTATGTTACAACACTTACTAAAGTCAAAATTGATCATCCAGAAAGCTTCCCAGCTGGTTTTAAAACTGAGCTGATTTTAAGATATCTAGCTTTAGTAGCTGTCCATTATCCTTTGTAGTTCTTCCTTAAACCAAATCAAACAGTATTTCATTATCACCATATGATGAATACATTATCTGTTTCTTCCCCGAGTAGAAAAATTCTGACCAACAGTAGTTCTATCACTCATTGAGCCTCATAGTGGCTCAATGCCTTTTGTCAGAATCTTGATTATTCCTAATTTATTCTTTCTTATGGTCTATAACTCTACTGTCTCAGAATCATCTGTCAATTTGCTTTCTTCATAGTTTTGCAGCACTTATCTTCTTATTTGTTATATTATTTGTTATATCTTTACGCTTGCTTTCACATCTTAAAGACAGGTTAATATTGTAGCTAGTACTGCCATTTCTCTTGAAAGCAGCTTTCAGCCATTCTAGAAAAATATTTTAAGGAACTCCCAATTACAATTCCTTGTTTTATTTGAAGTACAGCAGTCCCAGTGATTTACCTTAAATTATTTTGGGAAATCAATAATTTTGAACCACCAGACATGTGCTACCTGCTCAAATTTGTGTTGTTTACATATTATTTATAGTATCTTATAACAACGTCTGCCTAAGTGACCAAAATCCCAACTTGTGCTTTATTTGTTAAAACATTGATCCACAATTTAATTTTTTATTTTTAAATAAATCATTTGACTCCAGATTGGCAGTCACTTAGACAAAAAGGTAACGCTATTTTTAACAGAATATCAGACACACTACTTCCCTTTTGGTTACTGGCTCTTCCTTAACAATTTATAGCAATTGATTTAACACTCCAGTTGTACTTTTTCATGATAGAATAAGATAGAATGACAATATATAGAATATATCATACTATCATCATGCAAACTCTTCTCAAGCAAATTGAGGTGATTGTCCAAAACGGCAGGCAAATATTACACCCTAGTTTTATTAAAAGAGCGTGCTACTGTGTGTTTTAGGAAAAGGAAAGTTTATTTGTACTCATAGTGAAGTCTCTTTTAGAAACAGGGGGAAAACAGTAAAAACCGGAAATGTAAAGACATGACAAATTTCTATCCGGTGTGTATATTCCATAACACTGTCCAATATCGCTTTATCCTTTGGCTGCTGAGAATCAGAACGAACCAAGGAATAGCCACTTTGTCCTTCTCCTTGCTTGTCTCTGGTTAACTATGGGTTCCTATTCATTGAACGAAGGTGTGCAATGTTTCCCAAACCCACTTACCCGCCCCTCTTCTCTTTCAGCTCTGCTGCACCTGCCTGCTTCCATTTTCCATTAACAAACTTTAGTTTTCTTTATGTTTTTCTTCAGACAGCAAAACACACGACAACAAAAACTATGATGTGTTCAGTGAACACCCCAGCACTGATTTATTGACAATTATCAAGTTAACAGGTACAAAATTACATGGAGAAAAGCTTCTGACGCTGTTCTCCAAATTTTAGTGTCTGCCCCTCCTGATTATCTAGCTCAAAAACACATGTAAAACAATATGCAAATTTGAACTTTAAAACCTAGTTTATACCTCGCCTGGAACATATTTAAATGCTGGGCCCTACCTTTCATTTCATAGCAGGTAAGAGGACACAGATTATAGTATCTATTACAACAGCCAAGGTACTAAAATCTCCTGTTACAAACATCTCATGGGCAATTTGGTATCTTAATTGCTTGATACGTGACAGGCAGTCAGTATTTCTACTGTTTTATTATCACAGTGAGAAGAAAAAACTTTAAAGGATTTTAAACCAGCACCTGCTCCTGCCTCTGCTACAACACTGAAAAACTGATACAAGTCAAGGAAAATATATGAAGTGGCTTTTGATTGTCAGGTTTCTGTTTTGTTCTGAGAAACAGAAGCTTAATAAAATTTCATACCAAATGCTGACACCAATTTCACTTAGTCTCAGTTATACAGCCATACCATGCATTTGCACATAATTTTTTTTCAAGTCCTCAATGAGAAAATGTTCATGGTTATTTCATTAGAGAGACTGTTCATGTATCATCCTATTAAGATCAATCTGTGTGAGCATTCCCTACAAATATATTTGTAGGTGCAGGACCCTTGCGCCCTACCTCCCAGAGTTCAACACCACTCCTTGGCAATGCAGTTTCTATGAAATTCCTAGATAAAATCTTAAAGGAAAGTTGCACTACCTCTGCTTATTTCTTCTGAAGTCTCAAAAAATTACTTTTTTTCCCCCCATACTATGATAAAGCATAAAAAGAAATATTTTTCTTCTATGTAGTGCATAGAAAAATAGCCAGTTTGGGCCACAAGAGTGAAAAGAATAACCCCACAGCAAGAACTGCTACAGGGTAAGCTTGGCTTTGCTAATGGTGCTTAAGTATCTTACTTGAGGATTCTTTTCTCATTATGATTGCTTTTGCTGGAATGCTCAAGTGTGCTTAATGCACTCTAAAAACTTAACATAATAACCTAATTTTAATCTATGACTACCTACAGTGTTTTCCTCTTTGTTTCTAAAAACTCCCTAAAAGTGTATGATATTACAATGGACAAGTTTATTGTACAGTTGAGTTGCATCAAAATGATTTCTACTTTTAGTTGATTCAAGTGAAAGAAGTTACTATTTTTATTTATTTACAAAAAAATACAGTGCTTTAGTGCATGCTTTTATAGGGTAAAACATAGGCAATAGCTCTGCAGGTTTGAGAATACAGAAAATACCATTGAAAAATATGATATTGTAATTCTACTTTTAAAATGTCTGCTTATTTGCAAGTCTAGCTTTTGGAAACTGAAAATCAAGACTATTGGGCAAAGCAAAGCTTAATTTAGTAACTTTATGCAGTATGAATTGTCCCTGGAAGTTTTCATGTGTTTAATTTTAGAAGTTTAGCACTAATAGAAGAGGCATAAGACACTAGAGTCTGACAAATTCTGTTGAAGTTGTCTCTACCAGAGACATGAATGCTACTGAGAGACAAACCCTTGAGTTTCCCCACAATACTTATTTCAGCTATTAGGAATTTCAAGATATTCAAGGATGAGTCGGAGTCATCAACAGAAAGTCGGATCATTTCTAAGTCCTGTAAATTAAAAAGAACCAAAGATGGGTTATGCATGGCCAAGAAGACTTGATGGTCTGGAAGAAAGTAATACGAGCATTATCGTTCCTGTACATGAGGTTTGTCAAATAAGCAGCCTCGAGGCAAAAGGATATATACAGAATACTGTGACCATATTTTGTCTTTCGAAGACAGATTCAGAATATATAAGCCCAATGCCACCTTACAGGAGAAATACTAAGCAAAACTTAATGCGAGTGCAAAAGCACTGTATCCTCCAGCCAGTTAAACTGGGATTAATCATAGCATTTATAAACTGATTCCTTCCCTACTTTCTGTAATCTCTCTTCCATGCCTGCCTTCTCTACATCTTCTACCTGCTTGCATTGACAGAAAGTCTTCCCTGATGTGGACAAAATACGTTATGTTATTTTTTGAATTGTTACTGAGGATAAGTTTTTGCAAAAAGATGGACACTGCAACATTCACTAAACTGTGTAGTCAATCTGATGTCAAGGGGGTGAGCTTTTCAGAGCTATGTCCCAATGCTGATAAAGTTTGGCCAAGCAGTACCAGTATCCTGTCACTGGCATTGTGAACTCAGGTTGTTCCTGATAAGCATACTTGTCAGCTGTTATCAATACAGGGAAGTCTAGACAAGACATACAAAATAACTGAAGCCTTGAGAATCAAGACTAACTAGGTCAGTATTCTGGGATCAAGAGAGAGAATAAGAGCATTTAAGAACAGGTAATAAATCTAGCTGTGGCTGGGGAGTGCTATTTTCCAGTCGCTGGGCAAACTTGAAAAATCTGAGTTGCCTTCACTGGAGCTCTGAATATCTTCATCACCAGAATGACCGCTTCTGATAAAATAGTAGGAGTCACAAATCACTTAAGAGAAACCATAAACAGCATTCTAACTTAGGGGAAAAAAACTCTCAATGTAACTATGACGAGGTTTGGTTTGTCTTTGGGTTTTTCTCCCCCAGAAACCCTCAACTTTCCTTTAAACTTGGAGGCACAGCAATGTGCTTAGGTACAGCTGCTGTCTAAAGCATAACATCCTTCCAATAGCAAACTAAATTATGAAACATGATACTATCTGCAAAGTACAAACTAAAATGTATCCCATGGTATTAGAACCTTTGTTTTAAAGTTTAAAGGAAATTTTGCCACTTCAGTTTTCAGCCTTGGCATTTTAATATGTTGTTATTTTCTGATTACAGTACAAACAGAAGTAAAACTTATTTATGGCTACTGCCATTGTGAACTGTTCTCTATTTAGAACTTCCCAGTGGTAGCAGGAGACAATTCAAATTCTATAAGCATTCATAGAAACATCAACCAACTACCATATCATGTATACAAATTATGCTTTTTCTTTGTGCATTCCAGTTCCTTTTTCATTTCAAGCTTCATTGTTGAAATATAATTTAAATGACAATAGCAACTGCTGTCATTGCTTTTCATCCTGTTAGCATTTCCAAAGCTCGCTCTCAGTAACTTTGGTATTTGCTCTCTGTCACTTACTTCTCGTGTAACACTGACAAACGTGAACTTCGTGCTCCTGACATCCTCTAACATATGGAAATATTATCTAAATTTAAAAACTGGAAAACTGAAGCGGAAAGAGATTTTTAACTAAAAGTCACCCTGCAAATCTACATAAACATCAGAAATCAAACCCAATGCTCAGAAAACATAGTATGGGGGGATCATATCAGAACACAGATAAATAAAAAGATAATACCATAAACGCAAAACCGTCTTAGCTGCAGGTAAAATATTTACTGTTTGACCTGCAGCTCACACACTCCACTGTCGCACATAAATCACATTTTTACGATACATGGAGATTTCACTTGCAATTGCAGCATAACCTCATTAAAATGAACTGGCAGACACAGAATATCTTACAGAAAATTGGTGAAAAGCCAAGAAAAAATTCCTTGCCTACACTTTATATTCAAAAATTTTCAGCCACTCTAGCTGTAATATTTATGCTGTACATATAGAAAGATAGATATATCCAAGCTGTAGAACACAAAGTCAATATCTTTCCCACATACAACCAAATAAGCCACGTCTTCAGATGCCCGCACGCACTTCTGCACGCTGATTTACAGTTAAACTGCCACCACAGAAAACTGAAATAACTCCTGAAGCACAGCTTACATTTTTCCAATCAGTTTCTTGAAAGGTGGCTATTAATTCCCCTCAGAGAATATTTGATGGAAAGCAAACTGGTTATTTTTATAAGTTGATAAACTCACAATAAACTATCTTCTCTCAGTTACCACTACCATGTACTTTACATTTAATTTGGTTCTTTGTTTGGAACTGAGATAAAGAACAGCAATCACAACTACCTTCTCACATAAGTTTATTACTCAGCAAAACTATTCATTTTCTTCTAGTACCACAATCCCAGCAGCTTTCACAAGCACCAAGACAGTTTTCATTAAAATAAAGTTGATTATTCCAGCAAGGAATGCCTTTTTCGCTAAAGTGTTCTGCTTAGTCTGTCCCTGGCAGAAAAGACCCTTTTTGCAGAAAAAAGCGTGCTTCCTTTCTCATTAAAAAAAAAAAAAACCCACACACCACACCTCCTTTTGGGGATGAAATTACAAGTTTTGAACAACTGAAAAGTTGACATTGGTGCTCTGTTTTCATTATACCTGCAAGCATGGTACTGTTCGGGGACTACGAACACAGAAGGGAAATGGTGACAGGAGGATGTTGTGAGAAGACGCTATCAATTTGTGGAAATTTCTTTCTTCTGTGAAGCAGTAACTGCTTTCCCTCTCTGAACGTCCCCAGTTGGAGAAGATCGACATCTGAAAAACCACAGACTGCACACTTACATTCTTAAAATGTATCTTGAAATAAATACTTAGTACCCCTTACTGGTTTGCTGTCACAACAGCCCTCTCAGCCTGCAGCAGATGTAGGGCACTCAGCTCCCCAGACCTCAGATAAGGATTTGACCACCATGCCAAATCACGCGATTTTTGTGAATGGATTAAACACTTTTTCCTTGGTGGACAGGTTGCATTTTAGAGCATTTCAGCAAAAGTATGTCTTGTGACTACATTTGCATAAGTTATTGCACATTGTTAATTATTGCCTAATAATCTGAATGGTCATTTCATAATCCAAAATCTGAAATTTACTGGAGGTTTTTAACAAATGAAAGCAGTTTGAGACTCTGCTGCATATTTAGCCAGTAAGAAACCTCTACATCAGCTATGTTGCTGCTCAGTGAAGGGAAAAACTGGCACGAAGCTTTTATGTCTTTAAAACTCATTTGAGTTGGAGACATGATACTTGGGGTATGCAGAGTTCAGTTCCTGAAGGCCCTTTTTAAGGGCCAACACCAACACCCTCCTGACAGCAGCTACCATCAGGCCTAACATACTGTGAGCACCAAAATCAGCAAGCTGCAAGCAAGCTTACCCCAGAGGAGGAACTCCTGCTTGTGCCCACTGTATGAAGGCTCCACAGGAGCCTCACTTCAGTGTCACCTGTCCTAAACAATTCAAGAAAAGCGCACTTACCCTGACAATAGGAAAAGCTGATTGCAGCTCTCTGCACATCCAAGCAAGAGCCGAGACACACGTTTCAGTCAGTACCAGCTAACTCCCAAGTGAGCAGAAAGGGTTCTGGGAAGGTTACTGTGTTTCAGTCCATGCTGAAGCCTGAAACTACGTCCGCACTGCACCTCATACACGGGAATCTAGTTCAAAGAAACCTATACATATTGCAAGACCCTTTTTCTTAAAAACTACAGGGAAAGATTTGCTCATTTCATTGGTTGGTTGTTTTTTAAAGAACCCATTAAAAAACCCTAATAAATATGCTACAATTTACAAACTACCATTCTAATAAACTTAATGGGATTACATCATGGGAGTCCAGTTTAAATCTGCACACTTAAGATCATTGTAAGCCAATGAGTGTATTGAGTATCTATCCCATTTTCAATAAAACCTGAATACGGCTACAAAACTGTGAGCAGGTAAAATTTTATTATCATCTCTATGACAAGAAGAATGATTGATTGTACAGAGGTTCAGAGTTTGAAGAATAAGACAAAAAGCAAGAACTAAAATTACAAACTAGCCAATAGGCGATAAAAGAAATGCTCCAAAAGAGAAGGAGAGACTTTATCATCTGTTACCTTGAGAAAAGAAATCAACCTTCAGGCAGCTACAGAAGGGATTTTTAATTCCAGGTACGTGTTCGATTGCATTTAACAGTCTTCGAAATAAAGGAGGAAAAGTAGGCAAGTAAAGACATTTCTGAGGTCTAGGCAAAGGCGCTTGACAATTTGGGGGGGGCATGGAAAGGGGAGAAGGGGGAGAGAATTAGAACATTTTGGTACAGGTGCAAGAAAAATGAAAATATTTCATGGGGAAAGAAGATTTTTCCTCTCACCTAGTGTTAAACTGTGCTACACAATCTAGGAAAGGGAAAGGTTTGCCTTTCAAAGAGGATTTTAAACATATTGTGCTGACACCACTATTCCCCTTTATGCAATTTGAAGGTGGTTTCTACAGGTATAAATTGTTTAAATGTTATTATTTTGAGATGTCTGAGATTTTCCTAGATTCTCAAAGTGCAGGATGACAGCCCCAGAAACAAACTGAACTCATGACAGAAGCAAAAAAAAGAAGGGAATTTCTTCCTTCAGGACATTGAGGCCTATTAGAAATCTTTTCCTCATTTTTGTTAGCACTAAAACAAACTAGAACATCATATACTCACAATAGACATAAAAATGAATTTAAAGGTCTACAAAAGACAAAATACCTATAACTGACGTGAGGTAGGTTATAAAGTCATAAAAAGAATGTTTTGGGGTTTGTTTTTTGTTTTTTTTTTTTTTTTGTTTTGTTTTGTTTTTTTGTTTGTTTTGTTTTGTTTTTAAGAAGCTTTGCAATGAACCAGGGAGCCCAAAGGGTAAGAATCTCTGCAAACTCTGAGAGTGACTCACACCAGCTGGGACCTCTTCCCATTCTTTAATCAGTTTATATTCATTACGCTTGTTTTTGAAGTAACACAGAGTAGAAAGATGGGTTAATCCCTGTGCTGTGTTCCTAGGCAGTGTATCCCCTACTAATTTCATAGCTGGCATGGATAGCCGTACATCACCTTTTGTTTGACACAGGTCAACCATTCACCTTGAGACCAAACTTGCCTCAGTTGGTAAAAAAAAAATATCTTTCTGCTCTAGGATCATTAACTTCTTTCCTAACCCCTACACCAGCTTTGGCACTGGCACAGAAGTGAACGGTCCCCAGCAACATTACTGTTCAAAATTTAGTTTCCCTTAAACTGTTCATTGTAATACTTCAACACCCAAGAATAATGAACTTAATTACACACCTGTCTAAGGCAGCTGTGTAATTCGTCATAACTGCAGTTAAGAGATGAGGTATGTTGTTATTTACTAGACATGTGAAAACACTCACAGTGACAACTTGAAATATGCAGAACTCATCTGCTCAGTTCAAACTCAACACTCAGACCAGGTTCACCCCAAGTTCCTCTAAAGACTGACTCACCATGCTCATGAGAACTACAGGACCTATGCAGTAATGAGATGAAGTGCAAGATGAAACAAGGTAAAAATGGAACAGCTTCCATCACGTTATTTTCCCGCAGGATCCCAATGAGCCATTTAGTGTCTAGTGTGTTCAACAATCAGAGAAGGATGAACCTGTTTCAGTATTTTCTCCTCTTTCTCCTCATTCATTACAGAAACCCATACACTATTTACTTCACAACATATAAACCCTGCACTGATTACAGAAGTATTCATTTTGTATTCTTTCCTATATAATTCATAAACCAAGTACCAGAATAACTCAAAAGCTCCAACGCAATTGTTTTTCGAACTCCTTCATTTTACATGCAAGAAAAGCAAGATGAAGAAAAGCAACTTGCCTTAAGACACACAGTAAATCAGTGGTGGACTCAAGATTACAACTTGAGATAACCTTACTCCTAAATCCAGTACTCACTGATCTAGACTGTGTTACCTCTGTACTGAAAGACAAGGAATTATCAGCTTCTACATACTTCCTCTTTAAAGTACTTACCATTCCACTAGTCAAGATATAGCTTTAAGTGATACCTGCCTGAATTTGAAAAATCGGCAGTAGCCAATATGTACAAATTTAGCCTCCATTAAAACGAACATAGAACTCTAAACTTCCCCAAAAAGCAATCAGCAACATTAAGAATGATGAGGATAATGCCACCAATACTTACAGGGAATCATACATTCACAGCCCATTCTAAAACCAGTAAACAGGTTAAATAAAGAGTTCATATTTTCCTTCATGCACCTTTAAGTTAAGGGAGACCAGATCCAAATGACCTCAGTTAATTTTTGTGCTGTGTCAAGAGAGAGTGAAGCTACATTTGTAAATCCTAGAGAGAAAGCTAAGCATGAGGACCTCAGAGGTAATGGGAATATTTTGATTCTATTGAAGGGCATTAGAGAGCAATTATGATCAGATTTTGGCTATGAATTACTCGAATGGACTGTATTTAACAGGCGGAATTTGGAAAGGGGCTGTATATAGTGAGGACCTAAGCAGTGTGAGATGAACCATGTTTAAACAAGATAAAAATAAAGTCTAATGAAGAAAATTTCAGGAGAACAAAGTCTGCAAGAATGCAAATGGGGTGGGTGAATTATAATCAAATACAGTACTGAACAAAGTGGACAATATGGAGAAAAAAGTTCTCAGAGAAAGAAAAACACACACTTTGTAGCAATAAATGTGCTAGGAATCAAAATATCCAGAGAGAGTAAACAACAAAACACAAACTATAAAAGGAAGAGACAGCACTTGAGATGCAAACCCAACATGAATCTTAAAAAACAGAAGGGGCACAGAATAAGTTGAAAGATTATAACTATAAAGAAAACAGTTAAAAAGCCAATAGTATAAATAGTTAAGACGAATAATACCATCCAGTTAATGCATATGAAAACCAAGAGATCAACAGGAGATAGGACTACCACAGAACTGCCATAAGAAAGAAAATAATGGTTTATTAAAATAATAATTATACATTTTTAAACCCTTCAAATTAATTCTTTAATCATTGTCCATAAAGGAACTCCACAAAGGAACCAGCAGACACGTACGACTTCCATAAAACATACACAACAAATTAACCTAGGATAGAAAGAACTTTTATAACTAATTGGTATAAAACTTCTCATTGGTTAGATTAAAGCTGGTTGTAACATGGGAAACACGTTTATTGTACACTGTCCCCTTTTCAACTTAAATTCCAAGTGATCTGACTTCCTTCTTTTCTTGCCTTACTAACCAGGGCTAACTTACATGCTTTCAGGATAGATGGTTTAAAAAGCACAAGTAAAATAGTAACCAAAAATCATGAAATCAAAATATGTCTAAACAAATAACTAAATTGTAATCTTGAGCCAACAAACTGAGAGTTTACCTTCAAAAGTAAGAACGGAAGTGGAAGAACCACCTGAAAAAACTAAGTTTTAATTGAGGACCGACAGCAGAAGGAATTTAAGTTGCATGGATTGTAGAAAGGTCACTAAGTCTCTGCTTCCTCCTCCATTCCCTTTCTGCCCTTCTTTCAGTCTTTTATTTCCCTCTACACCACACAACTGAAAAGAGCATTTGGTCCAAAGTCATTAAGTGTGGTATTGGGGTGAGCCACATATGTGGATAGGGAACTGGCTTAAATGTCACAGACAGAAGCTGTTTATGAGACAGAGCAGTTTGGGAGAGAGGGATTAGTGGCATACCATAAGAATCAGTATTAGGCCCATTTTTGTTCATTTTATATATCACTGACCCAGGACATGAAATATGTATGAAGGTAAAGAAATTTGCTGATGAAACAAAACCTGAGAATAGAGCTTGTAAAGACAAAAAGAGAATGGCAATAAAATTCTGAATGACAAATAGACTAGGATCACAGGCTGATACTGTTAGTGGTTTCATTGGCATCTGCAATTCATTGTAAAGAAAGATAAGGCTATGAGATAACAAAAAAAAATAGTAAAAGGTAGTGCTCTCTCAATGGCCATATGCCACAAAACATTTAACAGGAGTTGAATATGGTCCTGGTACTGGAAAGAACTTTAAAACCATCTGCTCAAGGATTAACAGTATTTAAATTAATAAAGGAAGAAAGATTCTAGGATAGATATAGTAAACAAAAAATAAGACTCTGAATAAATCATTCTAATACTACATTGGGGACTTGAAGCCACATTTGGAATGCGGCCATAGTTCTTGTCCCTTTAGCATAAAAAGAATATTATAAGAGTGGAGATATTAAAAGGCCAATCAGAACGTTACAGAAACCATAAAAATTTAGCTCACAAAAGAGTGAGTAGCTAGTATTGCTTGAAAAAAGATCCTAGGTGACAAAAATCTTTTTGAAATATACAGAATATTGAGGTGAATTATAAGGGAAAGAATACACCCACCTAGAGTGAAGGAAGCATAGTGAGTTGAAGGGAATTTAGGAAAGCTATTTGCCTCATTAGATCTATTTACTGTTTACATAAAAGTGGAGAGAGAAAACCTAAGTATCATGTTGACCAGAATGGCTATATCAAGTGACGGTCAGAAGTGCTGGATGTCATGCAGCAGTACTGCTGTATCAGGAGTAATTTCACACCATGCTATATGGGTGACCTGGCAGATGATGGTCAGCACCACAGTTACCCAGAGGGGAAAAAAAAAAAATAAATCAAGAGATCAGAATTACTAACTTAGCTATTCCTACTGCTTGTTTGTCCAAGCCCATATTAACAGCATTGATATTCCATGAACAAGGCCTTACTAATGAGTTTTTGAAATTGCAAGGAATTGAGAGTCAAGTGACATACCTTGTCACAGCGCATTCTTTGAAATCATACATTATTCCACAAGAACTACACAATATGCCAGGCCACCACTTGTTCCCTCAGATCACTGACTTTTTTTTCCAAGATATCCTTGTTTCTTTTATCCAGGTCTAATTGAACTCTCCTGGGAAATCAGCAAAGATTCTTACCGGCTTCAGAGGAAAATACATTCACCCTCAGTTGTTCATGCATGTTCTAAATACATGCAGTATCTGCAGAATTACTACATGGCATGACTATGTTAAGTGACCAAATTTATAAAACGTTGTATGATTTCTGTTGCAATGCTGCTTTTTTAAAAAATCTGTTCTTTTGATAGTCTGAAAAGTCTTTTCATACCAACCTTAGTAACCACCAAAACCAGCTTAATATTATTAGAATATTATCAACTTTTATTATGTTTCAGAATCTGACAAGAAATAATTTTAAACACATTTTCACCAAAATTACAATCACAAATTCTAAAAATAATCCTAGAAGTATCAGTTGAAATGTAATGTAATCTCAGTCTCCTTGAACTGATTATTAACTGCTACAGATCAGAATCCCCAACAAAAAAAATGCAGTGAAATAATTTAAATACCACACTAGCTACCAACCAGCCAGATAAAGTGACTTGGGAGAGAAGAGTTCACTTGATTGGATAACCACCTGCAAATATACAGGTTGTGTTCCTGTCACCTGCATTAATTATCCAAACATGACTGGCTCCCACTAGCTCTAATATGGTCTCTTTTTGTGAACTTGTATCATTTGCTGTATTTTCCTAGTCAGATAATGAGAACTGTAGAGTATAAACCTGTGTTTTACATCCTCTTAAATCAAGATGTTAGAGGAGAGAAGCATATGCATTTGGATTTTTTTGGGGGTGTGTGTGGACATGCGCATGTGTGTGATTATCAGTATGTTGGAACCGATGCAGAAACTTTGTAAAAACAGAATCAGTTGACCAAATCACAGTTACTGGGAAACTGAAAAGGTATTCAGACTACCTACGTATGGGACCTGCTTAGAGAGAGAGAAGAATTCTTACTGGAACAGAATAGTAAGAATTTTGATAATTTCCAATGGCCTTATATAAGGCCTAGAAATACTTGCTATGTAAAAATTTTACAGCAGTGGTAAACTGAACTTGCCAAATCATATTTGCTCACTTCAGAGAATCATTATATTCCCTAAACAAGCTATTTAGTTGTACTCAGAAGGAACAAGAATATTTTGCTACTGTTGATTCTCATTCATATTGCAGTTCTGTTATGTATCTTGCACTATTACAGTGTTATTTAACAAGTAAGTTACTGCAATGCCTTCTTTTCTACATCAAGGTTGGATTTCCAAGTGTGAGTTATAAATATTATGTATCTGATAAACAGAAGCATGGGATAATACCTTGTATCATTACAACAGGTTTTATAAAAAAAATAATTCAAATTGGTAGAGTATCAGGGCTCTAGTTAGTGGAACAGATGAGGCCCTTCTGAAGAATACATTTCCTGTGCATTTATGCTCTTTAGCATGGTCATTACCATATTACATCCACCTATTACATGCATAATATGCACTATTACATGCATATTACACATGCACCTAAAACAGGAATTAAAAGAATTCTTCCTTACAGTCCATTACTTCCTTACGTGTGTTTTTCACTCGTTTTGTATTGCGCCTTATGAAGTCATTTATGTCAAAGGTCTGGAGATTCAGCGTTTAAGTGCACCGGGATTTGCCCACGTGTAAACTTATAAAAATGCTGCCTACTGTGTCTGCAAAAAGAAAGCATCACTATTAATTGAAAATAATTTTATACAGATGTTTGCTTACAGGCAAGCAAGCCTAAGAGACTAGAGCAGAGCATAGTGATACAGACCAGACTTATCAAAAACTAATTCACTAGTTCTTGATCAGAAAAGAGATGACAACTGCTGACTTGATGCAAGCTGTTCCGAAATGCATCATGAGATGCCAAATAAAGTACAAAAGGAACGTTTCCAAAAAAATACAGTATGTGCCCTGAAAACCTTTGCAGTTTTAACACAGCTGTTATTTTTTTATTTTCAGTCTTCCTTACAGTTTACCTACAGTTCCTGCAAGACAGCAACAAACTTTCCATTCTGTTGCAGCAGATCCTTAAGTAAAAAAGCCATTTCCCCTGCTTCCTCCGCCTGTATGTGTCATCACATATTTTAAATGCCTATCATCATTGATATAAAATTCAAAGTATTCATTATCTGATTAATTTCTAAATGGACAAAGTTACCTTCATATTTGTCTTCAGTGCTAAAAAAACCACCTTAATATCTGCCTTTAAGTTCTTCCTTTTAACTGCTGCTCCTGCTCTCTTGCTTTTCCCCTCTCTGTAAGTGATAATAGTAAAGACTGCAAAAGGACCTGCCCTCTTTAGGTGCATTAAGCTGCTGAGACATAAATTTTCCTTTACCCCACTTGACCAGCCTTGGACCACAAGACTGGATCTGGACTGAAGGAGAGAGAAGTTCAGTGCTCCACTACCTTATTGCTTTCTACAGAAATCACAGTAGCACCTCCTTCCTCCCTGTCCTCATATTTTTGCTGGCTGATCCTACAGCTTGTTTTCCTCCAGTTTCTTTAAGAGACTTCTCTCTGAATGTCAAACCAGCGAACCCCTGACGGTGCAGCTGTTCCCTTTCCCTCCTTAAATCATCCACAAGTTCTTCTACAAATAACTCTATGTCACGTCCTTGCAACAAACTGCACACAATCAAGAAAAGTTTCATCACCTCACATATGAAAATTCTTAGCTAAAGCAAGTGATTTTTTTCTCTTTTCAGGGAGCTAAAATATATTTTGTCAGCTTAAGGATGACTTTACAAGATGCCATTTAATCCTCTACAGCAGAGAGAACTAGCACAAATCTGCTCCATATTACAGTTACAAGACGACTGTCACCTCTTCACAGAAATTCAAGTTATACCTAGAATTCACTAAATAGTACAAGAACAGCCTGCCAACTGGAAAGTGACTTGCCTTACAAATATGGTCCACAGTGCTACAGGACTAATAAACTTAACACACCCCCCCCCCCCAAAAAAAAGACAGTATTGACCCCAATGCTAAAAGTGACACCAGAGAAAAGCAAGCAGCATCTGAGAGATAAAAAAGAGAAGAGAAGAGAAAAGAAAAACCCACTGAAATATGTTCGTTTACTGACTATTTTGCACCATTTCCATAGACAATCCTGAAGTCACAGTTAACTAGTCAACTAGCTATCGGTAAGCTGGAAGCAATTTTAGCTACTTTCGGTATCTGTGATAAACTAGTGATTCAATATGCCAGCGTGAGAGTGATGAATTTCAGTGGTTTCAGAATGAATCCTACAGTATATTATACATGTCATAACAATCCCACACTCTCCAGAAGTTAGTAGTCACGGAATATATCACACAGTTTGACAAGCAAATCTCTCCACAAGATCTACGTTTATCGCCTATGACCTACAAAGCAACTCTTATCACAACAAATGGAGCAAGCCCAGCACATCTCAGCATAAAGACAGATTGAGACAAATCTATCTACTTTAAGGAACAGCCTCGGAGGACTATCAAAGTAAGCTGAAGATGTATGTGCTCTCCCTCCACAAGATTTTTGAATCTATCTTAACTCAAACTAGTATGTTCACAGCTAGGGGGAAAAAAAAGGGAAGAAAAAAAAGCATGACAAGTGGCAGGAACTAGTTAGGAAACAAGTAAGATCCCAGGTCTTACATTTCATGTATTACACTAAATAGCACCCTAATAGCGAGTTATGGTCAACTATAATTTCTGCCAGAAGAAACCAAGGAAACCACTTATCTAAGTGCATACGTGGGGGGAGGTAGCAAAGGAAATGGACTCAAATCCAAACTCAGAAAAATTGGAGAGCTAGCTGCAACAAGCCTCCAAAAGATGCAGCTGCTTGGAGAAACAGCTTATATGTATTTATTGAAACATTTTTTTTGGTCTAAAAAAATCACAGTGAAGATGGAGCAGATTCTCATACAGTACTAAGAATAGGATGGCAGTCAGTATGGATCATGAGACAGTGGTGTTGTGGTAATTCATAGCAAGTCAAGATTCATGTTTTGGTAACTTGTGGATCTTCGGTAAGTCTTGCTTATGAGGTCTGAAATACTCCGCAACACTTAGGGAAATAGTCTCATAGTCAGCAGCTGTATCTGCACTACTCTGAAAGATCAGCTTTTTGGAGAGATTGTAAATGGAGCAAACATCTGCTTCTATATCCACCTAGAGGAATGCATAAAACCAGCCTGTTCAACCCTGTCTGGTAGCACGGTAACCCACTGGGTATGCACGAATCTCACATTTTGGACAGCAGGCTTCAGTTGCCATCATGAAAGACTTCTGCCTCAGACAGATGGGTGTGATATTGAGAGCAGCCTCCTAAGAGATGCTTTCAATATGGGGCTGAGACTGGTCAGAAAAGCTTTCAGCAGCAGCAATTACAGGACGGCTTTTTGTTTATTTGCAGTTCTGCATTGCAAGCTTTCTTTGCAGATCTCTGAATGGCAACACATTTTTTAATAACCTCAAAAATTAATGCTGTAGATGCCTTTTTAAAGCTAACCTTGAAGTCCGCCCAGAAACTTTGTTGATACAGAGCACATACACCACTACAACATGATCAAAATTCTTTTAAGTCAAGACATGCATAACCCCCTGTAGTATTTTGTCTACATGTTTTATGGAGCATTAGCCGCTACCAGTTCATTTGCAAGATACAGATTACTAGGTTTATTTTACAGATTTATACATAGTACCTATCTTCATCCACACTCCAATACCACTATGGCAACTGAAAATATACCGATTGTTTTCCACAGGAATTTCAGGATGTCTAGATGAAAGGATCATGCATTCATTTCTTGCTAAAAATCAGTAAGAATTTTGCATCTACCTGCCTTTAAAAAGACCAAGATTGCCTTGATTATCAGGAATTTCTTATCACTGAAATATGAAGGCTATTAATGAGTGGCTCAGGATAGAACCAGCAGAAAGAGTTGCAAGAATTTGTTTTTCTTACTGTTAGCTACTTTACTTTTTTGGTCCATTCTTCTGTAGATTACCATTGTCACTTTATTATTTATTTACTCTATGAAATGATTTAACACTTCCAGAGCACTCTGAATTAATGTGTATGTGTATAAATAATAAATATATTAGTGGTAGACTATAGAGTGCAATACTGTTTAAATGTTCTGACGCCTGTTTAGTAACAAGTAATTAAAATTAGCCACTGTATGATTGGTTGCACCATAATTAGGTTTTGGTTGGGGGGTTTTTAGGGGGGTTTGTTTCAATTTTTTTGGGTTGGGTTTTTTTATTTAACTTAAAATTAAAAATAGATTACAGCACTGCAGCTGTATTGGAATAGAGAGGAAAAAGCGGGATGTCTACATGCAAATTCACAAGCAGAGGGAACACTTTTCAACAACTTAAAACCCAGCTGCACAGCTAATTTGCCAAAACATTGGGTTATTTTCTTTTAAAAAATAAATAAATAAATAAAAAGTACTCCATTTTACAGCCATATGTGACTATCTCCCAACTTCTATCTGCCTGATAGTTTGGAATGGGATGCTACTGTCTCTGTGCATTTATCTATTTCGATGAAGTGGAAAAAAGTCCAATCACAACAAAGATGGAGTGGAAATCTGTGTGGATCTATGTGTAATTCAAGAGGCAATGCCACAGACAGGAAGAGAAAAAGGGATATTGATGTAGCAGAAGAAAAATGAAGGAAGATGGTTGCAAATATATTTCTGGAGGATAAGGGGAAAGACACCGAGACTGCTCATTTTTTGGCCTAATGAATAAATCATTTTAGTTTCCTCCCCCCTTATGCACCTGCTGCTTTGAAAAGCCCCTTCCACAACCAACAACTGAACAGCAAATGCTGCACAATGACTCAAATGTTGCTGGAGCCATGCCAGCAAAAATTACCACTCTTCAACCAAGATAAACATCATATTACTTCATTACCCTTTTAAAACATATGCAAATTAAATCCATTATTCTTTTTTCTTACAGAAATGAAGTTCCTTTGGCTGGAATTCAACGGCTCCCTTTGTCATCGTTGACCATGAATGGATGAACTTCATGTAGATGATGCCCATTTCCCATCTTTGAATCAAACATTAATACCATTTGACAGTAATAAATAACATTTATCACAATAGGGATCTACTAATGATTTTCCCACTAAGCTGGCTCATCAGAACCTATCAGCTGACAACTGCATAAATGAGATTAGCATAACAGCTGCCTATGACAAATGTATCTAAATCATTTTAATGCCAGCTAGCTCTTTGATCTCCCTATCACGTTGTTGCCAAAACTAAATCCATTTCTTCAAGATACACGTTGTTTATTACAGATACATGTGTATATTCCACACCATTATGTACTCTAGTGATTTCAGTAATTAAAAGAATTACAAATACTGATTGGATACTGCCACTATAACGTAAACTTGCAACACTACACTGCAGAGTAGCATTCCACTGACTATTTAATTCCCCCCCTCCCATCCCGAATTGTAGGATTCAGTGTTTAGTAGCTGTGTGTTTCTCTGGCACAAAATACATGTTTTAATGTAAATATGTGTATTAGCTTCTCTTTGTGAGTACTGCTTACAGAAGCATCATTTTCATACAATTTAAACTAATTCCCAGTAATAATTGGTCTCGGTTCCATGCACACATCAAAGCAACAAATCATTGTGTTTTTATAAATGCAGAAGTGACAGGGAAAGAAAAACTCACTAGTAGAGCAATGTATTTGTGTTTTAATTATTATTACAAGTGAGGCCTATGAGACTGTATTACAAACTCATGAAAACAGATTTCAGACTAAACCCAAAGCCAACAGCTCTTACTGAGCCTTTATAACAACATTTTCTAAAGCACTTTAACTTCCAAACACTACTTCAGTTCAAAGACAATGCGCTCCTCCCACCTGACCTCAGACTGTGAGAGTTCTTTAGGTCCTTAAGAATATAGATTGCTTCCTTGTTGTCTAAAACACAGGGGAAAAGATGCCCTTCAGGTGCTACAGAAAATCCCAGTCAGATTCACAGCTCTCAGATTAAACCCACGGTGCTTCAGAAATGAACAAACTGGATACAACACAGCACAGGGCGGGGAAAAAAAAAAAAGATGAAAGTAACTATGTTTTCCCCTCTATTTCCCCAAGATTTTTTATTGCGCCTTAAATTATAATTTCCAAAAATATTTACTTTCTCAACTATGCTAAAGATATTAAAAAAATATGTCTATTTGGGCCTGTGGGCACCTGGACACTTCTATAAAGTGTCCCTCCTACAACGGTTTTGAACCATTTTGGCGTCACCAATCTGTTGAAACCTGCAGAAGAATCTCTACTGATTTACTTAAACTTGGATTAAGCTTTTGATGACTTCACATGTGAAATAACATCAGGCATGCCTACACTTTAGCGTAGTTTTCCCATCAGTGTTTTCAGGCAAGTTCTAAAACAGAAATATTCATAACTATTTATACTTGAACCATCTTAATGCCTATTCCATGAACAAACAGAAGGCAAACTAGGTATCTGTGCTGCATTTAAAAATTTAAATACATACCCATTTACCCAATCAGCTAAGTAAATCCTGGAACATGAGTCTTTTGACTTGCACTGAAAACCAATATCAAGTGGCACCGGAGCTCAGTTCTCTTAGAAGTAGCATCAATTCATGGTGGAAAAGGTTTCTAAACTAATGTTTTAAATGAAAAGTTTGAAGGGTTTTGCATAAGCGTGGAAAATGTGCAAGTATGAGAACTAATGAGATTGCAGGCTGAGAACTGTTAAAGTATTCCAGTTACAGCACTCTGTAGCAAATATCTTATTTTCATTGATGTTACATTCACAAGCACTTTGTTCTTTCTTGCATTTCGATTAAAATTCATGGGATGTTTTCTCTATGTATTTTTCAAGTCTGCCTGCATTTTCCATATCTTAGAAAAATTTCTGGCCATTATTTTTCATGTAAAATGAACAGAATGTATGGTCTTTTGTCCAAGCCTTTTGTTTTGTGAAGCAGGCCATTTTTCATGGATGAAACTGAGGCACACACTTTCAGTTTTGACAGCATTTCTTATCATTCCCCCCAGTTAGCATTGTCACCTTTCATTATTTAATTTTGAAGTACAAGGAAGGCTGATTTATACCCATGATGTATAATTAGAGGCAGATGGAGGGCTTGGAAAGTAGAAACACTGAATTAGGGCTGTAGTAAGTGCTTGTAAGCTTCCTGTGAAAAGTCTTCTCTGTGCCACCAGCTAAAAACAAAAAGCCAAACAATTTAAACTAAATGAATCCATGCTGTTGTAAGCACTGAGTTAATGAAAATGAATACAAAACTAATAAAGTACATCGATTGTGGTTGCAAGGTAATTTAAAATGTTTTAAGTACAAATGATGAAATGTGTTTGTATTAATCAAAATCATCTTTGAACGTGCCCATGGTCAAAAAGGCTTTTTTTTTTTAACCTCCACTTCACTTGAAATCACTTTGACACAAGTCCACTTTGCGTTTGGAAGAGAGAAGCGCTTTCTGCAGTTCTTTCATATGATAATGTACAGTATATTTTCAGCTGGCTTTTTAAAGTTTAAACAAATGGAAGGCTTATTAAGAAGATATCATAATTACATGCAGCTATTTTACTAGCTCTTATCTGAAGCAAAAGCAAGCAATTAGTTGAGAACATAAATTCAGTCAAGACACTTACTGAACATGAGGGAATAGACCAGCAGGAGAAAATAGGCCCATTTTACTGTTTCATCTTCCCTGTAGAAAGACAGTAAACTTATTCTAGTAGGTTTTAACACCACCTACAAAATCGCTCTTATATTTGAAAAAATGAACTAATATTTCAGAAGGCTTTGAGGCTGTTTAGCAAATGGCTAAACATACAAAAAAGTCACCCTAGTAGTCTTAGATGGAAGACAGCTGCTTTGACAAAGAGTAAGGAGTTACTGTTGTAATAGATACGAAAAACATTACTGGTGCAAGTGGTCACTGGTTCAGTTCTCACCAGCAGAAACATAAGCCTACTGCTGTCTTGAAATCCCATTTTACTTTCAAATTATGGATCACTGAAAAGTAATCACTAATAAATCAAAATAATGAGATTTTTTGCTTCATGCTGAATGCAGACACCAAATGGAAAATATTAGGAGCACTATTAGTGCTTATTCTATTTGATTTTCCTCTACTTTTTAAGCATTCAATTCTCTCGAGTGCTGATCACCACATCCCATGCCCCCAAGCATACAAAGCATTTCACATATGTTAAACATTAAGCACATGAATAGTTGTATAGAAGACTAAGGAAACATTCATGAGCTTAAAAGTTAAGCACCTGCTTAAAGGTGACTTCAGGCCTAGAGCTGCCACTTGAGTTGTCACAATGATGGTGACATGCACCAGAACATGATTCCCAACCACAGCAATCACTCCCAGCATGTCAGAAACACCTACCCAGATGACACTCCTCTGAGAGGATGCAGCTGACCGGATTTAAGGTGCACAGGGGCCTGGACAAATTGCTGACCTCCAAGGGGAAAGAGCTGAAGAGGGCAGAAGGGAAAAGACTCCACTGCAGCAGGGAGGATGAACAGGAGTTGAACAGGTTCTTCATGGACATGCTACTTCTCTATTTTGAACTTGATGTTTAAGATGACAACATTTCTGTCATAAGGAACAGCTCTATTTAAGGGGGGGGGGGGGAGGAGGGAATAAAGTCTAAGATTTTTCAATATTACTCCATTATAGTTAGATTCCAGAATGACTATAATCCTTCACTAAGATAATTCTTCAGGTTCAGTAAATGATCATTTTGGTAATACAGAGCTTGCAGCGGTCATTTTTAAGTCCTGGTAATCCAAAACTCAGTTAATACATAATGATTACTTTGTATCCTAGCTTTACTTTTCATATTCCCATTTAATGAATAAAAGTCAATTAAAAATAATTTAAAACATACATAGTAAAAGTATTCACTCCTCCCCTTTTGTTATGGGGGTAACCAGGAAAAAAGTGGAAGAGTATTGAAAACAAGACTTTTCCACTTTCACTGGGAGCATATGCATAGAAATTTCTCATGTATTTAAGACAACACCTACATGCAAAGCCTCTTTCTTTAGAAAAAAGGATAGAGTATTTGTGCTGGAATTTGTTAATGTTTTCTAAACTAGTAGAAAAACACTTTTTTCTAGCAGAAGCATTTGGCAGGAACACAGGCAGAGTAATACTTAATCTTTCTGCAGTTGTCTTCACTTGCAAGTATCAGTAATATTCATTCATTTTGGAGAAACAGTCTAATGTTATTTTTTTCCTCTTGTCATCGATTGGGCTCTGAATGTTTCTTTTAATGAATGCGACATAATTCATGCATAGTCACTACTGAACCCAACAAATTCATAATTAGTGACAATTTTGCACCTGCTGTTATGGGTAGATGCTGTTCACTTTAATTTAACTTGATACCTTGATTATTCATTGGAAACTGCAGGAGATGCCGATTATCTTACATGTTCCTGAAAAGAATGTAGCAGTCACAACTAGATAAATATAAAAAAAGCATTTTCAAGAATTTTCTAGTAATCAAGACATCAACCCACCAATATACACATATTGTATACATATGTGCACACCTTAAATTCATTAACATCACCCTCAAGATGATGGTAGTATTTCATATGCTTAAAACTAAACATGGTAAGTTTAACCATATTTAAGTTAAGCTACTGGCTAAAGTTGGAAATATTACGTATATTTTTATGCAAGAGGTGATCCTGCTGGAATGTGTACCTGATTATCTCCAGCATCAGTCCTACTACAAAGACACGTATTTGAATTTTGAACCACAAAACATCATGTGGTAGCTGGGAAAATTCTTTGTGGTTGAAAGAAGGGACATATTACATACAGAAGAATTGAGCACAGGCATGCTGGATGCACATGTGTTGACAGCTGTACAGATTTCTTTTTCCTGCCCCTCTATATCCCACCATGCTCATAGGTATTGTATGTATCTGACCACTTAAACATGTTTTTGTTCTCCAAAGCTATCTCCTAATAGACTTAGATTTTTTTTCTAGAAGCCTAAGCAGCAGCACTTTCAAAAAAGGGAGGGAGAAGATGAAACTTGTGCATATGAACACACAAAGTTTAACGTACCAGAACAAATCCTCTGCTACCCCTTCAAGTATTTCACAAACCCAGAAAGTGAGAAGGCTAGCAAAATTTCTGCACTAGTACTACAAGACAGAACAGAATATATTTGGAGCAGTGTTGATGGGCCTGCTTATCCTCTAGGAACAGCTGAAAAGGCACCAGAGACTGTTCCCAGGACTGGGCTGGCACATGGGAGGTTTCTAGAGTCAATCCTGGATCAGCCATGAGACTGTGGTACAGTATAACAACACATGACTCTCTCTCAAGGTATTTTAATTATGCCTTACACTCCAGCATTCAAAAACCTAACACACACACACACACAGAGGCCACTACTGGTGATTCCATCTATCATCAATAATCAGAGTAATGAAATCCCAGGTAACTTTTTTGGTTTTTTAGTATGACTGATATTAGTGTTTCCTGCCTTATCAAAGCATCTTTTTTTTTTTTCCTCTAGAAGTGAACACTGCATGGTATTATTGAAGAATCATCCTTCCCTCCCTCACTGACACCCCCCCCCTTTTTTTTTTTTTAAAGTTTGGAAGTGATGCTGTGCTTGCTGAACCTTTTAGAAAACCTTGTTTCAATTTTGTTGTATGACTTTACCTAGCCAATAATTATCAGAAATTACTTTTCCATTAGGTAAAAAGATTAGAAAAATGAGAGACATTTTTGTCACTTTAGCTCCCCGCATTCCCAGACATTTTTCAGCAGAAAAGAAAATATTCAGCACCATTAACTTGAACAGCATCTTGCTACAAACACATTAAATTCTCATATTGTCCTACTGATGTTAAAGTCTCCTTTCTGCATCCTGAAACATTCCAGTATGATTGCCAAAGACTAGAAGGGGATGGTTCTGAATCACCTCACTTTCATACAGGCAAATCACAGCCTCGGACATTTTTTCTGAACTCTAGAATTTCCAGCCACATACTCTCAATGCTCATAGTCAGTGATTTAAATGGCACAATGCCTGTCATTTAGGTTACTCTTACAGAACAGAAAATGCAGTTTAAGTATTTTAAATCATGACCCTTTCCCAACTATAACCAACAAGCAGGAGGAAAAAAGAGCATTTCTAACCTACTTTATCTGGCTGACAGACAGATGTGGAACCAAAATAATGCAAGGAATAAGGTGCTCACTTGGAAAATAAGCATGATCTTTCAAAGTAAAAGTTACATTTAAGACTTTTTTCTGGGTTTTAATTTTTTATTTTTAAGTAAAATTAATATGCTAGATCCTCAGTTATTTTTCATTCTACTCCAAAATCAAGGCAATGACCAACCCAGCACTGCTAAGATTCTTCTTTCCTTTGACCAAGGAAACTATACAGTGTATATAGATGTTGTTTCAGCTGCACAATTTTGTCTCTTCTCCTCTTCGGGGGCTAAAACTCTTCACAAGAAAAGTTAACGTAATATACTCTGTAAAGCAAAAAATACAGGACCAAGTAGATATTTAAAAATAAATCTGATTTTCCTGACTCAGCTTATATCCTTAATAAGCAGCCTAATGACTCTCTAGATGACTGACATTACAATTATCATAAACTGAGTTCACTATTAGAATATTCATGGAAAATGCTATCATTTTATAATTATACAGATATAATGGGTATTAGACAATAAAGAACTGCATATTCAAGAATCTCTTCAAATACTAAGGAAATCAATTTAAGTAGATACAGAACTACAAGCAGACATGAGCACTCCATGATCTTTTTCATAAATTATCAATTTTGGGATCTCTAAATTACAAGAAGTATATAATTCTTGAACAGGTAAAGATGTCAGCGTCAATAACGGACATTGCTCAGGACCACTGCCTCCCAGTAAACTAGTACCAGGAACTTTATCCAGGCCATTAAATTCACCTTTAACCACAAGGCAATCCTTTCTGTGACAATACAGTCATATGAAGACAAACTGAATTCGCCCTAAACAGCTGCCTGTATCTTGTAGGCAGCTAATGAAGCCCTCATATGCCACCAGGATACACTGTGTATGCTAGAGAGCTATAGAGAACTTTATGTTGAGTGTATGAGCATAAGAGGACATTTGCCCTGTGGCTTCTTGCAGCCAGAATGAAGTTGGGCTGGGCATGCAAACTAGGGCCTAGTCAGCTGCTTATGACAGCTTGCTTTCTTCATCAGCCCTTGTACCAACCTAAGCCTCCTGCTGGTCATGAAGCAAAGCCATAGCATGAGATTTACACTAACATACATTGAATAGATAAATCTAGGTCAAGAATCCTAGATTAGCAATCCCCACACGTATACTCCAATCTATGAAGATGGTTTCTCCTACAAGAAAGTGGTTTCTTTAACAAGAGAACTCACAGGTACTATAATCACGCTTTTCAGACAGTCGTGATATCAATTATACTAACTGTGCTTGAGAATTTTACCTTTTTTCCCCTCAGAACAGTATTTTGGGACCTTAATATAACATAGTTAAAACTTGATAAAACAAGGAACTAAGCATACAGAATACCAATCTAATAAGTAGCCTTAATAGCAGGTTGTGCTTGCATGCTGGCTCAGCATTAGGAACTCAAGTGTCACACAGAAAATAAATTTGCATTGTTGAGTGTTCTGTTTCAATAAGTGACTACAATGAACACAGACTCACTGAATACAAAAGAAAACACTGGAAAACAGGACACTTGCTCTTCAAGATTCTAATAAATCTATTTAAAAGTGTTTTCTGCTGAGTCAAGGACTAATGATGTGGATTAGAATTCAGTTTCAGCATACACCAAAAAAGCCATGAATGTCACATCTTAAATTCTGTCAAGATGCTAGAATTTAAGCTTACTTTATTTCTGATCTGGACTATAAACTATTTGAAAGGATTAAGAAACTCCTCAGGACAGATAAATCACGATCTTTGTTGCTGTAACATAGCCATGAATATGCCCTCATGAGAAATGTTTCCATCCATTTTCAATCATGTAAACATGTGTCAATTGTTCAAACCTATGGGAGAAAGACAAGCTGCTTTTCCCACTTCATCTGTTGTTCAGAAAGTTGCTGCTTTGTCTTTAGAGCTCTGCTGATGCTGCTTTCAGCAAACCAGTACTCCATTGTTATAGCCTGTCTTTTCATATGCCTCTAGGGACTGAAAGGATGGTGCAGATGGTAAACAAATGTGCTTTATGGTCTTTGAGCTTAGACTGAGAAATTCACATTTGCTTTTCATTTCTGGAATGCAACTAAGCAAAGAAATTACTCAAATATATTATCAAGCTGGTTCTCAGTCCTGTGCAACTCCTCTATGATTGTACTATCTCACATAGATATTTCCCCTCAGTCTCAGAAAGCTGACTGACAAGTTTAAAAAATTCATTACATACCTAAATTTCACCAGGGTATTTCATTCTGCTTACATGGTATAGATACAAGCCAGAGCTCTAATGAATTTAATTTTAAAAGCCTGAAGCTATATATCATATATGACCTATTCACATAAGGAGCATGGTACACAAGTCCTGAATTTGCATATACCAGTCCAGTTCACAACTCGAACAAAGACAAAATAGACGTACGCCTCCTTCATCGCATCCTGTAGCTAGCTCATACGAGACAGTTTATCCCCAACAGGATGCTGTTCTCAGTTCTATCAGAAGTCTACATCACCTTCCCAGGCAATGAAAAACAAATTCTACTAACAACTATATACCTATCTGACCAACGTAGATCTAAGTAGTAGCACGTAATTAGGAAAAAACCAGACATTTTGGTCAAGTATAACATTTTACAGAAAGATAGCAATGAAACAAGAATGGACTCAATTCATTTAAACTATCATTAGCACGATAACTGATTTTAATTACTACAACATATTACAGGCTTGATACTTGCTATATGGTGTAATAAGAAGCACTGAAAACAAGCAGCTTCCTGGAAAGGTTGCTGCTCCTTATCAGAGTGCTGGTGTAGAATTCAACTTGAACTCCGCCTTTGGAAATCCATTCATCTGAAACATTCACAAATACAACATGGAGCAAGGCAGTGACCCTAGATCCTTATACTTTAGGATGTGAAAGAGGACAGCCATAGCATTTATGCAGCCTACAAAAATAAGGGGCATTCGCTGAAAAAGATTAAAACAGTATTGCAGATGCAATGTACCTATCTCTGCATAGTGAATTAGGTTGGTCCCTTTCCACACTCTTTAGAAGCAGTCCAGAAGCCTACATATCACAGCTGAAAGAGAAACTGGAGAAATTACTTTCAACAGATTTGTTGCCTATTTTTCCTTACACAGAATTTCTCCATGAGGCTCTGGAGACTATAATTTTGTACACAGTTGCTCTCTGTCCAAAGTTGATCATATCACTTGCAATATACACAGCTTTTTGCTTATAAGGATTTTCTCATCATACATCCAGGTAATCTAGAAGTGTGTTCAGATTAATAAACGTCCAGAACAAACTCCTTTTATTCAGTCTGGGCACTGGAGTACTAGAATTTTTTTATGTGAAAAAATAGTGAGGTTGTCGTTGTACTATTGTTAGCTTTCATCTTATATTTATCACCATGTCTTCAATTTCATCTCTAAATTACAGAGCTAGGACTTTCTGATAGGCACAATCGCTGCTGCTCAGTTTACTACTTCCTCCAGTCCCTGATCACTTCATGACTTTTATTCATCGCAGATTCAATTTATTCCTTGTGCAGAGTGACCAGAGCCCAGAAAAGGGGAGGGAGGGGTGGGGAAGAGAAGAGAAGATTGCTATGGTTAACTATTTAGGGAAGTAAAGAAAAGAAAATGCTTACATTTAAAACACGTTCGTCTAGCGCAGGTCGTAACAGTCGAACAAGTAATACATGGAAGTTGACCAAGTTACTTTTCTCCCCAATGCATTATTCTGTAAACATTCATCTTCTATTTAGTCCTTTTACAAAACTTGCTTTACTGTAAGACTGTACAGAAATTCACTGAATTTATGCTTACCTTTAACAATATAGGCAGCTTACACAAGGGTTACAGCCACATCAACACGTTTTCATAATACATATTTATACAGGCTGAAGCCATTCCTCTATCTCCATAAAACCCCTCTCAGCATTTACACTGTTTGAGCAGAAGCCTCAGGAGAACCCAAGAGCAGGACAGTACTACATACTTACTCACATCCTCCATTGCTTAGTTGTGACTAGTGGGAGAAGCATTCAGTGCAGAAGAATTTTTGTGCGGTGTGCACGAGAAGTTGATGAAGTGCATGCTTTCACAATGTTTGCTGCAAACATGACCGAATGCCCTGAAGTGCCTGTACAGCAGCGTTACCTCTGTGCAGCTACCTGTCAACTCATTCCCATGTAACCAAGTGAAGAAAGATTTTACAGACCGGTTCTGCACAATGGGGATCATGCACAAACACTTGACTCCCTGGAAGGCAGGGTGATTAAAGCTGTCTATAAATCTTCATAACAGACATGACCAAGCAACTTATCATAAGTCAACATTTTAAAAGATGGAAAAATCCTTTGACAAGGGAGTCATAGCCTTTATTGCCCAAAACATATATATTTCTGGTCTGAATTTAACTCCTCTTAGCTTCTTATCTTCAGATCTTCTTAAGTATTACTTACTAAAGAACAACACTGCCAGGCACAATTAAAAGATTCAAGTTATGCATTAATGTAGCAGTACTATGTAATCAGTACAACGTATACAAGCATTCATCCATCTCAAGAGTGAGGCATACATACTGCCATGGTTACTGTGTCTAACAGAACAGAGAAGCAAGCTTACAACATGTTGCTAAGTTGATTAAAATTTTTTGCATACTCAATGCTCCTTCTCCAGTAATAAAAACTCCAATCTCTCATTCATTTGGGCTAACAGCAATGATGTAACAGGAACAGGCCTTAGTTATGAAGCTTCCTGGGAAAGATGAATCCTTCAGTGAACATGTAAATAACTTACAAACCACAAAAATGACAATGCCAAGCAGACATCACCTGTGCAAACGTCACAACAAGGAAAAGAAAAAGAGAAAACCAAAATATAAAACTTCACAACTCTATAAACACACTACAGAAATAAGCGGCAAGACACTTGGTCATATTACTTTTTCTCAAGAAATAGACATTGTTTGCCTTTAAATTGATGATAAAAACTCCACTTTTTAATTAGGGGATCAGCAATTGTTCCATTTCCTAGAAATAAAGACATCTGACACTATCCACAAATTAAATGTAACTTGAAATAGTAACAACGAAAAAAATACCATTCATCATTCGGAAAGCTTACGCCCCCAAATATCTGAGATGTTCAATGGATCAGGAAATCTGTGCCTATACATAGTGGTTACAGTACTTACACTAGAGACTTTTCCTGTCAAATTTTTGCTTTATACAAATTGTAAAACTGCTGCAAGCATTAGGCCTTGTAGGTATCGTAAAGGTGAGCAACCACTGTGAAAAAACAGCATTGAGAAACATGTTCTCATTACAAGTACAAAAGAGACAGGAACTTCAATAAACAGACAAGTGGCTTCCATGCAATTTTTAGAAGTCCTGACTGGGAGCCGAAGACTTGAATATGCAAAATCCTACATGCACCCAAGGCTGAAATGGGAAAATCTAAACAGCTGTACACCCTTTTTTTTTTTTTTTTAATAGAGACAGGAGAGCAGGGGAGAACATTCCTATGAATTTGAACCTTCTGCTACTCAAAAGTTGGAACAAGTCTGTTACTGTAAATTTCACTTTATTAGACTTAGTAGCAAACCCTAGCCTTCATGAGGATGGAGCTTCTTCAAAGGGATACTGAAAAGCACCTGCTGCACATGGGCAGGCAAGCAGTAGGATGTTACCCTACTTAAGCCCATCTTAGGTTGCTGGGGCATAATTTCTTTTCCTCCAGTCCCATGAGGTGGGCACTGCATTTCTTTACTCTGAAATTAGTCTTTTATTGATGATGCCATGATAACATTCTTGAAGAGTAAGTTATTGTCACCTGTTGATTGTTTTCTTTTGCCTTTGGAGACTTACTGAGCCCTCATTTACTTAAGGTAGTTACTGAGATTTTCTCCCGCTTTTGTTTGCATTAATTGTCTATTGATTCATTTTAACTGCTTATTATGGATTTCCCCAGAAGATGTATATATCTCTAGTTTTCCTGTAACAACACACTGAGCATTTATGTAAAGCACTCCTGGCATTTATTTTTTTCTCCTGGTCAATTGTTTTTGTTAGATGACTATTTCTATTACTTTTGAACCTGGAGACAATCTAGGGTTGTTATTTTTCTCTGTCTTTCTAATGTTTAGCAGCATCAAGACATTCTCCTTATTCCTCCCCCAATAAAAGTATCAACAACTAAGCCTTCTCCACAACACTGAGATAGAGTTGAGATGAGAAATTGCCAGGAAAGTCATTACCAATTGCAGGTAGTAGAGCTGAAGATTTAAGATAGTGACTATAGATCTTCTGCACTTTACACAATAGGAAAGTAAGAAAAGCCCATGAACAGTGTTTGCTTCAGAAGTACCGATTTCTAAGCACTGACAAGTTTTGAACTAACTAGTTTCAGGCAATTTCTAAATTCTAATTTCTAATACAGGATTAGAGAGTTTACAGATTAAAGGTCCTTATTCGCACTTAATTAGTTTTGAAAAAGAGGGCCTCACAGAGACCTCACAGTGTATTCAATGTTTACGGGTTTATCAATAGAGAAAACACTGCAAGTCCTCCCCTCCTGGGTAAATTGCATGGTCATTGGAAGACTGACTTAGTCCTGACTCAGAACAGTACCCAGAGCACAAACACAGGGCATTCAGCTGCTCCGAGTATTTAATTTCACATACACGTGACAAGCTCAGAGCTGTCCTAGGAACAAGTACAAAGGTGTATATACAGGATAGGCAGGTATGAATCCAGCTGCATTCAGAAACAAAGTGTAAATTTTTCCTAGTTTGCAGACATAGAAAAGTAATCTCACCCTTCTTACCAGGGACCTTACAGACTGTGCATGCACACAGACATCACTCAAGAGAATGCTTTCCTCATTAAGGATCCAGCAAAAGTTAGAAAATAAGGCATGAAAATGTGGGACTGTGGGGACAGTGAAGAAAAACTAGAACATCTACAACCCCTCAGTTCTACAAATACTTTTACTCAGCCAACATATAACCCACCACATTTGCAAATATGCAACTTTGAATGGAGTCCCAGCACAACTGAAAGAAAGAGGTAGATGTGACAACAGCAAGTGTCAGACACTGTTGAAACAGCAGTTCTTCCAGCCAGGTACCACATACTTGCAGCCACCCACCCCACAAACAACGTATCAGGACCTGTCAGCTTCTGCCTAGTCAGACATGCACAACCCACCACCAGGCCTGCCTCAGTCTTTCCGCTTTCCTGAGGTTTTTTATATATGTATTTTTATATATATATATACACGCTATATAATTTTTATATATATATAAAAAAACAAAACAACACATGCATCCACACACTACGCTTCTATCACAACCACCTTCTTTCCCATCCCCTACAACCTGTTCACCTTATGAGGGTAGCATTTTTCCTCCACATTTCCTCTTAAATTGAAACTACCTTTTCAAAGTTTCAGTCGTCCAAACCGCCACTCTTTGGGAACTGGGGAAGGAGCAGAAGCCCCCAGTCATCTGCACACAACTTCAGTGCTACCACCCAGTCTCAGCACTAATAACAAGGCTACAGTGAGCGCCACTTAACCCTCTGCACAACCAGCAGCTAAACTTTTCTCTATACAGAGCTATAAGGCTGAAGTTTACATTCTGTGTGACAACTGTGGTTGGCGGTACCTTGAAAACTGAAGGGAATTTGAGGAGGGCAGAGATCTGCAGTAGTCTTTAGTATCATTAACACCTCATTAAAAGTAGGTGAACAAGAAGTACCTTAACTGAAAATTTTGTCAAGACTGCATTGGTAGGATACAAACTTAAAATAAAAACGCCTTTGGGCAGATGAAGGGTTTTATTCAAGTATTGCCTTACACACACAGACATACACTAAAGCAACAAACAAAAATGGACATTTTTCTTTTGTAACACAACAATACCACAATGAAATAGTAGCATTTCAAAAACATAATTAGGTCTTCCAAAAAGCACCCCTCTGGAGCCCTATAAAAACACCACAGGCATACAGATTTATTTTTCAATCAGGAAACAGTTTACTCATTGTTTGTTTTTCTCCCCACCCCCTCCTTAAGTTCTTCTGTTTAAAGACAATTTCTGTGTGATACAATAATTTCTCATTCATCATTACTTTCTAAGCGAATCTAATCACACGTATTCATTTGTACCAGTTAAATTTCTGAACATGTACCCTTCTTATATTCTTTACTAGTTATGTAAAGCAGAACAGCAAGCAGCCATCTTAAATGAGTTTCTGTATAATTGGGGGGGGCATTTTTCTATTACTGTACATGGCAAGACATGCACTGTTTCTACAATTCCACTCTACCATATTTTTTTGTGTCTATCACCATGCATCAGTTCATACAGGTTCAAATCCACATGAGTACATCACAATATTTGTATTTTTTAAAGGTTTTTTTACTATACTATCTGTAGTGATATAAGTTACACTGGAAGTTAGCAAAATGAGGATAAAACCTCTGCCTACTAGGCATATCAACAAAACTGGAAGACAACTGACAGTAGGCAGTTGATGTTACCTGTTGCTTACATCTAAACACAGAATGGTTACTGTGTTCAATCATCCCACAGGCAACACTTTAGAACCCACAATGCCACGATACATTGCAGTAAGCCCAGTTAGGACAAAGACATGGTTCTCTAGATCGAAGGAAAGCACAGGAGAAGAGTTGAGCAAACGAATAGGATTAGTTTCACATATGTTCAGTATCATCTTGTGCCACTGCTCAATAGATTTAGAAGCTAACATCAAATATATGCTATGTTACTGAAATTCAACATAGAGAAAGTTAATGTTAATCAGAAAGTTAAATTACTTGGAAAAATAAACAGCTAAAATGTTTTTGACGGTAACTTGCTAAGGGGATGAATAACAAGCACAGTAACCTAAGTTGAATTCTACCTTTAAGATGGTATTGTCCTGTGGTGGTGATGATAATGCAGGATCTCTTTATCCCAACAGAACCTCCAGACACACCAACTCTCAGAAAGCTAATACACCTAGAGAAAATCAGAACTACACCCTGTCATGCCTTCTTCGGAAAGCTTTGCTTTCTTTACAGAACTAAATGGCATCTCCCGATAAGCTTGTCCAAGATTTTGCAGGTATATAGACCTACTGATTGCTTGACAGAAAAGTAATCTAAATCGAGTTTTTACTATTTCAAGAACATTTGCACACATTTAACCTCGGAAAGAGCACTAGTTGTAAGATTAGAACATCTTCACTACCCAGACCTGCAATCCATCCTGTCATCCCCATAGTTATAACTGTCATGTTTTCAGATTCACTTGTTTTAAGGGGTTCCCAATGCTTGCTCACAAGTGCTAATTTCAGGTTGGAACCTGAAGCATATTTATTATGATTTTACACTTATTTGAACTCATATTAAAAAAAATTTAAAAGAGCACCTTTTCTATTCCCATAGAAGAATTGACAGCAATTATTTTACGTCCAGCTTGCTTTTAATACTGATCTCAAGTGTAAAAGAAGGAGAAAGGTAACTTGCAAAAGGTTATTTTAATAACAAAAAATCATTTTATGAGTTATCATTACGCATATCATATTGCAGCATGGGATCTTACATAATACCAGCATGAGAGAAACTGTAATAGCAATATGAGGCCACTGCTCAGGGATTTAGTGTGTAGAGGGAACAACTGTGATGAAAAAGGTGAAAAAAAATTGTAGAAAAAAGGCCACAATTAGGGATACCTTTTGAATTGAAAGAATAAAGACTCAGAAAGTGGTATATTTAAGTACTTCTAAACATGTTTCAAACTTTTATATCCTGCTCAAGTCCCGGTTTTTAACGAGACACCACAGATGAAAGGGGACAGAAATAATTTTGAATGAACAATCGGGGGGAGTACTTCAAAATCAGGAACGTTTGAGGGTTTTTAGGGAAAAGCATTTAACAGAGCTCTTAGCTACAAAGGTTGAAAATGGCTTTCACATATAATATCACTGTAGAAATAGCTGTAATTTCATCTGTATCTTTCATACAAAACCCGTGCAAAGAAAGTGCTATTGATCTAATAGCTAAAAGATGTACATCTCACTAGAAATACATGCCAAATATTTGCTTTAAACTCATTTAATGTCATAAGAAAGTGCCACAGTTACTCACAGCAATTATACAAGAGATACTGCGATTTCAAATTACAACGAAATAATACGTACCTATTATCAATTCAGCTTCAAATATTGTCCCACTTATTTGCTTCATGAAAATTGTAGTTTAGATATTGTATGTGCCCATACTTTTCAACAGGTGTTTCATTTGAAGTGTGCCTCGCCTTCATTAGAATACAGCAGAGGCATGAAGTGCATAATCTACAATTCTTATAAGGCAAAGGGCATCTCAGAAAGAGATATTTCAATAGCAAATTGAGCTGGAAGAAAATGTGTCAGTTCAATTCACAAAAGTGAAAAGATTTCATTTTAACCTACTTAGCTCAACGCTCCACAAGCAAGGTTTAACAATGGATAGGACATAATGTTACAGAGATAACAATAAACCTACCAGTAAAAAATTAGATTCTCAAACACTAAGCATTCAAAAGCAGCTCTGACGGCATTGCTTATCAATAAATTTTAAAAGATCTAAGCTCTTTACAACTGTGTTCCTCCTGTAAATTATGACATCTTCAAGAAAACTTCTCCACAGACCTCAGGATCTTGGAGATACTTGGAGATAACAGAGTTGAAAACTTTACCAGTAAAGCAAGCAGCAATTTCCAGTGGTGACATCCAGCATTGTTCATGGTACCACTCTCCTGTTTAAAAAAAAAAAATTAAAAAAATCAAGTGTAAGTTATAGCAAGCAAGAAAAATAATATTTTAACTTGGGTTAAAAGAAACACTGTCCAATTTAAGTCCATAAATAAGATTGCTTCTTTTGCATAAACAGCTCATCATGCAAATTCCCTAAAAAACCAAAACCAGATGACTAAGTGAAATTCAGTAATATTTCAGAAAATAATCCTGTGACAAATTGATTGATTTCTCCCTCTTATATCATCTCTACATTGATTTGTAGATTTCACACGTTGCAGACTGGCTGATAAAGGTAGCATGCCCAACCCTTTGTAGTTACCCCACAGCCAGAACATCTGATGCAGATGTGACATTGACAACTGCTGCAAAATAGGGTTGTTCTTCCTCTGACACTGCAAATCCGCTTTAACTTGTCACAGAGATCTAACACAGTTTGTTTGCCAAATCAGCATCTTTGGAATACTTGCTCCTCTGAGGTTTAGAAATGAATGCCTAGACCTATAACAATTTGTTAAAGAGAAAGTTCTGCCTGCTTTTTAGCTGAAGCCAATCCAGTATCATTTCAAAGCATAAAAGAAAATAGATCAATAGCAAATGTCTTTTGGCTTTATCCTATTGAAAACTGATTTACTATATGGGCTATTTAAACATTCTATATTTGTGTTGTTTTTAAGTTAGACATTATTCCCATTTCCAGTATAGCAGAATGAAACGTAACCCTACATAACATCACAAAATGCATTCAAAGCCTGCAAGAAATACGGTTTGTGGCTGTGATGCTCATCCTGTGTTTACTGCTCTGTGATTTTATTGTACACGCTTCTGTAGGCTAGCAGTTGCCACTCTTCACTGACTGAATCAACTGTTCCATTCAATGAATCTCTATTTGATCAGTTATAAGGCCCTGAAAGACCTAAGTCTCACTCCCTAGCAGAACTACACTGACATTAAATATAGGAAGGCAGGAAAAAAAAACCAACCCACACTTCACTGTACTCACAGCTCTTCAGCATACTCACCTACAGTCTCTCTTAGATGAATATGCACTATGTACTCTGAACTATTCTGACATATCCTCTCTGAACACCAGTTCTTCCTGGAATGATTTTACAGTGTCTGATAATTAACTTTGCGGGCACTTAACCTTCACGCTGTCCTATCTTCCAGGTGTTATGCTTTCAAAGTGACATTAAATTCAGGGGATAGAGCATCAGTGACTATGCAAACACCTCACTGCTCCTCTCAGGCTGACAAGAACATCCAGGCCTACATTTGGAAGCAATGTATTTTCTTGCTCTGTGGTATGTATAATTCTGTAACAGGAAATACTGCTAACACCGCCTGAAGAGAGTTTGGAAGGGTACTGAAACCTAAACTAGGGAAGACTTCAAAATATATATATATATGTTTCTCAACTGAAGACCTTAAAAAAATTTTGCCTTGTTTTTGATAAATAAATAAAAATTGCAGTAGCTATGGAAACAAAATTTTACAACATATGACCTAAGGGGGAAAGAGGTTCTCGGAAGCTGATCAGAAAAAGCATATTAAACAGGGATTAAAAGCAAGGAGATTTAAAGATGAGACAGAGCCTGGAACAAAAATACAGAACACCACAACTGTAATCCTAGCTCTGCCAGTATTATCATGTGGCCTTTCCAAAGTCATTTAACCCCCACCTGGAGAAGCAGCTTTACTCTCTGTGGCTCATCTTCCTGGGTACCAATAAAAGTTTTTAATTTAGACTGAATTTGTGCAAAGTACACACAATGCATTCAGTATGTTGCTATACTGTCCAGAGTTTCATGCAGTTATTTTGTGCACATTCTGACTGTTGGAAGAACGTGAGGAAAAAAGCAGTCCCAAAAGACTGAGATTTTAAATGCATATTTAGCACTACTAGATACACATATTATAAAAAACATCCCACAAGGATCAGCTCTATTGAAATTCTAGTCACAGTTCACATTAAGCCAGCTTATTGTTTTCTATTTATTGAAGGAATTATTTGAATTCAGAAACTGAGTTTAAATTTGTAAATTTAAATACTATTCCTTTACAGAAACTTTTTTTATTATTATTACAAGTGTAGGTCTTGACAAAGACTAAATTGCAGCGTTCAATTTTTTTTTTTCCTTTCTTTCCATTGGGAACAGAGTGCTAAGGGAAAGGTAGAGACAGAGTTATTAGCAAAGCCTGCAATTGTGTCATTTCAGAATTTGGTTTTGCCTCTATTCTCCAAGCTGTGCCTTTAATATAACATTAATTATATGCCTGTATGATCATGATTATGTGATAGGACATTTTCTTCCAACAAAGAGATCATGTAGCCCACTGAAGACACCTGTAGAGCCTATGGATTGCTTACGAAAACCAGACTTTGTTTCCAGTGCTGACAGGTTATTGAAAATAGGTGCAGATTTAACAAAAACAAACATTCATTCTCTTCACAAAAGAAGAAATAGAGAATTTACCAAGTAACATGAATGCTGAAATAGATGTAGCTCCTTCTACAGCTTCAACAATAATTGTGATACAACCTCTGAAGATTTACAAGAATCCTTCAAGACCAGTGGAAACCCATGACAAACATCCATTTATGGAAAGTCTAGTAGACAAAATTTCCCCTCCCTCTAACTCTTAAAAAGTACACTGCATCACCTATTAAGTGCATCTTCTTTACTCTTTCAAGAATGCAAAGAAAAGATGAAGGACAGACTCAAACAATTCCTGTGTAATTCACAAGTCTGGAAACATAAGTATTCATTGTCCATCCCCTCATGAAGAACAGATTTCAACACAACAATTCTATAACATATTACAAAAACGATGATGAACTGAATTGCCTTTTATAAGCTATAATCTTTATTTATGAATATATGGATTCATATTTTATTACCTGAAAGTAAACTATAGCTCAAAAAGGTGATAGAAAAGAGAATAAGTCTAGGAATAAATGAAGCATCTGCCAAAGGTGCTACTGGTTCATCAACACAGAATAAACTAGTAGATTATGTTAGGTAAAAACAACCTCTGCAACTTCAACTCACTACAAACTAAATATAGCATCCCAAGGGAGTCAGAAGGAATATCCTACTGAATTTGATAAGAACCTTATGTTTTCCATAGTATCGTCTGAAGAGGAAACTTTTCAGTAACACTTCATCATCTAACTTAGCATTTAGCAATAATGCCAACTAATGGAAAACAGTATAAACACATTGAAGCACAAAAAAGTTAAAACATACTTTTTGTATTAACAGCTTTTATAGATTTTATTTTTTTACACCCATCCTTCATCAGAGAGGTACAACACATGCATCAGATCACCATTAAAAAGGAGTATAAAGTAAAAAAAAGGAACATAAGGACATGCTAGTATTTTGTTTTATTTAGTTGAGGTGGGGAGTATGTTTGTTATTCTATTATTGGATCTGAAAAAACCAAAGATATAAAATTTAAGTAAAGCATCTTTGCTGAAAAATACTCACAACTGCTATTCTGATAACACAAAATGCAGATAGGCTGGCTGGATGGCAGCAGGAGAGGTAGTTTTCTCACACCTCACTCAAACGTATGTTCATAGTTCCACAGACAGACTTCACATAGGGAGCTCATCTCTTAAAATTAGAACAATAAAATAATTTAATTATACTGTAACTCCTACCAGTAGGACTAGGTGAAACTATTTGGGGAGAAAAAAGCTTTTGAAAAATGGTATTTCAAGTTCCTTGTGAAATACAGCCTTATTATGAAATTCTTCTTGTTCTCAAGATATAGAACATTGTGCCAACTCAAATGTTCAGAATTATAGCCCACAATTCCATTCTGTTTGTAGTACAGACTTTCTGGCACATTCAATTTTTATTTTAATTATTTTATTCTGGGGAACAGAGTGGTCAGATTTATTACCAAGGCGGACTCCAAAGGCAATATTATTACAGTTCTAACAGGTGAATAAACCAATACATTTCTTCAAACCGTAAAGCAACTAACTGCACTTGGAGAAAATAGATCTGAAAAGCTGAAGCAGAATAGTTCAGAGGGGAGTAACAGCCTCATTCCAAGAGCAAAAAGGCTGTACAACACAGAAAGAAAACAGATGACTATTTCTAGATGTCCGCTTAAGTTCTAGAACATACCAGTAACCTGAATTAGGTAAGATTACGTTCCAGTCCTGATGTTCAAATAATTTTAGTACTCTTATACTCAACAGGGTTTTTTTAAACATTAATCTTTTCATCTTCGTTTTCTCCCAGTGACATAGGGGTACAGCCTTAAATGGCTGGTCGAAAGGGTTAGGTTGGTCAAAATTATAAATGACAATAAATATTCCTTGCTCAAGGAATTTAATATCTTGAGTAAAAAAAAGGAGGGGAAGGATGATAAAAGGGTACATAAATTTTATGTGGTTTTATCACATCCATGTATGATTTAGTAGAAATAAGCAAAGGTATCATCAGAAGAAAACAGCATGAAATCACTGTTTCATATGTTGTGACATCTTAACATTTTCTACCTCACAAATTCAAAATACACTCTCAGAACCTCAAAAGAGGTAGATACAATGTAATTCTACACATCAGTAAAATGGAGCCACTTCTGGATTAGAATACAGCAGCAATTCAGCAGCACACATCAGTTTATGACAGGACATTAAAAATTACTGTTATTCATCTCAAATTGCTGTAGATAATTACAGAACTTAATTGCAGAGCTGGAAATACTCCAGATATGAAAGGTGCTAATACCTTTCATCTTACAAAAAAATGACGTGCTCTCAAATGATTCCAGGTATTATCCACAAGGCTTTTCATACAGTACCTTCTAGCACTATGATAAGATACAAATTTATGGCGAATTTGAAGAAAAGAGCGAGGCACCTTATGACAATATCATTACCAACTGTGAGGAGAATTTACTTTAAGGTATTCCACCTAAGTAGATGGAACATCTAAATGCTTGTGTGGATAACAGCATTGCAGCCCCGGTTACAATGCCTTTCTTTCAAAGATACATAAGTAACTATAGGAGCAAGCAAAATGCCACTAACATCATGGAATTATATGCAGCTTTTCTTGTTTGTTTTTGTTTTGTTTGTTTTTCTAAACTGAATTAATCCCAGAGATTTCCAAATCACTCAACATATTGAGAAGACATCGCTAAAATACAGTATCAAACAATGTTAAAAAGCATAGATTATTGTAAATATTGTAAAATATTAAAGTCCAAGAATAAGATTATACCTCAGAATTGCTCTTGCAGTCATAGCTGCATGACTCCAACAAAGCTACTCAGCCTAAGCTGGAAACATGCAACTTAAAATAGTCTTTACAACCCCTATCATGAAGGAAACCCATTTATGTCTATTTATTCTTTTGAAGAAAATAAAGACTCTAAGTACCAAAAGTCATGATTCTCCCATGCTTCCTTCAAACTTGTATCATAACTCTGAACAATGTCATCCAAATAGCAACATTCTGGTATGTTACACTAATACAGTCTTTCTTTGGTCATGGTCTTATCTGCGCAATGGCAGTAAATCACTACAGAGATATTCTGATGGTAAGAAAACCACACAAAAAACCCAAAAAGAAACAATGCACTGAAACCAAATAATGACAGAAAAATACTTTTGGATTTCATGAGGTTTGGGAATTTAAACTAGTGGCTTCATGATTAAGAAGAATTAAGCTTTGTACCTATGGATGGTCAGTCTCCCATTGAGTTTTTCCAAGTAGCTATCAGGTATATCAAATTTAAGCAAAGAAATTTGCCTCCTTCAGTATTACTTTCAAACAAAACAGAAGTTTGAGGCAGAACATTCTAACATTTAGAATAGCTGAAGTGTAGACAATACACACAAACATGCAAGAAGTGATAGGTTGCAAACTCATGCCTTTAAATTAGGAAACAACTGAGTTAATGAATATCCTGCCTCATTTGGTGCAGAAAATGGCAGTTTGCTTAATGAGCAGCTCTTCAGTATTTTGGTTCATTGACATTGAACCAAAATGACTCCTACTTTATTTATTGCATACTATTTAAAAGAGTATTCTAGCAGTAGTTAATTTTTCCACTTAATTTTTCTCTAGCATTCATCAGTAGTCTGTCCTACAATTTCACAAGTATGGATTAGTATTGAATTCTTGTAATTTTCTGATGAGGTGAGGGTTTGGTATCTAATATGAGACCATACTTTGACTTATCATCCCATTCATTATAACTTCTCAGGTAAGATTTCAGAGACAAAACTCTTACTAACTACCCAGGCCTGATTCATCACCAAAGGAGATGTACTGTGAATGAGCCACAAATCTCAACGAGAAAAAGTCTGGGATTGGGTAACTAGAGTAGTCCATGCTCAGAGTCACACCAACACTCAGCAGGGGTGTCAGCAAGGTTGGAATTCTGACTGTAGCCTGATAGAGAAACCGAAGAACAGCAATAGCAAACCATGACAGCAGAGAGTTAGAACACCCTTCAAAGAATTTCACAGGTATTTTATTTCCACCATTTTTCTACTACCAATCATCTCAGAACTCTTTCTTACTTCTCAGTTCCGGTATGACCTCGACCTCATCCAATCCGCACTGGTTCCCATACTATTGCTTATCCATATCTACATGCCAATTCTGATGGCCATTAGATTTGTCATACGAGTCCTCAGCCTTCTTCCTAAGCCTGTTTCAATTCCCCTTTTCATGGTTTCTCCTTTCTTTCTTCCTTAGGCTCATTACTTCTACCATTCTTGTACTACATGTTTTTCCTTGTGGGTCTCATTACAGGTTTCCCTCTTTAGCCTTCTTTTTTAATCTCAGTATCCATTCTCAACAGGCAGGACTGACAGCACCAGCTATAACATTTTTTATTATGTAGTAGAAAAGCCACAGGTTATGGCGGCTATAGTTTCCATAGTGTCTCCCACCCCTCCAGAGACTGAAAACTTACTATTTATTAATATGGAATTGTGTTCTCATATACTAGTGAATTCATTTTGTAAATCACTGTGGAAAAAGAAATTGCTACAGCATTACAGTGTGTGTTAACAGTTTCACATTCCTTTTCAAGAGATAAGAAGCCATGTTAAGGGAACAGTGACTGCCTCAAACTATTCTCTCATACTGGAGTCTTGCAAATAACTGAAGTACAGAAGCAGGGCCAAACATTAAACAGTAGTAGTTGTGGACTGAAATAAAAAAAACCCAAACAACTCTTTAAACTCCTTAACCAGTAAAACAGTTAATGTAAAAATAAGAGGGAGAAAAAAAAGTAAATAGGAGTCTCCCCTTTCAGATACCAATTGAAATTCAATTATACTCCAGCAAAATCAAAGTTCTCTCAAGCAACATTTAAGGAAAACAGACACATTACTAGAACTTGACACTTCGATCCATGTAATTTTTCTATTTAAATCAATGAAAGTTACCTATGTGGATTCTAGGGGTAGATCTAAGCTCTTTATATAGTTCAAAGTTGATGCTAACAGAAGAGCATGCAAATAGATGCCAGAATTCAACACTTCTCTGACCAGTGACTCAGCCAATCTTATTTTAGAATTCTTATACAGATGGTAAATCCACAATACCCAGACATATCTTTATTAACTTTAGAGTTTTTTAATAGAAAGTGACTGAAACAAATTACAAATTTTTTTTTGCTCTATCACCATGCAATTGAAAAATTTACTTACGCACAACATCAGGTAGAGACAGAAGACTGATGCGAGGATCCTAGTTTCACTTGCAGTTCTAAAAAGATGGAAACTCATCTCTGACAGAGCAGGAAACTGTCTAGCCAGCAGAGTAACTTTCCAAACATCCAGCTATAAAAATAGAATGATCAACTATATATCCAATCCAATTATTAACAATGCTGTTAGAACAATTTTGTTCCAAAGAAGCCTATTTTCATACTTTGTGAAATCTCAACTAGTGGTCTCATAACGTATTCTCTATCAAATGACACAATGTTTTACCCCGTGTGCTATGCATGCCTCTCTGCTTGATACGCAACTCATTTAGCATCACATACAGATTTACTAGAGAGTAGCTGAATTTACTGCTATAACCAATTCCCACCCCACGCCCCATTTTCTTGTACACCATAGGAAACTTTTTGCTATTCAACATTTGTATGTTCACAACACAGTGACTGTTATCCCTTGGTAAAAAGACAGATGTAGGTTTATGGAAACATTCTAGTAAATATGGAGCAAGTAATTTTTTGCTGATTATTTATCATTATAAAGAAGGAAAGAACAACAATATACAGCCCAACTGTATATTGTTTTTAATGATTTGTCTAGAACTGTTATGGCCAACCTTTACACCATAATGAAAAGGATTGTTGATATCAAGTTCTTCGCAAAGGCTAAGAGTATGAAATACTCTAGATAAAGACGTATTCCATATATCTGCAAAATACATGCATCTGAATGTGAAGGCATTTACAATAAGGGAGGGATTAATGAAAGACTAAATTGGAGAGTAGTCTCTGATCAATGAGCCATCCAAACTGCTATAACTGAGTTTAGAAGAGCAATTATCATTTTATCACCTAAGCGTCCTGCTTTGGTCATGTGCTATACTCCTATTTTCTGGCCAAGGGAAGAAATGTATTTTTTAGATTCATATTGCTATTAGGGCTATGCACAGGGGGAAGAAACTTTGCAGTAGGGATTACTGTCATCAGTGAATTAACATGTTTTGCTGTGGTGTGAAAGATCATGAGCTTGAAGTAGAACTTCTTCCAGGAGCTATGTAGTCAAAGTCCTGTGACCCATATATGATAAAAGACAAAGTACGTTTCACACGCATATTTTTGATACTGATTTGTCTGACCAAATCACCTTGAGGCTGGATGCAGATTGAGAAAACAAAACAAGAATCATGAGGTGCAACTGCATTTTCTCTATACTGCTCAGACAAGTGCCCCCAGGATGACTCAAGCCCATTTATTGGATCATACACACCATTCATATTTGTACATCCAGTCACATCCTCCCTGTAAAGCTTCAAAAAGAGAGACTGTTCTGAAAAAAGTTGTCTGTCCTGTGTGGTCAATAGAAATGGAATCATGTTTAACAGGTAGAATCATAATTTAAAAAATACAATAAATAACACGTACAATAAAGTCTCACATACATTTTTATATACCACTTAAAACTCATTGAATCGTAATGGTGATCTCCAAAAGGCTAAAGTAGGGAAAAACAGCTCTGGGATTGAATCTGCTACTCCTTTATGTTGAAATAAATGGTCAATATCTTCGCTTCACTGACATCAGCAGAAAAGCTCCTATTGACCTATGCACAGCATAGATTTTATCCAATGAGTCCAATAGTGCATTAGGTCCCTTTTGTCTTTAAGAACTTAACTGAAAGGATTATCAAAAACAATTAAAAGTAGCCTCACTACAGGCACGTTAAAGATGAAGCGTGGATGTATCTGACATGTCTGCAAAGCTAGATAAAGCCTAGTATTGTAGGAACCAAAACCAGCAGAATGGAATTAAGAAGCAGCTTTGTGAATCCTTACGTCAGAGTTCTAAAAAAAAAAAAAAAAAAAGGAAAAAATGGGTTTTACACCACACAGACAAAATCAGTTTAGGTAGAAAACCACCTATTGAAAAACAGTACTGACATCATCTTAGACATCTGAATACTGCTCAGATACTATTTCAGAGAACTAACCCATGCTATGCTGTTTAGCATAGAAAGCATAGAAAGCATTAAGTTCTAAGAAACAGAAACATATCCTGCTCCTTTTAACTGTCATTATTTTTGTTTGAATGACAATGTGTCAGTTATTTATAGAAAAGTATATACCCTGTGCCTGGCAGGAGGGTTGGAACTAGATGATCTTCAAGGTTCCTTCCAACCCAAACCATTCTATGATTCTATGCCTAGCTGAGTGCTGGCACAAAAAGGGGCTAAGAATTAAATCAACCAAATTAAAGTTCGCAATTTATTCAAAACTATGTACTGCACAGCTTTCTCAGACTTGTCCCCTGAAAAAAAAAAAGTTGTTTTCATATTTTGATAAATTGGTTGTTTTGTTTTGGCTGGTTTGTTTTGTTGGTTTGCGGTTTTGTTTGGTTGGTTTGTTATTTTTTTTTAAATAGATTAGTCACCTTTATCATCCTGAAAGCAGTATCCTGATCTCTTCACTACTTGAAAAAAATAACTTTCATATATAATAGATTATTGTGGGGTTTCATGCAAGAACCAAAAGATTATTAATTGCCTCAATGGATTGTGCAGTTATTTGTGTGATCTCAGTAGAAACGGGCTGAATATTTAACAACTGAAGACAAAATTAACTTCTAACTGAGCTAAACAAGCATATCTTAACACATCACAACTGTAAATAACGCATCTTAAACAATCCATCACAAATGTACTATCAGATTCAGCAAGTTGCAGTTAAGGTAATTTCTATTGATGAGTGCATGCATTCACTAAGAGTGCAATGCAGGAATGCTGGCAACAATTTAGTAGAACATAAAAATATTTATATATTACGTGTTATAAAAGGGAAAAGGATTTCATCATGCCATATTACCAAACTTCTATAAATATTTCTATCACTTCAATTAGGACTATTTCTTTTGATGAGAGATTATGCTCCAAGACAGTGTTGCTACTGGTAAATTTATACTATAGAAAAGATTTCTACCTTGGTACCTAGAAGTGCTAACTGGTTTAGAATGTAAGAAAATTCTTACAAACTGTCGTTGCTTAAGTACTCCTGTTTCTACTTGTTGTCTAAGAGAGTGCTCAAATGAAGATGTTATAGCTTAGTTGGATAACTAAAGGCTGCAACTATATCATTTACCTGCAGCAATTTATTCAAGGTTTCATCATTGTGCTGCTTTGAAGCTGAAAATGAAAGAGTTTACATTTAATGAAGACCATCTGAAGTGTCCCAATTGCAGCTGCAGGCTCTGTAGAAACTGTTGTGCAGGAGGCAATATGCTGTATTGTAATGCAGATTTGCTTAAGAGTGCATCTGCAGCAACAAGATCATTTCCCATGGTCTTCACTGGATTTCTTCTATTATTCATAGAACACAATGTAAATGAAGCTATAAATTTTACCACATACTAAATGTAGAAAGAAGATAATGGAAATCGTGAATTATGAATGAATCACTGTTATTGTGACTCCTGAAGGATTCTGATGTAGATTATTACATGCATGCAAAGACACTGTAACCAAACTTCTTTATATTGATCTTGAAAAATTATTCTAAGAATATTATAATTAATATCAGAAGTCGTACATTTGTTTTTCATTACAATGCCAAATACAACTAACCGTCAAAGGCAATTACATATCAATGCTACCTAGGGGCAGGCAAGTATACTTGTATTTGGAATTACTGAATTGGGGAGAGAAAGATAATAGCTTGCAAAAATGTGTTTCGCAGCTACCCACATGTGTTCTTTCACATTTAAATAAGCCACAGGCAAACTTTGTTGATTATTCTGTAGTGAGCACATTCAAATGCCAAGTAATAAGCAGTAAGATAGGAGCTTTTCTTCTTTTTTGTGGGGTGGCTGAAATGAAATAGTTTCTTAAAACGAAAGAAGTATTCTTCTACAAATTGCACAATCAAAAAACTCTACAAGTATGAACCTGACTTTGCCAGTTTTATCATGATAGCAAGAGACATTAATACTCCTAATCATTAACAATAATTCTCTTATGATATCATCAAAGTCAGGAACTGTTCTAGTTTGATAATGTTTAGATATTAGTAAAATTATTCACTAAAATTGCTCAAGCTATAACCACCATCAGCAAAACACTTATTAAACCCTGGGGCAAGTCTAAATCCCACAAGATATAAAGACTAGCAAATGTACATTAAAGCGAATTGGATCCCAAAATTCCCAGCCACTGTGAAACCTCTGGAACTTTGTTCATTTCTCATAATAACCTTTGGTCTGTTTGTAGCTACAGAGTAATTGACTGGCTCTGTCACTCCTTTAAGTAGACTTGTTGACTTAAGTACTCATACAGGAAAACGCTGAACAAGATATTTCTTCATTCATTACTGCATACATCCATGTTCTGTACCAATCATATCTGCACCTTTTTATGTATTACTGGGTCACAGATTTTAGTTACCAGGCAATATAGGCATCTTGCATATTCCCAAGTTGGGCATCATGGGCAGGGCCCCCAAGTCCTGGCCCATTTTTCAACATTAGAATCCACACCAAAAAAGTCAACTCTGAAGTAGTGAAAGTGAGGGATAATAATGGAATTTGCACACCGTCTTTATATTCAATGCAGCCTCTTTAAGTTTGCGCCAAGGCATATGGTGTCAGCATGAAAATAGACTTTGACATATTATCACTCTCCCGTGGGAAGAAAAACCGGGATATGAAATAATGTGGGTTCTTAACCCAATTTCATTTCAACGGACTGCAAAAAAAAAAACCACCATAAAAACAGAACAAACAACTAACTGTACTCAATTATTTCTAACAAACTTGATAATCCTGTAACGGACAAGAGAGAAAAACTTGAAAACTACCTAGTGAATATTCTCAGGATGTGTTTCTGGCATCTACCTATCATAATTAGTACTTTGATGATACAAGCAGATGTCGATAATTTCTGTGACTTCTAAACCGGTATTGTTTGTTCCCTAGAACACCGTGTTAGTCATGTGTTTATGATCCTGCAGGAATTTTGTTCCACTTCAAATCAATACAGATGGACATAATTGCATTCACTCCTTTATCTTAGTACATTAAAAAAAAAAACCCCAAACCTATGTTAAAACATTTAAAATAACACAAGTTACTACAAAAATCTAAAAAAATTAAACCAAGCAGAATTTTGGGGTGATTTATTACAGGATTCCTGTTGTGGCATGAAAGACTTCAGAGAAAAAGTAGCTTATGTTTGCTAGTGTAGCACCATTAAACTGAAAAACAAGAGTGATTAAATAGATTTAAGAGCCTTATATATAACAATATAGAACCACAAGTTACTACTCTGCTGCAGGATCTCACTCAAACGTATCATAAAATTCACCCAGCCAACTGCAATATTCAGAGTCCACAGGCTTTCACTGTAATAATTTTTCTGTAAAAAAAAAAAAAAAGCCCACCAAGTTTGAGATTCATCAGCTCTAAACTGCCCTGTTCCCTTGGTACATAGAATTTGTAAAGCATGTTAGTTACAAAACTAAATTCATTCAAAATAATCCACATAGTTAGTGTTCATTACTTCAAATACCATGCAAAAACTGCATATTTAAGCTCCACCACAATGGCAATTTAAATATTATTTTCATTTCACAGGTGGCAAAACTCAGGTGAGTGAAGCTACTGATTCAAGATAACAAGAAAACATTGGACTTGATGATCTTAGAGGTCTTTTCCAACCTTAGTGATTCTGTGATATCCTAAGTGACTAAGAAATCACAAGTTCCTGGGCTCACAATATAATCACTCTGAAGTCTTTTTTTTAAATAAAGACCCATATAAAGATGATGATTCATTGCACATACTTTTGTATAAAAAAAAGAATATCCTACCTACATTAGAGCACAAACCATCATTAAATACATAATCATATAAACAAACATTACATTATAATGCATTATTCATAAGGGTTAAATATAAATCTAATTTATTAACAATTTATCTTTTAAAATGTGTGCATCTTACATAACTTATTATAAAATATGTAATATAAACTTAAAGAATTAAATATAAACCTAAGTTTTTATTGACCAGGTAACTTGAATAAGTAATTATTTCTAATATTTGGAATGCTAGATTTTTTAATATATACTTTCTTTGCATTTATTATATTAATATTTATATCATTCATATTACTTAATGTTCGAAAGTTACGTTTTTATTTCTAGAGAAAGCCAGTTTCACTATTCTTTTGCATCACAGTTTTGGAAATCCCTAGTAGTGTTAAGTCTAATTATCTATTTTTACTTACCTTAAAAATATCTACTTTTGACCAGAGCTGCTGTATGATTGTAACAACTTGTAATATGCAATGTGCCACTCCTGGTCCCCACCTTCTGACAACCTCACTGACTGTGATGTCAAACTTGAAGGATTAATTTTCAAGGTACTAGGACAGAGGAACATGCACACAGCATGAAGACTTGTATCATCAGATGTAATAGTGGAGCTATATACCCAAGTCCTCCCCAAAGAATTCAGAAGCGCACTCAATCCTCTGGACATCCATCCAATTCTGTGAACCATTTGTAGACCTTAGCTGCTGCTGTTAGGACATATGCATCTTCTACAGACCCCATCTGCACTCAACTCCCTTCCTATTCTAATAGGTCTTCAGAGGGCACGGCCGAGGGTGCCACACCATCTGTCAAAGCCAAGACATCTAAGAGAGCCAGTAAGGAGGGATGCACTGACAGCCTCAACAAGCTGAGCACCACAGGGCCCCCCTCACATGAACTTCACACTGTACTGGAAACCATGCTCTTTTTCAGTAAGCGTGGCCATTTTTATAGCCCTTCTGTAAAAGATGACAACAATCTGCACAGTTTGGAAGCCTAGTATAGAAAGAAAATTAAATTATAGCTTCCAAGCATCTTTAGTATCATTTAATCAATCAGAGTGGAACTTCTTAGGTAGCAAAATGAGAAAAGCAGCAAGTCTTCATTATTTCCTCCCCATGGCATTCATTACAGTTATTGAGGAAATGACTAAGTTGAACATGGATTATGTATCACTGTATAAACATGTCCTTTGATCTGGTATAGATGTACATACATTAGCTTTCATAAGAAACATTTAAACAAAGTGTTTGTTTACTTTCAAGGGCTCTTCTGAAGTTAAACTGGAATGAATATGCAATTAAAGTTAAGAAACATCAAATGTAATTAAAAACATTTCCAAGTAGTTCTGTACATGGTTAAGTGATTCTCACCATGTGAACTTTAAAACCGTTGTGCAGAATAAAGACAGACTAATTCCCCCTTCAAAAGAAACATTGGGCTTCTTGTGTCTCTATCAAACAGGGTTTTGCTAATTCATATTTCTAGAACTGACTGTCCTGATGGCACAGTTGCTTTCTGTTTCCATTCCCATCACTTGATATGACAGGATTTAGATAAATTTTTAACCTTATTTGAAAAAAGAATCTGACATCTTTATGAAGTCAACACTATACTAATGTTACTCAAAAATCAGAGTCCTAGAACCAAACAGTGAACTTAGTTTTGATTCTGAAGTGACAATCTACTCAACAACCAGACCAACCAAATCCTCAAATCCAGACACTGTTCAGCTCTGGCAAAACTCTTACTCCCTCCCAGTTTTGTTACTCATGCTGTTCTGTGCAACTGATCAATAGCAAGCCTCAACACATAAACCAGGTTTCAATTAAAGACTCACAGGAGGACAGAAGCATCTGCAGATTTAAAACAAACAAACAAAAAACGAGCCCACAAGCAAATACCCAGCCTGGTACTTGGCAAGGAATGCAGAAACTTTTGAAATCTAATCTCTTAAGAAAACAGAAGATTAAATCAAATTCTTTAAGTGTGTCAATTAACATCCACTCAGTCAAATAACACGTATCTGATGATTTTTTTTAAAAAACACATCAGCAACAGATGTAAATATGAAGATACTTGCTACCACACTCTCAGAAGTTTTCCATCCAAGCTTCAATTTATGAAGACAAAAAAGTTTCAAAGAATTAAACCAGGGTTATTTATTTGAAGCTGAAGTGCTATTGCCAAAACCGTTCTCTGATAACATCAAGATTGATGATGTTTACACACCAATTGGGTTTAAGTCAGATAAATGAAACGCCAAAAAAGAAAATCCAAAAAAAGAGTTACACATCTCTCGTCAGTTAAGTAGTCGCAAGGACATTACCCACTGGGTAAAGCTGTGGACATCCAGCAATGATAATTCTTGGTTATTGTATCTACAAGAGTGCCGCTTCCAAAGGAGTCCGAGATTACTATTTAATTATTCCATACCTCACAATGTTTAAATACCTCTCCTGAGGAAACCCATTACAAAGATAATGCTTTTCAGAAGTCTCTATGTTAGGCATTACCTTTTCCACTGGTTTATGAGGAAGTCAAATGACAAAAACCCAATGATATATCAAAGATCATATGACACACCAATGACTATGCTGGGAGCATGGGAGTCCTAACTACCTCCTGATTAAACACTACTTTCCATCTGTTGAGCTTAAGAGTGAAATTAAAGAAGACAGCACATGCCTCCAATGGTGTTTCAAAACTAGGCCTCTGCTCCAATAATAATCTGTGTATTATGAATGCAAATATATATTCACAAATAATGAGTCACAAATGATGATTCAGAGCTTTGTTTTGCTGAGGCAAATGCCCATTTGCATCAAAATCTAAGTCTCTAAAGGAGATTTACTTTTACTAGAATTAAAAGAAAAAACAACCGCAAAACCACAAACCCAAACATGCAGTACTATCACAGAGCTGCTACCAGAACTTCATTTTATAGTTCTCTCAAATTTAAATTACACCATGTACTGCTGTAAAGACTCTGTTCTAATTACTGCCATTTTTGCAGTGTGTTCCTTCATTTTACATTTTTCTCCATTTGTCCATAGAAATCCATTTTGTAAAACATATTGGCAGTCTTCTGAAATGTGATTTATGGTACCATTTAAGCACTTATCACTTGCTATTCATTCTTCCAGCTACATTATTCTTCTGGGCTACAAAACACTAAGTACCTCAGCAAAGCAAACATTTTTAATTTATGGGGTTTTATTATTTTTCAGACAAAATACAATATTTTTCCTGGCCTGTTTATTAATCATAAATGAAAATAAATCTACTAACGATGCAGATGTCAAAATTCCTTGTTATTCATCAGCACGATGAAGCCTTAGGCCTTAATACTGAAAAAATACAGCCACCTCCTTAACTTTAAACATGAAAGTAGCCTCAATTTTCTCTAAAGACTTACAGAACTGTAAACTAATTAGGTTCTTTTTTCCCCTCATTCATATGAAGAGTGGTAGTTATTATTACATGAACTAATAGAGCTAGAAAGGCAGACAAGTTTTTGGAAACAACCCTTCCCTAGGCCGCAGCAAAAGCTCTGTGTTCTAGAGAGCAGTTTTGCTTTTTCTACCTATACCAGGTAGCCTAATTAATAGTATTATTTCTCTTTTCAAGCCTTTCCTCATTTTTATGCATAGACCATGGCAGCTGAAATAAGACAAACATTACTTTTCTACAACATAATCAACCAGATTAATACTCTAATGATGCTAACTAGCAAAGTGACAAGCAGACTGCACACCCCCTGCATAACAACCTTTCTAAAATGCAGCAAATAATAGTTATTTGAAAATAATTATTACACATACAAAGCTCTTAAGTCGATATTAAAAGGCTTGCAAAGTGCAGAATACAGATTTTTCAAGTACTTCCAAGTCTACTGACGTGTAGAAAAACAAGACACCAACCCACCACAGCAAGATTCACTGTACATACTGAAATTTTTTTGTCTGTTCAATGACACAATATCATACAGAACCCTCTGAAAATACAGCGTATGACCCGTTCTGTGAAACACAGGACCTAAAGAGACACACAGCTAAAAAGAAAGTGGAAGGTTCCTGATTGGGACCTGCACATTGGAATTTGAGATGGCATAAGGCTTCTGTTGGAATTCAGGGAGTTAATTTACATAATTGAGCATGATAGTCTGCCATCATTTCAGACAAACACTGATGACACATCAGAACACAATTCCGACTGTACTGGCAAGAAAATCAGTTTGGCTTGTGGGAAAAGAAACTATTTACTTATGAAAAACGTGAGATCACAAATCTTTCTCTTTATTTTCCGCCCCCAACCCCCCCCCCCCCGCCCCCCCAGTATCATGCCAGCATAAAGTTCTATAAGCAAACATATCTCAAAAATTATTTGAGGTTGCTGAGTTGCACCACACTAAACTAGCACATCCTTTAACAATTGTCTACTTAAAAGCAAGGAAATGAATAGGGGTTAGGGATATCAATCATTAACAGTCAACATAAATGTTACACTAATCAAGTGTAAGTAAACGTGCATATCACAAAAAACAACTTCACAAAGGTATAAATGAGACTTGTAAGAGCCTTTCTTCTTACAAATAAAATACTACTTTTTAAATAAATAGCAAATGAAAATATGCAGTTCAACAAGCACTAATAATGGTCACCAGCCAACACTGACTTTGTTTTAATAATTTTAAATTGGCAGGGTATGTAGGGGTAAGCAGCTACTGAAACCTACTGTAAATTGAGCACATCATCTGTTTTGTACCAGCAACCAACATCCACTCAGTAACTCAGTAGTCCCTAACCCCTTCTGAGTGTAAATTACAAGATGACCATAACAACTTTCAAATATCTTAAGTTACAATACCTTTTCATCAAATGCAAATTGAGTTTCCAAAGATTTCAAAGGCTGGAAAGTTTGGATGAAAAGTAGCAAGACAATTTAAAAAAATATAAATACAGAACCAAGAAGAAATAACAGATAGAAGAAAACATCTTTGACGCAGTAAGTATTTTTAACAGCATGTAATAGAAGCCAGTTTGAAGATCCTTCTTTTCTCCTCCTCTGTAACAGTCTTCAAAAGCTCTCTATTTTGAAGCCAAATAAAACTCGAGTCCAGCACTACACCAGAGAATAAAAACAAAAATAGGGAGGGCAAAAGTCTTAAGTGTACAGAACACTTTTTTTTTTAATTTATTTTAAGTATGGTCATCTTGATAATGCCATCAAGATGAACATCCCAGAAAACAAATGTTAACTTTATAGCCCTGAATCAAAGCAGAAAGATAGCATAACATCAATTGTCTGATAAATTTCTCACATTGATGGACAGAAGATGAGCAACTGGGATTGCTGGGGAACAATCAACTACCTTAGAGTTTGTTTCTGACAAAATCCAACATTTGCAGCTTTTAGGCTAGAAAGATGAAAATACTGTAGAAGATGAAAAGTGTTTATTCTCTTGTTGTCTTATATACCTCCAAAAGCTCTTGGCTGGGAGAGGACTCAGCATACGCAGGCAGTTTAATAGGTAAGGAAAAAGTGCAATTGTACCAGTATTATAAAAGTCTGTACAACAAAAGCACATGAAAGAAAAGGTCCCATATTCTCACATATTTTAAACTCCACATCAAAATTCAAATATTTGAAATTATCATACACAATTCCAGTACCCAGGCTTTGTTATGTTTTTGTTTACTACAATTCAAGTTGGAAGTAGAATACTGACAAGAGACAATCACTATTCACAAGACTATATCTGAGGAGGAGGTTTCAAGTATTCCTTCTAAAAGGGTTCATTATTCTGACATGAAATATTTTGGTTGTTTTTATTAAAACACTAGGCAAATTAATAGACTAAATAATTTTTCTGTTCTCTGCACAATTATTTTGTAACTTGCTAAAAGAACACACACTTCTGTAAATCCATCCTCATACTTTATAAGCTCCACAACTGTTTCTTTGTTATCCTGGTGATTTGCTCAATTTCATTGTTTAAATCAATACAACATGAATTTACTTTGACTCGAATACTTTATTAATTTCATTTCAGGGATACTAACTTGACTTTGGTTGCATATTTTGTGATTTTTAATGGTGAACATACTACATTAGAATCAGATACTGCATCTCTTTTTTCCAATAAGCAGTCCAAGTCTAGTTACTTCACTATACAGATGGATATTAAAAATGCAATCTGAACCCTGATCTGTTCACCTTTAATAGTGTTTGGTTCTTACATTTCATAACATATTCCACTTTGAATTTTACCTACAGGTAAGTTAATATTTGCATTTACAGTGCAAGATATTATAAACCATACCATTCTAGTGAACAGCTATCTGCTACACGATACTAGTAGTATACACACTTTAACTGAATATATAGACAGAAAACTCTGTCCTTCAAATACTGCTTCATTTTTAGAACTTGTGACCTCCAGAGCATAGTCATGTTCTATACTTCGCTGTTTGTGAAACTGAAAGCTGAGAAGGACAGAAAGTATGCAAGAAGAGGCATCACCTGGAAAAGTATATATAAAAGCCATTAAAAGAAAGTCACTGGAGTTGTATAACATGGAGAATTTGATTAAAATTTAGATGTCGCCGTATTCTCTGCGAGGGAGTCTTTCTTTGGTAAAGATCCACCCCTGCACATCAGAGATGGACTCCTCTGGAAAGAAATGCTGGACCCCTCTTTCTTCTGTATATACACTTCAACAAACCTTGTTCCTCTGACTTTAGCAAAGACAGCTTAACAATGGGAAGCCCGTGCAGAGCCATTGCCCCACATGATGTAGGTCTAACAATGAGTTAATGTGATTTACATCACATCCTGCACATTCAGCATTAAAACAGGAAAACTTGCATGTTGTTCTTTACTAAAGCACCAGATCTTTTCCCCTTTCCCCAGTCATAACTCACATATTAACTTCTTGCTTAATGATTACCGTCTCTGGCTTGTTACTCCCTTTTTGATCAGATTCCTTTCTAATTCCAACTCTGCTGTTGGCTGTCCTGGAAATTGCCCCAGCTCTTTTCTTACCAGTAACGCAGGGTACAGAATATGCCTGTGATGTGGAAACTCTAGAGAACACATATACAAGAAATACATACATGCCTTTTCTAGTTTGCATATATGTAAAATAGCAGTATCTCTGAAGACACTCTAGCTTGGCGATAATTGCAGAATGACTGCTAGAGAACACCCTGACACCTTGTAAAAACTCACAATTGCTGCTTCAGAAACAAACAGCTTCCTTTACAAGGTTTACAACTTCATCTATCCTATTGCATACTATACAAAGTAGCTACAGACCTATGCTATGACACCATCCAATGTATTCTTTGTGAAAAAAACATTTTCTGCTGCTGCTGGTTTTAAATCAAGTCTCAAAGCTATTCTAGTATCTGGCTCAAAATACTTTTTGCCACATTACTCACCGCTGACAAATTACTTAACTGAGAAGATTAGAAAAATGTTTCATCTCCTTTCTCCAGTCTTCCCATCCTTGAGAAGGGTTGTCAGGCTAAGAAATAACTATGGGGAGCCCTCTGTTAAAATGCTAGTGATAATGCACGTTAATTTTCACCACTGTCTCATGAGTATCTTCATGCCGAGAGGGGAATCATAGTTTACATATTGATGAGAAAAGCATAAAGATACTTCCCTGTAGTTTTACATAGGCAGTACACAAGAATAGGACTGCAGGGTTCCCAAATTCTCACCTGAAGTTTCTGTACAAAAAGGGACACATTTATAACCCCCTACTGCTACACAAAGAAGCAGAAAATAATCTGTTCTCCATGCCCATCGTGAACAGGACTAGTAATGGGTTTAAATTACAATGAGAAAGCGTCAGCTTAAACGCAAACAAAAACCCTTCTATTAGTAAAGGCTGGAAGAGATTGCCGGGGGAGACTGCAGAGTCTCTTATCATTTCAAATCTTTAACAGTAGCTTAGACAAACATCTGCCCTAAATCTTGAGCTTGGTGAGCTTTGAACTGTCCAGTACATTAAGCATGGCAAGGTTCCAAATAAGCTCTCCAAGCTGATGAGCTCTCCAACAATTAACATGTGCAATGCTAGTCAAGCCATGTTAAGAGCTCCTTAGCAGCAGGTACAGTATCAAAATCCACATTTCATTTCACCCTCATCTCTAAGAAGTGAGAAAACATTAACATAATGTTGTAGGTTTGATTAAAACCAGGCAGAAGAAAGCAATCCATCACTACTTACTTTAAATTTCCAAAATTGTATCTATGAATTCAGTACCTATAAACTGTGCCTGTGAACTCCATACACTGAGGAATATTCTAGTCTCAGTTACAAAACCCGAGTTCAACCTACAACAGTATCATAATTGTTATGATCTGGCCATTTTATTGAATATTCAACAAATAAACACATTGGGTAAGAAAAAGAAACAATGTGAACTTACTGATGTTTAAGGTAATGTGGGGAAACTAAAAGTATACAGACTTCATATTTACATATGCTTCTGACCACCTGTTTTCTACTTTATGCTCTGTAACTGACCATAGCACAGCTGACAGAGCACAAGGGGAATTTGGGAGCAGAGAAAGTAAATTCTTGGGTGGAATTCTGACTTGTATTCTTAATCTTTCAAGTAATGCAGGAGTTTCTTTTGAATAAGAAACATTAAGAGACAGAAGTTCATTTAAAGGACATGTTTTCCAGCTATTTTTAGCACTTTCTGGACCTTGTCCAATTCATCAACATCCTTTTTGAAGTTTTAACAACAGAACTGGACACCAGCATCTCTATTTCAGTTTCAGTAGTGCCATCTAGAATGGTAATATCAGCTAGGTACTTGTTTTCAGTACCTCTGCTTACACATTCAAGAATCTCATTCACATCCTGAATGTACTGGTTTACTCATGATTTAAGACCGTCCAAGGCTGAACTAATGCCCCCCCTTCACATTCCCTCCCTTTCTACTTACACCAGCGCTAGCATTTTTGACATCAGTAACGTGACTGAAAACTTTTTCTCCTGGGAAGGGCACAGCCAGAGAATGACAGAAAATTTTAGGCACAAGCACAGCCTTCGCATGGTTTATGTTAGTCCTGACAGTGCACCTCTCAATAGTATACTGGCTTATTCCATTACCAATAATATCAGCCTGCTACAGCATTTAAATATGACAAAATGAAAGTATTACTTGAACTTGCTTATTTTAACACTATGTACATAAACTAATTAGTTTAAATATTTTCATCTTATTACTTGGTCTTTGAGAGAAAAAAAAGGTTATTTTGCTTGGGTTTGCATTACCATTACAATCAAATTCTACCACCATGCTGCTTTTACCTAAACTTTCCAAGCAAAATGTCACAGCAACCTGATAAATCATAAAGCTGTCTTAGCTAGTAAACTATATAGAAAGTCAGTCACAGGAAGCAAAAAAGTTGAATATCCAAGACTGTTCAAATAGACATCACAAAGACTTACTAACCTCAGGGTGTCCTGTGGTTCCATTTGGCCACTCAGTTTTGCTCAGGGTTGGCTTGATTTGAAAGGACACCCAGGGACATCTTTTAGCATTACATGCTTGATCCTGAGCAAGCAGTAAGGGACTAGAGTAGAGTTCATTAAGAAAGCTAACAGTTTTTCAGGGAACTGTTCATTCACCTTTCTCCTGACCACAACGGCAAGACCCAATGAAAGAGAACAAACATAGTATTTCAGTTTTAAACTTGTATGCCCCTTTTTACAGCCTCCACTGAGGTTCTTGATGTGTTACCCCAAGACCATATCTGAAATCTCTACAGATCTTTAGACTTATTTAACTTGTTTGACACATCCCTTTCTTAAATGTCTTTCTAATTCCATTTCAGCTTATTATTTAATTACTCAGACATACACAACTAGCTGAACATGACTTACTTATTATTTTAGAAGCTTAAATTCTAGGCTAATCTGTTACATTCAAATAACAGGAACACAGGGAAGAGCAGTAAAATCAGTAACATGCATCAGCAAGTGCTTCTTAAGGTAATCCATTGCAAATGTAAAATCATACAGAATTGCAGTTCTGCAGGATAGTTATCAGAGAGTATGGAGATTTAGAAAAAGTATTCTGTTGTTCACCACAATAACCGTATGCACTATCAAAAATCAGAAGTCGTGTACACTTTAAAGTACAGTGCTACTTCTCCATCCTTTCCATTTTGGAATTTAGGCTTTTTTTTTGACCAATCCTTTCAACTTCCTACAAAAACACCTTTATTATTAGAACTAATCCTTCATGATGGAGTTTACAGACACAGGATAATATCCTGGTCCCTTCTATTGTAAAAAACTAGCTGGATGGCCAGGCCCAAAGGATTATGGTGAATAGAGTTAAATCCAGCTGGCAGCCAGTCACAAGTGCTGTTCCCCAGGGCTCAGTTTTGGGGCCAGTCTTGTTTAATATCTTGATCAGTGATCTGGACAAGGGGATCAAGCGCACCTTCAGCAAGTTTGCAGACGACACCAAGTTGGGGGGGAGTGTTCATCTGCTCGAGGGTAGGAATGCTCTGCAGAGGGATCTGGACAGGCTGGATCGATGGGCCGAGGCCAATTGTATGAGGTTCAACAAGGCCAAGTGCCGGGTCCTGCACTTGGGACACAACAACCCCACGCAACGCTACAGGCTTGGGGACGAGTGGCTGGAAAGCTGCCCAGCGGAAAAGGACCTGGGGGTGTCAATCGACAGCCGGCTGAATAGGAGCCAGCAGTGTGCCCAGGTGGCCAAGAAGGCCAACAGCATCCTGACCTGTATCAGAAACAGTGTGGCCAGCACGACTAGGAAGTGATTGTCCTCCTGTACTCAGCACTGGTGAGGCCGCACCTCAAATCCTGTGTTCAGTTTTGGGCCCCTCACTACAAGAAGGACACTGAGGTGCTGGAGCGTGTCCAGAGAAGGGCAACAAAGCTGGTGAGGGGTCTGGAGCACAAGTCTTGTGAGGAGCAGCTGAGGGAACTGGAGAAGTCTGCACAAGAGGAGGCTGAGGGGAGACCTTATCTCTCTCTACAACTACCTGGAAGGAGGTTGTAGCGAGGTGGGTGCTGGTCTGTTCTACCAAGTGACAGGTGATAGGACAAGAGGAAATGGCCGCAAGTTGCGCCAGGGGAGGTTTAGATTGCGTATTAGGAAAAACTTCTTCACTGCAAGGGTTGTCAGACATTGGAACAGGCTGTCCAGTGACACAGTTGAGTCACCATCCCTGGATGTACTTAAAAAAGACATGTGGATGAGGTGCTTAGGGACATGGTTTAGTGGTGGAGTTGGCAGGGTTAGGTTTATGGTTGGACTCAATGATGTTAAAGGTCTTTTCCAACCTAAACGATTCTATGATTCTATAATTGAAAATATATTTTGTCATCAATTTAAAATGGAGAGAGAATTTCATTCAATCATCATTGCGGACACCAACAGATCAAATAAATTATTACAGTTCACTGCTGCCGTGTATCCTTCTGGGAAAATTGCCATCATTCTTAGTATATAAAGCAAAAGTGTTGTAAGATTATTTATATCTTAGTTGTTACATAATATTTGAAATGGCCTTCTTCCTAAAACGGGCTTTTCCCCCAGCTATGGTCTAGATGCAGCTCTCATTCTGCATTTAAGCAGGGTTTCAGGTGAATTAAAAAGGACAGATATGGCAGCCCTAAAGTAATATATAAAAGTCTTATTGTATTAGTCATTTTTCCTGTCATTTCATATTAGTGTCATATTAGTCTAATGCAATACTAACATGATACTGAAACGTTAGCATATTACAGAGTACTCAGTGTGTCAAGCTTGAGTCTGATCATATTACTTTGCTGTGTGTATTCCAGTGATGAAACCCTTCCCTTCACCCCCTGGAACTATGCAGGACTAACTGAAAACACGAGGCACAGACTATGCAAGAGTCTAAGACTTGCATAATAGCTATTAACGTCTCTTGTGCCAAATGAAAGAATCTAACTGTAACAGAGCAGACAGTATTGATTCACTCCAGGAATTTGTTAATTTGTAAGGTATTCCTTTTCACTTTAAGATGATTTTGAGTCTCTCCACACAAACTGAAGAACTACCATCAAAATAGCAGCATTTGGAACTGTTCCTGCGACAGGGGAAATCCAAATAGAGAATAAAAGCATTAGGTAGCCCCTTCAAGTCTGTTTTGCATTTAACCAGGAACTCTTAAATTCGGTAATAAAAAAAACTGTATGGTTTTCTCCAAGTATATTTCATTGAGGTGGCCTAGCATCAAGTATAAAGTCAGTCACATAACTGAGGGCTAGGAAGTGTGGCTGGGTTTTCCTAGTCAGGTCCTAGAAAACCCAGCAGAAATGCAAAGAATAATTTCTAGCCTAGACAGTAATCATACTTAGGTAACAGCATGTAAACAAAAAACAGAGAATAAAACCCCCATGCATTCAATCTGTATTAGTGTTCTTTTTGGTGATAACTATTAAAATAATTGTTTGTTGAACCAATAATTGAATGTTGCCAATCCAGGCACAGGTAGGACTGTGGGTGAAAACCACAGCCATTACGAAGTGCGACATTTTCTCTTCAGATGAAGAGGAAGTGCAACCTGTGTTTCTGTTTCAGATGTTCCCTTTCATTTAGGTAGCAAGTATTTTAAATAAATATTTCAATAATTTTAAGTAAGGTATTTAAATAACCTGTTTATTGGAAACAAACACTTACAGAACCCAAGAAAACAGACCAAATGAAGCCGCATCTTAAAGGCCTTTGTAAATTAAGCTTGATAGACACTTACAGAGGAACACAAAACTTCCAGAATTTGAAACATTCCCACATGAAAACAGATGTTGCTAAGAACGAGAAACAGTTTGACCAAAATAAAATCCAATTATTTAGGTGAGCACATTGATTCCTTTGATTTATTCTAAAACTACAGTTAAGTAAGGAAGCATTCAGAAAAACCAGCTTCTTTTCATGGTCTTTGCCTACCAGCCCGATTACCCTGTATTGCTTTTACAATAATTACTATGCATTACATTTCAGTGAAGTTACACAGCTTCCCTAGATCATTAAATTTTTTATGTAATTTTCCTGTACCTGTCCTCAGTAACTACTCTCAAGATCACACATAGTACTGTACAGTTCTGCCTACCAGGTGAGCATAGATTAAGAACCATTATGTGAGGCTTACACATACACACTCAGCCACATATACATACTCTGACTTGAAGCACAAAAGCAAGCAGTATTTCTGTTTCTTTCTTTAGTAAGTGGGAAATGGACAGAGAAAACAGTAATTAAGAACAAGAATGAACAACAGAGCCACAACAACCCATATGTGCAGAGCTCCAGTACAGTATTTAACTACATGATGCAATCCAATTTTTTTTTGTATTTTAAAGTTTAAGTGTGCATACCACACTCACCTCTGTTCAACTACAGTAGGATGATATAAAAAGAGTTATCTTCGCAGTTTATACTAGAGAGGTATAGGCATGGGCCTATTTACCACTTTAATACTATCATTTGTACTTCCTCACATGTACAAATGTGCACCTATCTGTGTGTATACATATATACATGCAAGAATGAATCTCTCAGTTAAACATACAGTTTCTTAGCTATCCCAGATACAGATGGGCTTTTGTGCAAAAAAACATCTTTCACAAACTCTGAGTACAAGACAACATGACCAAACTGCGCTATTCAGTCTTTAGAGTTTTTTAAAGTGGTTTTAGACTCCCTTAGTTTACCACAAGGACTGGTAAATTTCAGCCTAGTTTTACAGGTTTAAGTCAAGACTCAAAATATCAGCTTTTATATCATCAAACACTATAGGAAGCTAGACTACCAGTTTAATGCCATTTCAATGTACTGAAAGAACTGTAAGCATATGATTTGATGAGCAGAGTTTTATTGACTTTAGATAAATATTTAAAGCCTTTCAGAGTCCCATGTAAATCCAATAAACACATATTTGATCAAACTGCCATCTGCTGGGTATTCGTGGGATTTAAGTGGTCTGGTTAAACACACACATGCTTACTTCTGTGTCTGAAAATATTTTAACAAGAACTACAAAAAATCTTTCTATTTTCATCACGTTTTTTACGTTTGGTTGGCAATAACCAATTGCCCTTCCAGTAGAAATGCTGTCAGCAGTAGCAGCCCTTGGACTAGGCCATGCTACAGACATTCTGTGACCCTGCATAACCTAGTTCATCCTGCTCACACGAACACTTACATTCAGTTTGCTGGGCACAGCTTGGTTAGCTTCATCTGTGCAGCCCTTGGAGAGAAGAGGGCACACAACAGAATCCACATAGCCCGAAGCAACCATGTCCTATAACCACAGAATTTAGCAGAGGTGCTGACTGTTTGTTCAGCAAAAAAAGTGACAAGAGGAATAAAGAGACTATTAAATGAGAAGTAACAAATTACTTAAACTACCTCCATAAAAAAAACAAGCCATATATAACAGAGGGGCAAGTTTCCAAAAAACTCATTTTTCAGGACATTAAGGAAATATTTCTCCTTGGAACCATCCAAGGTTATAGCCATCAAGAAGCAAGGCTACTCTGATAGTGTACTAGACAAATTTAATAACTGTGATACTATCAAGTGCAAACAGAGCACTCCCAGAAAATTATCATAAGAACTAATGGTGGTATGCTAAACTTTTACAAGTGAGATATTAAATTAGTTAGGCCCTGAAGGCAAAAGCAAAACTAAGATCTTGAGGCTTCCAAAAAACAATAACAAACTAAGCACATTGTACAGAAGAACCATCTACTGTATTCATCTTCCAACACCCCCCTAAAGAGAGGGCAAAGTAAAATTACGAAACGCAAGCACAGAGCCATCAACTGGGAATTGGGTTGATCCGAGAGGCTGCTAGAGGTGTTCACTGAGAGCTGTCTTGCAACTTCTCCAAAGCATCCCTGTTCTAGGCCCTCAGGCTTATCTGTTTTGCAAACCCAGTATATCACCAGCTGTTTCTTTCCTTGAGTGCCCTTTACATTTTAAATATCTTAAGTCACCTTTCTGAACACTTCCTTCTACGACATTCAGAGTCAGAACTCCAGGTACCACAGTTTTAACTGAAAGAAAAAAAATTGGCTCTAGGGCATGGAAAGATAATGGTACATTGCTATACATACAGAAGAGCTGCTTGGAGATTCCGTTTAGAAGCTCTGGTTGGAAGACACCACCACATCTCATGCTTTCCAACCTCCCACTCAAAACAGGACTACTTAATCAGGTCAGCTATGGCTTCACCTAGCTGATAAATCCGAGGTTAAAAAGGTTCATATGCACTTAAGTGTGCAAAAAAACTTCATGGAAAAGAAATACAGCTAGGCATGATATCTAATGGGATCTTTCAAAGGCAAGGGCTCTAATCTTTGAAAGGCAGGGCATCTGCCAAGATGAAGTACTTGTGATGGGACAATACTGAAAACCCATTGTCTGTAAATATATTTAAAGCACATTCTAAGAAAACCCTTGTTTCAATCTACTTTCTGGTTCCTTTTGGGGTTTGTTTGGATTATTAGGAAAAGAGATGCAAATTACCTCACAAGAACACTTACAGAAAGAATTACTTGCATACCCACAGACTGGCATGGCAGGGGTGGGACCTCAAGCTTAGAGGTTTTTTCATAACGCTAATCTTCCATATGAAAAAGCAAGTTGGAAGGGGGAAGAAAAATGAACACGAATTCAGTTGAGTGTCATCATTTCCTTTTGGAGCACAGGCAGGATTTAGGTAAGCTAGAGGAAGGCTGAAGAAAACCTGGGCTCAAGCAGATAGCCCATGCTCTCAAGGCAGAAGAATACTGTCCTTCCTTATCTAGGCTTTAAAGTTATGCTACTTTAACTGCATTTGGACCATATTAGGTATAACCCTAAATTAAGCTAGAGTTCACTGTTGTTGTTTAAACAAAAGTAAACAAGTTGTGTGTTTAGCTTTCCTGTATAGGAAGAAAAGATACACGAAGAAATATATACTAGCTTATCACATTTTCATATTGATGAAACTTTCTTCACAAGAACTTGGACTGATATAAGTATACTACATTAAAAGAAGTCACCTCCATAGTCTGATAGTCTGATGTTCCTAATATTATAATGTAAAAAATCAAGTGTAAATTGAACCAAAACAATTTAGCAGAATTCAGAACATAAGATCAGGTTACACTATACTCTAATCCTATTCAGAACCAAGTCAGCTATGCATAAGCACTGTTTTTCCATGAGAATGAAACAGTCTGTAAATGTTGTGTAAATCACCATGAAATGGTTGGGGATTCTGATGGGTGGAAAGTACTACACAGAGACATTATTGCTATTTTACATTAAATTCTATAGTATTTGTATTTTAAATCCAGATATTCTTCAAAATTCAAATAAGTGAGTGGGCTACATTCAGAAAAATTCTCCCTAATTTTATATCTCACTCCATCCTCACTATGAGTGGGTATGGTTTACAAGGGTGTAGTGTTGGACTGCTAGTCCTATATGACATCTTGTATGCTGTCTGAAACCACAGACTCTAGCATTTCTTAGGAATTACAAGATTATCATTTTACGACAGACATTTGCAAAGCCTGCAGTCATTTTAGTCAGAAAGAGCCCATTAAGTTCTTTGGGAACTGCAGCAGGGGAAAAATGCACAAATTGCAACTAAAAATGCTAACTTAAGAAAATCAGTGCTGAAGAAGTCAGCCATACTTCAAAGGCCAGTTATGAATTGGTGTTCTGACTTCACAGAAATGAGGTTTACAAAGTACCTGAACTGAAATTCGTTATTCCTTAGGGAGGATTGTTGGTGCTGTCAGGGAAAGTGATGCTGGAACCAGTCAAAACCACCCAAAAATAGGATCATGTCATACCTGCATTATGGTATCAAGTGGAGGATTAGTGTTCACTTACTGACCATAATTTCTCACTCAAGACTTATATTCACCTGGATGAGATGCATGATAGATATCCCATTCGATTTTAAAGGCCCTGGCAAAGAACTGACCAGGACTTCTAAAGGTTTCCTGCAGGTATATAGGCAGCAAATACTGACTCCAATCAAAATCTCAACTGAAAGCACAACTAACACAACCAGAAAGTGAGCTTTTTCAAAGACTGAGGATATTTTCATCTGGAGTTTTAGATCAGCCCAAATACAAAAATAGCTAGGGACACAACATCTGCTTCAACTAATTTCTTTGATTCTTTCAAAACATTTAGACTCTTTGGCAGAAGTGTATGATAGAAAAACTCTACATTGATACTAGTTGTTTACACACACTTCGGTCATTTACTTCTCATCTGAAACCCTGAATGTTACACAAAGTGTAAACTTTACGCTTGGAGCGGAAAGACTTAAACAAAAAAAAGCCCCAAACACCTTAATAAATTGTTTTTTAATGCCCCTGCCCATCAACGACCCTATGAAATTTTAGGATGAGATTACTACATGCATACCCTATGCGAAGTAAATTACAAGTACCTAACCACAACCTCTTTAAGTACACTTATACATTAGAGAGTCAGATAGACTTAAATCTTCTATACACAAAATAAACGATATCACTTCATATAGTACAAGTCTTCAGGCTTATGCAATACCCAAATAAGATTTACATTGTTTGGCTAAGACTTCTTTATTCAGGAGATTTTAATGCACAAAACATCTTCAAAATGCTTTAACAATCACATTTTGTGTATTCCATACACTTTTAAGGGTAAATACATGGGTGAGCAATAAGCTTTTGTCTAAGTAAATGGTGAAAATGCATGACTTGGTAGAAAATATAGAATCTATTTTCTAATTATACTGTCACGGGAAAATTGGTAAACTTCTTCCTTGTATTTCAGTTCCCAAACAATCAGCCAATATTACACTAAGACTAAAGCAAATAATGAAGACAGCATGACCCTAGTATTTTTTCTACATCGTGTATTTGCATTCCAGGACAGTTGCATAACTTGACTTGAAAGTGATAATTCTGTCTTTCTGGGTCTCATTTGTATCCAAAAATACTTAAATATTTAAAGTAATACAGAAAGCACCATCACTCTTCACAGCAGAGTAAGTGCTAAGATAACCTGCAAAATTCTAAGGTGCCTTTCTTATTAACATAACAATTGTTGGTGTTGGGGGGGGATTCTAAAAAACTATGCACATAGGAAGAGCATTTAGTCACCATCGACAAAAGGTGTTAGAAAAATGATACCATACACTGTGTCCAGATATATTGCAACATACATACTCATTTCATCACATTGCTGTCCTAATAGATGAACTAAAACAACATGGCATTTGTCGTACCTCAATTAACTTACTTAACATTTCACAAGAAGGTAACAACTCATCACTTCTCCTAATATTTCCTCCCTTCAGCGACCAAAGATGGACTTGCCCTGAAAAAACTTTAATCTTTTGAACAGCAGCATCTACCAGATACATTGAGTTATTTAACTAGACTATATCCTTTCTTATCTACAAATGCAGTAACCCTAGCTGAACCTGGTTTTGGGCAAATCCAAAAGTTTCCGGTATCAGGGAGCAGGAAGCGGACATCTTGTTACCGCCTACTTAGGATAAGCTGCTCAAGCAAAATGTTCTCAGGGCTTCATCCGTCAAGGCTCAGAGGATGCCTCTTACAGAACAGATGACCTTCACTCTGGTAAAAGACACCTAAAACAGAGGGCACTAAACTACTTCACCTCAGGCATGAGTAACTGGAGCACAGGACCACTGAGAGAAGGCATTTCAAGACATCTCTTCCTAGCTAAACCATTCTACACAGATTTTGGAGGTACGGGCATAGGCAAGGAGAACAGAAAGAGGAAATGAAGGGTAAAGGGATATTTTGTTTTTCTGTTTCAGTTTTCCAAATGGAAATTAATTTTCCATATTAGGAAATGAAGGGGCAAAATGGAAGAGTTGCCATGGAGACCACAAGTTTCTCATTAGTGAGCACACACAGAAATCAGTTGGAAGAGCTAGAGAGAGGACAGATGCTAAATACATTTTCTTTGTGAACTCACATTCATACTACTCATATTTTTTGCTCACATTCCCTTCTGACTTACACATGCACATATCCTTTCAAGATGTAAGAGGGACTTACTCCAATCAAATACAGAGCATGAGGATTATTTCAAACTTCTTTTAAAAATGAAGTCCATATAAAAATCATGCACCAAAGAAATCTCTCGTAATTTGTTAGTCTACAAGCTAACTGCAACTTACAAAGACTTAAAGCTAAGCAGTTTATGCAAAATTTAGGTAGGGGGCTGCATATTAGAAGTCATATAAGTGAAACCAAACACACTGGACACATGAAGGATTAATATGGAGAACAAATTGGTGTTAAACCCTGAAATAATGCTCTGACTGTTTGACTGGCACAAATCAATAAAATACCACAAATTCATCAGTCAAAGTTTGCACTGTAGAAACAGTATGGGCTCCAGAATGAAAGTCTAACAGATATCCAAAGATACCAGTTTCTTGCATCCAAGCAGCATCTGAACTCGTAATACTAACTTAAACATACATATTGCCTGAAGCTGAACTGAAAGGGAATGAGACAGTACAACTGAAATATGTCTTTATTTCTAAGTAAATTCCCCTAAATTTGATTTTGCAGAACTGATTCCTTTCAAATATAGAGAAAGCTTAGCTTAATCATCAATGCAGGTTGTTAAACAAAGGGACCAGGCTATAACCTGCAATGTCTATATTGTCTTATTGCAGTGATATGAAAACATTTCTTGACAAGAAACAAGGAAAACGTGCTGCAGTGCAAGATTCTTTAAAATTCCTTGTAATGCAGCACATTTTACAAATTCAGAAACAGCTCCACAGAACATATTTGAAAAATAGGGGACTTAAGTACTCCTGAGAATCATGGTATGTTTCTGAAGAAAAAAGCAATCACATAAAACATATGAACTCTTAAGTGTTTAAGAATTTTTTACCAAAAATAAACAGCTAAATTTTGCATGGTGTAAATTGTGAACAAGAAGTCACATAGAGTGCTGTAATCTGGTACAATTTCCATTGAACTGTTTTTCTTAGAAATCCCTATTTCACCATCTTTATACTGTGACCAGCTAAAGAAACTAACAGTAGACCGACAATGACTGAATTTAAAGTAAAAAAGAAATTGTAATCTGTCCCCTAAATTCCATTAGTTACTATGAACCAGATGTTTGTTTAGAACACAAACTTACACATTAAAGCAAGTATGAGAGTCTTGATAATTTAAGCATATGGCTGAAGGGGGAAATGAGCTAACCCCTTCTTACATTACCTTTTAGTTTTTTTGCCATAGGTAGAACAACGAAAAAAGTTTTAAAACCAAAAGACAATCTTAACATCATGCCATAAGGAAACTTTCAAAAGGTGAAGCAGCCTGGACTGCACTGATCTTTACCCTGAGAGCCACCCTATTGCCACAAGCACTCAACTGCCATGCATCAGACATCACATAAAATGATTAACCCTAAACTTGACCAATGAGTACTGGACCCAATCCTGCCAGGATACTTCAAGTCATCTCCAAACATGTATAAGTTCTAAGAAAGGAAAGAAAACGTTAGACATATTAGAACTTTGGTAACCACGAGAATCTATAACTAAACCCACAGTACGCATGTTAAGCGCTTCCTTCTCACTTCAGCATCACTCTGCCCTTTTCAATTCCAGGACATTGTGAAACTGCTTTTAAGAACATCAAGAGCTAAAAGCGGTGGTAAAAAGCAACGACCGAAGCTAATTAAAAACTTACCTGGTACAATACATAAACTGTTTGACAACACATATGAATGCCATCATATGATGAATGCAAAGCCTTTTTAAATGTTGCTTTTGCCTATCATTTTGGAACTCCTTGAAAGTGTTCACCAAAACTCAAGTTCACATTAACTTTTAAAGGTTCACTCTAGAAAGCTTATAAACCAGAAAAATTCTCCTTAAGAACAAAACTATGCCTGATATTTTTAACTGTGAATGGAAATGGATCAAAAACAGCCTAAAATCAATCTGTGTAGCAGTGGTGGCAAAGTGCTAAATGACCTCTGGGGCATTCTATTGATCAAAATGGATAGTACTGCACCTGTATTTTCAAGTTCAGAAAACATGATCATGAATAGTTTTCTCCAGACTGGACAACATATTAAGGAACATCTTGAATACAGCTAATGTAATATTTTTTCAAATACACATATTGTGTAGGATATGCCCTAGAAATATAGATAATACTTCTTTTGGAATTTCTCTTCCCTCCCTCTGCAAAGTAAAGAACAATTGCAGTGGCAAACTTGGTATGAAAGTTAAAGACTATTTGAGCAAAAAGAAATTATAATAGCAGTAGTCAGCAAGTTATTATTTCACAGGAGCAATCTGGTGAATGGTAGTTATGCACAATCAAATTTCATCTTTTGCAGAGCAAGATACCCTACAGGAAACACACACTAAAAATCTAATTATGTAGTCTATAAGCTAACAATATGCGAGGCGGAAAAACCCAAACCACAACTTTACAGTGGAGTATTTTCTTTTAGCAGCAACATCAACAGTGGAAGAGAGATTCGGGACCTTGCTCCCCAAAGGACTATCTCTGTCCACAACCTATTCCTGATTTAAGATTGCTTGTTACCACCTTCTGTAAGTAAGGAAGCAGGATTGCCGTTTTGTTCAAGGAGGAAAGGCTTTTATTTCCTCCTTCCCATTCAGCAGAATATAATCTGGCCACTTAATTTATTTTTTTTTTTTAATTAAATTACAGGTACTGTTGTAGAAAACACTAGAAATAGAAGTTACATTGATAAAATAGTATTGTCTATATTAAAAGACTTCATATACTACAGTTTCCTTAATACCTGTCAGTGAAAGGGAATGCCTTCTCCGTTCTTTTTTTATTCTTGCGTAAGTAATCACAGTCTATGATAAATGTGTGCCTCAAAGTACATTTATAGATAATCCAAATAAAAGTATCATTACCTCATTCATCTTTGTTCCCTGCAATTTAATAGTATTTCTCTTTCTAATTACGGTACAGTAAGTGGAAAAGACCAAAAAACCAAACCATGACTAGCACCATAGTTTTTCCTGCCTACTAGAATGGACAAATTTTGGGGACAGATACATCTTGTTGTTAAATTATTCTAAGTACAACTGAGGTGAAATACAGTAGGAGTCTGTCAGCATGCAAGGCTATTATGAGATTGCTATAAAATACATTTTTTGAAAAGTCAAACCAAGACCCATTTTTCAGGTCTCATTCATAGAATATCCAAGTATTAAGTGGTCTTTAAAAAAAATATAATTGGCATGCTTCCCTTACACTATGATTAGCATGTAAGTGTTTAAGGGAAATTATATGCTTGGAATAAGTATTTGGAGAAATAGACAACAAATGGAATTTAACATCCTGTCTCAATTAGTGAGCTAAGGACAGAGATTATGCTGGAGGATGTAATTGTACCTTCAAGTTATGATTAGAATGCTATTAGAAAAAAAAATTCTCAAAAATAACTTTAAGAACCTAAATTTTAGAAAACACTTATAGCTTTGAGAAACAATTTGGAATATCTACATACCAAATCATAAGGCTCTTGCCAGTCAAGCTACAAACAACAGGAGGGTTGGTTTCATTGAATTGATAGAGTTAATAATAATCTAGGTTAAAGCCACTGTTATTGTGTACAAAGTACTAGTCATAGTTTACAGAAAATATTCTATTGATGTTCATATTAGAAGCAGAAAATTTTAACTGAGGTGTTAAGTACCACCTGTCTAAAACTGGTTATGTATTTATACAGAAAGGGTATACACAATTGACATTCAAAGCCTGAATTATACAACTGTAGCAACCAACAAAAAAAATTTTAAAACATTTTGAGAAACCCAATCCTAACTTACCAAAGGAGTCCAAAAATGGAAATGTGTCGTAAATAGCAGCATCATGTTTGATCATGCATGCATGACCTTAAAATGCCATCTTATCCACTTCAATACAAAGAAGATTTCTCAAGATATCAAATAATTTTATAAAAAAGGAGTACGTAATTTTTATTCCATTTTTTTTTCACCTATCACACACATACATGTGAGTATATACACATTCCATAGATATACACTTGTTATATATATGTAAATGGAACCACTGAAACAAATAGCACAAAATACTTACATTGTGCTGCCTGAAACAAAGTACAATAAAGATGCGGGGAAATGAGGTTGTCAAGAACTTTGGGACCTTTATATAAAGTCTAGTCCACCATCCTCATCCATCAAGGAAAGTTTAGATTTTTTTTTTCCCCCCTCTCTCCATCAAGCAGCTTTTTCCACCATAGTTTCTTCATAAGCAATGCACAGGGATTACACACAAAAATGTCATCCATATGGAAATCTGACACTGCACAGAAAATAAGATTACTTCTGGCCCCAATCTTGGCCCAAATAATTCTACTGCTGAATTAGGTAAATGCACTGCTCCTCAAACTGTACTAATACTTTATACTTTCACACTGCTTTTCATTCTTGTCGAACTATTGCATTTCTAGACCACTTCTGCTTGTGCTGTAGCTTAATGTAATTAAGTATTTCCCCTGAAAATATATTATTTTCTCAATGCTGTAACACTACTATAGTTACATAAAAGAAAATAAATATTACATATTTGCTTCACTCTCGGCTGCTGAGGGATTGAAGTATTTTCAATATTTTAAAATTATTTTTGTTTATAATCCAGTTTTTCTGTATTTAATATTACACATATTCAGTATTTATACTCACATGATATGGATGGAACTGAATGACAGAACTCCTTTCTTTTCCCTCCAGTTCTGCCACAGAATCCTGATACAACAGTGAGCAAGCAATTTAAACCTATTGTAGACATCTGTTATTTGTACACTGTACTCACTTGCCTAAAATAAAGCAGTTAATTCCCTTCTGTGAAGAGCTGCTCACTTATCTGGAAGAAAAGGGTAAAAGTGTGAAGCACACACCACATAGGAAGCAATATAAATAATTTCATAAAGTACAGAAACATATATAAGAGTGAACAAATATGCCCTAATACTGAAGCTAGTCATTCTGTTCTAAGTCCTTGTAAACCCCGTTTTAAGCAACTGTTCAAATATTTACAAGGAATACTTAGGGGAACACTTAAAACAGATGCATTTATTGTATACTGCAAGCCATATTTATATATATTTATGAGCACATTTGTAGACACCGTTCTCCATTAAGCTGTTGAAGCACCAAAAACATATGGGCAGAGCACAAAGTACTACTACATCACAAAGAAAATAATTTAAAATACACACACATTTACATCACCAAAACTGCCAAAGTTACATTTATGGGCTTTTTTACTCAACTATTAACACACGCCACCCTGAAAAGATAAACACAGTGTTCTTCAGCCAACTCTTCACATCCTGACGTTTGCTTCCGTCACTGGAATTTTCCAACTGTAGTCTAATGTATCTCTCTGGCTAATCATTAGTATAACCTGACAGGCACTACTGAATAGTTCTGCTAACTATTGCTAAGAACATATATTTATTTTTATATTTATAAAGACTGAAACATTGTCTCAAAACAGTGTCACAGGCAAGAGCAGAAGTTATTTGAAGTCTATAATACTTTTTTTATTCATCTTTTAATGTTGAGAAAAAATGCATGTAGGAGAATCATGAAAAAACTCTAAGGCGCTAAAGATTTAGCCTACACATGAATATACAGCAAATTGTATGGACCTTCAAGTTACTTGCAAATGTACATCTGACTCATCAGAAAGGGTGAAGGTTATTATAAAAGAGCCTAGAAAGGGAAATCTGCAGAAAAGCAAGCAGAGGTGCATTATTTAATATTACTGTTTGAAATAACATTATGTACATAAAGCACCAACGTTACACAAGATTCTCAGAGATACAGATGTTAAGTACTTAAAACTATTAACATTGTCAAAAAAAACTAAAGCAAAAAAATATATTGCATTTTAGTAATGACTACTAAAATATTCAATACTTAACACTCAGATGCTACTATTTTTATAAACACTAGCTCATACGTAGTAACGATTCCCTTGCTTTCAATATAAAAACATAAATATAGAAAAAAGGAAAGATTTTTTAGCACGAGCACACAACTTAAATCCAAGACTATGACAGCCAAAGCAGTTTTCTAAAGCCAAAAACGTTGTTCATGTTATTTTTCTTTCAACAAGAAGAAACCTCAGGAGCTAACAAAGTTAGTGAGGTCCATAACATTTAAGGCAGCTCATTTTCAGACTACTGAGACCTAGATATATTGATGAAGAGAAAAAAATGGAATGCTGATGTAATGTTAAATTTTTTCCGGATATCTAGCAGTCTTGTAATTACATTGAATTCATTTCCGTTTGGAAAAAAATACCTCCTCTAAGATAACATTGGAAAAACTCAAATGGCCAACTTAATAAATCATATAAAATTCTGGGATTTGAAAATAAATTAAATACTGGAGAAGAATTCTTATACAAGGCAGTAATAACCTGTTAAATTTCAGAAACCCAAGAGCAATAATTACATATAATTAAATTTCTGACTATTTGGGCACAAAGCTGACATCAATATCTACTCTTCAAAACAGAAAACTAAAGCAGAACAACAATGAAAGACTTAACGATAAGCTACACACTTTGAATTTTAGAGCCCCATTAAAACTTGTTAATAAAACAATTTGAGTAGGCACTTAATCTCAGGAAAACTGTCTAATGGTTTATGAAATTTCTGTTTTTCTAGACAATTTTACTGAGATTCTTCAAGAAAATAAATAGTATAGGTCACTTATAAGAAATAGCAAGAATAATGGATTTTACCTATAAATCAAAATGCTTTGGTGAGTACTTTAATTTATAAGCCTGAGTTCACTCCAGCTGCCAATCAAGACTGGATGGAATGCAGGATCCCCAGCCTCCTCTACTTTGCTTCTAGTACCTCTAACATGAAGACTGTCTCAACCTAAAGATAACAGAGAAACAACAATATTTTAGATGTGATCCTTTGTTTATGAATACGTTTGTGTAACAATACAGAAGCAGAGGTATCAGTTTACAATTTCCTCCTGTGTAAACAGTGAATGCTCAATGCTTGGCCTTCAATTCTTCATACACATTGAATTAGCATGCAGTCATCTACAACATACAATCCAGTTTCAGCATATTATATATTGTTAAAACATGCTAAAACAGCATTATATTTACCAACTGTCAATTTAAGATATAAAACATAAATATTCCTAAACACTGATTTTTAGTATGTCATTGTATTTTTTCTCAGTTTGAATGGAAGATTACTATTTAGATATCAGCTTATGTAACATTCAAGAATCTGAAAGCTATGACTCTTGAATTTGAAAATGACTAACGCTCGAAAGTAAAAATCTGATAGCTGATGTTTATTAGGAGGTTATCTTGCATCTATTTTAGATGTTTAATATACACCAATCTGAACCCAGTATTATGTCAGTTAAATAAACAGCTTCCTTCAAGTCTATGAAACAGCATCACCAATAAAGCTGGCCGGAAACTAATTCAAACCATTACAAAATAGCATTCTCCTCTTACTCTGTATCATTTTTACTGTCATACAATTTTCTTCAAATGATCATCTTCGTGCACATTTTTCTTCAATTATTACAACAAAAGCTCCTTTCAAGTCATATAATGTGATGCTATTTTCTTCTTGGAGCAAGCAGCACCAACTGAAAGTAGCAGTGATACTAAACATAGTCTACAATTGTTATGGAAATATATTTATCTGTATCCTGTTGTCATGGCAGCTAAAGATCAAGGCATACAAGCTACATACAATCATTTATACCGATTTGAAACAACATTTGAAGGAAACATTCAAATGTATAATTTGATAAAAATCAGACTAGTTTCAAAGGCACTGGTTACCCAAGGCATGATTGCGAGACAGTTGTATCTCAATCAATATTTAATTCATAACTTAGATCCTCTAGGTTCTATTAATATCCAGAGTACATCCAATTTAATAGCTCAGGCACTCTCGAACTTCTAGCAATTTTTTTATCCTGGCATTAGGCCAATTTTAGAAGTGTTCCAAACTATACAAAAGGACATTTGCTGACATTCCACATTTGGTTCCTTTTTCTAAGGCAAGGCTGTTTACTTTGGTCTGTTGTTTTGCAGCTGACCAATTTTCTAAAATGGCACACGCATGTGCAAGTTTTACTTCCCTCAACACGAAGCTACTATTCTTTCATGAGTTACATTCAGTTTCCATTTTTAACTCTATAAAAATGAACACTATATCGCAATGTTTTAGGTAGAACACTTCTTTACAAAGAAATTGTCCTTTTTTATACAGGTGTGAAACCATACAGTTTTACTTATGCATATGCTTAACCACTGTTGCTGGAGAAATGCTGAATGCCATGTAACATTTTATTTTAGAATTCTTCACAATAATGAACAATCTCATTACTAGTGCTGTTTTGGAACATAAGCAGAGTCCGATTTTTTTTTAATCTACAGCAAATTTCAGAATAGTGACTACTTGCTTTTGTCCATTTCAGCTTTGTCATATCACTTAAACAGTGGAGAAACAGCTTTCACTACTACTTTGCTTCATTTGAATAGAAATATTTATGGAGTTAAAAAGATAAGGATAGTCTCATATTTTCTTCCATGTTCACCCTTATTATTAGAGGAGAGAAGGAATGAAGGGAAAAGATATCTTAAAAAAAAAAAAATCAAGTAGCATCTTGCCTTGAATTCTTCCCCTCAACCAGTTCTTCCTAGTTCAAAATCTTAAGTATTTCAGCTTGACCTTCTGCCAATATTCCAAGCAAAACGTCTGAAGAAAAATTTGTGATAAAAAGGACAACTGACAGCTTGGATGAGAAACAAATACTTTCACATTTGGGATACACAAGATCCACGGGGAATCAATTCCAGAATGAAACACCCACTACTACAAATGCTTAGCTAGCAGTCAGCTAATATCATAGTAGACAGCAATGAACTCATTCCGCATCATTAAATACCAAATTTCATCTCGACCACCCTAGACTTTGAGCAGAGCAGTCAGACAAGCAGTACTGTAGAAGACCAGAAACAGCAAAAGATTATGATGTTGCATAAAGATGACAATGAGCATGTAAGACGGGCTTGGAACAGCAGAAAAAATTGCATAAGGGGAAAAAAAAAAAAAGAGAGAGAGCTGGTAACAGACAGAAATCACAGGAAGCAAAGAAAACATTAGTCCTGAGAGACATTTTGATAGCAGAGGAACACCCTCAACAACACAGGAAGAGAAGTTTATAGAAATAACATAAGAGATAGAAGGTAGTGTTGGAGAAAGAAGTAGTTCTGGTCTTGAAGGCACAAAACTAAAAAGCCAACAGAAATCACTTCAAGACTGCATTTTCAAGACCGCAATTCTATACACATACTCTCTCAAAAGATATTTATGCATATATGCAGAGAAATACCTTAACTTTATGTTCTGGCTTTATTTTTCAAAGATTTTGTGTCTTAGGATTTTGAGAGTCTTCCATTAAAAAGTCAGTATTTTAATCAACAAATACAAGAACTACTAAGTTCTTGACCAGAGGAAAAATCTTAAACCTGTGCATAGAATGCGCAGATTTATTTGACTTTTTTCCTCAATTCTATCTATTGATAGCAATTTTTCATGCAAAGTGATTTCAAGTGCAATGCACAGAAGCCCAGAGCCTTCACTGCTTAGTTTAGGTTTTTATCTCCACAATTTGCTGTGCTACCTCTTTGACCACTAACAAATCCCCCTTCAAAATGTCCATTTCCAATCTTGGTCTTATCCCCTCTACTTTTGTGTAGAGTGCTCTTTCTGTGGAAGCTATCTGACCTTTTTTCAAATGACCAACTCAATGACTTAAAGTTCCTTGTTAAGTCTCCACATTAGCTGCCTACCTCGGAGGGGGGTAGGGGGAATATCCCTGATAACTAGTTAGCCACTTCTCCCACCACAGTAAGTGCTTTTCTGTTGTTTTATAATAATGCAAGTTATCTACTATGTAAAATGAAAAGTTATGATACATGATAAAGTGGAAGGGAACAATAAAAATATTGGCAGTTCTTACAGCCAAATTGCAATCCATTAAGTTGCACAGATTCCTAAACTAACTTTAAGATTAAAAAAAGTGATCTCACCAACAGTTACTCTTATTTGGCACTCTGATTTCCTATATTAAACTAACTCCTTAGGGCCACTAATAAATTAGAAATTATTTTTACTTTATTATGACTATTATGTCATTATCTAAATCAGAAATTGTGGTATTACCACAACATGCTTTCCACATACTTGCATTAGAATGGCATTAACACTTGAATTAAGTCTACTTGTCACTGTGACCACATCTAATAATTGGAAAGACATTATAGTTAGTTGATCATAAGATCATATTCAAATCATTTTAGAACTGTTAACGCAAACTGTGATGAATCAAAATGGCAATGCAACAAGTTCCACACTGCGTGCAGGTAAGCTGAAACTGTTTTGGCATTGTAATATGAGCTACTAATGGTGTGGTAACAGAATCACATTAGAGTCTGTTCTACCTCTAAATCCTTCTGCCATGATAATTTTGCATCATAATAGCATTATGACACAGTTGCAGCATAGTCTCCCTTAAAATGGGATGGAATCATTTTTCCATAACACAATACCATAAGTTAATATATGCACTGTACTAAATAGGATAAAGTACAGTATATTAGCACATTCAAAAAAAAAAAGCAAAGTTTGCAACATTTTGCAACAAAACTAGCTTGGATGTCCAAGGAGGTTAAATGTGCTAGCACTAAATTCTACCTCTGCTAGGAAATTATCTTCCTCCAAGAAGTTGGCTAATCAATGACAGGAACAGACAGACTGCAAGTCTAAACCAATTTAAGATACTCTACATTTGTTTTTTCTAAAACTGTGGTCAGCAGTGCTCTGGCAAAACATACAAAGGCAGCTGTATGAAAAGATTATGAAAGAACACCTGATTTGAATCCACTTGACATTATGATAATGCCTGAGTGCTATTTGGACAGCCTCAGAAACCTCTGCTGATTAATTCCGGCCATTTAAACTAGTCCAGGATCTACTAAAATCTGCCCTGACTGAATTTGCTAGTTGACTTAGGCATATTCTCTCCACTCCTCTCTAGATCTGTAGAATGCATTCATCTGGTAAGGTGAGGTTTGACAATATTTAAAAGCCCTGAGCAACAAGGAAAATTACATAAGTTCTATTGCCTACCTGTATTCTGGGAGTTTCTACTCAGCCTAGCTGCTTTTGAGGCCAATAAAGAAATCTCCCGAAAGGTTTGGGTTTTTTTTTTCCCTTGACATTACTTACCTAACACTCAATTTTTGAGCTGTCTTTTTTTTTCTACTGCAGCCTCGCTGCTGCAGACTTCAGAAACCATGAGTCAGCAAGCAGCAGGAATAAGCTGTTCCGTAAGAGAAAATAAGGCAGGAGGCAAGCATGTCAGCAAGGCAGGCACAGGGCAGTGTCCTCACCAGCAAAGGATGCAATCCACAGTAGCCAAAAACAAGAGCAGAGCAAGTCTGGTGACAGTAACCGGGGTCAGACAGCAGTTCAGGGTGCCAGAAAAGTCATAGCAATGAGGCAGTCTGAGGCTAAGCCAGTGACTCAGGGTTAGGTCTGCTAAACAGGTACAGGCATAGCTGCAGTGCAGCCGGGGCCAAGAACAAGGGCAAAGGCCTGAATCTAAGTGCTGCTTCTGAGCTCGAGGATGCAGATCCCAATAAGGCTTTACACAACTCTTGCTAACACAGCAGTCTGATCTGAGGCCAGAAAACTGCACTGCATCAGATCTGGCCTCAAGCACATACAGCTAAACCTATGTGATAGGTGGGGGTGTTCAGGGCTCACCTATAGGAAAATATGGGTATAGAACAATACGGGTTGTAGCTGTTTTAAGTAACAAGTGGTGTTCCCCAGGGGTCAGTACTGAGTCCAGTCCTGTTCAATATATTAACCAGTGACCTGGATGAAAGGATAGAGTGTGCCCTCAGCAAGTTTGCTGGGGGCACAAAACTGGGAGCAGTGGCGGAGTACTGTATCTAGTTCTGGGCTCCCCGGTTCAAGAAGGACAGGGAGCTGCTGGAGAGGGTACAGCAAAGGGTTACGAAGATGATCAGGGGACTGGAACATCTTCCTTATGAGGAAAGGCTGAGGGACTTGGGTCTTCTTAGTCTGGAGAAAAGACTGAGGAGGGGATCTTATTAATGCTTATAAATACTTAAGGGGTGGGTGCCAGGAGGATGGGGCCAGTCTTTTTTCAGTGGTGCGCAGTGACAGGACAAGAGGTAACAGGCACAAACTTGGTGATAAGAAGTTCCACCTAAACAAGAAGAGGAACTTCTCTACTTTGAGGGTGGCAGAGCACGGGAACAAGCTGCCCAGAGAGGCTGTGGAGTCTCTTTCTCCGGAGATACTCAAAACTTGCCTGGACACATTCCTGTGCAATCTGCTCTAGGTGAACCTGCTCTGGCAGGGGGGTTGTACTAGATGATCTCCAGAGGCCCCTTCCACCCCTAGCATTCCTGTGATTTCTTTTGTTACTTCATTATTACACTGGAGACTAATCAGATCTTACATCTAGTTCTAGAGCATTACAAAAACTCTACAATTAAAGAAACTTTAAAAGACAGTCTTCCCATCTGAATTTAGTAAAAGAGTAGAAAGACGGTACTAATGACTAAGCTGCAGAATGGAAACAGAGAATGATAATCAAAGTGCAAACCACGGGATTAAGCCTGACATTAAACATATAGAAAAAAATCTGTACACTTAAAAGACCAGCCAAAAGTCTGGCCTCAATTATTCAAATATAAGCACTTTAAGGCCTTTTATCCATACAATTTGCTTCATTCAGTTTTGGTAATCACTATTGTTAAGTCCATTAAACTGCAGTAATCTCCCCACTGAACAGACTTTCCATTAAAAGGCTAATAAAGGTCATGTAAGTTTACTCCAAAACATTACATTCTTTCTGTAACAACAACAAAAGGCAAAATGCCGATCATATGAAAACAATCCCTCACATCAACAATAAATAAATGTGTTTAAAGTGTACAAAAGATAAAAATTAATTTTGGAGTGATCGATTCCTACATTTAAATGAATACAATTATGTAATCATTAAGTTACTTAATGGATTTCATTAGGCTTATTTCTGGGTTTGATGCAATTTTTCTCTCCAATTAACTCAGCTGTTAACATTAATTTTATATTACTAGCAAAAGTAAATAATCAGAGCCAAGATACACACTACTTAGGTTCACATAAAACCACACAGCATTGAAACTGATGATTTCTTCCTCAGCATGAATACAGATTCACTATGTCCATACAACAATAACAAGCACAGTCCTATAAAATAGCTTTGTTTTCACATTGTTTAAATGGAGTCTAATATTATGCCATTTAGCTAGAGTTGTCTTACAGTTTCAGTGTACTTCAGTCACATCATTTTAACATCTTGCTTTCAGGCATGAAAATAATAGATGGATGCCATATAGTTGATAAATCTGTAAACATTCATGCTCTATTTTTCACTGGTATTAATCTGTAACGCAACTCTTAAAAATAACATGTTCTCCCAAGTCTCACCCCTATCCTATTGTTTTGCTTGATACTAAAGTAAGATTTACCAAGGAGATGCAAACTAAGGCAGCATTAGTAAAAAAAAGTGAGATGTCTTGCTCCTGGGGGGAAAAAAGTAACCATTACAATTATGAGTTTCTGGAAGAATTATGTAAATCTATACCTAGCACAAAAAATTTCTATTTCTACCACCACATTATCTGTTGTATGAGAGAGACGGAATAAAGATTTTCTGAAACCTTCAAAATCAAATAAGACAGAACCAGAATCACTTTGTCACCTAAACTCTACTTATAAACTTGGAGATGTTATCTGAAGTTTGCTAGGAAATACATATTAGATCCACTAACAGGTCAAGTTCTCTACAGTAAAGAATCAACTTCAGCAGAACACAAAATTTAAAAGACATTTCTCATATGTAAATTTCAGATAAATGTTACTGCTGCAGACAGCCTGCCTGTTACACACTTGCTTCATCTCTTGTCTATTAAAAGAAATTACCCCTGGCTTCTGAGTCACCTGTGAACAGTAGTATACCACCACCAGAAAAGCAAGATTTTTCTCTTCCAAAACCTCAATTTGGACCAAAACAAACTACGCAGAGAGTCACAAAACTCAAGCTGAAAACTGTCAACAATGATTTTGCTCTACAACAGCCTGATGCTGTACGGCTCTGAGCACCTTCAACCTTCATTCAAATCCAGAAAGATCAGTGCTAAAGCATTACGTTAAAGTGTTAGGTGTAGGATAAAAAATTAAGATTGCTTAACAATGGATGTCTTATCCACAGGGAAGACAAATACTACTTGATTCAGGTTATTTTACCCTACATCTTACTTGCCCCTAAAAACATTAAATAAAATTTAAAAACCCTGAAGATGCTGTCTTATCTGACATTCAGTGCCTTGTGATGAGACAGGTATTTGTACTATATGGAGCCATTTGATTTTTTAGTTGCTCTTTCCACAGGAGTGTCAAATACTACCTGTCCTGGTTTGAAATAACCCTCATAGGTAAACAAGGCACAGATAAAACATTTTATTAACATCTGCCGCATCGGGGAAAAAATTAATTCCTGCTATTTTAGAACGATGTTGTTTTGGGTCTTTGGGATCTATTTTCCAGCTAGGATTTATAAACCATCAGGAAGATACAGCTAGTACTATAGAACATGGAAGGTGAGGAAAATAAAAGGGAAATTATATTGAAATATATCAAAAGCTACCCCAATATACAGATCTAACCTTTGCATGCATCAATTTCATATTAATGTAATTCTCCTAGCAGGGTTCAAAATCATCAGTTTAGAGCTGTATGAATGTACCTTTTTGCAAAATATTGGGTTGCACAAATTTAATTTCATACCTGAAGATGCTAGGAAACTAGTGTCTACTATTGTAGTTGACCTGAATAGCACAAACATGAGATTACTAATACAAGTTGAGGTTGGGTTGGTGGGGGTTTTTTTGGTCTGTTTTTTTTTTTTTTTACTTTAAGGGTTGTTCTGCATTGAGGGTGTCTTGTTTGGTTGGCTGGGGGAGTGGTTGAGTTTTGGTTTTGTTTGGGGGGTTTTTACTGTTATTTTGAGATTTGTTTTGGTTGTGGGTTTGTTTTTTTTTTTTAATTTGTTCCTGCTGCTTAATTGAACAAATATAACCTAGAAGGACAGTGCAGTTTAACAGTGCTGTAATCTACATTCAGGCACCATGACCAAGCTTCTTGAAATGCTAGTCATGCTCACATTGCCAGATTAACATTGCCATTAGAGATAATTTCTCTAAAGACAGTTCAGTTTAGGAAGACAACCAGATATAAGAAGGTCATAATCTCCATTTTATCTTTTATTTTTCCTCACTGTCACTAGATCCAATTCCAAATAGGTACTTAACCCATATTTGCGTGGTCAGAGTTCAATATAGGTACAGTTCAAGTAGAATTTATTTACAGTACCTACATTAGACAAGTTTTGCACAAACTAAACTGGTGACAGAAACCGAGATTTTCTTTCTCAAAAAACAAAACCCAAGACAACTAAAAACTTCACTGTCAGAACTACAGAACATGTCTGGCCACAATATTATTCTTTACAGTCACCTGCTCTGTTGCAGCACCTTGAACCAAACACCTATTGTACTTATCCTCTTTCTAAGTTCCTCAGCCAGACCACCTTACCCACAAAGCACCAGGAAAATCTGCAGTGGCTATCCTCATATAAACTATAAGCTAAACAAAACATAAGTGGTTATCTCATCACAAGCTTGGGGGGAAAACCCCAACAAAAAAGCCCACCAAAAAAGATCCGAAACACCCCCCCACACACACAACCACACTTAGATGGTTAGCTGTCTCTTACCATTGATGCAACTGCCAAACTCTTCTTATGTATCAAGGTACTCCTCAAGAAGTCAAACAAATGTATTCTGCATGCTTCTCCAATACTGTTGTGCTAACACTTGGGAACATCCTGTACTCTTAAATATTTTGCTTCCTTCTTAGATGTTTGACAAACCATCCTTTCTTATGACCAAGGAATCATTTTTCACATCAGCTGTATATATCTGTTTCACCCTAAATTTCTGCTTAAAACGCAGAAAAGAGAGACATAAAAATTTCGCCTTTTTTAAAAGAAAAAAAGAAAGCAGTCTGCAGAAACAGCAGTGACATAGTTCTCCCAGTAAATGCTTCTGCATAACTGGTGCTCATCTGGGCCCATTTGATAACATATGCCTATTCCTTGTAAAACATGAATCCTGCTAGATTTTACTGGATAAAAAGGAGCATTATCACATTCCTTCTGTTCAAATATGTTGCTTAGCTAACAAAGAACAGCAAAATCAATGTAACAAACCTTGCTTAGGATCCCTGTTATATCCTAGTATCAGATGTAACTACAGACAGCTGATCAGTTGCTTTGTTGCTGTAGATACAGGTATTGCCATATAATCAGAGGATGAAAGTTACTACCTATTTTGTCAGTTTATTCTTTACCAGTCACCAAGATTTACCAGCTGTTCTTTTCAAGCAGGAAATAAATATTGTATTTGGTTTACATTTCAGCACAAATACACACACACAAATGTATTCATACATACAAGAACACTGGCTTTGTTGCATGTGTTTACATTCTGTAGTAACACAAACAGCAATACTGTTGAACGAAAACATTCAGTTAAACTATAAATAAAGGATAAACCAAGTAACCTTTACATTTTTCTACTACAGTTCACATGAAATGAGAAAGTAACAATATATTATACTTCACACTCATTCCTTCCATTCATTGAGCTAGAGCACTGCTTATTTAGTTCCCACATAGACAGACTCTTCAAAAGCAACAAATGAAAAGCATTTCAGAGGGAAAACCTCCACTGCATTGTCATCAACTAAAAAAAAACCTTTTTATTTTTTGCTAAACTAGTTTCTGATCTAGTCGCGTTAAAAACATGAATTCTGGGGCCTGATATTGTCAACACCTACATGGAGCTATTGGGAGGGTAATCTGCAAGCTTTCAGCTGTTTGAAGACAGACGCTTAGCAAACAACCACAAAAATGGTACATCTATCACGATATCTATTTCCTTAGTAATCTAGTCTTACATATAGGATAGGCATACATCATGTACCATATCAAAATCATTGAAAAGAAAGAAAAAGCAAGGGAATAGAAAAATCCTAGCTGTCATTAAGAAATCTATTTCTGCATCCTATTACAGCTTAGAGGAACATACTCCATTTATCTCACTAGGAAAGAGGGAAAAAAATGGGGACCAACTTAAAATAAATCTAGAGTTTAGGTTACCCCGTTAAAGCAAAAAAAACCCACCAAACTATTTTGTAGGCAGAAGGGGAAAACCAGAATAGATTTATAGATAGCAAGTATTGGGAAACTGAGGGTTATAAGATCAGATTTTTGACACTTCCTTCCGTGCTCTGCTCTAAAGTAGCTCCCTAATGCTTTAGTTCTTCCATAACGCAAGTAGCAGTTACTGTATTGCATCTACAGAAGCTTAAGAGCCCAATATAATTATGTGGATGATCAGAACACATTATTGTGTACACTGAGAACAAAAACAAACAGCAGAAGCTGAGGAGATGAGAGAAAAGGAGGGAGAGAATAAAGAAGCACATTAGCCATACAAAAGAAATACCTAGAGCAAATAGGTAAATACAACCAGAATCGCCACAGAATCAACCACTAAGGTTGGAAAAGACCTGTAAGATCATCAAGTCCAACCATCAACCCAACACCACCATGCCCACTCAAGCATGTTCCACAATGCCACGTCCACACGGTCCTTGAACACCTCCAGTGATGGTGACTCCACCACCTCCCTGGGCAGCCTCTTCCAGTGTTTCACCACTCTCTCAGTAAGGAAATTTTTCCTAATATCCAGCCTAAACCTCCCCTGGCACAACATGAGGCCATTTCCTCTTGTCCTGTCACTAGTCACTTGGGAGAAGAGACCAACACCCACCTCTCTGCAACCCCCTTTCAGGTAACTGTAGTAAGTCAAAGTTGATGATCATAACTTAAATTGACTATCTTCTCAAGCTCTCCCCAAAATTGTCTTTCAGCTTTCATATATTAAGCGAGTAGTAGTTGCTGTCTTCCCTCTCCTCATTGTTACAGCCCACCTAAAGCATCACCACAATACAGAACGCTCAAGTACGGGGCAGGGGAGGTGGTGAAAATTGAATTTATACCTTGTTTCCCCTTGGGAAGATCATCCACAGGTCCCAGAGATCTGTTAGCATACACTAGCACAATTAAATACAAATCAAGACTTACCTAACCCAGGCACATTTGTCATCACTATTCCATACCTAGTATCTATCCTATATCAACCATTTATTTTAACTGAGGTGAATTGAAAAAAAATTCCTTCCCATGGCACTTTGAGGAAAGAGTGGGTTGGTAGAAACTTGAACAAGAGAAGACATGCTGCTTCTGGTATTATTTCTCATCCTCCCTCTTCTTACTATTTTCAAGAATCAATAGAGGAGGTATATTATATATATGTACATATTTATAAGTGTGTACAGTATCTATTCCCTGTATTATACGTAAAATCCTGCTTTTATGTGTAAAATATTTTAAAACTGAACCTTTAGACTTTTTTTTTTAAAAAAAAGCTCAAGATAGCTTCAGGTGCCAGTTCACAAAATTCAGACTTAAATTCATCCCTGCCACCAGTTTTATAGTTATGAAATCATGACCAGGAATGGTTACAAACATTAGACAGTTAAAACAGCATGTACACGTGTCAAGTGCAAGAGATTTTTGGTATCCATTAAAAATCCATGGACACATTAGCTAATTTGTCAAAACTAGCAAAATCTTTATTGAGTTGCAATGGGTCAGGGGCTAGCTGAAATATTCACTACTTGATTCTGCAGTAGTTTTTATACCCAATCTGACTCTGAAACACTGTGCATGTATAGTATTTAATACAAAACTAAAAAGGAGAATATGTACATCAGCTTTCTCTGGGATTTGCTTACAAAACTGGTTAAAAACCAGGAAAGTACATATTCTGTACCACAGAAATCTCTTCTCTGGCTAACTTCCATAATGTTGCACCTTTTACGTTTTCTTCACTTTAACACGCCGTATTGATTTTGACAAACCTAACATTACACAACATTGCATGATATAGCTTACGGACCCTGGTACGGTATGTCACAATACAAACTGTCGACCAGCACATTTAAAAAGGTACTTTTGCAGAGGTGGTCTGAAAGACTCTGGGCTCAAGGTAACAGCAAGAACTGAGAGGCAGGGGCAGCATGGGACAGGAGAGAAGGGAGTAAGGTATTTCAGAATACTTGAAGACAAGCAAATAAAGTTTCACCTTTACAGTTTTAAGACTCATTAGATCAAAGGGTTTTCTGACATTACTGATTGAACAATGGTACCAGGCAGTTGCCTAGCTTTTAGCTTATTACAGAAGGGGCTGAACAGAAGGCAGAAGTAAATACTGAACTAGATGGATGGTGTACTGATCTATTCAATGATCCAGTGACACGTTAACTTGAATGCCTATATTACGTTTTCAGGGTGTGCGTATAGGAAAGTTGCTCTACATCTGAAAATGGGTAATAATGAAAGTAATCCTGCCTCCCCAACCACCAAGAACAAAACTAGAACACTTCTAGAGAAGGAAAAGTGAGAAACTGCTGCAGTTTTTGCAGTATTAAGTTTGTCTTCAAAGTGTGTTTGTGTTTTGGGGTTTCCCCCTCTTACAACTGAAAGATACTGGAAATGCTCAAAAAGGAAAAGTTGGCTTTGGCTAGATTACTTGGTCACAGCATTTAATTGGCTGGGGGCAGGGGGAAATGTGCTCTTAGGGACCTAAGTTCCTACTGTCAAGAAAAACTCTTGCCTATTTACTTAGTTAGGTAACAGTTGCGAAATTGTTGGAACATCACTATGTATGAATTACAAATATATGCTCACTAATAGAATGACAATGACATTCCCTTTGCATTTAAGTGAAAATATAAACAAACTCAAGAACTCTAATCAAACAAGTACAAAGATGTCATTCACTGCTGCCTCATTAAAGAGAGAGCTTTTAATTAGCACACAATAATAATTTTGTTTCCCCTCCCCCTCTTGTTTTTGTTGCATCAGATTCTACAGAATTACACTGAAACTCATGTTAATGTACTTAAGGTAAAGGAATTTAGAACTGATTTTTTGAAAGGAAGGAGAGCATAGAACAGAAATAGATTTATAGACTCAAATGTTTAAAACTAAGTATGATCAGATACTAACATTTAATACTAATATTTCAACAAACATTTCACATTCTTATGTAAAAGAAAAATACCCTTGTACAGAATATCCTACTCAGCTTGCTTTCAAAGTTATGGAGTAATTTGGAATATTTAACTGTAATTTTCAGTATTCAGCTATCACAAGACTGAGACATAGTCACTCGATGTAGCTATGTAACATGGCATAAACATTTATGCAAGGGTCAGAATAAGCTACAGGATGCTTTTTCTAGTCTTGTACAAAAGATTCAGGTATTGAAAGTCAAATCAAATGCAGTACAAAGATAATGAAGCCTTAGCTTCAAATGAAGAGAGGATGACAAATCTTTTGCAGAAGATTTAGTTCCCTCTGATGAACGTTCAATAGAGCTACAGAGTGTGGGGGACTTAAGGTCAATAACTGGATTTGCTATAGCAGTTTAAAAAATAAAGCAGCTGGGGAAAGTATCAGCAGTCCTTAAACAGATGCCTGCAGAGGTTGTCTCTAGAAAGGACTGTAATGAGTTTACACTCTTACTCCACCTATCTTATCCATAGGGGTAGGCTACTAATGATTGTTTGGTCCTTTTACAGCAGTTAGTGTCTTATGCCTCACTAGATTAGATAAATGAGATAATTAAGGATCATGGGGAAAAGCTTGCTAATGATTAAAGCAGACATTGAACCAGCTTTCTATTTATTCCCCCTTCCATATATTTCAGTTCTACCTGATTTACATCTGCAGTTGCATGTTTGTGAATCATCATATATCAATGAGCAATTTGCCTTCTCTTCAGTTTTAAGGTTTTTCATACACGAGAAATGTAACTAATGCCAGCATACATCGCTTGACAGATATCAGCTATCTGCTCAAATAATGGACAGTAAAACTGATGTTTTAGCGGAAGCATATCTATTTCCCAAATATAAGAGCACCCTAGAGAAACAAACAGGTAGCTATACTGACACACACACACTTACAAATTGTAATGGCTCAAGAGCACCATGAACTAAAACATACTCTCCTTAAGACAGTAAGTTGCTTATACAGTCACAAAAGTCTTTTCTTGTAAATTCTTTTTGTTAACTGAAACAGTGGATGAATTTCTCCTATACATAAAATAGAAGATTATGGGTTTTGAGCGTATGGTCAGGATGTTTTGTTCTCTAGGCAGAATGTATGAAGTTGGGTGACAACTTCATAATAACGGTATCTGTGCAGGCTTTCCAGCTCATTAGCCACTTGAAAGTAATGAACTAGAAAAGGTTTAGGAAGTTAATATTCACATATCTTCAAATTACGTTCCTACTGATTATACATTGAAACAGTGACCACAGAAATGCTTGCAGCTGAAATAATCCTGATAGCAGCTTGGGTTGGGGAGTTCTTTTGGGTTTGGAGTAGGGGTGACAAGGGGAATAGTATAGGTTGATCATAAAAGCTTTAAATCAGAGAGGAAATGAGGAAGAAAACAACTCTATAACATACTGATATAATTGGCAATACTCCAATGGAACCTTTTTGTTCAGAAAAAATTTATATAAGACTACTACTGAAATTTAAAAAGTTTTTAAATGGTTCTACATTTTCTAAATTAAGAGACCATATCTGGTGCTTCAGAATAGCTTTTTGTTTCAAAACATCGCAAGTTAACTTATGTGAGCCATCTGTTCACTCCAGTGCTTTTCCTTTGATTATTATAAAAATCTTAGAAATTTTACCATTTATCCTGAGTTTGGTTTGGAAGTAATTTTATTTGTTCATTGTTATTATTTAAAACACCAAAACGCAAGTCAAAAGCGGGTATCCACCCACCCCCTGAAGTTATCCATATAAGGCATGTCACTAAAAAAAAAAATTATACCAATTCCAGTCATTTGTGACTTTCTGTCATCAAATGTGGTACCAAGTAGACCACTATTTTCTCCCCCTTATGCACTTAATGGAAGTGCTGGCCAATGCGTGAAGGAGTTACTGCTTACACTGTAAGAAGTTCCTTTTTGGTTACACAAGCTTTTATTGAGCGAAGTTAGCCAAACAATAACGTCACCATCGCGCAGTACTGAATGATGAGTACAAATGTGTTTTCTGAACTTCCAGAGCAGTTGTTTTGAATCAAATGCTTATTGTCAATTCCCCCCCCCCCCCCCCCCCGGCATTTTTTTCTGTTTTAAGAAGGTTAAGTGAAGAGAGAACACTACAACTTAAGAAAACTGAACATTACAACTTAAGAATACTGCAATATTCCATCCTAGGCAGAATTTCTTCTTCCTTTGCTACGTATTTATTATAGTTAACTTCCACGTGTGGCAGAAGTTACCGAAGTTCAAAGCAAGCCCATTACTTCTATAGGCTAGTATTTTTTGTCCTACATATACACAGTATTTAGTATCCTAAAAGCACTATATTAGTTTATAAAAAGAAAATCCAATGCAAGAATCAGATCCACCATGAAGTTCAACCTCAACCTATTTCCAATAGCTTTTTTCTGTGCAACTCCATTTTAAAGCCTTACAATATCTGCTCTTTACCCCTTTCTTTGTGCAAAAAAAGGGATCTTCTCATACTTCAACCCAACTCAAAACACTAACTTAAAGCCTGACTCATGTCCAAGCCCAAAAAGAAAATTGCATTACAGGGAAATACAAACCTTAGCTGTGATCAGCTGACTTCTTTCTGTCTTTGTACCCTAACAACTTTCAAGGAGGAACTGAAGCAAGCTATGGCCTTCTCTGTTTATGGTTTAGCAAAAAGTTTACTCCTGCTATAAGAGAAAAGTTTATCATTCCCACTCTTCCTTCCCTTTCAGAAGTCCCTCCCAACTATTCCATAAAAATGCTAACAAGGCATGTATTGAAGGAGAAAGCAAACAGTCCAAGATTAATTTCAAGTATTGGAGTCTGATAAATGTTTAGATAGTATTCTCTTTGGTATGCAAATCTATTCTTCCGACTTCTTCTTAAGTCTTTAACACTTCGAAATATTAGAAAGGCTAAATGTGGAGGCTTACCAATACAAGCAGTAGCATCCCTTATAAGGAAACTTCAGTATGATCAAAATGGAAGTTTGCTTAAAAAAAGTGTCCATTTAAAGCTCTGGAAACACTCAAAGATTTTAAAATCCCTAACAGAATTACTCATTTTTATTCCCTCCCCCCCACCTGACCTCATTTAGCACAGCAGAAGCCTGCTTTTCCTCATCTATTAAGACTTCAATAAAATCATTCATTTACAGTTAACTGCAACAGTATTCACATTTAGACCTGAATATTAATTGACTGATAATGAGATGATAATGCTGCTTTTCTCTGCAGGTATACCAATCAATTTCAATGAAACTGAAGAAGTAGTTTCCCTTACTGCATTTAAAATTAAAAAGTGATTTATATTTTCTAATAAAGTGCTTTTCATTGATCTCCTTCTGAAAAAAGTATGGTTTCACTTGCACCTTTTTAAATTATAATAGTTCCGTTTGTATAGGAATGATTTTCTAATATTATTTTGGCTCCATTTGATGATTAGCTTTAATGATTGATGATTACCTTTAATATGGCTTTTCAGAATTAAAAAACCCTGCAAAGAATTTCTAACTTAAAATAAACTTGAAAATTTCTAGTCAGAATGAACCTTTTTGAAGACACAAAAAAGTATCAGAATAATTTTTAAGCAAATATGTGTCTTGACTTCTCCATTTGTACAAATGGTTTGCTATTACTGTTAGTCAATGTAGCTCACAGGTTAATATATTAAGACTTTTGCCAGCCATCAGTAACAAAATCCAGCTTGCAGCAATTCAAAGTACCATTATCTATTGAAATCTTCTAGCAGATGCTTGAACTAACAGAGCAATTAGATTTCACTTCAAAATTATTGTCTTTCAAGTGATAATAATTAAGGAACAATGAAAAGAACGCTGTATTCTGAACATGTGTTCAAACATCAGACTCAGTGTAGGGACCAGGAAAATTGGGTGCAGATTGTTTGCTTCAGTATCAGGAGACCACAAGAAGAATGAAAATATGGGATATGGGATAAAATACATATAAATGTAGATATAAATATTGCTATACACTTGGAGAAACAGCACAGAAGCTTAGCCCCAACTCCTATGAGCTCCGGAGGTCTGACACCTTACTGAGCACAGGTGCTTAACCAAGTTGGCACCTATGATACGTGCAAAAAACATTGGTACTTGATTAAAAAATTGAAATCAATGTTTAATATTTCAGTATCTGTAGAACAGTGTTGTGGATTATAGAGAGTGATCTGAAATAGGCAGAGGAGCAGCCATGTTTTCTTAGCTGAATGAGAAGCCAAAACTGAGGATATCAATCTTCAACATTCTCAGTGACTAATCACCACATAACTAACTACTATTGAAACTGGAAGTGACGATCAACTCCACTGCAATCTTACAAATTTTTTCAGAGCAGTAAAGACTGCACTTGAAGAATCACCCAGTATCTTAACATTTTAGACACCAGAAGAGTCCTAGATGTAAGCTATGGATCTGCAAGTAACTGTCATCCCAAAAGGAGGATCTCTTATCAAAATACATATTTAACACATGACCAGGTTGAGTAAAAGCATTAAAAGCAAACAAGCAAATAATGCTCAATTATAACATTTATTTTACCAGAGGATTTAAGCCTATCCAGATGGGCTCTGATGCCAGGACTGCAGACAGCAACCATCGCAGTACAAGCCAAAGTGAAAAACACACAAGCCAAGAGATTGCATTGTTCTGATATATATATATACAGTAAGATGGCGTCTGACAGATACGGAGGGAGAGTCAACACAAGCTCTGGAAAGTTTAAATAAACCGGACCAGGGCTAGCAAGGTGACTCCAGGACAGATCAGGAACCAGGAGTAGACAGCTACAGAGACAAAAATGATGCCAGGACTCAGGAGTTAAGATCCTAAAGCATAGTCTTAGTGAAGAACACATATGCCAGTGAGACATAGTACTCAAAGTCTTAGATAGGCTTCTCTCAAAGGTTCTGCTCAGAATAATTTCCCATCACAGCAGGGCCTAGGAATTTAGCCAGATAAAGTACTACAAATACTTGCTGTTTATCTAAGACATTTTTGGTAGATAATCTAGAATAAATTCATCAGAAAGCAGCAATTTTGGCTTGCAGAAGCTACAGAAGTTCAGTGGATCAAAGCACCAAGTATTTCAGAAAGCAGCATTTACTATGACAGCCTTTAAGTAGACTCTTTCATATACTTTGTAAATGACAAAAACAAATACTCTTTTTAATTTGAGATCACTTCTACTTACTGCAGAATTGCACAACAAATACAAGAAACAGCTTTCAGTCAGAAAATCTGCTTTCAAGGATCCGTCACTTTTGGAGTTTTCTAGAGCTACATGCATAGACTCATGAATAAAACATAATTAATTTTCCTCTGTTATAAACATTTCATTTGACCAATTTAGCTTCTTAATGGTATCACCTAGCCATACCTAGCTCCGTACATTGAAAAGTAATTTTCTTACTGCACCTTAAGAGTGAAATACATTTAAATTAGAATAGATTTTAAATCTACTCTGTTCAATGGTAGACCTAAAGTTGTTTGTTTCCAATTTGTTAAGAATCATAATCTAAAGACAGCAAGCCTAAACTCATGATGATTTTTAACTGTACTTCAAGAACATTTTCTTCAAGTATTTCAAATGTGGAGTACACAGCAGTTCAAGACATTCACTATAATAAAAATCTTACATCTCCAGCATTATTCTGAACTTACCCCAGAGTGCTACCATCACATTTCTGTAGAGCAAAGCAAAACGATGTTTTTCAGCCACTGAAAAACAAAAAAATTGTAAGTTTCAAAGTAACCACAGTTTAGAGGCAGCACGTGTTTCCTCAGAGGTCTCCCAACAGGATCCTCTATCAAGCCACTGACCTTATCTTTCACTACTGCTTAACTTCAATTTTAGAAGTAATTTGTAGCATTTTGGAGTCATAATTGACACAACAGCAAAAGAAGTTTTAAAGTTTTACTTAAGAGCTTGACAGAATGGAGGCACACGAAAAATACTCTGGCTCTAAAAACAGCCTCCAGAACTTAGTGCTACAGGTGGCCAAATGTGGCCAATAGACACTGGTTACACAACAGCAACAGAAAATACTTTAGAACATAATACCTTTTTTTCAACTAGTGCTTAAGTGTTCAATTTGTAACAGTGACAAAAATTTAGATCAAAGCCTTGATAGTTAAAAAACGTATAGCCTTTCCAATTGATAGATTTAAGAGAGCATGCAAGATTAGTGTCTTGCATTCCCCCCTATTGGTCATGCGCAAAGATTATGTACCCACACCCCTTAACACAACTTATAGTCTCGTAATCCCTTTTACAGCATTGCCCTCTAGTGGGTTTTGTCTGCAGATACTTTCTTAAATAGTAGCTCAATTCCTTTGCTTCAGCAATTTAGTACTTCTGGAGAAAATTTAATGTATCTCACCAAGTATTTTTGTACGCACTAAGTGTTCTACAGCTATGAGAGGAGAAAAAGGATATACAAATAAGGTCTCACTTCATCTAACCCAACCTTCTTGGCATTTCAGTTAATTATAAAAAGTATTTTTAATTGCAGATGGGAAGGGCTGTTAATTCCAAAAAAGCCTAGTGCACAGGTCTCGCCACAAATTCCAGTTCAGACTACTGATTTACCTCTGTCACTCCATATTTTTGCTAAGGTAGAGAATAAGACACAACACATACATGAAATTTTGTTGGAAACTTACGTGACAAGTTGCATTTAATTTTTCCATGGAATAGAGCACTTTTGATTAAAAAAGTAATTTTTTTATTCATCTATGTATAAATTTATATATATAGACACACACTCTTAAGCATTCAAGATAGAGGTAATTCTTGAGAAACATTAGTGGTTATTAAAAGCAGTTTTGGGGGGAAAAAACCCACAAACACGAGTCTCACTACATTCAACAAAGTCACAAAAACAGTACCCTCAAGTACTTCAGTCATCAGCATAAAGCCTTCCAGGTCCCTAAGGCACTCCATTAAGGATGACTGGATGTAGATGAGGAAAAAAACAAGTATGTTTCAGGAGGGGTTGTTTGTTTGGTTTTTTAAAAATAACAAACTAGGCACTACCAGGATTCAGCAATATTTAAGTTAATTACTCAATAGTTATGCAGCAACTCTTGCACAGGCAACAGTTTTCCTCCTTCTTTGAATAAAACATAATATACCAACTGTTTTTCCTCCCAAAGACAGACACAGAAGTAACAAGGAAAGAAGAAAGCTGAAGATAAGGACATAAAACAGCTCCCAGGACACAAAGATAAGACTACAGAACAGGGGGATGGGAAGGGAAAAGTGCAAGCAAAAAAACCCCAATAAAATCCCTGATGTTTGGAGATCGAATACTCTCATACCATAGTAAGACTTAAGACAGTGTGTGCCTACCACATCGTTTTCCATTCCTGCACTGTTTGTGATGTATCATGGTACAATACACGACCTTTGAGCTAGCCCTCCACATTATTAGTTAGCAAGACACAGCTCACTAGCCCTGTCCAGGGCTCCACAACACTACACTACATGTGGATCCAACAGAGCCATATTTTAAAAATCCTTTTAGGTATGAACAAACTGATCTGCATCTCCATCTCCCTCTGTAGCAGTATCTTATTATAGTTAATCTGTCACAACAGCCTAGATGCAAAACCCCTAGCTCTGAAGAGCAGTACCTCTGACAAGTGCACAGATTAGCTGTGCCACAGAGAAAGATGTCATGAAGAATGCAGTAGGACAGAATAATAGATAACCCCTTTTTTGTGGGGAAAGGAAGAGACTGTTGAAGATGCCAGAAGTCTTTGAGTTGAAGGAAGCCAAGAAGCAGCTCACAGGATTACCTCTTGGCAAAAAGAAAAGGAACAAGGAACTTGCGTGCAATGTCTAAAAGAAACTACAGGACATTCAGTACCCACTAGCTTAAAATCTTAAGCCATCATTACTTAACTTCCAGGATATGAGAACATCAACATATCAGAAAAAAATAATTTGCTTAGAACAATGTAAGTTATTTTCTTACTATAAATACACTATAAACAACTAGTAAGTTCTGTGACTTCAAGCCTGTATCACCAAGTGCTAAGTAACTATCCAGGCAATGCCTTAAGCTAAGTACTTGAGGATCAAGTCCCATTTTAAAAATTCACGTTAGAACTGCCAGCTGTATAGTGCAAGAACTAAACTGGTAGTCAAAATGGCAAGTAGTACAATTTTTCCTGCAACTTTCTCCTCCCACAAGGGAGTGGAGCTGTAAATACACTAAGAAATCCCACACTGGGTCTCCAGAAAAAGGGAAGCACACCAAGTTTTTCTATATGACCAACTATGGGTACCTCAGGCCCCAAACTACCACTAAGAACTCGGGATCCTGTTCACAAGAGAAAGAAAGAGTGTATACATACCACATATACCATCAGTAGCAACAGGCAGCTATTAGCAGTGGCCACTTCCAGTTCTCAGCCAGGCTGCACACAACTTTGAAACAGTCTGGGTGACACCAATCACTTCGATGAGGAATACCTGCACCACTTGTTAAACATCTCAAACTATTTGTCCAATATCAACCTGAAATAAGATACCAGCCACCCCACCAAATCTAACAGTTAAGACAGCTATTCAGTGACAGAGTAATTCCTGCTATACATTTCTGGATTCAACTCCCATGAGCTTCAGGTTGCTAAGTATAAAGAAGTACAAGCACAGCTACCCTATCTGTTTGCCTATTCACTGGGAGTAAAATTATGCCTAGGTTGTTCCAGTTAAACTCTCAGTTTGCACAGAGATAGCAGCTCTATTTCATACTCCTAAGTAAACATCATCAGCATTTAAAACACGAGATGCTAATGCAGACATACAAAATCACCAACCAACATGTATTTGGCTAAAGAGAGGCTCTAAATCTGTGAACTATGGCTTAATTCTGACAAGTGTTGGACATTTATTTGGAAGTGCCAGCCACCTTTAACTTCTGCTTTCTTCACTGGGTCTTGAGGGTATAATAACACCAAACAAAATATCACAGCAAGTAGTAACAGACCTGATCTCTCTTTCCTACTCATCCATCCCTCAACGCAAATTGACGTAGGTCCAATAGGTGCACTAAAGAAAATGCCATTTACTGAACTCAGACTGCTTACTGGACTTGAAACTCCACGTTAGTGAGATATCCAACATAGCAAGAAACAGACCCTTTGAAGAAATATATCTTCTACTCTTCCTTCTCTACCCAAAAGTTAATTTTGTCCTTTACAGGTATAACATAACATGACAGTTAATTGTATGAGGTTTAGATACATGAATAAGAAACAGAAATACTACTCTGTCTAAACACAAACGAGTGACACATAGCTCAAGTATTTCAAAGTATTTGATTGAGGAAAACCAGTGTTTTCATCTACAGGATTTTACTTGTCAGTTGACTTAACCTAATGAATGATTTTTCACCCCCAAATTGATACTTCAAGGATTCAAGAACAAGAGAGGGGGGCACACCCCAAAAAAAACAACCCAACAGTTGATAAATGACACAACCTCTAGTCTTTAGTAACCTCCCCACTCCCCAGCCAAATTAACCTGTCTTTCAATAATCAGACTTCGTCCTCTACTCAGTTTGAGGCAATAAACCACCATCCCTCAGAATTAACTTATCCTCTGATATTTAAGCAGATAACCAAGCACATTGTGTGTATGCCCATGACTAAACTAGAACTTCTTCAGAAATCAGAAGCAGCTTGATATTCCTCTCCAACTCACTATACTTTTGAATCAATTCCTTTACAGGCTTGCTACATTAGTTCAAAGCAATTAAGATAGTTCTACCTCATTCTGGCCTATCTACCAGACACCAGGCTCAGATTATTAATAGGCTAACCAAATAATTTTAAGAGCTGCCATATTTATAAAAACAGGGTTCTCAAATATATTTTCTTGTTCTTGAGTTGTTATATATAGTTATCAAAAAACCCAGAAGGTCAGTGCTATTATAAAGCAATCATTCAGCTCTATAAATACATCAGTTATCTACAGTTACAAGCTCTGTTTATGTGTGTGTTTTATACCTCCATTAAAGAAATACACACCATTTAACATTTTACAGACATACAATTCAAATTTCACCTTCTCAAAATGAACATATATACGCATTATTCACAAGCCCTTTATGAACAAGCTTTAAGAACTGTCAGACTCTTTAACAGAGGAAACAGTTAGAAGCATAGGCTAGTCCACAAAAATCTACACCTAGCAGCATGTCTTGGCATACGTAGATCTTCTAGTGCAAATGTTAATAACAGAAGGAACCAAATATGTAACAGGTAAATTTTAGCCAGATTCCCTCAACCTAAAATACAAGTGATATAGGCCTTGTTAGGACAGTAATTTACTTTAGCTATGTCTTTAAGCACAGAACTGTGGAGAAATTGTTGCAAGTCTTTGCATCAAGAGGAATCAAGATGGATTATAACCAGGATTTTAACTGCTACAATAGAGTTTGTTACAATAAAATACATTGGAGTTAGACAGTAAATATGAAGACGAGTCAATGGATCAACTTTTACAGTTGAGAATAGACAGAACTTAATATGTACTTCCGTTTTTAAATACTAAACTAGATTTTTGTGAGATGTTTCTTAGATAATACTTTCAGATTATTCAACAAATATAATTGCTATTTATACTTAGAATTCATTGCAATAGAAACTGTTTGAGTCAGAGAATTAAAACAGATACATACACATAGTAGGTTTTGTTTTACATATCAGTCAATGCCCAAGATTTAGGACTTGATTGATTTCTGTGAAATTACTTCAGATTCAGCACAAGTTTCCAGAAGGCTATGTTGATGGCAGGGCTTCTCATGCAACATACATAGTTGTTCTTGGGTATTCATGCAGGGAATTCATCAGCTTAGATGGCAATCTCACACCAGTGTCTGTAAACGCAGACTTCCTTAAGATCCAATTGAAACTTGCCTTTAACTCCACAGTCTGTCAGTAACACAAAGATCAATCCCTCCACGCGCAAAATGCCAATAAACAAGTTGCTTACTTCATAGTTACACAGCCTGTATTTGGAGCACATCAATATCCAATTTCAGCTTGTTCTGTCACACGCACTGTCCCTTATAGCTAAATTCTGGATAGCATTGGCAGTTGTTTCTGTGCCAGGGTCTTCATTTTTTCTTTCTTCCTCAGGCTGTCCTCCAGGCTTCTGGACAGATTCTACAACTGCTGTGCTCTTACTGGTAGTGCAGCCCATTTTGGTCTTAAACAGTCATTGAAAGGATTTTTCTCTTTTTTTGTAGATGTCTCTAGAAGGCTCCCTGCATTGCAGGAATGAAGAAGGAGGAAAGAAACTCCAAGCTAAATAGCCTTCCCTATTGTATTGTTAAGAGCAAGTATGTTTGGTTTCTGTGACAACCCACTGATCCTGCCAATCAAGTACTGGCTAATAAAGAGCTATGGTTTACTGCAGCCAGCAAAAGGCAAATTTTCAGACTAGGAAACTGTTCTTCATTAGTATTTTTTCCTAACAGAGTAACTCACAGTTGCCTTGCCCAAGGAAGTCTGCTTTATTTTAACTTTTAAACATTCTAAAGCTCAGTACTAGGAAACAATGTCTGGTTACAGGGAAAAATCTATGTTGTTAAAGTAGCAAGTCTGTACAATCTTCTAAATATCTTCAGGATCATAATCTATACTACTATATATCTACCAGGTATTTTAAATAAACAGTACCATCTCCATAGTTCTCTTCTTGTTGCTTTAATAGCTTTGAGTCCACAACTTTCCAGTTCCAATGCTAGTTTTAATAGAACTCCTTGATCCATTCTTGAGGGATAAATAGTTTGCTCAACTCGTCTACACAATCCAGTTTCCTCATTTAAGTCATGAAATTATCATTTCATGTTAAACATGACAACTTGTGTAACAAAAAATTGGGCTACTGGCATGCCCTAATGTCTTTCCTGTTCACAAATTAGGCTTCAATTTCAACACAGCTGTGAAGTAACAGTAGCAGAGTGATTACTAAACCCATCACTAAGGTGATTTTATAGAGATTATGTTTTAGCACCATACAACAACTTTTGATTTTCCCAAGCTTACTCATAAAATGTTTGTTTTGTCACTACCAGCCACAAGAAAAAGCCCCAAAAGTAGGGAGACTCATTGCTCAAGATACTAGTCTCTCACAAGTGACATAAGTCCATACGCCAAACCCTCTTAAAATATCAGCTTGAATCTTAGACTTAAATAAAAAAAATACCTCAACACTGGAGTAGCTTCAAGTTTTCAGTTGAAAAGCGAGACTGAATACATACACTCAAAACTCAAGCATGTCAAATAGCACATCTGTACTGGATTCTAAACCAACAAACTGACTCACATTCTAACCCAGCAGACAGAATTTTCTAGAAAGTGGTACACAATGAGTTCACAGTGACTGGCTCATACTATCATTATCCACTACAAACTAACTACAAGCCAGTGGTACACTCATGCACAGTTAGACCTCAATTGTTTGTTCCCCCATGAAAAAAACTCCCTTCTCAAATTTTTAAACAGTTAACTGCAGAGGTATATTTAGCTAAACAAAATATGCCAGTATTTCACAAAACTATACAGTAGAGAAGTGCTCAACAATACTAGATCTTATAGTCATACATGTATCATAAGGGCTTCCACAAATATGTAATTGACTATAGGAAGATCCTCCCTCCCGGCACAGCGCTCAATCAGCAATGCATTCAAGTTGAGCAGCAATTCTCCATAATATGCTCAGGGATCAAGAAAGGACAACCTCTGAATAACTTTGATAATTTTAAGGGACCCATCCATCAAGTCAGAAAAGAAAGAATTTAGGAGGGAAGTTACAGAATCATTTCTATTCCAAGGCTAGAACTAGTTTATCCTCAGCGGATCAAAGCACACGCAGCATCCAGCAGCTCCAGAAAAAAAGAAAAGAGCTGAACAGAAGTATGGGGAAGAACCAGAGGAGAATTATAGCTGTGCTGGAACATTTTGCAATTAATCTCTTACTGTTTTTAAACATAGTCCAGGACCACATTTCCTCTTCCCAGTACAAAAATCAGTGCATTTCAGCCAAACCCTCTAAACCAGTCTGAGTTTCACTTCAGTTCAGTCATCTTAGCTCTTACTGGCAATACTGGAACATCCAACATAAGTGGCTTTTGGGAGTTAGCTTGGCTTAAAGTTACATGTAGTTTGTCAGACTGAGGTCCACACAATTGCAAATGGAACCATACACACACACTACTTTAATGATGAGGTACACATTTAGTAGAGGTGACAAGCACAGGTTAGCTCTATGGTATTAAGTAGGCCCTTAACTTCTAGATCTATTGAAAGCTGCATCAGTAAGCTTCATCACTAGGTGCGAAACTGCCCATTTTTCCTGCATACACTTTAAAACCTTATTAAAAGGTACACTAGGGTGAACTGCCTTAGTGCAAAAGACAGACTGATGTTAATATGGAAGAACAAGTAAACAGGTGCCTCAAAGATGTTCCATGGAAATAAAGAGGGAAACTAATTTTCAGTTCTTTTGAGACAGAGAGTACTGAATTTGCTGCATGATGTTTAAAGTTCTGTGAAGGAAGCGCTCTTTTTGCCCCAAATTAAGGAGGATCACCGATTTGTGCATCTAAAACGAGTCAGAACAGCACCAGACTGAGTTCAACTCCATGACTCCAAATGCTTCCTCAGATTACTGCCTCTGCCCAGTTATCACCAAAGGCAACATCGCTTTCTGCTTTGAGGCTCACATTGTTCTTTTTGTTTTAATAAATGCTATTAAGCAAAAGTTTCTTTTGTTTACATCATTACTACCCTCCATTTTATTCAACTTCTATTAGGAACACCCAGCCAACCAGTTACATCTATGAGCATTGTTAAATAAACAGAGCAGGAAAAACATACTTCATTAAGAAATACCTGAGGAACATACAGGTTTATGTACCATATCTGGTTTAGAAATTTAATTCATACTGCTTTACTCCTGCATTTAATTTTATGTATAGTTTAGATGACAAAGCAACTGTAATCTAGCTAATGAACTTTGGAATTTGTATCTCCCAGAGTAACTTAACCCTTGTTAAGCTTGTTTTTAAAATGTAAGAGAGGAAGATGGAGGCATTCAGACTCTAAAAGGACATGGGCAGTTTTTGGTTTTGTGAGGAAAACCCAAGAATACAATTCTATGCTTCTGCATTTCAATTTGTATTCTTCATCCACTTTAGTATACTTCATCCTTTTTAATTCAGGTAGGCCTTAAAAGGCAGAACGGTCTTCCTTTAAGGAGTACAATCGGACAAATATCTCAGTAATTTGCCAACACGTAATACCTGTATAGGTATTAATGATTCTGGAGTGTTTACTGGTCTGCATTTTCAGAACACTATCTCAAATTCTCCACTAGATGGTAGCTGAATACTACGTTGATCATGCAATATTATACAGCCTATGGCAGCCACAAGAGCTGCACCTGATGATTACAATTTTACAGGATTAGTCACGATAGCTTTCAGTAAAATTAAGACATGCTCAGAGATGACACTGTTTTAAGTTTAAGAGGTAGCTAGATAATTATACTATCCTGCTACTTAAGACTACTTTGGTCTCATTGCATTCCACTTTGTTAGTTCAGTTTTGTTTGCAATAGTGGGCAAATATTTGTTTGCCAGCTTTTACAGTCAGGTATTTCTTTGGGTTGTCTCTTGATTTAACACATTTACTTCCTTCCTCTGTTGAAAGAGAATGCTTTTTTTGTAAGGCTCTTCAATACATCCCTGAAAAAACTGAAAAATTTCAAAACAGGTTTCTTCAAAATGAGAAATCATTCAGCTAAAGTACTAATGCTCTGCTTGTATTAGTGCAATTCAGGCAGCAAGTGTCATTAGAACTGGACAATAAATGCAGAAGCACTTTTTATGAGTATTTGAAAAAGGCTTAAGGTGTTATTGATTATACTTTTAACCTCCTCTCAAAGTTTTTGACCTCCCTCTACACTACAGTCTGGCTGCACATTGTTTTAGTATCTGGGTAGCAGTCAATGTACTGATGTGCTACAAACTTCAACAGCAACAACTAGTTTCTATTCAATTGCACCAAATTATTGTTCCCATAGCAACAACAGTAGTTTTTCTATCCCATATTTCCTTTTCAAAACTGGAAATGCATAATAGCCAGACAAATGAGAAGGTCTACTGCATGGTTAAGTTTAGAATACTACTTCACTGTTTGAATTAAGACACTAAAAGACAACTTCTTTCCTTCGTCTACTTACTAGACAGACTACTACCTGCGAACTACTTTTACAGAAGCACCCTGAAAGCAGCAGAGAAAACTCCACATTGACACATATGACTGAGCATGTTGTGCTGTCTTAATTCAGTATATTTGTGCCCTTTATTTCCCATGACAGTCAGGGAGATCACATGATTAATCTTATAACTAGCCCATCATCTCCAGGGTTTAAAGGCTGCCTAGTAGACCTCATTTACAAAGTAGTCTCAGTTTCATTGTGCTTCTCCTAAGATTCGAGTTGAACAGCTTCCATTTATCTCCCCTAAAACCAGAAGAAAACCTCCTTTCAAAGCTTTTGTAGGGAGTCACATACCAAGTCTAAAGATGACAGACAACATGCAATCATAAGCAATGTGGACCACAAGCACGGCAGATGAATCTGGTTGACAAAAAACTAGGAAGCAGCTAACTGTCTTTGGGAACTGAATGCTTTAAACCAGTTAATATCTCGAGAGACATGCTCTTTAGTCACTTTCTGACTTTCTAGTCTATGAACCCCTGTGTTAAAATTCTAATATTTTACAAAATCTAGGAATAGCAACCAGTAAGCTGGTTCACTATGAAAAGAGTCAGCTACATGAATTACAGATACACAATCCATTAACAGAAGACACATTCTAAGCTCTTGAAGGGCAGATTGAGAAGACTTTCCAGCACAACCTTTGAAAAGCATCCAACATTTGAATACATGATAATTTAAGCAAGTGATAATTGTACAGTCAATGCCTTGATTCTAGCTGAACAATTTTTTTTATTAAGGGAAGAGATAATGAAGAAACAGATTTTTTGATCTCAATTTACCTAGGTTAGACTGAGAAAGTTAAAAGAAGAGAGACCAGCCTCAGAAGTCATGTTCATGTATGCTATGTGAGTGTCCCCATTTACCTAGCACATCTCTTCTGCAACTCTAACAGCTTTAGCTAGATTCCATTTCTTCAAGACCCTACAGTGACCTACATGACCTTGGTCATGCATCCTCTGGAGAATAAGGATTGCTTTCATCTTTATCCCAGCTTTTCTCAATGGAATTTGTTCTAATCAATCATAGTAGTTTTTACAAGTATCTAATAAAAAACACACACCAACTTTAAGACTTCTAAAGATTTCTTCATGTTTCTTCATTTAATAAGTACATATTTGAGTCCCCCAAAGTCTCTATAAAAAAGTGGGGAATTTGCTCACATATAATACAGGGTCCACAATCTAGTATTTAGTGTTGTACCTACCTCAAACATTGAGTTGCTTTGGCAATTACACAGTAACTGGAAAGGTAATTCAGTTTTGAAAAAGTATTGTTTATTTAATATACAAGCCAAGCCTCTACACAGTATCTAATCAAACACCTAAACTGAAAGAGCTCTTACTCATTACTACAGGTAATGAATTAGAAGTTTTTTGCAGACGTGACCCCTTAAAAAAATATATAGGTCTACTGGAAAGCAAAATCTGTTATTAAAATATTTCTGGCTAGTTAAATGGATTGTGCAGGAATACATTATGGCTTTATTTCATACTACAACTACAGCACACAATAAGATATCAGGCCTACAACTGGTTTTGAGCAGGAAGACTCTACTTCTTCAAGGAAAGTCAGCAATCTTCAAACAGTCTGAATGCCTGTGTGGACAAATTCTGTATCAGAAACAGCTGCATCTTCCCACAGGAGGCAGGCTCAGCACACCATTTCCTCCAGATGCCTGAAAAACATTTCCATAATATGAAATACAGCTATACACTGCTCCTACAGCTGTACACTACTCCAGTGATAATGTTCACCCAGCACTGCACAATGATGATGAGGCCCATTGGCATGTTCAGGAGAATTGCCTTGGGTCATGCATTTAGCTAGTACTTTTATGACTTTCCTCCTATTGACTAGCGGTTTTTGATCACCAGCAGCCCCATCTACCTGGTCAAGCACTTCCAAGCAAGAAAATTGAACTGCAATTACTCTGCAGGTACACAATCAAGGTATTTAAATTTTGTGGGTACTGTTAATATGACTTCCTTCCCCACTACTGTGTTCTGCGTTTCCAGTGAAAATACAAAGGAAGTGTTAAAACTTTCAATGGCACATAAAGTAAGTTGTGTCATCTCTCTATTTACCAGAGATATTTTTTTAATTTGAATGGCTAAACTAGACTGGTGACATTCTGTACTTATATTAACTACGGTTCTTTGAGAACTGGTCTGCCTACCTCAGATAAGTAATCTTAATAGATTTTGCTATGGAATTCATGTCAAGTCAGTCTTGTTTAAGCTCCAAATAGCAATATGAAAAGATACTATTTCCTAAGTGTTTTTAATTAGTAGACATCCAGGATTATTTTAGCAGTATACTCTCAAAGGAATACCTACTTGCTATTTATTAACCTAAAAGAGCAAGATGGCAAATAGCTCAATGGAAAACTCATCCATATATGCCTGTCTTTGTGTCTCAATCCTAACATGCTGTTCTGTTGCTGTCAAATATGCCTGTGTTTCTGTACACTAAGGAGAAGGAACCATGACAATCTGTTCTCTCTTTAGAAACACAAGCTGTGTTTGGCTGGCTGAAAAAAAAAAGTCTGTCAAACCAGTAAATATGTTACAGTACTTGACAATTCCACTGAACTAAGTTTAGGAATTCTAAAAGCTCAGTTCTTGAGAGAGCTACGTCACTCTAAGCTTTGTGTGCATGGTTTTTGAACATCAGTAAGAAATGGATCTCACTAAACTGCTAAACGCCAGATTTCTGCCTTCTGCCGGGTGAGGGAGCAGGACAGAGAAACAGCAAGCCTACAACATGACATGATAGAGTTAAGGACCCTGAGTTTCTAAGCTTTTGTCTATTTTGCTGTAAGGCAAGGTTACCTCTGCAAAGAAAACACACACTACAAATTTCCCACATTAAACTATCATCTATCATAACTTGTTTTCTGTTTCATTGCAAGTCTTATTACCTAGCCTGAGCTGCAAATCAAAAATAATTTCCATTAATGATCTGACAAGTATTGTCCATTAGCCAGGTCACATACAGCTTCCTTCCAGATTTACTAGTAGAAGGCTTCTTCTGTGGCCCTGAATATCAGAGACAGCATTAGACCTTAAGTTACGTGGTTTGTCACAAGAAATCACAGTATCCTCTTTGGAGTTAGCAGTAGTCCCTAGAAAGCTTACCACCTAACAAGGTCCTGTAGCCAGGTTGGGAAGAAACCCCAAAAATAACAAGAATAGTGTTGTTTGTGTGTCTTGTTGTTTTAACAGGACACGTCAAGCTACTTTACCTGCTCCTCCTCCCCAATTACAGAAGTATTCACTTACAATATTCCATTATCACATACCCCAAAAAAAGTACAAAACTAATTTGAAAAGGAGGCTTTCTATTTTTCCAGCTTCCCTTTCAGTATCCTAGATGCCTTGCAACCAGAATTTTTCAAAAATCCTGACACTTAGAACATACATGTCCTAATTCCAAGATGCGCATTAGAGCAACAATTCAGTGTTGCAAAATAGCCTAAACAACTGGATGTTCAAGTACTGCCTTAATACTCAAGGCCTGCAGTAATGCATCAAAAGATAAATGTAAAATCAGTGCACAGAAAGGGACATAAGAACAAACATTTTAGAAGTGAATAGTTATACCTGTTAGAGATGTTAACAAGACACACTTCTAAGTTAAGATCACTTCCACTTTAGACTGTTTTAATAGTTAATTAAATAGCATACCTTCCTCAAACAATGAAGTAGATAGCAAACATCTTAGATTTATAAACTGAAATCATGGTCTTTGTTCCAAGTTATCAATGTAAAAAATGGCAGTTTTACCTGTGATAGAAGCTCCATAGACACAGGTTCTATCATGTTTGGGACAGAATGAACAATGGAAAAGGAAAGAGAAAGAAGGCAAGAGCTCAGAGTAGAAAAGTCAAGCTAAAGCATGGGCTGATAATGAGTGGGAAGTGCATCTTCTTCTACGGCTCGTGAAAGAGTTGGGAAATTTACCAATTCAGGGCAGGGAGCACCAACATGTAAACCCAACTATTTCAAGTCCAGAAAGCTCATAGCAGGCTCTTAAGAGCACACATTCGTAACCTAGAGATTCCCATCCTGCATTCCCATAAAGGCACACAATTCTCTTAAGTGCCCTCACAGTTTTTCTTCATATTTAAGTTTTGCTTTAGTTACCTTCGATGTATCAGGAACTATTGTTAACACCATGTTTTTGTGGACAGTAAGACAAGGTGCTACAGTAGCAATATCTAGTAGGTCTACACAGTTAACCACCTGCAGAACTAGTGTAGTAACTTGCTAAGCATTAGGACAAACAACTGATCAATTCCACAAATTTGGTCTGTTCAGAGCATTTAAAATTTGGTCTCAATATATTTTTCATAGTACCTTATCTAGCTAAGCTTGTTTGTGGCTCCAGTTGCTCCATTATTTCAAGTTATTACAGAGATTTTTGAGCTTTAGTCATTATAAGCAGCTATATCAAACATACTGTTTATAGTTTGGAAGCAGCATTCCTAAACAGCCAGATGCCCACCACCAGATGAAACACTAAGTACTAATAAAAAAATGTAACAACACTATTCTCTCACAACTTGAGGCCACCAAGATGTTACACCTATTGCAAAACTGTGAACCAAAGTTTTAAGTATTATTTTGAAAGCTTTGTTGTTCCATATCTTCAAATTACCAAGGGTATTTAAGTTACATAGTTCTTCCTGATGAACTTAGAATCAGAACTTAAGCTATTCTACATCAGCCACCCCGATATTATATCTCATCAGCTATCTGAACTCTCAGTATTTTCAAGTGCTCTTTTGGAGTTTGTTATTTTAAAACCACCGCAATCTGTTATCCAAATGCTAATGCGATCCATGAACTCTTCATATCGAGGGCATCATTTGTATTACGAGTCTTAGCGACATCCAGAATCATGTATTCATTCACTTCACTAACATTTCTACATAGTAGTTGAAATTCTAACTAGTTTTACTAAGATCAGAAGACCCGCCATGAACTCGCTGGGGCCATGATTTAACTACACTTCAAAAACAAAATGGAAAAGTCAAATTTTGGCACATTTAAGGAGCTGGAAGCACGTAGAAGAATATAATTAGTACCCTTGCCCTCATTTCAAGATGAGGCACATTAAAAATAAATATCAAGATGACAAATATTCACAAATTAATTCTAAAACCAATACCTTAACATCCATTTTTTCAAGTTTTTGTTTTCATAGGTAAGCTAGAACAGAGTGGTATTCAATTCAATTTATTCTAAAAGGAGCAACTTTAAATTAAAAGGAGTCAACTCGCATAGCTAGAATTAAACAAACAAGTTCAAACTGGACAATGAGACTGGTAAAAAAATAAACGTAGGTTAGAGATACATTAGTCTTTTCTAAAATTGCTGTTAGTTCAGCACACTCATGAAAGAGCTGTAGGTTAAAAATAAATTCAAATCAATGTTGCCAACAGTACCCTTCTGAACAGAGGGTTTCCTTTTATCCCTTCATAAATTACAGAAAAGAGAGACTGAACATCCATTTGATTTATCCAATCACATCTTCTGTCCACTATTTTCTCACAGAACACTCCACTGTACTTTGTCCAATGTAGCAATTTTCAGAAAAATCACGTTCTACCTTGTTTTCTTTCACACTCAAAAGCTTCAACTGCCTGTGAAAGTTATACCTATCAATAGCAAATCCTTAAGGACAATTGGATATATAGTGCTGTTATACAAATAAGATTCTACAAGAGTTGAAGGTGCAAAGATTTAGAATAGCTACAAAACAAGTTTATGTACTTAAACTACTGCAAAACTGAACATAATAGAAGGTAACGTAATAGAACAAGAATAAAAGCAACACACAGTACTTTTGTGCCTTTCTTCATATTTGACAGTTAGTCTGTTCAACTTTGTGCAGCTAAAATAATCAAGGAGTTTGATATTACCTAATTGGTGTTATTGGTTGCTGTATATACACACACAATTGGTCAGTTTGTACTTATTAAATCATTCTCTTGAAGATTAAACAATAAAACTCTGCTGTATCAGTTAGATATAGAACTGGTATTAGTTTCAAATCTTGCAGGAATCCCATTCTGACAGAGAATAAAAGTTCTATACATGCCAGCAAGCATCCGCCTGCAAGATACAACAGACACCAACAACAGCCTGACCCAGTATCTCTGGAGTCAGAAACTGCATAGCAAAAATCAGAAAGACAGACCACAAGCCACTGCAGGTTTACCGCATTCTTAAGTTTTGTTTTTATAAGAGTATTTCAGTATCACAGAAAAACTGTCCTGTCATTCTATTTTTTTTTTTTCTACTGGGGGATTTATGACATGGACATATTCTAGCCATAGGCAACACGTAACAATATTTTGCAAACAAAGATACTAAAAGCAGTCTGCAAGTTGAGTGGCAAAAGTCACATAAGAAGCTCTTTCAGTCTGAGACATGACAAGTTAGGGGCGAAATCAGTGCTTTAGTGACATGCTCTGGGTGTCAGATAAATACACAGAAAAATAGTGTACTGCCTCTGCCAAGCCCTACATCAGTGTCACAGGTCATGACTGTGGTAAACAGTGTATTCCAGGATAGAAGGCTCTTCAATTACCATGAAGCATCAGTAATCCTTAAAAATAAATCAAACTAGGCATTTCAACCACTAGTCCAAAACCTATATGGCCACAGTAACTTTGAGTTTTAAACAATACATGAAAGCTCTACCACCACAGTGATAATTACTTCAGAGATTCTAGTACTTTAATCAGAAACTATTTGAGGGCAGAAAGCTCCAGTTGACCTATGAACTTCAGGAGTAGTGATTTCATGGTACTGCCAGAAAGTTGCAGGGAGTTTTCCTTTAACCAGAGAGGACATAGGCAATGGAGAATTAGCTTCTTTTTTATTGCACATCTCATAACAAGTTTTTACATAATGTGACCAATAGACTTTATAGTAGGCTGTTGATGCAGCAAATCAATCCTTTCAGCTGTGCAGAAAAGCCTAGATTCAAAATAAACTCCATCAGTTGCATGCATATTCACCTATTTCTTGAAGAGATGAAGTCCAATTACTCAATTCTGTCAACAGAAACAAGGAGATTCACGTCCCAGTACACAGCTCCCATTTATTGAAACACCTTCTGGGAAAGTCCTTGATCTTTTTCTCTAGAGTCTAGTTAATAGCTGCTGTAGACCAAATAAGCCATCTAACACATGAGGAATGGTACCCTGATACTTTTGTAGGAAAGGTGCTACACATACTACGAAAATACACCATGACCAAAATGTTCTTCCCAGAAGACACTGGAACCTGACTTTGGCAGACAATCTGTTCATAACTATTTGCTCTTTGAGCAAAGCAGAAAGCACTTCACAATTTATTTTGAATCGTTTTTAAGAGGTGGGGAGGTGCTCCCAAAACAGAGGTGAACAAACAACTCAATGGAAAAAACAGGCAAAGCTACTGAAGATGGAGAAAACAGGTAAGCTGGAGAGAGTAGCTGCTGAGCCAGGTAAAGGGGAAGTTTCAGGGGAGTAGGTATCAGAGAAAGCCATCAGACACTAGGAGACCAAGCATTCCTGAGAATTAATTTGCACGGAAACACAACACAACCCATGCCTCAGGGTTACAAAATGAATCTGTCTGTATACCAATTAAGTAGAGCCTCCTCCACCCTTTAAGGCCACCCTCTTAAACACCGAGCTGTTCCATACAGTAACAGAGATGCACTTTGAGTGATCATTTCTCAGCAGAAACCCCCCCCACAAGATTATCTGTAGAGACAGAATTGGCAGCAGTACACAAAGTGAGAGAACTGGACCAGCGACTGCCAAAGAGAGTCATGTGGAGCATACAGGGGCAGGAAATGTATATTAGTCCTTCAACTTGGAGTTAAATTCATCAAGTGAATACAGCAATATTTAAACCTATGTGAACAAGTTCAGACAACTGGACTATTTTCCCCCCAAGTCTGTCAAATACAGCAGTTATTGAGCTCCATAGGACCATTTATGGCTTGAAATAGAAAACCATAACCCTCAGCAATTGTCAACACAAAGTTTTGGATAGATGTTTTAGTCCTGAAGACAAACTGAATTAAAGAAAAACATACTGACAATGGGTTTGTTTTTCATTTCTGAGGCTCCTGTATTAACACAGTCGAAGTAAGACATTATAGTATTCTATTAAATACTTCCTGTAGTCAAGCTCTCTTTTGGGGCAGATTGTCTCACAGGGGAAATGTTTTCTTTCTTATGTTCCAAGATCTTTCTAGTATTATCAAGAACACTGGGTACATAAAATACTCAAAGTTTTGTTATGTCAGCTCTAAAGACCGCTTTTGTGCAAAGCGCTGAAAAAGGCTGCCTATCAGCTCCAGTTAAGAAATAAATGTTTTAGCTAATAGGGTTCAGAGATTCTTACTCCAAGTTGAAGGGTTTAACAGCCAAAAAAAAAAAGTAAAGGACTTCTGAATTCATTTGTTGTTTAATTAAAGTTCTTTCTAGCTCCACCTTGAAACAGTCCACTTCACAGGTCAGAACAGTGAGAGTCCAAGCTTAACAAGTACCACTGGACAAGCTGCTAAAGCAGAACTTCCAGATCTAGAACATGAGCCTCTGTTTGCAAACTAGGCTTATTAGCTAGAATTAAAATTCCAGTCCTCACACAATTGACTGTTAATCATGACTTAGTAGCTGCTCTTAAGGAGCAAGTGAAGGATTAAGGTATTCCGGCTCATTAATACTTTCAAGTTAGATCATAGCAGTGTCACTGCGTAGATTTGCAAATGTACTGCAATACACTGCTGTGATTTATTCCTTCCCACATAGGTTCACATCAAAATTTAGTAAATCACACTCATGTGCCATGGACAGCAGTCATACAACATGAAAAGAGACTCACCTAGGCACCCAGTAATTGTTATCTGTTCTTGATGCATTATTTATCTAGACATTCTTATTTAAGAAAAATTGCTCTCCCCTTATTTCAAAACTGCACTGTAACAAGTCCATCCTGACAGCTCAGTCTTAACTTCCAAAACTCAAAATAATTGTCCCTGCCTCTCACCAATATTAAGTTCTTATTGTTTAAACAAAAAGTTACCTTCCTTTTTGACATTCAGAGCACTGCATAAGAAGCAAGTTTAAATTCTTAAGCTAAATCCTGTTCTTGAGATCCTAAATTCATTTTGCTATCAGAAGCTTTCCTTATTCTACAGAAGCACCTTACACCATTTCTTATTCACTTCTTCAGTAATCTTTTTCCTCATTGTAATATTTCGATGTCTCTATTAGCTCCTATCAGCCCCACACACCCCCCAGCTTGGGTCATAATCCTATAGCATATCTGATTTTCAAAAACATATAATAAAACTTTGTAATATAAAATACGGCTTTTCCTCAGTAGATTTTAATGATCCCTTTAGCTATTCACATAATTTGGTTCCAAACCTGCCTTGTCTATTCAGTGTATATGCTTTTTTGTAACTTAAAGTTCATGAGTTTCTGTGCCACTCAATGGGAAGTAATTTCAGAAATGAAAGAGCCATTATGGAAAATGGTAAAACCAGCTTGTTATAATGAATTTCTTCAACAGGTAGACCCTGAAAGTCCAGCCATTTGTGGGTTGCCTGTCTTTCATATTTCCACTAAGAAAAACCATTCTAGACCAGAAGTTTAAATCCAATGAATGCATGGATAAAAGGTAACCAATAAAAAAAAAAAAAACACCCACCAAAAAACCAACAAACTCTGCTTTAGAGTTCAGACACTATTTAAAAAATTATGTATTGACAACTTCAATAGCAGACCCAATACCTTCATTTTGTTTTACTTAAAGCACAGAATTAAAAACACACCAAAAAACCCAGTTTGCAGAATCTGGAACAATTCACCCACAACAACTAATTATTCTTTCAGGAGTCAGACCTTGAGGCAAGAGAATGCTATCAAGTGTGAAGACAAACATGTTCCTCCAGCTGTTTGCCATACTTATTGGACATAATAAACTTCATATGCTGGAGGCTATAATTAATCTTTAGCAAGTGAACACTCCTCTTACGATGACTTGCCTACTGAGCTGTCTAATGACACTTAAGGCTTTGATAAGTAAATAAATTAGTTCATTATGGTCAGACAGTCTTTTTTTTTTTAAATGAGATCACAGATTTCTTTATGCCTTACTCAGTCATCACCAGTTACAATACTTTGACCCTGAAGCTGACAAAAGGACATTCCATTTCAAAGCTCTCAACTCAAATTTCTGCATTCTTCCAATAATTTGATTTCTGTTTTAGAAAGAGTTGGCAGTCTTCACTGATAAGAGCTTGGTTTTATAATTAGTTATGCTGGAGAGTGACAATATTATTTGCCTTTCTGTTGCTATAGCTCATGGGAAGGCTTATGCCTCACAATAATGTGCACAAAAGTAAAGTTGCAGCGCCCTCTTGTGAGCAGTCAAGTCTTAATTTTGCAGAAGTAGTTTTAGCATCGATATTGTGCTACCAGACTACCTTTTAAGTGTGGCACTTGTGTGTATATATATACACACACATCCGCCACCTAACTGTTGTGAAACAGATAAAGATGCTCATATAAAAAAAAGAAGAATATTTACATTCTACTGAACTCAGCAAAAAGGGAAATACTCATCTCTCTATTCCTAACTTGCAAATAGGAAAAACCAAAAACCAGCTTCTTCGAGCCATTATCATGGATCACAATCTTCTTTTATTACGTGCTACTTGAAAAAAAACATAAAACCATATGTGTGCACACACACGCTCAACAAGCCTTCCTACAATTTAAGCATTAAATAACTAGACCAACAAGGACTGGAGGGAAAGGTAACTATTGGTGGAAGTTTTAGAAAAAAAAAAGAAGGAAAACAGTTTGTAGTAGAGAGAGTAAAAGCAACAAAGCAGCTGAACAATTAAGCCCAGTATAGCCAAAATACAATCCCAAATCATAGATGTCCACAGGGAACAATTAGAAGATAGTGATAGAAATCTGTAGAGGCAATGCATGGCTAGTTGTATAGAACAAATATTTAAGATTTCATTTTTAGTGAACTACAGTTAGAAGTTACCTAAAAGTCAGCAGTTTAACTCTCAGCCATCCTGAGGTCAATTTTTATATTCCACAGCATCACAAAATACAAGATCAGTTACAAATAGCTGAAAATGTAGTTAAGTTCTATGGCGCTAGCAGAAAACTAAACCAGTGACATCGAAGGACCAGAAACAGTACCATACCATTGATTCTGTTGCCTAGGAAATGCACGTTAGAGTGAACTTTCTGAAAAGTGAGCGTGTTATTGGCCAATAAGCATTTTTCTAAAAGACTCAAATTTCTCATTTCCCTTGCATAGATCTCGTTTATTGTATACAGTACTAGTCAACCATTGAACAAAAGACAATCACCAGCAGGCTAAGCTGCACATTACTGTTTCAGTAAGGTTTCCACAGGTAACATTTAAAAAGGCCTTTAAGTTTTACTTCACCATATTCTTGTATTTCATGACTGGTAAAGAAGTTTCACATAAATGAAGCTTAACACAAGAAATGCAAGCCAGAACATTCATAAGTCTTTAAAAGTTCATCTTACCACATTAACTAATCACTTGTAAGCAGATGTTAAATATTTGACTTCATCCCAGAGAGTCAAGGTCCAAAGGAACTTCATTTGTTTAGGCCCAAATCCAAAGAACGATTTCAACTGAATTAGGCACAAGGGTCCAAATTACTGCAAAACCCCAATGGAACAAAACCTCTCTCCTGTGACTTTCTAAAACCACAGGCAGACAGCCACATCTCTGTCCTATCTTCAGCTCCCTCTTGGGCAGTTTCAGTACTGCAGACGAGCAGAACTGCTGCAGCCCACTTGTGTGGCTCTTAGTACTCGGATTTTACCAGGGATTGCCGAAATCACTTTAGCCAAATGACTGCTGACTCCCACACAGTTTACCTCGAATCAGACCTCAAGAGAAGATACTTTGGGGCACGCAAATGTAAAACTTCCTTGGTTTAGAAATTTTACAGTCAGTACCCTACTGAAAATTGTATGGCAGGCACAGCAGTCACACAGAGGTGTACTACACAGACCAACAAGATTTCTGGTCTAGAGCAGATGACCTAAGTTGATTACTGCAGTGCATACATTTTAAGTGCTCAGCTACACAGTTTACAGTACCTTACAAACTCACAAGACAACAATTTGCACAAGCTATATGGTACTGATCAAGTTTACATAGTACCAAATTTCTATTACACAGGTCTTGAGCTACAGATCTTGCTTCCACATATATCACATGAAAAGCAAAGGGAAGATGGTTCACTTCAAAAATGCAATGCATTACTAACACTAAAAAAAATTAAATTATTTATTAAAATTTGTCTAGGAGCAGATGATATTTAGTCTAAGTTACCAATACAGAATTATAAAGAACACATCCTCATTTTCAGGTTCATGATTACTTGGCTATTACCTCAGTGCAAATTTCAGGTTTACTTACTGAAGCCAACACTGACAAGAGATTAAATCACTGCTTCATAGCTTCATTACAAGTTTTGTAAACCAGCCAATAGATAATCCACATTTCTCATCAGACAAAAAGTTGACTAGTTGGTTTGGCATGTTACATTATTTAGATTTACCAAAAAAAATTTCTGAACATGTTCAAGGTAGCACAGGAGATTTCTGAAGACAGTCTAGGGATCTGGTATTAGAAAACAAGCTTCAGGAAAGCAAGTTCCTGCCAGTCCTCCAGCCTGCCTAGACCTCTGAATGGCAGCCTTTGTCACTGAGCCTGTCAATTGGTCCTCCCCCATTTTTGTGTAACCTGCAAAGTCCTCTGAGCAATTGATTGCTAACTCCTCTGAGTGATTAATAAAGTTGTTAAACAGAACTAGTCTCAGTACAGAATACCACAGTGATCCATCTGTTACCAGCATTTGCAGAGCATTAAACACTCTCCACACCTGATCATCCAACCAGTTTTCCACTCATCTCGTTATCCACCCATTCAGAGCATAAAGTCTTAACTTGGACATATGAATATTGCAGGAGATGGTGTGAAAAGCTTTGCAAAAGTTGAGGTAAATGATATCCACTGCTTTCCTGTCATCCACAAAGCTAGTACTTTTATCATAGAAAAATACTCCATATCCCGTAACATTAGCTCTTGCCTACCAAAATACGGACATCTAACTTCACCGGCAGCTAGAAATTCAGCTTTAAAGGAAAATTCATGTTGTAAGAGCTTCAGAGCAAAAATGTATTTATACAAAGACCACAAGAGGGCAGCAGAAGCTTTCCACACTTAGTAACAAAAAGTTTAGTCTTGTACGGCTGGTTTTGAGCACCCATTCATACTGCTCAGTCATGCTCTGCTTTATCAATCACATCAGATAAATGAATGCCTCATACAAAAGGAAGATCTCAAACCCAAACTCTTCAAACACCTATCTGTGATGACAGGGCTCTCCTGAGGCAATAAGTGCATGTGGCATTATAGGAAACAAGTCAATTTCCAGAGTTTATTTCACTGGCTTAGTATTACATAAAGAGTAAAAGGGAATTAAGAGTAAAGCATAACATAACATTAACAGTTTGTTGCCTGCTTTGTAGCAGTACACTTCATATAAAGTCAAGAAACAAACAGCATTTTACACCAAAGTACTACATTAAAACCTAACATTTTAGGGATTTACTTCATATGCTGCTCACAATTGAGACACACTACATACTAATATGGACATCCACCTTACATAAAACAGTACTTCAGGCTGAATTTTCATAAGTACCTAAGAGAACCCAGTACATCTATCATACCAGTACTCAGGAGTTACTATGTTTTCTGACAAGTTTAAGGGGCCACAACAATATCTGATTTTACGGCTAGTTCTGGACTGCAAAACAGTCCTGAAGCTAGAACCCTAAGAGGATTAGTAGAACTACATGGGCAAGTCCCACAAGCCTATTGATTATTATTAGTGACCCTATTTATAGTGCAACTGTTCTTGACTATAATTTTGTTTTTCCTGCAGGAGGGCTCCTTCCCTACTAGAGTCCCAGAATATAGCAGCTAACAAATTAGTAACTTGTCTTACATTGTATATTGTACATTCAAACAACCCGAAGAGTTTCTAAACCTCCTTTTCAACATCTGAAGTGTTGACCTCTCTAGTATTCGGAATCAGATAAAGCTCCACACCAATACTGCCCTTTCTTCCCACTCCTTACCAAACTTTTACCAGACACTTTGAATCTTTAACTTATACCTGATTTTCCCATAGTACATGCTTACCACCCTCACATGAGTAAGAGCACCAAAACACTTCAACAGGGAGTAGAAGTTACCACTAATCCTCTATCCATCTTTACAGAGAAAACCCTGTGGCCCTAAGTACTCAGATGTCCCTTCCAGCAGTCTTGTCTCACAACACTTAAAAAGTAGCTCTTCACACGTTCTGCTGTCAAAGAAAAAAGCAAAGGAAAACAGCAAAGAGCAGAATTCAGTTCTAGCAGAACACCCATTACCATCTCACAGTCAGGAGCCAGATACCTCAAGAAGTGTTTTTTGGTTGAAAAACAAAAAGCACACATCTACTTAAAATTCCTCATACACTATCCCTCTCCTTTCTCCTCCTCATAAGAGCTACTTAGTCCTTACTCGAGAATATCCTAGAAGTTTTCCCAAAATCAAGAAGCAGTTCCCAACTCCAGCTACCTTTGAAGCCAGCCCAGGAACAATAAACACAAATAGTTAGTCCTACAGTAAATAAATCCTAGTAAAAAGTATTTACCAACACAAAACTTCAGAAAGACTGCTACACTCACTCTAAGCTCTACATTCAAAAAATCAAATAATAGCATATCCATTCAGTTTCTATAGATAAAAACAAATAGAAGAGAATTGAATATAAAAACAGGAAAGATAAATATTTATAAAACTCAATACTGCATTCACTTTCAGCATCTTACTAGCGCAACTCAAAACACTCACCCTATTATCAGACCATTAAAGCCACTTCCAGGCTTCCTCTATACTATAGAAACAGCATAAAATCTCCAATATATGCCTACTTTAATGAAACCTCTTACCTACTATTTCTACAATTACTATCTTCCTTTTCTCTTGAAAACTCTTCCACATTCAACCACTCTACAGAAAACTTCAACAAGGCGTCAGTGTTGTTTTATGTAGCCCAAAGAGAGTCAGGTGACCTTCAGTCCTGTGCTCCACCTGGTCATCAAATCCTCCAACTGTGGTCTTAAAAGGGCTACTTTCTTCCTAACACAAGTGCCTAGAAGAGGTCCTGTATTACCTTTCTTCTTTGAATGTGATCTTTACAGACTACACTTTAAACCCCAATTCACAAATCTCCTAAGTCTCAGCACCCAGATTCACAAACTGGCCTCAGCCTATCAAGACATGAACTTCTGTTCTCTCAGAAGACAATGCAGCAAACCTTTGCCCCAACCTGAAACTGGTTACTGCCAGCAATCCCCTGCAAAATACACTTTTTAAATTTCTTAATGAGAACACAATTTAGTAAAAAAATACTTTTTCAGTAAGCTCAGATTTAAAATGTTCTCCTTTCACACTATTGTGTGACAGACCTCATTTTAGTACTATCATTATGGTTTTATCAATTAACAGTGTACTTGTGGCTCTCATTGTGGCAAGCAGACAATCAAACTACAGGTGTAGGTGTTTGAGGAAACAGCAATGGAAGCAGTTTTAGAAATCAGCATTTTGATACCCTCACTGCAGGTTTACTCAATTTACATCAGTAGCATTCAGCTGCCAGGTAAACTTTTAGGACATATCCCTCTGTGAGTAAAACATTCTAGCTACGAAGAGATTTCCACTTTACAAAGTAGATTACTTGCACATTTCATTAGCAATCAGATTTTTTTTTGTAGTTGTTTATCACAATATGAAAGATTTATATTCAGAATTCCAGCTTTTCTTTCTGATCCATACCCTTGGACGCAATTGTTCCCACACACAGAGTCAAAAGAATTAAAATTTGTCCTAATCTAAAGAGATTTATAACCATACCCTGGTTTACATCTGCCTCTGCAAGGCGATGAGAGAAACCATCTGCTTCCACATACTTACTTTGCATCTGCAGTGTTTCACATCTGCAGGTGTACAGCATAGCTGCTCCTTGCAGGAGTTTCAGTGTATATTCTAGAGCAAACAAACCTACAGTCAGCCAAGAGCACAACAAAACAAGCAGAGCTCCCCGATTTGAACTGTACGGGAACTTACGACTTCGAATATATTCAGAGGTAAAATGACGTGAGCTTACCCTCACCTTGCAGACCTGTTAATGGCTCCAAAAGTCACCTAGAGAAAGTGTTTTCTTCCCTGTTCATGCTGTAGGTTGCAGAGGCAATACACCAAGCAGCCGAAACACCTCAGCAAGGGCCCAGTTTACATGGTACTACAAGTCTTCACCTGCATCACAGATCCCTACCAGGCTTTTAGAGCGTGTATACAAAGACATATGAAGAGCTGCTCTAATAACAGCAATCTGTGCAGACAGCTGCTCGTTGCTTTCCCAAGTCACACAGAGTGGCTACTGAGAAGGATCAAAGCAGTCACTGTGGCAACAGTGGAATCTCAGCAGCTGATTCAGTTGCATGTGAACTTCATTCCAGCCCTGACCTCAATACCCCTGCAGCAACTTCCATGGATAATCAAGGTACAGGAAACCAGGCAAATGCAGCAACCCATTTCCTCTGTTGTTTTTTCTTGGAAAATTTAACCCCCCCCTCACAGAAGGGTAAAGGATGAGTACCCTTGTTTTGAGTACACAGGACTTCTCCCTCTATAGACTACAATGTGTTATAAGCCACACACATGGTAAATCCTAAAGCAGAATAAATTGCTGTATTTCTGGGGGAGTCAAGAACATAAAAAAAATGCATGTGTTCTAACTCTATTGTACATGGGACATCTGAAGAAAAATATTTATGGAAAATAAAAGAGGGGAGGGACAAAGTATTCTTCCACTCTTACCAAACCCAACATTTTAGAAGAGTCATCTGGATGCTATGATGGATCAAGGCAATATAATTACATTGTGAAGTAGTGGTGCTGAGAAAACAAAAATCTCATAAAATCTATAAAACCTGCTAAAATTACGATTGTTTGAAACAATAGTAGGATTGCAGGGTGGTGAAATAAAGGGACAGAAGTTTTGATAGAAAGAAAATTTAACACTGCACAAAAGCAATCTCCAAAGCTGATGAGATACTGACTTGTTTAAGAAAATGAAGCCCAAAACAAAAATCAGCATTTAGTTCTGTACATTTAAGCAACCTGGTTTTCTTCTAAATTCTAAGGGGATCCATCCAGACATTAAGTGTTCATGAGATTCAATGCCCTCTTGAGCAACAGAATAACCAGTCACATGATCCTATTTTCAGTCATTCATGTGATTTATCATTCTAAACCTGTGCTCTCAACTTCTGACATTACCATTCACACTATCTACAGCTGAGAGCCCTTCATAATGTTACAATAGTGTTGATAGCTTTATTAAGGAAGTACTACAATTGGCTGGCTAATTCTAATAAAAGGGTGAAGGCTGCCTTTTTTTCCATAAATCTACTTGTTTTTTTTTCTATGGATGTTAAAGCAGTAGAGACATACATGTTTTATTTCAGAAACCACTAGAATGGAAAAAAATCAGGTATGTTCACTTTCTGAAGTTTTTCTCCATTGTTAGTCAGAGAAAGGGATATTAGAAAAAAGGAAAGTCTATGGGGTTGGCAGCCCTATAGATTCACAGAAAAAAAAAAAACCAGAAATTTTAGCATAACTGTTAACAGTCGTCTTTCTGAACAGTCTGAGAGCAAGATTAAAATTTCAGTCATGAAAGAATTGAAAGGTAGGGAGAAAGACAAAGGTACTGTAAAGCTGAAACATTCAAGTAGCTTGCTTAAAGGTTTGTCTTCTGAACTAAGAACCTCCCTTATGCTTGCATCTACAGAAGCTCATCTGAGCTGCTTAGAAACCCTGAAATCAAGTAATGTATTACAATATATAACTAGGCATATAAGATACGCAAAGAGCCTGATATTGGGTATAATGACAAACTCTTATCTTAAATGATATCCTAAATATAGAAGCAACAGGTTCGAGAGAAGTGGAAGTATCTCCCTAGTTCCCTGCTAGCAAGCTACAGAAAGAGCCTTAGGATGAGATTTCTCTTTACCTCTGTGCATATAGTCCTCCCAGGTAAAACATCGAAGTGTATATAACTCTGATTGGGAGTTCTCTTGTATTCCTGGAATTCTTTTAGTCCTTAGGTCAACTTGGCACGAGTTATGTAACTGCTCATCTGAAGAGCTTTTTCTATTTATATGCCACTACAGATAAAACTGCAAGCAAGCCCCTTCAGTGATTCTCCTTTCAACCAGACTGGAAACTTACTTCTCCAGCTTTTTGCTCTGGTCTTCTGCTACAGGGAAATGGGTCCTGTGGCAACTTTCTTGCTCAAGACTCTTTAAACGTTTCTTCAGATAGTATGAATGTAAAGCGTTTTCTTTGTTAACTGCTACTTCTAAATTTTGATCTTCAAATCAATACTTGGTATTTAATGCACTTTGCTTTAGATGATTGAAAAAATACTATGTAAAAGCAAAGGGAAAGGCTTATAATGAACTTTCACAGGAATGCATTTGCCCTGTTAGCGTATTCAAGTGATCCATTTGAAAATGGCTTGATATGGTATGCCTGAGGTTATGCTTGCTCTGCCTGCTGTCGACCTTTACCTTTGCAAGGCGGGAATTCTCCTTGCCCTCCCTGCTAGTACTTGGGCTTCAAGGCAAAATCTGGTGATGCCATCAATAGGTCAAGTTAACTGAAATCCTGACCACATACGCTTTCCCTAGAGAGAGGGAGAGAATCTTAGCTCTAGCGAACAAGCTACATCTCGAGTGGAGTTGCGACACGAACCCCCAATACTTTAACGAAGCGAGCGAACGTATGCGCGTCGGCGGACGCGGCAGCGCTCCTCCCGTGAGGTAACGCCGCGGCAGGAATCCCGGCCCCGGCGGCGAGGCGGGCTCGGCTCTGCCCTGAGGCGCTGGGCCGCCCGCCGCGCTCGTCACGAGGAAACGGCCGAGAGCGACTGCGTAAGCGCCTCGCGGAAACGTGCCGGAGCTCCGAGCTTCCCTTTCCCAGGGAAAATCCCCGCTCCCCCCCGCCGCCCAGAGGCTGGCACTCCGGCGGGCGCCGCTCCAGCCAGCTCCGCGGCGGCCTCCCCTCAGCGGGGGCGCCGCCAGCAGCGGGGCCTGCCCCACATCCCGGGCCTGGCCGCTGCCGGAGCCTCTAGAGTAAACGCGCCCGGGATTGGCTTCTGTCAGCGAAGGGGGCCATATTGGATCAGCTCGCCCCGCCGCTCACACACCATTTTATCCGCTCCGCGGCGGCTCCCCCCGCCCCCCTCCCGCTCAGGGCTGCCCCCTCCCGCGGGGGCTGCGGCGTGAGGTGAAGGTGTCTCGGGAAGGAAATTCGCACGCTCCCGTTTCCCCTCTCCGCCTCCCGCGCACACTCCTCCCCTGCACACACCCCTTCCCCTGCTCGCGTCCTCACTCCGCCCTCCTCTTCCTCCCCCCGCTCGCGGGCCCCCTCCGGCCCCGCACAGCCGCCCCCCCCCCCCTCGCCGCCGCTCACACCCCGCTCCCTCCCTCCCTTCCCGAGGCGCCGTGTCAGCGCGCGGCGGCGGCCCCCGCGCGGGCGGCCAATCAGCGCGGGGGTGACAAATATGCAAATGCGCCCCCCAGCCCGTCCCCGCGGGTTCGCTGGGGCCGGTGGGGTCGCGGCGCGGAGCGAGTGAAACTTCGCCCACAGCCCGGGCGCCCCTCCCGCCCGGCCTGCGCGGTGGGCGGCGGGGGGAGGAGAGCCAGTCACGCCGCGCCGCCCTCGTCCGCTCCGCCGCCGCCGCCCGCCTCTCCCGGCCTGCGCCAGCCACCCTGCCACCCGGTAAGTGCCGCCCTCGGCCAGCGGCTCCCTGGGCGCCCGGGGGGGCGGGGGGAATCCCCGCGGGGGGAGGGGAAGCCGCCGCCGCCGCTCCTGCCGCCGCCTCTGAGCCGCCGCGTCTGCCCGAGGCCGCCCCGGCGGGGAGCTGTCAGGCGCGGGGCATCTCCTCCTGCTCCTCCTCCCTGCGCGTGTGCCTCCTGCCGGGCAGCGGCGGCGGCTCCGGGCGCCGCCGCGTAATGGCGAACCCGGCGGTGAGTACGTGCGAAGGGACGGGCTGCTCCCCGCCACCTCCGGAGCAGGCCGCGCTCCAGGTGCCGGAGACACCGGCTGGCCCCGGCGCCCCGTCAGCGCCCCCCCACCGCCCCTCCTCCCGCCGGGGGACGGCGCGGCGCGGCCTGCTCGCCGCCCGGGCTCTCCCCGCCGCCGCGTCTCGACCTGCTTCCGCCCCTCGCCGACACCGGCGGCGGAGCCGGCGGGCGCGGGGCTTCTCGCCGGTCCCTCGCACCTCTCCGGCGGAGGTGGGAGGATGAAGGGGGGCGGCGGCGAGGCGAGCTTTTCCTGAGGGCGGCGGGGGTGGAGCGGGGCAGGATGGAGGCGGCGGGGCGGGCGGCGGCGCCCAGGGATGCGGGCCCCGTCGCCCCCGTCCTCCCTGCCCCGCAGCGGGGCTGGGGAGGCGGCGCGGGGCCCGCGGGCGGAGGGGCGGCCGGCGGGTGGGGGCAAAGTTTGGAGGGGAGGAATGGGGCCTTCCCTAGGTAGCGGGGTGGGGGAGAGGCTGGATGTCCTGCCCCTGGCCTCTTTCAGGTAAGAAGATGGCAGGATGAAGGGGAGAGGGCAGCTCCCCTCCTCAGGGGAGTGGGAGGAAGAGGTTGCATGTCCCTCTCTCCCTCAGCGAGAAGGTGGCAGTGGGAGGGAAGGGCTGGGTGGGGGAAGGTGGTGCAGGAATATCCCCAGCCGCCTTATGTCGTTTAGGAAGGGGGCTGCATGGTAGGGAAGGGATGTGGCACCCTCCCAGGCAGAAAAGTGGGAATGTTAGACCTGGTTTCTCACTACGCAAGATAATAGAGGAGGGAGGAATTAAAATAATTTCCTAGGGCAAGCAAAACAGTAGGAAAAAGAGGAGGTGAGTTTGGCAGCCCACTGGCTTGGATCCACGACAGCAGAAAACGTGGGAGCTGGGGAAAGGAATATGGAAGGGGAGGGTTGGCATTGGCTGAGGTGTATTCAGGAAAGATGGAGATGGACATGCAGTCTGCTGTCCTTCTGGGCTGGAAGATTTCTGGGGTGAGGAGAACTGGTGGCGCATGGCCGCAGGTTCCCGCTGCATGGGTGGAGGCTTAAAAAGGGACTTGGCTGTGAAAGTGCAAGGTTGGAATTTATGGACTGGCATTTTCCAGGTAGGGGCCGCAAGCTGACTTCCTTCGGGTATGACAAAGAGAGAGGGTTTTGAGGCTAGCTTGGTTCTGTACGTATATAGCGCTGGGAGGATAGGTGGCATGCAGTGGAGAAATTATGCTATTTCCTTCTGAGGCTTGAAGCAGTGAAATGTTGAAACCTTCTTCACACACGAATTCTTGTGAGTAGGGATAAAAAGTCCAGGTGAAGAGAGTCCAGAATTCTCTCATTTGGCTGTATAGCTTTGACATCAAGGTTGGCGTGTACACTTTCAGTTCGTAAGAAATGGTTTGGACTCCTCACTATCTTCATATCAGAATTGCCTTGAATCTTTAGCAACTAAAACTTCCTTCGGTTCATGAAAGTTATTTAATTCCATCAGTGTGAGAAAATACAGCGCAGTCTCCCTCCTTTATGTAGAAGAGATCAGAACGCTTTAGTGTTATAACGCATGCTCATGAGGGACAAAATAACAATATGTGTAAAAGGATAAGGTTTCTAGTTCTCTTCTTGTGTCTTTTTTGAGACTTTATAAGAAGTAGCCGTAAAAAGTAATCCTCCTTCTCTCCGGAAAACTAGGCCCATCAGTCGTAAGAGCTCTCTGCATCTGTTTTTAAACCTGTGTCATTTGACACCATCAAGTTCCCATTTGGCAGGTGTGAGGTAAAGTGATTATTTCACCTTGGTTTACATGTAATCATTTGTATACAAATATAAATATGTTCAGCATTCAGTGCAGAATATTAACTTTCAATCACATTTAAGCAATATCTGGATTTTTAACCTGGCTCTGAATTTTAGTTTATTGGTGCATCGATCAACTTTTTGCTAGTTTCTTTCTCAAGGTAAATATTTTAACATTAATAATTATTCTTACCTTATACTTTGTTAACTGTTAAAGAATGAGTCGCAATTAGTATCTTTTGGTTTTACCTACTCACAGTTTCTACACACCCCCAACCCCTCACACCCCCAACGAAGAATGACTTTTTCATTGTTCCTGCATCTGGCAGATGAGGCTTCCAAAGCGTCATGGACTTCAGTGCCCAGTTTTTGTAAACCAAAGAGCAAATATTAACATACATGTTCTTGAAAGTTAAGCAATTCAGTGGTCCGTGTGCCAGGCCCTACAAAATCAAGGGCACACAGAGAAGTTAGCGGGGAGTAAGGTAGGATGTGAGCTTCCCATACCAACAACTCCGTGGTTACTGCCCATTGTGAACACTCTTAAAGTAAATGTGAACTAGCTTTCTCTTTTTTTTCCCTGTTGCTGGGTAAGCTACATCAATTTACTTTGCATTTATAAGATGATCAGGGCAGGCAGACAGGTAGTTACAATGCATCTGTGCTGGTTTAGTTTGTGCTAACTTGTGTTTAACCAAGTAGTTCAATTTATAAGGATTTATGCTGCTCTTCGTGATGAAGATGTATTAACTCATTTCACTCTGAGCAAAGCTGTCATTTTTACTGTAAAAAGAACTGGAATTTTAAGTCTCACAGTTTTTCAAGAATTTTGAGGAATCTCAGCACCTACTCATTTCATATGAGCTGCTGGTGCTAAATGGTCCTGAAGATTAGTCCAAGAATTCAGGCATGGAGAAATGTTGATGAAAGCACAGTGTGGTTTTTAAAAAGTATTTTTAGTGATGTTATCTAAAAGGTGTATGACATGAACCACTACTAAGAGACTATAGAGGCCCTAAAACAGGCATTGTTCATTTGTTTCCTTTTATGAGAGACAAGTTAGTGATGCGGGCAGATTAAAACAAAAAGATTGACGCGCTGTTTTAAAATTGCCTTGTTCGTGCAACCCATAAAGTAAATAGATGCACTTTTGTTCTTGCTTGCTTTATACAGCTAATTGTAAGATTATTTTTTGGGGGGTATGTTACAATCTTACAATACAAATTCTCCCTGTAATTAAAGTATATGTATCCTTGAAACGCTTCAAAAGTACAGGTAAGCTGGACAATTATCTATTTTATGGGTCAGGATTCCTTACAGTACATTTTTTTCTTTTATATCAGTCTTGTAGAAATAAGTGTCCAAACACTGCATCATTGTCTGTCTTCGATACTTTTCATGCAATTTAGAACTTGGATCTGATGGAGTCGAATGGCATGACCCTATTCATCACTGGATTGCAGTATTCTACTTCTTTCCATCACTATCTATGAACTAAATTCTCAGTAGCGTTTGGTACTTATGTTCATAAGTCATCTAGTTGAAGTATTTTCCTGTCTTTAACTGAAATCCGGTAACCTTTAGCACTCGCTGTCTTTTCTAACCGAACTAGTTTTGTGGATGCTTTCTATTTTTCCACTGTCCTTTTAATGGTCTCGGTTCTATCAAACTGTGGAGCTATAAGCTTAATGAACTATAAGCTTGGCAATCTCACACTCAGGCTCATGTAGTATATGCTCATTCTATTTTCTAGTGCTCTTCCTGTAGTTAGAAATGGTGCTTCAGGAATGCAGGTATCTGCGTACATGTAAATGGGTGATGGAGAAACCATCTGTTGATTTAGTCAAGCATTCAAGAGTTGATAGTTAGCATTATTGGAAATATTTTAGGATATTATTGAAGTATTCTCTTTCCCCTTCGGCAAAAGAAACTATGATGCTAAGAAGTAATTCTTTTGCTGATGTAACAGCCACTGGAAAGAGTTTGCAGCCCTTGCTTTGGTTAAAGGAATAGCAGGGTTCTCGTATTTTATCTGTCTGGCCAATTCATAAATGTGAGAGCGAGCTGGCCAAGTCAGACAGGCTGAACACGTGACTTTATTATTTACAATAGTGTGGGGAGGAGAGATCTTTTTTAAAACAGTATTTTTTTCTAAAGTATTACTTGAAAAAAGTATAACGTGATTTACAAATGACCATGTGTTTGAGTAACTTCAGTGTTGGAAACTTGCATAAGACGGGCTCCAAATCAAACACTTTTTAACAATGTGTTAGTGAAGCTATAGCTTGACTTCAGAAATGTTAGCATCTTAGTAGTACTTTCAAAACATATATATAGTAGTATTCAGATGGATACACAGCTACCTCAGAACGAGCTTTAGTGATCAAGTACAAGGCTACTTTTGGCAGCACCTTGGAACAGAGTTCCCCTTTCAGTGCTGTCTTTACATTATGTTTACTTACTAAGCTGCAAGAAACAAGTTACAAGGGAGGAAGTATTATTTTTAAACTCGGAATTCAGCAGAAATATATTGGTATGATATAGCATCTGTCAGTGAGCAAATGTGTTGAGACCTTCAACTTCATTCATACAGATTACCAAAGAGATATCAAATATTAATGTCTTAAGGCTGCCAGTTTACATGCATCTTTCTTTTTTTTTTCAAGATACATGTTTTTGTTTTAAATCAACAGTTAAAATTTGCGGGAAGATGGAAAAATGTTCCCATCCTTTTTCTGAAGACAAATAGTAATTTTGACTTTGTTCTTTATCTGAGTCATATTAGAAGATGTAGAATCTCTGGTTACCAAATTATTTCCTTCTGCAGTGCATTCTTGGGTGCTTTTCCTTGTGTTGCATGAGCAGTATTGAAAGGTTGGTTCACTCTTTTCTGTTGGTGACTAAAATTAAGGAATTCCTCCAAAAAGTATTCTGCAAATGTCTTTTGAAGAGTAAATGATTTTATTCTGTTTGATACCTAACACCCTAATGAAGAAAGTTTTAAGCCTCAGAAAGATTACATCTGTATAATGGCATGAAAAATCTACCCATCTCTACCCATCTGATATTCCATGTGTTAGAAGAAATCTAAGAATTAAATAGGATATATTTTTGTTTTCAGTTACCTTGTAGTAAAGCCATTGTAGTTAGTGGCTTTCACCAACATTAAAAACAGCATTAAGTAAGACAATGGGCCTCATTCCATATATGATGTTGCTGGCTGCAGCATGTAGTTTTTGAAAGTATTTTTTGCTAGTTTCCAGAAGCTAAACTAAAATTTAGCTTCAGAGCCAGATTTTTAGGTAAGTTTTTAAGAATTAATTCATAGATACCCTTGAGGGAGAGATGACTATTGGCCTATTTCACTGGGGGAAGTTTTTTTTAAAATTCCACTTCATCAGGCTGTTGTGGCAGAATATTGATGTTAGAGTAGAAGAAGTTTGGAGTCTCTGTCTATTGCAAGTGAATTCAGGAACATGTCCTGAATGTGCTGGAAGCCATGAAACAAGATGGAAAATGTTGGTTTGCTTGAGTTATCAGTTTTAATTGATTTCTTAATTTTAGAAAAGTATATTGAATTAGTCACCAACTCGGAGTGTCTTGCTTAACATGTGCTTAGGAGGGACTTTTTTGACAAACTTCATATCAAATCTCCTTAGAAATAGTTTTTTAAAAGCAGAAAAATTGTTTGCAGCCTCTCTCTGAAAGGTGTAGCCTTCTGTTACAGATGGAATTCCTTATGCCAGCTAATGTAGTATGGAGTGGGAAGTCTGAACCTGTTCTGTTCAGTAGAGTACTATCATGGTATCCTAATGTAGTTGTGTCAAGACTTGAAACTGTGCTCTTTTTTTCCAAATCTTCACAGAGAAGACTTCTCTCTGTCAGTGTCAAGTGTTCACATCTGTTGGTCTGTACTCATAGATCATTATCCATCAGCATCTGTAAAACAGACGTGATCCCTTGCATTGTTCTGGTTGGTACTTCCAGATTATAAACTTACAGTAGTTCGCAAAGATGCCTATCAGGCTAGAATTGTTGGAAGTTAGTGTGTTATCAGATTGTGAATTGAAAGAAGGCTATGCTGTGAAGTCTTTTGTCTCTGATGGTTTGTAATGAAATCTTGGTTTAGGCCACATGTGAAAATGAGAAGGCTTTTTTCTGGTTTTCAAAGCAAATGCTTCTCTGCGTCTTAAAATGGCAATGTAGTTCCTCAGGAAAGATACCAGAATTCAGAAGCATATTTTGTAGGTCTAATTTAAGGTGTAATGCTGAAATTTATGACAAATCTATAGAAACCCTATAATGCTTACATCAGAAACCTGAACAGCACCAAGAGGATTTTCTTTTTAAACTTACAAGGAAGCTTGTGTAACTGTCTTTCTACTGCCCAGAAGTAAACTGTAAATTACAAATACGTTAGACTGAATATGTTATTCTAACTCTTTTGACAACTAAAGAGGGTAAAAAGAGACATTCATGTTCTGTACAGATACTCTAAGATTTGTCAGCAGATCTCTTAAAGCAAAAAGTTGTTTTTAGCAGTATTCAAACCTGAAGAAAAGAACATTGGGAAATTTTGTTATCTGTATTAGAAAAATAAACAGGAACTCACTGAAGTCCTGAAATTTATGAAAGTCTTCACAGGTGCACTTTGGAGAAGCAAAATGGCAATAATGTTTAAAGAGCAGAACTAGTTACTGGTATAGCTTCCCTCAGTAGTCTTGTGGCCAAACCCCTGAACTTGTTAACAGTTATTTTCTCTAAAGTAAACTGACTCGGGGATAAACTTTGTTCTTTTCAAGAAGATTCTCAAAGTTCTGGTATCTTTCTAGCTCACAATCAATTGTACCAAATTAAGATGTTCTCATTCTCTGTATTGTCCCTTTATTGCAATTAATGCCCACAAAATATAAATGACAAAATAGAATGTATGTATACACCTCAGCCATTTTAATGCGAAGTCTAATGGGTTTGTTTAAACTAACAAGAAGAAGCATTAAAACTAAATTGGGAGACTATACGCTGAAGCAGCTGATACACACCTACATGTTTTGTTCTGCAGGCTGTGCTTTGAGGGCAATAACCTTTGGCAGAGAGGTGAAGAAGGTAGTTGAAAATAATAACTTCTTAAACTGCTGCTGTTAGATTTTCTAAAGGGTATTTGCAAAGACTGAAGCCATAAAAGCACACAAGGATTTTGTACAAAACTAAATTGTTTTATTAAATTTACGTGGTGTTTTAAAAAATAGAAATTGGGGTAAAGTGGTTATTCTAAGCTAATTGAAACGAGTAATGTATTTCTTGTTACACTGATGTGTATAGAAGTCTGTGGTTTAGTGTCCAAAATAAGAAATATTACTATTGTTCAAAATTTTTTATTAGTAATAGTAATGCGTTAGGAGTCCATCAAGAACAGAAGGAAATCCATGTACACTTAGGGAAATGTGTGTTTTTCTTTCAGTATTTTATGAAGAAACGGTATTAGTTGGGCTGTGGAAGATAATTTTTAAAAAAATTTCTAAGATAGCTTAATGTGTATCTAGACATAGTTGTAACAAATTTAGTTCGGGTTCTGTTTAATAAAGTGTAAGGTTTGTCATATATCAGTGAATTTTCTCAATTCAAGATTTAAAAGCAAGCATTAAGACTGTCTTCCAAAGAAGGCGACTTTACAGAGCATTTTTTTACCATATCTCATTTAACATATATATATGCACATATATACTTATATATATGTAATTAAAAGTTCACATGCAATATAGCTTATTTGAGAATCTGTGGAGAGATCCCATTTTGCTTCTTAAGAAAGCTTTAAGTTCCTTTTGTGCGTATTTCTCGGGCACTTAGTATAATCATCAGTGATTCTTCAGCTGTCTGAAGTCTTGTATTTTACGTTTAGAATACTGTATCGTAGATCTGGTGAATGTATATTTAATTATATATGTTTTTTTCTTCTTTTCAATACAGGATTTTTCAAACTTTTAAGTAGTCCACAATTGTCTCCATATTGGAAGCTGTTCAAGCAAGTGGACACTGTCCTAAAGAGTAAGGAATATCTTTTTTCTCTTTATTTTGAGGATTCATGAAGAATCCAGTTGAGGAAGGATCCAAAACAGCTATGTTGTAGATCACCAAGAACATAAGATAGTGTTTGTATTACGTAGTAGTTACAGGTGAATTAGGTTTCTTTTTTTTACTGTCGAACTCTTAGAGCTAGAAGAAATTACTTGATTGCAAGTTTTCAATCTTTCTTTTTTTTCAATTAAAAGTAAATTTTTGAATGCCTCTATTCAGTTAATTTATATATTGTAAAACCTTTATACTATAGCTTTGTTTAGTCAACAAAGAACTTTTAAATAAACAGAAGTTTGGGAATTAAAAAAATATATTGAAATGCTGCATAAAACCTGACAGTTAAATAATTTCAAACTTGATTCTCCTTTCTGGATGTGAAGAGGACTTTTGCATGATGGGGGCTCTATTTGCATGATGGGAGTTACAGTATAGAAAGTTTTTTGGCTCTTCTGATGCAAAATTCATATCGCTTCACATAGATCGCAAACAAAGATGGAAGTATTTTAGCAACCGTCACCTAAGTATGTGTTTGGGCACATGCTTATTGTTTATGAATTTTAGAAAAAAATCTCTGCATGTTATTTAAGTGTCCTGTTAATGTATAGCAGACACATTTTAGTTTAGCAACCTTGGAATAAGTCTGGAGTTACTGAAAAATAAAAGGAGGATAAATGTAATAATTTGTGTACCAAATTAGTACTGAATTTTTTTTTTTACTGTAACATTGCAGGCTTTTGACAGCTGTTATAACCAATATATATCTTTGACGTGTTACAGCATTGTCTCAAAGATGTGGGGAGAACAAACAATCTTTATGTTAAAATCTGCTTCTCAATGCAGTGATGTGTGCTATCTTATCTTTTAATAGATTAAAGGTTGAACTGTATTAATATTCTTGCAAAGGTGTTGAAGAGTTTGTCACCAAGAAACTATATTTAGGGAGAGGGAAGTCTGTGTTTATTGGAATTGGAGGATGCTCTGTGCCTTGGAGAGAATGGTCGTGTTTTTGAAAGGGTAGCATTGTTTCTGGCGAAACACACTGGTATAGAATGTAAGTTCATATACAAACTTTTTGTCTGTCTTTTAATGTTAGAGGGTGTTTATGTTTGCTTTGAGGCTTTTACATATAGGCCCTAGAAGCCTTTCACTCCATGCACATTTTCCCGTGTAATGTTTTCAAGCTGCTTTCAGATTAAAAGAGAACCTCTCGAAGTTGAGCTCCTCTACCTGCTGTCAAGGCAAGGAGTAAGATAAAACTGTCATGCAAGTATGCTCCCCTAGAAAGGCAGTGTCAATTCCTATTGGCAAGTACATTCGTCAGTATGTAATAGCATACTGCTGTTAAAAGATAATATGTACGGGCCTTTTTGCATTGACAGGTTTAATATCTAACCTCAAAACATTTTTTTTTTTTTCTTTGGTCTTTATATTGTGTCTTAAAGTTGCCCTAAAACTTCTAGTATTCTGGCACAGACTACCCTTCAAACTTAGAGGTTTGTAGGGTTGGGGGTTTTTTCAGTGGTCCTACAAAATGGGCACTTTACTTGCCTATTTAGCAGACATTTATAAAATCATGGCTAGTAATGATTGTGTATTAATGCTGGTGTTCTTGTTTTTATGGTATCTATTACATTTTTTAGTTTAAAGTATTGCATTTGAATATATAGTCCTGAAGTTGGTTATTGTGTGACTTGTTTACCGTGTTTCATTTTCAGGTCTGTAATGATGAGGTATCCATCTGAATTTAAAGCACATCTCTGAGCTTCTTTCTTCTTCATTAGAGATGTGTTCTATACTCATGGGTAAGGATATCTTTTATCTTGACCTGGGCCCTTTTCTTAAATATCTTGTGATATATTTTTTAGTTTAAAAGATTTCAGCAACTTAAATTTATGTCTTATAGGTTTATCGGATACTTAGTATAGGGTTCTTTAGGTGCCTGTGCTAGCTCTTAATTTTGACCCAAGCTAATTATTAAACTTCAGTTTTCATATATCTAAGTAGCAGTGCTCTAACTAAATCACTCTAACTCTTAGTATTAAAGATAGAGAAACAGTATGGTGTAAATAGGTAAATAATTTAAAAACTGGTCTGTGATTTGAGATTCCTTTTCTGATATATACAACACCTTTACAGGCTTTAATTGGGCATCTCACCGTACATTTTTTGAATTTGGAGTTTTGGGAAGAAAGAAACTCCGTCCTGTAAAGCAATGAAAGGAAGGGATGTGAATTTTATGCAATTAAAGAAACAACAACACTTTTTTCAATAGTGTAAACCATATTTCATCTGAAGAAACTTTGTGGTATTACACACCCCCGCTTCAAAACAGTAGAAACAAAACAACCACAAAAATCTCACTAGAAAACAGGAATTTTTCTAAATGCTGCTAGTATTTTTAATTTTTATTAGGTCTCTAAATAAAACAGCTAGGATTACTTCTACATTACAGCATTTGTTATAATGTGTTCTCTCCACACATTAAGCACTGCTTGCTGAAATACCATTTTGAGACTTTATAAATTTACCTCGAGTTAAAAATTAATGTTAAAATGGATCTCTTAAAGAACTATAGTAAGTGGCCCAAACGTAGGCTGTGGTACTTTCTGATATCATGCTGTTTTATACAGAGAGTTCTGTGATACACTTTCTCTTTGGTGTGGTTTTGCTCTGTTCAGCTTAAGCAAAGCTGCTCTCAATAAAGAAGCTGTCCCATTCACAGTGAAGGCAAACATCTTTGAGAATGGTAGAAATTTGTCTTTAGTTGCATTGGAAGATGTTGTTCATCTCTACTAAATGTCTAAATGTTCTTTTTTAATCTACATTTCTGGGATTTTGAGGAAATTGTGCTGTCCCTTTGTGCATTTTAAATTTAACGTGTACATTGATCTTTGAATCTATAATGGAATATCACTTCTATTGGCGCATCGATGGAAAGTAACTTCTGTATTATTTAATATACTTCAGCTTTTTGAACTCGGCCAAAGCTTTAGTTATAATTAAATCGGACAAATAGTGATAGTGTATAATTGTCTTTTATTTTTAACATTGGGGAGAGAATGTCTCTATCACTTCCAAATATTAAGCAGAAGTGATCAGTTTTTTGAATACCTGTTTTTTAACACACTGTATTTTCTACCTCTTTTGACATGGTGTTCCATCTGCAAATCATACAAAGCCACAAACCTGTCATGCTGTTGTATTCTATATAGAACTTGGCAAATACAATGATTTTTTCAGTCTCTCTGGCAGATCTCTTGTTTGGAAGCAAGTCCGTTATTCCTGGTTGCGTGGCTTTCCTAAAACAAAAACAAACCACTTTGCATGTAATGTAAAACGCTTCCCTAGTTAAGACTATCTGTGTTTACCCCTTCTGTGTCCTCTACCTGTAGTCTGGATTTCTATTATGTCATGCTTTTCTGACTTCAGTTTTAACTCCTTCTGTCTACTAACTTGTCCCTAGCTTTGTTCTGAGATAGCTTTTGTGATTTGTCTGGATAGCCATTGTTTCAACTTCTTTTGTGAAAAATGACCATCAAAGTCACTGACTTCCTCTTATCTATGGTACTGTCACACATCAATCGTGTGTAGCAGTGATACTTAAGTCTATCAAAGTATTAAAGTGTGGATGTCATGGTAATGTGCTGAATCTTTACCTGATTTACCTAAAACTAGAGTAGCTTGTTTTCTGTTGTCACTTTATCAAAAGTAATCAAGAATGCAATTAATAAAATAAAATTAATAAAATAAAATTTTGTTATCTTGTACTCCCACTTCACTTTTTTGAAAGGAAATTTTGATACCTTTGTTCCATTCTTTTTCCTTATGTGTTCATTCTTTTTTGATGTATTATGTAAAAATAAATTTCTTTACTTTTCTTTTGGTCTTTAAGTCTTGTACTATTCCCTTAATTTCTGCTTTTGCTTGTGCCTGTAACTACAGCTTGTCTTTTTACAACTCAGATCTACCGCATGCTAACGTAGTATAAAAGGGGATCACCTCTTTGAGACTTTCAGGCTGTCTTATTTCCTCTTGGTCTTTCTGATAAGAATAAACGTTTGTTAGTAAACTCTGACGGGCAACCAAAACAGAGAAAGTTTCTTTTTTTCTTTTTTTCCTCCCTTTGCAAGGAGTTGCAATAACCGTGTTGACTTGAAACCTCAGTTTCCAAACCTAGCTCTGGTATTGGTTCATTCTTGCACACACGCTTACAGAAGGGAATCAAACTGGGCTGAGTGTAGCCAGTTTCATTTCTAAGTGGTTTTGAATATAGTAAGTAAAATTTGAAAAAGATCTTGAAGTTTAAGAGAGTTAGAATTACAGAAGTACATGAGAGCTGCTTTTGCAGATTAAGAGGAACAATAGTGCATTGATTTATATTCTGTTTGTAATTGAAAAGATAGTTTCAGACCATACAGAATGCAACATTGTTTGCTTTTAAATGAAAAGCATGGGTTATGCAGAAATTAGTACTATTTTCTTATTCACTTGGACTTATAAGATCTATTTTAATACCAGGTCCCCAGTTCTAATACTTTTGTTTACAATTTTTAATTTAAAGTAGATCTCTTAATGTTAACTAGTAGATTGAAGCAAGTATAGATGTTCTGCTTAATGAATAGTGACTAGACTTAAAAAAACCAAGAGCTGGGAGACGTTTCTGTTCTGATTCAAGTATGTTTGCAGAATAACGTGATACTTTTTTGAGAAAATGCGATGTTTTGTGTGAGACGACACAGTTGGCAATCTGAAAAAACTTAGTATTTAAATTCTAGATGCTTCAGCATATCTGAAGATGGCAAATCTTGAGATGTCTCAGCTGAAGTTGGGGAATACTGTTGATATTTCCTGGTAATTAATTTTGGAAAGCGTCATGTTCTTTTTAAAGAAAAAAAACCCCACTTTGTTTTCATAATAGTGAGTCTAATGTATGATTTTGTTATATAGCCATTAGCTAGTAGTTACCCTGTAGTTGTAGTAGTAGTTCTTGTTGATTAGTTTTCTACATAAAATGAGCTCAATTGGTGCAGAGTTGAGAGTTTAAAATACAAAGGGAGAAACTAAATACTAGTAAGAAACAGTGCTGAATGCCTCTGGGTTCCATTATATTTAAAAAACCAAACCAAAACCCACTGCAGAAAATGATAAATTTACCACATGTCATATAGGTGGTAAATATTGTTGAAGCAATACTAGCTGATAGGGTGCAGTAACTTCTTAAGTTTGAATACCACCACAGTAGTCTTCCAATTGCTTTGTCAGGTTTTACCTCTGTTGTGATACTCGTTTTATTTTCTACAATTTGTCCAAGTAGTTGTTCGCTTTAAACTGGGTATAGATTCATATTAAATCAGTGTACAATGGTGGTAGATAATTTGGACATACACAGTATTAGAATTAGTTTAGTTTTTACAAGTAGTGTAACTTCATCACAAATTCTTGATGTAAGAGGACACAAAGACATCAAATTGTATTTACTAAGGTAAATCAAACTTTAGATTGCTGTAAAATGGAATTATTTACCATAGCAGTGATTGCTTGTGGTGAAATACTTAATTTTGGTAAAACAAAGATCATCTTCTTTAAGAAAGAAAGAAGAGCTCCTTTTCCTCTCTCTCTTCCCCCCCTCTCTTTGATTTTTTTTTTTTTTTACACATTCTGCTGCTTTTACTGTAGTTTGCTTTATGGAATAGGGATTCAAAACTAGTTTCCCCATTCTAATTAAAAAGCAGCTCCAATAGGAGCTTATCTTCTATGAGAAGTAATTTGGAACTTGTACTATGAAACACTGGCTGCCATTGCATTGTTAAACTTGTAGTTGTCAAGTCCAATAGATGAAAGTCTTTAAAATGTTTATTTCCTTGAAAGCTTCTCTGCCAGCTCAAGGTAAAAGCATGTCCAAAGTTCAAATTGTTACCACAGATCTGTTTGGGAAAGGAGAAGGCTGGATGAAAGTGTGTTGAAACATAATTGCAGCTGTCATCATTTTCTATATAAGAGGGAGCAAGGACATGGACAAGAGAATCACTTGCAGAAAGCATGTAAAGTTTTCATGTCAGAACTTTTTTCTTCCTTTAAGTTAGATGTGAGGAGGTAGGGTTTCTTTTAAGGAAAAATAGTACTTGCGTGCCAATTAAGTTCAGAAATGCGGCACAAATTGTCTTCGTATGCCTTCACAATTTGCAAGCTTAGCATCTAACGTTTTTGTATTCAAGTGCAGCAGAGAGAAACAAAAAGTACAATTGTGCAATAAATTTGGAAGACGACTTTGTGTGAAAAGCTAGTTTTTCCAAATCAAGTATCTTTGAATTTCCAAGCTGTGCTTTTCGTTGGGCTGAAAAGCATAGCTTGGACAGTGCAGACACTGAAGAAAAAGGCTAGGGGTAAAAGTCCTTCTCTGGTCAAAAAACAAGGTGTCTTTGCAACAGAGTTGTGTTCAGGCTATCTACAGCAGTATCCTTGTATCCTTTCCAAAGCAGGTTGGTTGGTTTGGTTTTTGTCACTTCATGATCTCCCCTTTAAAGAGAGGCTTTCTTCATAATAAATTTATGTGGGGCTCATTAGCCTGGAGAGGTTTCTCATGAATCTAGCCTGCAGATTTCTCAGTTTGGAAGTTCATCTGTGCTATCTATCTTGCTTGGATCCTTGAAGTGAAGCTGACATCTTCAGGTTATGCTTCCTTTTTATACCTACTAGGATTTATTTGTTTTACAAAGCCTTTGCATTTTGGAAAGAGAGTTTGTATTATTTGTCTCTTATTTCCTCCCTTTTTTCCCTTATGCTGAAAGAAGGTAGGAAAAACTAGGATGAAAAGTGTTTCTTGGGTTCTGAGCAAAAAAGGAAATTTCTGTGAGGCAAGCTCAGAGTTAGTATTGCAACTGCAGTGATGCCAGTTGTTATGCATGCTTTTTTCCCGTTTTTTACTATAAAGGTACACAGTAATCAATAAAACAGAAAGTGATTGTCTGGTACATGTTTTTTCAATACAGGGTTGTTTTAGTCCTGTTCGATCGTTCTAGACTACTATGTAGTTAAACTCAAGAGCATGTATAGCAGTTAATTACTATCGAGTAGCTGGCCCATATGTCACTTACCCTATGTTAAAAAAAAAAAAAATTGTACATCCTATTGTATCAATATCGCTAAAGATGGAAGAAATGTCTTTTTTCCTATTTTTTCAACTTAGCACAAACTGAATAGCCTTCCTTACAAATCACAGTGAAATATTGTTTATCTCTAGGCATAACCAAGGAGCTATATGCAGTCTGCTGAGCTACTTGCACTCAGTCTCAATATGTAAACTTTTATTGATACAGGCTTCAAATTTAAGTTTTTAACAGTAGTCTCTTTGGTAGCCTGAAACATGACATTTTACACATGGCCACCGTAATTTCCATCTATCTTTCCCCAGATGGGGGTTTCTTTAATTAGATTGTTTGTTCTGTGTCTCCGGTATTTTTTCCTCATACTGAATCTGACTTGGTTGTCTTCTGTTAAAATAGCTCTCCCCCAACTTATCATTTGAGTTGAATATCCTAAGATGAGAGATGATTATATTACAAATGTTACAAAAACCTAAAACCATGCCACATTGTCTGCCTGGATCCTGATACTGGTTTATCATCTCTTGGAAGGTGTTTGATACTGGGAAAGTCATCATTCTGTTGTTTTCAATAATAAGCAGACAACTTCATCAGTGTTAGAAGATAATGGGGTCTAATTTATATTAGTGCTTCCTTTAACTTGGGACTTCAGGAAGTCCTAACTTTAAGCAGTAAGTTGTACATATATCATCTGGAATCCATGGCTACCTTGCTACACTAAGCTGTCACCTTCCTAAGCTTTTGTGCCTTTTTTATAGGATGCTTATTCTCTATACTCACAGTAACTAACACTCATATCAATCCATACTTGATAGATGTAATCAGTTCGTGGTTTTTTGGTGTGATACAGGATCCATCTGTCCTTTTCCTGTGTAGACCAGAAGTTTCATATACCCAAACTCTCAACAAGGTTTATTAATTTAGGTTAGGCTTTATTCTGACTATGGTCACAACACTTTCAGTGGACTAGGAGTATAAGCAGAACAGGTTTTCATCAGCTTACACTTAATAGGTTCAGCATGAACCTTGTCCATAAGACAATACTTCAGATTTCCAGGGTGTCCATTTCTGGAAGGATCCTATACTCATTTTATTCTTAGGAGAATTCATTAATGAAGAATTGCAGTTGAAGTGGAGGAGGAGAGCATGAAGGTGAGCTTTCGTAGTAGGGTTAGGAATTAAAAGCTGTGTCTGTTTTCTTTCCTTTTTTCTTTATAGTAATTAGATATATGTACTGACAGGATAAAGGAATGATTATTCCATGAAGATGCTCATTTAGCGTGATTGCTCCTCTATTCTAGAGGTTTACTAGTTATCTGGGGAGGTAAATTATCAGAGACGCATTTTCATTCATTTCCCATTCTGTTTGATTACACTATGAATGTGCCAGTTTTTAGGCTAAAGTTAAACTAACCATCCTTCTTAGCTCCCCTTGCCTGAAATCCCTGACTGCAAACTCTAATTCATTTGTGATCGCTCGGTGATACTATGAATAAATAAAAAAGAAAAACAACTTGTGTTTCAAAACTAGTTAAGTGTGTAAACTCTTATTGAACCAAAGGTAGTTCTTTTCCTGTGTTTATCTTTGACACTATCACTGTGTTCATCCTCTTGTCTTTCCTTTAAATAGTTTTATTATGCCTTTCTTAGGTGAGATAATATATATTTTTTTCAGAATCTTACTTAATGCAACTTCAATAGAAGAAACAGAGTGTCTCAGCTTTTCCTACTGAAAATTGATTTTGATGTAGTTTATAACTTCTCAAGTTTCTTCTTTAAACATACAGAATTATTGTGTACATTTTATGTATTACATGATTTTTTTTCTACAAGCAAATTTTAATTCTGGACTACTAAAAAACACAATTCTGTTACAATTTGGTAGTTTTAATGAAAATGGCAAAGGAGAATCTAAAATTGTGCTTAGGTAATAGAGCAAACTGAATGGGAAAAAAAAAGAAACCACTGCATTTAAAACATCAAATATTACTTTAATTTTGTAAGGCACAAAAATGATAAACACAGGGCATTGAGTATAAGCAAAAATAACTTCATTCATTTGTGGTTTAACTAAACTGTAAAGTTATGAATAAAATTTCAAAAATCCCTAAAAGTGTTGGGGAAGGGAAGGAGTGATGAGGAAAGTCATGAAAGTATTTTTTCTTTTTTTTTTCTTTCTCCCATAGGATGCTTTAACACTTTAAGACGAATGTTTCATCAGAAGCCCTAATGGATGTTGGCATGCCTTGGATAAGGTGGTGACCGCTGGATGTCATTTGTTTCTGTTTGCTGCAGAGAGCCAAAATTGACTCCATTTGGAGTTGAGAGAAAAAGCAGTACAGACCTATCAAGATGACTGATCCTATGATGGATTTTTTTGATGATGCCAATCTTTTTAGTGAGACCTTAGAAGGTTTGTCAGATGATGCCTTTGTTCAACCTGGACCTGTTTCACTTGTTGATGAATTGAATTTGGGTGCAGAATTTGAACCTTTGCACATAGACTCATTGAACCATGTGCAAGATGTTCAAAATCAACAAAAGATGAGTGAGTTTGATCAACTGAGTCAGTATGATTCACTGAAACTTCACTCAGTAAATCAGTCTTTCAATAGCTCAGCTGACAACGTCTTATCACCACACTCTCAATTCAATTGTTCACCAATTCATCCGCAAAACCAGTCTAATGGGATGTTTCCAGATGTGGCTGATGGTAGTCCTATGTGGGGTCATCAAACTGCCACGACTGTTTCGAATCAAAATGGGTCACCCTTTCACCAAGGACATTCTCAGTCTATGCAGCAAAACAAAAGCTTTGTAGCACACCATGACTTTGCCTTATTTCAGGCTAATGAACCGCAGCATCAGTGTGCCTCGCTACGGTCACAACAAAGCAGAAACAACACGGGGCAAGATGCTCTGAGTCAGCCAAAAGACTTCATGGAAGTTAACGTATCTACTTCTCACAGAGTTGGTGTTAACCACCCACCTCCAGTTTCTAATCCATCAACTTCACAGCAGCCTCTGTCTGTTCAACAGTTCTCTCAAACTGCAAGTGCTTCAATACATTTTTGTGGGAATCAGGAAGGAAATTTTGATGGACAGTCCCCAACTATTACTCCATGTTCTGTCAATAATAGCCAACAATTTTCATCTCCTTATTCTTACTCCAATAACCACATTTCTCCTACCAGCCTTCTTCAGTCTACAACAGATCTTTCTACTAGCCAGCAGACACACTCTATCTCTGACTTCACTGGAAGCGATGCCTTTACATCTCAAACAGGGACCAAGCAAGAAACAACTGAGCACATTTTGAATCCTAATACACCTTTGAATTCAAATAGTTTTCAAATGTTGCATTCTGCGCATCCTCAGGGCAACTTCAGTAGTTCAAAACTCTCTCCTGTGAATATTAATTTTCCAGCTTCTACTGGTTCTGCTTCTCAGATAAGCCATTTCACTGACGCTATTGAAAGCAATGGTTTTACATCTTTAGATGAGAACTTACTTCATCAAGTGGAGACTCATAATGAACCATTTACAGGACTTGACCCAGATGACCTCCTTCAGGAAGACCTTCTGCCACAGTTCGATGATTCTGCATTTGTTCAGGATAGCACAAGCCATGTTTTAGAGCATGACCTAGAACATATAACCCCACCGTCATCTGATCTCGTTCGGGCACAGTCTCAAAGTCAGATCCATCCTTGGCATTCTTCAGTTTCTAATCAGCATCTGCAAGACAGAAGTCGTGTAACCTTACAAGGACAGGTAGGTAGGGATTTGGGGGGTGGGGGTTTGGGCTGTTTGATTTGGTTGATCTGGTGAAATGAATAATAGTGACTGGTGCTTGTGCCAGATCATCATGACTGAAGTCTCTGAGCTGTTGTCATTTGACCCTGAAGAAGTCTAAGTACTGCTAGTTTAGGAAAAAAACCCCAACGTGTTGATGCAGACCTTGATTTCTCCTGTTGTTTTCTTACCATTATAAAAAACAAGATTTATATGACCTGAAACATTTATTCAGAGAAAATGGTGCTGGTCCCTCTGCTGCTTGTATTTCCAAAGTAGAGCAGAGAGAATTGGTAGTTTTATGATTTTGGTCCAAATACAATGGTTTACTGTCTTCTGAAGTACTCATAGCAACATATCTTTAAGAGCTTTAATAAGGCTTGCGTGGCTGATTTCCTGCAAGAATTGCACTGGTTTTGTTATTACTTGGTCCTTTGCTTGGTATCTTTGTGCTCATGCTCATTGGCTGAAAATACAAACTTTTTTGTTGTTGTTTTTGATGTGATTAGTAATAATAGAAAACATGTAAAAGGTTATGCCTATGTTCAATTTTGTTACTTTGGGCTAAAATAAAAAACTCTGCGGTTGTTGTAGTATCACATGCACATCTACTGCAAGTATTAAAGCCCTCCACATGGAGGACAAGATAGCATAACAATTATATTGTACTTTTTAAATGGTATACAAGAGAAACAAACTTTGCAGACAGTGCTTTTTAGATTATCTGAGAGAAATTAAAATTATGTGAGCATTGAAGAGTTTGGAAAGACAATCCTTCAGTCCTTCAGCCTGCTTTTTACGAGGGCTTTCTTATATGTAATGTAATCAATTTTCAAATAGTTTTAATTAAGATATGAAGTCTTTTTTAACGCTGACCTTTATCTTTATCTGTATCATCATCTTCTCTTTTATAGCAAGTGTGTAAATGTCAATAAATTGAAACATAGACTGGTGCTTCAGGATTGCTTTGGTCTCTTATGAGAGTAGCTAAGCTTTTCAAAAACAAACAAAATAGGGCAAGTAAAGTTATGTTTTCACAACACTGTAACCAGCAAAATTATGTTTTTATTACAGCTACTAGAAACCTTAGCTTATGTGAGATTCTTGCAGATTTTTCAGCTCAAAAAATTTCCTAAATCAAAGGAAAATACAGGACACACTTAATAACCAAAGGCACAAATAACTATTCTTTCAGCTTTTAAAATTTATCAATCTTTAAAGCTATTGCTATGGTTTTGGAGACTGGTTTAGTGGCTTTCCTTGTTAATGCTTGAAGAGTGGTATCAGTGACTGCATTACCTACAAGTTAATACCTTAATATTACAGTTTGGCACTGCTTGGTAGCTTCCAGCCCAAAATTGGTTTGATAGGAATGACTGAAACTTCCTCAGTTAGATGGCTTGGCAGAAGGAGCTGTAGCTTCAGTATGATAAATGCACATATTCAGCTGCCGTTGCTGGTTATCTAGGGTTTCCAAACTTGTGAGACTGTCTGTTGAAATCCGTGTACATGTGAACAGTGAAAGTAGGAATTTTTATTTTAAACTCCTGTTTAAAATTCTGGTAGGAATTTAGCTTGTATTTGGGAAAGGAGAGGGAATATACATGTTTTCTAATTTTCAATCTATGCATTTCAAAATAGAGGCAACCCTAACATCGAATATATACATGCAGACAGCTTTAAAAATGTTACAACTGTATTACTTCTCTGTATTCTTGCTACCAATATTCTCTCTACCTGAGAATATAGAATGTTGTCTTATTGGAAAAAAAAATACTGGGTAGGAAAGGAACTTACTGACTCTTGCTTCTACTTAGTTTGCAGGGCACAGGCTTGTCAAAAGAGGCAATGAAACACTTCCCCCCCCCCCCTTAATTTCATGTCATCAGTGTAGAGATAAGGGTTTAACACATTCAGTCTTTGGTCTTGGTTCAGTAGATTGCTTCTCCATTACAACTTCTGCTTATGTTTATGGAGCGTGTAATTTTCAATTCCTACTGGTGAAACGTTTTTGGTAAAGCTGGGGTGTGATGTTAATAGAACATGTATTTGGCTGAGTATTTAAGATTAGCTTGATTAACTGAATGATGCAGTAGATGCGTTCTGTTGGTTTTGATAAACACTTCTTATTTTTTAGGTCAGGGAGGGGGCAGAAGAGGGCACAGCCCAAGTAGCTACTCTTGTCAGTTATCTCGGTAACCTAAAGACATATGGTATAGCAGCCGCTAGTGAAACATGAGCCTGTTCATTACTGTGTGTACAGTACTGCCGAGGGAGCAGCACCTGAGTTCCCTGCCAGGAAGCGGAGCAGTAGAACCCAGAGCTGTGAACAGTAGCGTTGAGGCTGTTGGTCTCCCATGAGCATACTAGGGGTGAAGGGTGAAGAGGAAGTGGATTCCAGGAAAAGTGGGGGTGGCGAGAAATCCAGGGGGTAGTATCATTTGTAAGGAGCATGTGGGATACAAGCCAGGCAGCGAAAAGTAGGTCTAATAAAACTTTCTGGTGCAGTGACTTTTCTGTTGTATACATCAGAACCTTTCAAGACTTACTTCAATCTCGCTGACGTCAGTTTTAGCGCTTTGTTTTGTAACTAGGAATAGAGAGAAAGTTGTAAGGCCTGTGGAGAGTTGTAAGTTTTTTGGGGTTTGGTTTTGTTTTTTATTGTGGTGTGAAGACAAAGCAACTTCACAGTATTTAAACTTTTTTTACGTTTTTCCCTTGGGACTTTGAATTGAAAGAGACAGAAAACAGGTAGTTATAAAACTGCTTGGTTTGGTTTTTATTATTTCAGGGTATGCAATAAATTGTATAAATTGGATTCTGACCTGAGTTTATCTAATTGGACAGATATTTAATGTTTCCTTCAGAAACAGGTTGTGAAGTGGTAGCTGTCAAAGTATTGCAAGGATTGTATTGATGGGGGAGCGACAGAAGCAAACAATGTAGAAGCCTCTTTAAGTCAGCAGCGTGTACAATATGAATAGTACTAGAAAAGTATGGCAGTTACTGAAGTTAAGTGTTTCTGATCTTTTGTCTGATTAGAATTCTAAAAGGGGTTTTAGTTCTAATTCTCACTTTTATTCTTTGATCACTTTGTAGAATTTAAAGTTCAAGATGAGTTTGTTCTGTTTGAGCTTTTTACAAATGTATGTAGTTTAACCAGAGAGGAAAAAGGTGTGGGGTAAGGGACAGGGAGGGAATATTGGTCTTACTGAAACTGGTTGGTTTTGGGCTAGGGGTTTCAGGTGGGAAGCGATTTTTGTAACTTTCATATGTAATTGTTAAGGTGAAATGTTTATTGTTTAACAAGACAATGTCTCATACTGGCTTTTGTACACATTGAGGAAACAATTACTAGTGGATTTAATTATTTTCATCAGTTTTGCTTTGATAATGATTGAGATTTTTTCAGAAAGGAAAACCTTTTATTTTCTGAAATATTTAATGAACTGTAGCTATTGGAATGGACCCAACATTAGACAACCAAAGATCTTAAACTACAGTTATGCTGAGGTTATTTAAAATTAAGAAAGAATACTTAAGACTTGTTGTTTAATTATTTGAAAGCAAGCCTACTCATCACATTTTTACTTGTACAGCTATTCTTTTGATAGAAGTTAATTTAAAAATTAATACAATCTGTCCAGTGTAATAATACTGCAGAATTAAAAACAATCTAGAATGTCTTATGCTGCTATTATACTTTCTATGCCTGCTGTAATTAGATTATAATTGTAAATAAATTGTGCCTCTTAATTTTACATCATGCATTTTTCATCAGAGTTAGTTTGAGGAGAGAAAGAGAAGCAGAGAAATGCACTGAAGATTCCTGTAGCCTCAGCTTTCACTAATATAATACTTCTGATCTTTTTAACTCCACTTAAAACTGTTTTGAGTTTGCTAAAGCTAAATAATCTATTTGCTTTTCATGAAGCTGAAAAAAGACAACAAAAATGCGGGCTTCAACATTCACTTCTGCATGTTTAGAAGAAAAAGGAAGTTGGAAAGATAATCTAAGTATAAACTGTCCTAAGAGAAGTTTACAACCATCTCGCTGTGTATATTATTTTGTAATAAGCATTTTAATCTCTTCTGGCTACATACATGAAAGCAGAATAATTGAGATTAAACTGGAAAATAATATTCCATTCTTAATCTTAACTGCTATAGGACAAGGTAGTAGTCTTAGTTCTTAAATCAGGTGAATCTTTTTTCCTTTTTATGACTAAAAGTTTGGCACCTAACCTGGTAATTCAGTATATTCATGACTTCCAGTATCTCACATCTGACTTTTTTCTTTAACTGACTTGAAACATGCAAGTGCTTTTGTGCTTGCAAGCACGAGCTTTCCTACCACTTGTTTTATAGCAACAAATGACACTGTATTTTTTGGAGAGAACTTGTCTTGCCCTTGTTGAAAGTTTAGCAAAGAAATTCTCAAGATTGTAGATGATTGCTTGGTTGGTGTCATATGCTGGGACATTGGTATATATGAGAATGGCATAACCTCATATATGTATGTCATTAGAGGTGGAACTAAGTTTCACCTGACCAAAGTCCAGGCTTACGTGCTGCTGAGATGCATGTCCTGAGTAGTCACAGGCCTTTCATTTCTAACTGTGTTAGCAGATGCCTGCCTTTTTATAACAACTCGAAATTGGTTGTAGACAAGTATCCCTTGGATTATTCTACTCTTAAACCTCTTACTCTGCCATTGGTTGCTGTTCTACTTGTATATTAAATCTTGCATTGCAAAGTTTTTGTGAGCGAAATACATAGTAAGCAATGATGTGTTTTCTCAGCTAGTTATGGTGGGTGCAGCAAGCCAATTACTTGACAGATGCAGGTATGTATGGAAGATGTATAAAACTCAAGGTTATAGTATTTGTCAAAGTGTATTTCTTAAGTTCTGTATGGTTTAATTTTAAGTGAGCTTGTAAAGAGAAATATTTTGAAGTAATGAGCTGATCACAGTATATACAAATTCTTTGTAGAAAAGACTGGGTATTTTGCATAGTAAGTTCATAGGTTATGGCTCCTAAGTGGTATTCCAATACAAGTTTGTAAAATTATGATGCCGTTTATATATATTGCTTGTGAAGCAGTGGATGACAGTTTTTGGTGGGACTGAGCATAATAAAATACATGTCTCAAACTTTGCCCTGCTTTGCATCATCTGAAAACTGAAATCTGGACATCTGTTCCAGTAAGCGTTTTGGGGGGAGTATTAAAAGTCATATCTGGTAATCTTGAAAGGTAAAAAACCCCACACCCCCCAAAAAAACCAAGCCCCAAAACAAAAGAGCCCTAAAACCTTGTTCTTTTTCCTAAAATGCCTAATAGTGCTGGTATAGCTCCGCTGTCTTTATATTGGTTTTGTTCCTTTAATTATGGTTAATTTTATGGATGGCACCATCATTAACAAATGTAAATATTTGCCTGAACTATCCTTTTAAATATTTCTAGGAGTTGTATGCTCTGGATTTAGTTCTCTGTGCTTAAATAACAATTTTCACCTTCCTTGTAGGAGCTTAATAAATTCTCTACCACAGTGAGGCAGCAGAATTCAGTTGTCATCTCCTAGCACCTAATAGGTTTATCATGTATGTACAAGTAATGAAAGTAACCCCTCCAACTGACCTTCTTTGTACCATCTTTTCCAGCTTTTTGGCTTTTTTTCTATTATCTTCAGAAAGGCCTGGACAAATAGGGGGGAGTGAAAGTGGTGAAGCTGTGTCAAATGCACAGAGTTAATGAGGAGTAGGGCAACATCTGTGAGCTTGAGTAGCACGGTTCCTGGAATGAACTAAGTCTTTTAAACTATAGCTGTATATAATATGTTTTCGTTACTAATCTATGGCTTTTTGCCAATGATGTATTCATCATTGAAAATAGCAATATTTTGATAGCTTTATTTATAGGTGAATGTGTATGAAGCATTTCCTTTTGTATATATTTTATATAAGTTTTTATGGAAGCATTTTATACATGTATTTCTTTTTAAAATGACAAATTGCATAGATTGGGGAAAGGAAGTACATGTTTGTAACACATTTACTGATTAATATTTGTTACTGTTTTTAATTTCTCCTTTTTTCACTTCCGTTATTTTTCCTTTTAAAATACAGCTGTATAGTAAGGGAAAGACAAATTTCTGCACTTTCAAGAACAGAGAAAATGCACCAGACTATCTGCTTTACTGTTTTAAAGGCTTTATGAGATTTTTAGTAATTACCATCTCTGTTGGGTAGACTTGAATTGTTTCATCATTATTCTTTTGAATCTTTTTTTGCTATCACTAACGCTTTTCTTAAGTCCTTCTCAACCCTTTTCCTAAGTCCTTCTCAACCCTTGTCACTTGTCATCCTTCATCACTTGTCAAATAATTAGGCTGTCCAATTCGTTGTGTATGTTTCCTCCTTAAAATGAAGTACTTGCTGTTGTAATGATTGTTACAATTTAAGAATATAGTTTTTCCTGAGATAACTGCACACTCATTAAATGACTGTAATAATTGTCTTTAAAAAGTGCCAAAAGAGAAGCATTTTTGTAGTTAACAGATGGCAAGCATAGGAAGGGAGCTTCTGGCTAGGTCAACTTAGAGGAGTAATCCTACAGATATTACAGAGAGACTAGTTGACAAAAATAAGTAAAATAAATACTATTTTTTTAATTAAATTGCAGAATAAGTGTGATTGAATAATCTAAATTATTTCCAAGCAGATGTCTTGTTAACACTGAAGAATTATAGAGCAATTCAGTAACGTGAGAGTACTGATGTAATTGTGCAAGCTTAGTGTCTGAAGAAGTGACCCCTAATTACAGAGAAAACAGGAAACAAACCTCATCTTAAATTGTCTTCTAAAGACAGCAACCCATACTATAGACTGTTAAAGTTGTAGTTCAGTATATGCCTAAAGTATAATTTGTTTAAGGGGAAAAAAGTTTATGGAAAAAAGCTCTTATTCGTCCACTTCATATTGTATTAATGCAACCATTTGTGCTAGGAACTGAACTGGGAAACTCACTTAGGTGCAGAGAAACTTTTTACTTCTTTTTTTATTGGGGGTGTTTTTCAGGAATACAAGTTCCTGATTTAGTTCTCCTCTTAGTTGTACAGCATTGTGTACCATAGAAACAGTGGTGGGGAGAGAGGAAGGAGTAGGAAGCAGCATTTTCTGCAGTAGAGGCAAAATAATTGTGCATGGAACCACAGCCTCAAAAGCAGGGAGGGTGCAAGTGGGCTCATTGTGGGACTATCCATTGGCACTGGTAACCACTAATCTGCTTTGTCTAACACTGTTATCTAAAGTTGGGATTTTTGAGTGGCTTCAAACTTGCCATTGCCTCTAAAACTTCCAGAACAGCGCTTCATCTTGAGAGATTTTGTATAAAATCAACACTTTATAAAAAGTGTTAGTGGAGTGTTATTACTGAAAGAGAAGCCGAACTTGTGAAGACGTTAACCAGTAGTATGATTTTGAAGCCAAAATTCTTAAGTACATTCGGAATTCATGTGACTTTGGTCCAGATGTCTGTGTGCTTTGTGCACTCAGGTTTTACAATTTCTTTTAGCTGTTATGTTAATTCTAAATATATAGAGAGATCAAAATGATTTCCAGCACTTTGTCCACTTAACAGCCTCCTCCATCTGGAGAGGTATTGTTTTCTTTGTTCATTATCAGGTTAAAAAATTTGCACAAGTTCCTGGTTACATGGATTTCCAAGACAGTGTCTATCTTCAGGTGTTGAGTGGATTGAATTTGGGAACTCTTAAGGCTAAGAAATACAAGTGAGTGGATTTCTAGGATGAGGAGACTGAGAATTCTTTGATATGAATTGATTTGAGTAAGTCTGATAAATGAATCTAGGAATGTAGCTTTAGGCTAGAAGCACTTGACAAGTCTTAGGTTTTTGAAAGCTGTGTAATTTGTAGTAGAGATTGAATTTTTTTTTAATTTTTTTTTTTTCTTTCATAAATGTGGCAGGTTTTCTTTTTTGTTTTTTGGCTTGTGTTTGCACTTACTTGGGTTTTTTGCCCCCTTGATGTCTTACTGTGAAGGCTAGCATTTTAATTTGTATCTTAGGAAATTGTTCCCATCTTTTACATACTGCCTTTTCAGGAGTTAGTCTGTATTTGAAAGTAATTTCAATCTTAGTAGCATATTATCTATGTGCACATAATGCTATTCAATGGCATATTGAATTGCAAACCAGAACTAGTTTCATAGACGGATAGGAAGGCCTTTTGTAAGAGATATTCATGACTTCTCAATTTAGTTTTAGTTTATATGTTGGAAAGAAAAGAGAAGTTGGCCGTAGTGTTAAAGAAGACATTGCAAATATTTTGGTTCTGAGCAGTTTGTTTCTTTTCTTGTAGTTTGAAACATTGTTTCAGAAAGAGAGTTCTAACTGATAGGTTTTAAAAAATAATCTTTAGAGTAATCTTAAACAATTGTTTCACTGTACCATCTTTTTTACTGAGTGCCACACATATAGAAGGAGAGTTCTTTAATAGTATATTAAGTAAATTTACTAGAAAAACATAGCTATTGTGATTTTCGTGACTTGCAACATGCTGTGGCTTACAGTACCTGTTTTTATACTTCAGAAGGCTAAGAAATAGTGCTAGAAGATGCAGTACATCTGGGTTGTTTTTCTTCTTTGCTAAACCTTCGTAGCAGCTGGTCATGAGACCCAGGCATGGCTCAGCTTGATGCGTAAATTTTGTTGTAGCAGGAACTTCGGTTCTTGCAAGTCTTAAGTGACAACCAGCAGTTACAGAACACAGGTTGTCACAGGGAAGGCAGGTAAATTAATTTAAGGAACATATGAGTGACAAAATCAGACATGTGTCTTTGAGTTTATTAGGAACAATTTTGTAAAAAGGTTAGGCAAATTTATTTTGATGTGTCTGTTGTAGCTCCTATTTATATCATCCTATGGAGGATTCTTTGAGCTGCTATCATGTGGTATTATGAAAGCTGATCAACTCCAGACACTGCACAAGAGGCATGTTTTATGGTACCAGCCCGGTGTGTTTTTTGGCTTAATACAGTTAATTGCAAATGTGTACAGGCTTTGACTGATTTCAGGAGATTCTCAGAAATGATGACCCAACCTTGCTTGTTGGACAGAGGTGTGAAGGTGCTCATGCTCTTGGCTGTGCTTGAGGATGTCCTTGGCAGCACACTGCCATCTCTGAGCAGGCTGTCATTCTCCTATATGTTGACAGCAGTTACTGTTGACTTTAACTCCATTAAAATTGATAAGAATTTCTCTTGTCTTTAGCTTTACACTGGGTCTACTCCTGCCTCTTCTGCTAGTAGCCAGACTCAATTGAGATAAAAAATGATTGCTATGCTTATGTTTTTAGAGACCAGTCTTGCAACTTTTTCTGTTTGATCCCTACCAGAAGTTCATGCTCCCTGTGGTTTCATTTTGGTTTCGTTTTTTAGTGGTTATCCCTGTGAAGCTCTTGGATGCTATGTTCTTTCTCTAGAAATTTTTTAGGAGACTTCTGGGGAAAAGCAGTTTAGGTTTGTTTGGTTTTTTCTTTTGGGTTTTTTCCTTTGCCTGAAATTGAATCCTGTAGTATCCTCTGCTTGTGACCTCTATATTCAAACCATCGTCTCTTTTTGATAAATTCCTTTTTTACAGGCATCTACTTTTCCTCCTCAATTGGGGGGGAGGATTTTGTTCAGGAGTATTTAATTGAGAAAACTAGATTCAACAGGAGTGGTTTCATTAGGCTTGCATATATGCTAAAGTACTCTTTTATATTGGAGGCTCTGGCATAAAAGCTGTTAAAGTAGTTCATTTGAAGCCGACATAAAAATATTTAAGTTGGTTTGAATTGAAGTGGAAGAAGTATGCCCCCCTTTAATTTAAATGGAAATGTGCTGTGCAGTCAGTATTGGTTTTAATGATATTAGTGACTCCCTAGCTGTTGATGTTAAAAAAAAAAAACAAAAACTTTTCCTAATATCTGTCATTATATTTTAATGTATGTTAAGAGCTGATTTTTTGTCTCACTGACATTATAAACATTGAAAACATTTTGGTTACTCTGTTAGGTATCAAGGAATACTAGAAAAAAAAGCCATGTTCAGAGACTGAGTAAACTTCTAAACTTCACTGTTCTAGCAAATAAAATTATTGTGAATAGACATCTTACATAATAGCCCTTTTGCATATGCAATCTGTTTTGATTTAAAGACAGTTCATGATCAGTATTTCAAATCATATCTTTTTTCACGTCTGTCATCTTTCACAATACTTCATTGTTCTGCCATGAATGAGTAGTGAAAATGCATAGTTTTTTAAAAAACTAAAAAAAATTTTAAAAGGAGGCTGCCAATATTATCATAGAATCATTTGCTGGTACTGACCAAGACAAGGATCAGTTGCAGCACATTGTTCCATGAGCCTTTGTACTCTGAATAAGCTGCTTCACATAACTTCTAAGTGAATTTTGTTTTACCATTGCACTCAATGTACTACAAAATTTGAGTAGAATTTGGTAAATTGTGCTGTTAAAACATGTTGTGGAAGAGAATCTGTCTCTGTGTTTTGTTTAATGTGTGGTTGTTTCTCTGACCTAGCCCAGCTTTCCTTTCTGTAGGTAATTGCAGAAGTGAGGCGTTGAGACAAAAGGTGGGCAGGTTCATGCTAGTTCTACATAGTTCTTGCCTACTTGCCCTTTGCTTTCATCACTTCAGTAGATTAAGTGACTGCTTTAAGTAGCAGAAGAGTACAAAAAATAGACCATGGATGGTTCTGCAGTTTACAGCCCTTCACAACTGTAATGACTTCTGACTCTGGGACAAAAAACAGAGAGGTTTTGAGGGGGAGAATGTAATGAAATAGTGGCAGTAGTCAACTTCATGAGGATGAAAGGGATTTTGTTTTTAATTATAAAAATGTTTTCTTACAAGGCCACTCCCATGAGAGGTGTAGAAGGAACACTTGAACTGAAATGAAGTTTTGACAAGAACCAGCTACCATTAAGGTCCCAATGCTTTTTCTTGCTAAATAAGACGTGTATGCCCTGCTGGTTTCTTAGTGTGCTTGGGATAGGCATGCTGAAGCTGATCTTGGGTGTTTGGATTAAGATGAATAAAAAGCTCCTTGTGTGTTGCTCTTCTTGGAGGTAGTTGGGGTGGGTTTTTGTCTCCTTGTCTTCCTCTCTGGTTGGTAATGAAAAACATGAGAAAATTACTCTCTTGATGGCACACAAAAGTGGTGGCCATTTAGAACATGAGTGGGCAGGTAGCAACATGAGCAAATGGAAAGAGGAAAGCTCTTTTTTCAGTTTAATTTGGAGGTTTTTGTAATTTTGTTTTCTGTTCTGCACACTTTTGCAGCCAATTCTTTGTTGTTTTACATTAAAACCAGCATTTTCAAGGATTTTGTCATGTTGTATAAATCATAATTTGTCTAAAGGTAAACAAAATTGCTTCATTTAAGACTACTTGAAAAGAAAACAGTAGCTAAAACCTGAATGCTTTTAAAGTAATATGGATATTTACTGAAGACTGTAAATCTGAATGGTGCTTATGTTATTTAAATTGTTGGGCGTGTAGTGAAGAGGTTGGATAAAAGCTATCTCAGCACATTCAGTTTCATGCCCTGTAGTATTGCATGTATAGATTAATCAAATGTTCTTTTTTCCTTAAAAATAAATAAAGTCAGAATTTCAGCTGCTGCTTACAATTGAAAGCTTTATGCAGCTTCTAAAATAAAACCTTTATTTAGACTCTTCCACCTGTATCTACCGTGTTGAAAAGAGTGTCCTGTATCTTGGTATTTCCTGGTGAGCTCAAACCTGAGTTTACAGTGGCAGCTGAAAAAGCTGCATGCTTGCTTCCACCAGTTTTTACCTTTTTCTCAGTGTGAAAGACTTTCTAGTAACGTAGAAAAAAAATGTAGCTTTTAAAATTTTAATTTATTTAGATAGAGTTTGTGCACCTCTTCCTACCCCCTTCCCCCTTTCTAATGTGAGGTAATTTTATACATGCAGATGATAGATATGGTATGTTTTCAACTTCATATAGCTGTAGTGGTCGAACACAATTGTGTCTTTAGTTTTCACAGTATTTGTTTTACGGTGTGCGTTGCAGTTTGCATTTCTTTTGGTATCAGGTCATTGCCATAGATATTGTTACTTTGCTGTTTGGATGACAGTAGCACTTAGATGCTTCAGGTCAGTATTGGTGTTATGTTGTATATACAGGTGGGTATGTTGCTTTCATAGCTGGTTTGACTTAAAGTTAGATTATTGAACTATTGAACTCCTAGTCTGCATCTGCTTGATAGTTTCGCTTAATATTTGTGTACTAAGCTGAAGTTAGCAACAGTGTTCCAGTGGATTAGTGTGAGTTTATTTGAGCTGTTATAAAAAAATATGTATTTTAAAAAAAGAGCAATAGAAGTTGCGTTGAAAAGGGAAACTTCAAAAGTTCTCTATATTCTGTGGCAACATTTCTTTCTTTTGCCTTATTTTGTGGATGGAGTATATTTCATATCAGGGGTGTTTTTCACCTTTTCTTGTTACAGATTTGGATTTATTATTCTTCGCACTCTGAATCCAGAATTCCAAGGTTCTGTATTTCCAAGCAAATACAAGCTTGGATTTTATTTGGCCCCTTGTTTGCCTTTTTGATCATGCGTGCAGTTTTGGAAGTGCTAATGCTTAACTTCCTTTTGTGACTCATAAGGCCTTAAAGGGAGCTGCTGTATTATTACAGGTCTTGTTCCTTTCCAGACAGGCACTTTCAGAAAGAATCTTTCCTATTAGTCACTAACTTCCTTTGTGTCAGTAAAAAAGATTAAGTTTCAGAAGCTTTACTTCAACCATCATACTGCAAGACTTATTTCTGCATTTAAACCTGAGTGTGTGAATTGTCTTACTGACTTCAGACAACCAAACTTGTGAATTTGTCTTTCTTTCAGGACAGGAGCTTTAGAATATCAAAAGAAAAAAAAGTGCAGAAAGTAAGCAGTAGTTTCTGAAAATGATGGTTAGAAATATAAACTATTACAGTAGTCTGTTTTGTTTTTATTATGCATAGAGAATTGAAACAGGCTCGAGTAATCAGAATGGAAGTACAGTAGGTAGAAACTTTTCAGGATATATTACCCTAAATTTTAAATTTCCTGTATTCAACTTTTTGGAAGAGGGAAGAGTGATAAACCCTGCATTTCTGGGAATACACAATTTCCTTAAAACTTCAAAATCAATACATTTTAATTTATACATTGAAAAGTTCCTTTTCAATCATAATTTAACACTAGAGAATGATATTATGCATAGACAAATTAATACTTCAATAGAGGAACAACATTTTAAATATTGTCATAAATAGACAAGTACACTCCACAGCATTTGCCTTTCTAAAGTATTTATTCAGCTATTTCTTAACCTATATAGCGTAGTAATTTGCTATGGGAGTCCTGCTGGTAGGTGCACATTTAAGAGGCTCAGATGCACAGGTAGGAAGGAAAAAAAAATAGAGGTTAGAAGGCAATGTTAGATAGTACTAAGCATGAATTTAAAACAAGAATAACAAAACAGGAGGTGTAAAATACTGATATTTTGGCCACTTAGTCAAAGCATCTTCCTGAAGAAATATGGGTCCCTATAGCGTTTCCACCGTTCTTTGGTTTTGATGCATTTGAATGCCTTCAGGGAAGGGGGGAAGAGGAGGAAGGTAACAGGAAGGCCTGTTTAGCATTGCTTTAGCAGAACTTCTGTTCAGGTTTTCTTTTGTCAGATGAGAATCTGTATGGAAGTAGGGAGAAAAGAAAGAATGACTAGATGATGCAGTGTCAAAGGGATGGATTTTGCAGCTTGCGGTTATTACAATTGTAATGTCTTACGTGGATTCTCAGAGCTCCAAGAAAGACTGAGCTCATGTTTCATTTCACTCAATAAGATACCTCTTCTCTACCTGTTTGTCTGCTTCATGTAAGTGGTAGGGACATTTCTGAGATTTCTGTTCTTCTAATTTGACTAAATTTGATCAATGGGTTAGAAATTACTAGGAGCTTGGAAGCATAAATGCACCAAACTTCTATGGCATGATTGTATAGCCTTGGTTTTTTTTTTTTCAAGCAAGCTGCATAAAAATTGAACAGCTGTCACTCGTAGTTTAATGTGCATGTATAACTGTAACCTGAGAGCTGAAAAACAACCTAGCTGAATATTTTAAAGCTCTGTCTTCCTTGTGAGTCTTCAGTCAAAGAATGTATGATTATCAAAGACTGGCTTTGTAATACAGGACAGAAGAGTTCCTTGCTCCATGAGGGACAACTGTTCTGGCACTTAGGGGGTTGGGGGGTGGCATTTAGTGTATCTTACTATTTTGTTTTAGATTGAGCAATTTGGGAAAGAGGCCAGTCAGGTGAAAGTATTAATAATGTGTTTCCTTGGGACAGCCAGTGAGGTTTGAAGTTGTAGTGAACAAACCTAGCTCCATGTCATGTTATCCTTAGGCAAGTTAATCTTGAATATGATAACTACATGAAGATGTCTTTGTGTCCAGTGATGAAGCATCCAGTTGTGGGGGGAGAAATGAGCTACTACTTTGCACCGCTATTTTAAATTTCAAAATACATGGCATTTGCTAGACTGGCATGGGTTTTAGTTAGGTAGAGATGGTTTAGACTGAGGAACATTAGGAAAGAGTCCACTGGTGTCTGTGGAACTTTTTGCTACTTCACCATTCAGAGCTCTGTAGACAGCTGAAGAGCAATGATGTGGTTCACAGTACTGATACTGGCATTTGTCTGCCCTCTTTATACATATTTCTGCTACATCTGCTTTTTAAAAATTCAGGAGATAGTAGCAGGAGGACTAGAAAATCTTGCCCACAGTAAGCTTATACTTGATACATTTTGTTGCTATGTGTTATATTTTCAAGATACCTAATGTTTGCAGACTGGAGAGATGGAATACTGAATCATTCTATTGTAGAAAAATTAATTTTTTATGTGTGTATGAATTTTTTTGGTGGTGCTTGTTCTTGCAGTTTTATAATAAATATTTGTATCTTGTTTCCCTTTTTTCCAAAGCCTCAAAAAATAACCACAGGAAAATGTCAGAAATGAGGACTCGCCCTGGGGAGAGGGAGAAAAAAACCCAAACTTACTCTAGCCAAAAGTCATTTAGGGATTTCCTGTTGTTTGCTTCCATTTTGTGAGGTGGTTTTGTTTTCCCTTTATCAATCTTAAAGTTAGGAAATAAAGTGTCTTATTGTATTAATTTTTTGAAGGGAGAACACAAGTTTAATACAAGTTTTCTTCCTTTTTGAAATCGGAGGGGCATTCAAAAAAAAAAGACATGTTACAGTAGTTTGGTCTAAAGAAAAGCTTAGATCTTTAAGTACAGTAAAAATTATTTTTAGCATCCCTCACTGCACTTTACATTTAATATCTGTTCAGGTAGTCCCCTTACTTTGGATTCAAAATATAATGCAAAAATAAACTGAACTTAATCTTGTGAGGGAATGCACGGTTTCCTGCAGAAAATAACAAAGTTAACAGCTTATTCTGACTTTCTCCAATATTGTTACTCAGCAGGTTCTTGAAGCACCACTTACTGGTGTGAGAGATTTAACTGACGTGTTCAGTGACAAAAGGCTAGAAATTAGTGCAGTTTCAGTTAATGTTATGTTTTTTCTGAGTATAAAAGGTCATTCAAAAAAACATTGGGGAGAGCTGTTCTCTTTTGCTGCTTTGCAGCATTCTACTCCCCACGGTTATAGAAGCTATCTGGCTTTACCTGTTAAATAAAAGTTTTCCTATTGTAAAAACAGGGGTGTGTTCTAGAAGCAGCGAACTCTTACCTGTACCTTCTGTTTTTGATGTGAGATTTCAGTGGATCAATATATTTGTAGGGCTTTATCTGGGGGTTTTGAACTCTAATGACTCATCTTTTTACATCAGAAAGATCTCTTGTTATTTTCTTGCCCATAAGTATTTGGCGAAGTATCTTACAGATGTATTTCCAGATGCTTGCACAGGACTTGTTTCAAACAGTGAATGGAAACCTGACTTCCCTTTTAGAGTATTGAGTTAAGTCAACTCTTGTTTTAAGGAGTCGAATCATTGTGAAAATTGTCAGGTAACATCAGTGAAGAGTGGAAGAAAGGAACAGGGTAGTGGAGCTTTTTTGCTAAAATATTTTGAGCCTTACAATAGGTATTAAAGGCTTTAGAAAATCTGTAGGTAGAGCTATAGCATGACTCTGAAGTTGGTCTGAGCCTAGTAATTCAAATCTATTGTGCATCCACAATGCCAGTTGACTTGAATATGGTCATTAAATTTTTCTCATGTATTAGAGCCCACAGTTTTTTCATGTTAGGTATAGTGGTACTTCTAGTGGGGACCCCACCCCATGGGTGGAACAAAAGATGTGCACTGCATCAGGCTTAGATCAATACAAGTACTCAGTGTTACTAGTTCTGCATGTGAAAAACAGCACCTGAGAAATTCCACTGAGGCAATAGGTTTTATTGGTATTGCATGCCATTTTCCAAATAGCAGTGTTCACCATTACAGGCTAGAACCAAAGAGAAGTAGGTACATGATGGGCATAGAACACCAAGCCACTGAAAACTGACACGCATCCAGTGCTGTAGCTTGGCAGAGCAAGTGGGATGAAGGTCTCAATTTCTTTGATTTCCTGGCAATTTAATATGCTCCATTTCACTGTAATTCTTAAATGAGGTACTGTGTAAGTTGCATACTGCTAAATATTCAGAAAAATAATAATGCTATATTAGGCGCTGAGCCCCAAAAAACTGTCTTCAAGCAAAATCTTCCGAACGGAAGCCTATGCGTAATACGTGATGCTGCCTTTGCAGCATGCGCAGGTTAGGAGCATCTGGTCACATTGGACAGTGGCTTGATTTTCTCCCAATGAATGAGATGGTAAATCAGAGGCTTACTGGTTAAGAAGCTGCTACTAATCACAACTATGGTATCTTAGCTATAGAAGTGGTGAAAAATTATTAGTGAGATGTATTACTGGGTTCTGTAGCACTTAGATGAGAAACAACACCCTACGTAGAGAGTGTGTGACATGCAAAGCAGGTGCTTGTTTCATCTAAGAAACATGACTAGTTTAAGGTTGCTGACCTTTACATTAATGTTTTCATTTTCACGTAAATGTAGAATTTGGTCATAAGCTTGGCATTAAATGCCTTGCGAAGTACAAATCACAGTAACCAAATTTACGTTCTGAGACTACTGCTGTATAGATAAAAACTGATGCCCGGCCACGTTGCTGTGGTTGTTGGCCATTCATTTATCAATGCGACATATAACAAATATGGAAGACAGAAAAGGTAGGGTTTTTTTTTCCCCCCTGTATCTTCTTTTTAAAATCTATCTGTAACACTTCTATTTTAATTTGGGTTAGGTTTCACATATGTATGTCTTGAGATTCTGTATCCCATAAATGCTGAGACATTCATTAGTGATGATAATAAGCAAGAAAAGTAAGGAAGAGTAGTAGTAGCATATTGAAAGAACCACAATTTGGAATGCTTCATTGGCTCTCTTAATAGTTCCATATATGCACCAAAGAGAATGGAAAAATGATAGAATCCCATGGATCTTCATTTGCCAGAGCTCTTGGCTTTGTAGAGCAATCCCAACAGATGGTGTGGGGCAACTGTTGAACAAGAAAATAAAAAGCAATTCAGAAGGAACTCTGAAGGGACACCCCCCCACCCCCCCCCCCTCTTTTTTCTGGAGAAAAGAAACCCTGTTTTATGTTTAGGTGATCTTCCCATCAGTTGTGCAGAAGTAGCTCGATTAACCATGGCTATCTTATTTCAGTATATCATCTGAAGAAAACCACTTTTTTTTTTGCTGGGATTGCCATTCAGCAAAGGAGACTGCTTTCTGCATGCATGTGGGGTAACACGCATTCATATTGTAAGAAATCTTCTACAGATGGACTCTGTCAAGGGTTTAAGCTCTTACATTTTTTAAATAGATACACTTTTTGATTATAAAACCGTCATTAAAAAAATCACTGGAAGAGTTGTTTACGCAGATTATTCTAGAGGAAAAAAGTTCAAAGTACTAGAATGGAATTCAGAAGTCACTGAGTTGAGTTCATGCATTTTTTTCGAAGTTGCATTCCTAAATACAATTTTATAATTCAAATGATGAATGGATATTGCTTTAAGATTTTCCACTGTAGCAGCTTAAAAGCACCTGCAGTTTCCAAGTTTTGATGTGATTACAATGTGAAAAAATGAGAAGCTAATTTGGACAAAAAACCCAAACTGTTGATTATCATTAGTTATGTGATTCATTTATTTATATTATGGTTGATATATTGTTACTATTTTGGTGACTTGACATGCACAAAGGGATTCCTTGTTTAGTAATAAACATGAACAAAGATGATGTGGTAATGCATGAAGGTCAGGTTTCCAGGTGGCTAATTTTAGCTGCTTTCAGTGCAGTTGATGTCAAGGTCATCTTGATTTTCCTAAGGACCTGATAGACTAGCAAGAACTTGGTATGCTCTTGAGGCACACGGTACTTAGTATGTGCATCTTCCTGCAGGTGTGTACTACTACCAGTAGAAGTAAAAGAATCATTCAAGGCATTGCGAATGTAAACCGTAGCTTTCTATTGTTAGGGTCATAATTTAGTTCGTAGTGGTAGCTAGTGTTTGGGTGAGTAGATCCGCAAGTGAAAATCATTATTAAAAATAAGTGCTTTATATAATTAAATCAGGAATGTGTGACTCATTAAAATTCCAGGGAAAGGCATTACCAGTCCTTAGAGTATTTCAAGAATGGATGCAACTTGGGAAAAATACTTAGTCTTAAAGATTCTGTGCACGCACAGAATTGAAAGTAATACTCCTCTACCACGAATGGCTGTACCTACTGTAAGAAAGGTGTTCTTACAGTAGAAGCAACATTTTACCTATGGAACAGATAAGGCAGGATTTGGGGGATTTTCTAGGAGACAGAAGTTTTTTTCTATGTTAAGCTTACATTGTTCTTGTGGCTTACTTTGTGGTGATATGCAGAGGATGTGAAGAAACTATCAGTTGTGGAGCAAATTAAAATGGGTTTAGGCCCTCAAGGGGGAAACCCCAGTGTCTGTAAATGTTGAGGACAGTGATTCGTCCTTGCTGTGGGAATTACTGTTATGCCAGTGAAGGCCTTCAAATGCATGTCCTATGCAACCCACAACAAAATGTTGGAGAAAAGCCTTTCTGTGAAAAGCCTACTCAGCAGAGTACTGCTAGCTATTGGGAAGACTGCTGTCAGGATTCTGTCTCTCGATATTGTCTGGTAACTCGATTGCTTTTACATTAGTTTAATTAAGATATCATTCAGACATGTGTCGTGTACCTTCTACTCCTGCAAGACAGCATGTCAAATTCTTTTGAATACTGCCGAAGAGAAGATGCTCCTGTGGCTGCTGTGAATCAGGGCATATGTGGGGAAGTCTACAGCTGTTTTCTTATATCTGTTCCACCCTTAGTATTTTTAGGGCTAGCTCTTCCATGTGAATAGCAGTACGGCCTGTACCTGCTGCTGTTAATGGCTCTCGCAGGCAGCAGCAATAGCATGGCATTGACGTGATTCCTGCCAATTTCCCCGCTGCCCACAGGATTGCGGAGAGCAGCGGGGGACTGACGGGAGGCTTGTTCGTTGCACTCGGCTGCTGCTTAGCAAAGCTATTAGCAGCAGCAGATACCCTGGAGCTCTCTCTGTGCAGATGCAAGGCAACATTGCATTGGTTTAGGTTCAGTTATATTTGGATGATTATCTTTGCAACAGTGAAAATTAAAAATGTATTTTTCCAAATAAAAGCTTCAGTTTTTAAATACACGGCTGCCTCTCTTCCTTTCCACCTTCTCCTATACATTCGTCTGTGAAGAAATTCTTTCTTAATACTGATAGATGGAATATGTTTGTAAGCCGTTGGCAAAAGGATATGCTCCTTTAGGATGTTTGATCTGTGTCCCCTCTAAGTAAGGGGGAGGGCTGTTTTTGGCTTGGCAAAATGCTTTGTCCTATTTGTTGTAGATGCTGTGTAGCTTTTGAAATTGTTTTCGGTGTGCATGATGATTTATAACTGTTTAACTATTTATAGCCACACATTTTTTTGGAAGCATGAAATGATTATCAGAATAAAAGACCTCTGCTGAATTAGATGATTTTTGTTGCTTTAGTTGCTAAGTACATACAGATCTTGTCCTCTGTAAAGCAAGCATGTTTCTGGTTCTTCTAATCTCAAAACACTTGTGCTGCTTTCCAGTTTTGGTTTTTGTGACAATGGTGACTTCCTTGATGAAGGTTTCATTACAGCTTTATTTAGCTTAGAATGGCTGGCTGGTGCTTTCCTGCACCTTCATGAATGTCATTTCCATATGGTTAGAAATGTCATAGCAAAATTAAAAAAAAAAATCCTCAGTTTTCTAACAAATAGTTTACTGTTTGTGCAGTGTAGGAGACATAAACAGAAGCAATAGTACAGAGCAAGAAGCAGAGAGTCAGCCTGAGGTATTAAAACATACCCTCGCCTCGTCCGGCATATTGACAATTCTGCAGTAAGAAAGTAGTAAAAGTTGTTGAGGAATAACTGGGGAAGCAGCTTTGAGCTCTGAGGAAATGTAGCATAAGAAACTTTGTTTTAGAAGTAATACAATATTTAGGAAGATTATTGCAAAAGCATTACGAAAAAGCCAGCCTTTCTATATTGCCCACTTAATTATTAGGTATTTTTGGTTTGCTCATTTCTGGCCCAGGAATGTTCAAGAAGGTACCAATTTCTTTTAAAAATCCTTTGACCCTCCTGGCTTCAGTAGCATTTGGCTTTGAGCTGAAATTATACCAAGAGTACATTAGGAATATTTTCTTGGTTATCTGATCTCAAAATGCAAAAGTGTACATTATTTAGCATTTTTACTAAGTTATGAAATAATAACCCTAAAAGATAAATCACTGGAATTTGTTACAGATATTATAACTATAATGTAGAAGCATCTTGGCTTGAGTTCTCAAAAGTAAAATTAAGATGTAATGATTGTCCTTGTGATTAAGCTGCATATTTACAGAAATATATTTGAATTTAAGTGGTATTGTTAAGAAAAGAATCCATTTAATGTATTGGTACCACTAGAATTTTCAATGGACAATGAACTTCATTTTGAAATGAATCTTAAATAGAAGGGAAATTCTGATTAAGTGTAGGGCCTAATCTTAACAATCTCAAAATCCTTGCAGTATTTTAAATTTTCTATGGAAAAACACATATGTGTCACAAAATAAAAGTATAAATATGTATTAAGCAAAACAGAAATCAAATCCTGATCTTTCTTCATTCTTCTTTAATGGGCTTCTGAGAATAAAGGGTATTGCTAGGATGGAGCTATGCTGTCAAAAGCGTCTTGGTTTTTTAGTAACCTTTCAAAAAACCCGATCATCTCTTCTTTTTTGGTTTTATTGGCTATGTTGACAGTAAGTCTTCAAAAACTTGTCTGATCTTTTAAAATACCACTTGAAAACAACCTTGGAATGAAGAGGAGTTTACCATGTAGCCGTGTCCCACGTAATTGAGGAGATTTTCACCGCAAAGCGTCCCTAGGTCTGGGCAGAGAGCAGAGGGATAAAATGAAGTTAAGGAGTTCTTCCATTTTTCTGTAGGAAGCAGGGAAGTCCGTAGGCAAGTGCTTACACAATCACCGTTGCTAGCTTATAGTAATGAATTCAACGTTAAAAAAAAAAAAATTAAAAATGTACGTCGGAGGGCAAAATACGCTTGAGGCCACAGACTCAATTTTTAGTCTCTGTCCCCCGGCCGCGTTTCGGTGAGAGAACTGGAGCGGCGGGGTCGCCGTGAAAGGGAGTGCCAGGCAGAGGAGGGCTTAGTTCCCACGGTTTTCCCTCCCGGCGCGGAGCGGCGGGCGAGCAAGAGTTAATGCCGGTAGCACATGTAGGGAAGAGCAGTCCGTTGGGGGTTAAACTGCAGAGTCTAATGGAATAATAACGGGCAGCACCATCTGCTGGCCTACTTCCGCGGAAGGAGTCGGTGTTTTTAACGACATCTCTAATATTCATGCTGATGCATTTTGATGCTTTGTGCATTCATTTCTTTCTGTGCTTTGTTGGAATCTGGCTATCTGCTTACAGCTGTTGTGGAAACCCCGCTCGGCTCCGGAGGGGAGGCAGGCAGCCCCTGCCCTACCTCAGCTGGAGGATCTGTGGACGCGCACTCGCCAAGGGAGGAATATGTTGATAAATCACTATGTGTGTTTGTGGAGGGTTGTGCATATCTTGGCTGCAGCTCGCTAAATAGGCCATTTAGCAATCTTCTTTCAATGCTTTTCTCTTGAGCACTGCCTGGGGTGCTGAAAAAGCAGAGGGCAAGCCTTTGTCTGACGCCAAAAATGTCTTCAGTGAAGAGGCCAAGAGGAAGGGTAAGTGAAAGCCTGAATGAGTGGGAGGAGGAGGGGTTCTTTGGGCTAAAAGGCTAATGGGATTGAATAACCTTCCTTATTACTGGCTGCTGCGGCGGGAGCCGTGCTGCATCGCCATCTTGAGCTTGTTGCTGCTTTCTCGAGTCTTGGTTATTTGTTATAGCCTGTAGGCCTTAAGGTGGCATTTTAGAGAGTGATCCCGAGCCCGGCCTCCTTCCCGGTGCTGCAGCGCTCTGCGAAGCCTTTGATGAGGCACGTATAGAAAATGTATCCAGTGAAGTGCACTGGATTTGGCCAGAAAATGTGTTTGGAAATTCCTGGTGGCTTTTCTTCGTGCTCTAGGCAGAGGCGCATTTACGGGTGAGAACGTAACATAACTGTTATCTGCTGGGGTTTTTTTTGTCTGTTTGAATAGGAAATTCTTTCCATTCCTCAAAGGGGAAGGGGGGAGGGGAGGACAGCAAAAACATGTCTTCTAGCCTGTTTCAAGAGAGGCTGATAATCTGAATATTGCATTCTTAGTGTAAACAACTCTGTGTCTATGAAATGGTGAGTAAAAACCTGAAAATACGAACAAGTTACACTTCCTAACTAAGGCACTGACCGTCTCTTGATCTAAGGAGAAGAAATACTACTTTCTGATCTTTTTATGAATATAAAGCTGTGTAATTGTAGGTTTGCTTTTATCTTTTGCCTGTTTTTTAGTCTTGATTTTTGTCCAAGCATCTGTTCTGTTTAGCACTGAGTTAGTCTTGTAGATCTTTCGTCTGCTTTAAGGTATCTGTGATCCTGGTGTCTTACCAAAGGTGAACTACTGATGCTGTTACCTTCAGGAGTTCTTTGCTTTTTCAGATTTTATGAGAACATTTATTGGAGATGTTGGAGCTGTGTGTCAAACGTATGGGAATGCTTGAAAGGTTAAGGATCGGTGTCTCTAACTACAGAGGTGGAAATGAGGCTAAGAGAATTTTCAAAAGATGTTTTTTACTGATTTTCAGTATATGGATTGGTTGTTTAAAGCCCACAATTGATGTAGTTATTCTGAAACCTGTGCCATTCTGTGGTATAAATGGAATTCCTTCTTTTTTGTGTCTGCGTGAGTCCCTGCCACGCATTTTTAAAAATGCATATCCAGATCAAAAACATGGACTTTTTCTTTCAAGATATGTTTATATTCTTAAAATAAAGTGATTTTATTTACTTTTTGTCTCGCGCTACAGCCTCCTTCCTCTAAGAAGACTGATGGTTCAGGATCCTATACTAAGTTGCAGAATACCCAGGTGAGGGCAATGTCTGAAAAGAAGCAGAAGAAAAAAGCAGACTCGGAAAGTAAACAAGAGAAGGCAAATCGCATAATATCTGAAGCGATTGCAAAAGCAAAAGAGAGAGGAGAGAGAAACATTCCACGAGTAATGAGTCCTGAAAACTTCCCCAGCGTTTCAGCTGAAGGAAAAGAGGAAAAGAAGGGTAGAAAAGTTAAATCCAAACCAAAGGACAAGGAGAGCAAAAAACCGAAAACAGGTTCCTCGTCCAAAATTAAAGAGAAAACAAAAATTGGGTAAGTAGATTAAAATGTCGTCTTACTTCTGTTCAGACTGTAAATCCTTGATTAAAATGAAAACTGCTTACTGGAAATAAAATGTTCTCCTCCACTGCCTACACAGAATTCTTCCTGATTAAGTCCATGTGTGGACTCTTTCATTCAGGAACAAGAATGCTGTGTTTTCTCTTTAGATAAAATTGTTGTAGGACTGTCCTTTTGAAAGGACTTATTTTAAATTCATATCCTAAACTACTCTATACTTACTTTGAAGTATAGACAAGACCAAAGTATGTTTCATCTAGTGTTGTAATCAGTTCCGACTCCAAATTAAGTTTATCTGATATTATAAATGCTGTCTTTATCAATTTTAGCATGTATCTTCGATACAGTGTGCGTGAGAAACTGCACAGGAAGAAACTGGAAGCTTAATGAACTTGTTAGTGAGTGAATATTCTTGTAGACGTCACATGTATCGAAAATAAAGTGCATATTGGAAAAATTCTATTCTAAGCACTTTGTAGTATTCAGTCATATCAATTTAATCTGCCCTCTTAAAAATTTTGCAGACTCAGCTGGGTCAAGTTGGGTGGATACCTTGGGGTAAGCAGCTTTCAAAAGACATTGTGTGTTAGAACGCTCCAAGGGATTCAGTAGGTGGCATGTCTTCTGACTCTAGAGCTAACCTACTTCTCCTGTATACTTTTAAAGGCAAGTGTGTAATTTCCAGTGTTAAGTATGTCAGGCAGGACTTGAAATGGAAATCTTAGCTGCAGTCGATGATTTTTATTTTTTTAAATCCATGCTCTTTTTGCGGTAACAGAAATATTAACTGGCATATCCCTCCAAATCTAAATGTCTCATATACATATGTATATTCTCGTGTATATGGAGCAGAAATGAATGTTCATTTAATCAGCCTATTTCTCTGCATTTTCTTCTTTTTTTTTCTAGAGATCAGTGCTTTTCTTACATGTTTGAAGTAAACAACTTCCTTGAGAAGTTATCCTGTAGCGTAAAGGTTACTGCTTTAAACTAAACTTGATTCTTAACCTGAACTGTCATGCTCTTAATTTCTTTCTCTTCTGGTTATGGATTGGCATATGCATGCTGCTCATAATACTGCTTAGCGCACTGTATAGTGCTTCCTTTTCTTTTCTCTCCATTTTGCTTAAAGTGGGATTTCCACTTCCAAAGTTGATTTCACTTTCATGTTTCTGAATTTACTGATGTTCTGTAACAGGCATTTTGTATGTCTGTCTAATCAGAAAACTTACACAGTGTTGTTTAGCTAGTGTCAGTTTCCTAAAGCTTTATGTGAATTGCCCTTAGTGTGCTTTTTATTCATTCTTTTGGATAATTAACAAAACCTGCCAAAATACCATCCTTACGGTATACTGCATAGTTCCCATATTTTACTGGTTTTAATCAGAAAGTGGAATAAACTGTTACCTTTGATTTATACTTCTGCATTCAGTTTTCTGTCTTCGTGAAACGCTTAGCTGGGCACGTCAGTTAGGATCAGTTTTCAAGATTTCATGAGACAGTATCAATTGAGAAATAGACATTTATCAAACTATGTTTTTAACCATGATATTTGTGCTTCATCCAAAGTACGCTGAAGCTGGTAGAGAGACTCCCATTTAATTAAGTATGTTCAACTTCTCATTATTTTGCATTGAGCTGTGAAGGTTTGCTTCCCTGTTATTTACCACTCTAATCAACTAATGCCGCAGTAGCACTCGAACTTAATCATGCTGCCAGGTATTGCTTTAACTCTGTGGGACACATGCCTAAAGATTTAGCAGTCAGATCCTGTTGAAGAGCAGTGAAGAGAGTCTTCTAGAGCCACAAATTACAGATCTTACAGAATTTCTGTGTATTTTGATGGAGAGCAGTATGTCAGATGCTTTGAGGCATCCACATACTTGATTTTTGTATCCAAACAGCTTCATGTATTGTGTTAGCACTATTTTATATTATGTAAATACATAAAATTTTAACTGTTTAACAAAGCATATACTATAGTGGTTTTGAAAAGCAGTAATTGCAAGAAGGCCTTGTTATTTTTTTAAAAAGAATACTCTTACCAGGCTCTGTTTTCTATGCAAATGTAACTATTGGTGATATATAAGAAGAATATTTACCATAGAATGGTGGCTATACTAGTATTTTCAAAGGTGATTTAAAAAAATATGTGATTAATGAAATTTGCTTTATTTAGAGAAGAACAAAATTAAATCAAATAACTAATAAGGGTAGAAGGCTAAACAACTCTTCTAAAGGTTTCTTTGTATCTTACATTCTTAGGAAAATATTTCTTAATAAATCTAAGCACATCCTGGAAATTCTTGTTATGTCGAAATAGCATTGGGGTTTTAAATGTGTGGGTTGCTACACTGGTTTTCTTATTTATCTTAAAATAAAACAAACTCTGACTGAATCTTGGGAGAAAATTTTACCATGTTGAAATAATACCTTTAGAAGACAAGCACTTTATTGGTTAAGAAGGGGAAGGGAGGACCTCAATTCTATGAAAACTTCTGGTTTTCTCTTGGAAATAAGGATTTTTGAGATCTGTTTAGAATTGTAGGAGAAAAATTACTATTTTTTTCTTTTTTACTCAGTAAGGAGTAACTGCTATTAAAAAACCATAGCAGTTGTATGTATGACATTGCTTACCATTTAAGCAGGCAAGAAAACCTGAAGACAGTAAAAAGTCCCCTCATGATTAAAAAGATAAATAAACAATTTCCAACTGTTACAAACTGTTATCAACTGTATTCTCCTTCAAGCAATAAAATCATGGGTGAAACCTTACAACCAGTAAAGGTCTGCAGTAAAAAAAGAATAAGCTAAGTATACTTTTTTAACGGTACTGGAGTATTTGTTTGAGTGCATCTGGCTTTCCTTTTTAGGGGTTCCGCTATGATATGTCCATCCCAGATGAATGTCTGTCTTTTCAGTGTTTTCTATAGCAAACATAGTTAACTTGCAGTAACCGTTAAATATGCTGATGTAGTTCAGATTCTGAGAGCCAGACTGGTGCGGGAGGTGGTGTGGAGTTATGTGTGTTTGAGAAGATCTGAAGTCAAGACTTGTGTTTCAGGTGACTCCTGTTTGATTTGCAGGCTAGTATAGAGCTGAAAGAGCAGAAACTACTAACAAATACATAGTGTTTTGTTCTCAAGGAGGATTTGTGGAGGTACACAGTTGTCACAGCTGTGAAAATAAGATACTTTGCCTTGCTGATTTGGCAGGCCTGGAACGCCAGTTGCTGAACAGATCTTGATAAAATTGCCTGGTAGCCATCAGTAAAAAAAAAAAAAGGTGTGTTTTTGAATGTAATACAATATAGCTTTTACTGAAATTGAGTAGCCCTCATCTAGGATTTTAACTACTGTGTCTTAATTGAGGCAATTTAGGGAACAGGATGATTTTTAAACAGTCTTTTTTTTCTTGCTAATTAAGCATAATTGGTATGTCTTTGAGGGCTTCATGTTAACTGTTTACATTTTCCTTAGTGATTCCTATGAGAGCTACATGTACAGAAAAAATTCATAGCATGATTCTTTAAATTTATCATTGCTAGTTATAAATCACTAGCAGTTACTTTCTAGGCAGGCTATAGTTTCTTTCTAAAGGTGGGGATTAAGGTTTTTAATTGTCTAACCTATTGGAATGATAGAAATAATGCCTGTTAATTTCAGTCAAATCGTTTATAACAGGATTCAGTAATTAGTAAAGTTTCTGTGTTAAGTGACTAAATTCTTTTAGTACCAAGAACATTGTAAGCATATGACAGAAATTATTAGAAGAATGCATGTGTAATGTATTTAGTGTTACCAAATTAAGAAACGAGTTTGCTTTATGTGTTGATTACTGATAAAGTTCATTCTTTAAAATTAACTTGCTTTAAAATTTTTCTGGGGACTGCAGAACCGCTTTTCATAATCTGGCTATTTACCAAGGTGTGTTGATGTTCAGGAATCTATTTAAACCCTTAATATTTTTGCATAGAACTTATTTCCATTTATAAGCTTTTTCTAACTGATTATAATTCTAGTTCTTCCATTTAAGGTGATGTATATTTAAACTATAGAGTCTACTTACCGCTTGATATATGAAGGATAGAAGAATTACCAATTTGTGAACATTTTGTTGTTCAAAAAAATAGATTGGCATTTAAGTTTTATAGCTCTCAATGTATTCCCACCTACTCAAACATAAAATTAAATATCATGGCCCTGATGAAAAGCAGCAGCTCTGCATTGGTGATGTAAAGGACGAGATCAGTAGACTACGTTTAGGAAATTTTTTTTATTACTGCATAGTTCAAATAAAAAACATAAATCCCCCAAATCCTAAGAATTTGATTTACAGAAGTTCAATTCAGGGTGGTAGTCCTTAAGTTCAAAACTGTTTCCTGTTACCAAAATGGCTGTATTGTTTCATGTGCTAAAAGAACAACAGTGGATTTCTTTTTTTTTTTATTAACCCTTAAATTATGTAGTAATGAATCCAGCAAGTCCTATGTGATCCTGTTCACAACTCAAATGAGTAAATGTCCTTGTTGCCTTGAAGTAGGTCTCACATGTACTGTTTACAAGGCAGAGCATTTTTAGGACCCAAGACCCTGACAGAAAATCTTTGTATGATCACTTGTAGGTATGATACTATTAAGAGTGATTGAAACCTTTGTAAACTCAGTTAGCAACAGGGGACATGGGGAGGGGGCTGGAAAGGAGGTGACTCGCCTGTCACTCTGATCCTGTGTCATTTAAGTTTAAATGCATAGAACTTGAAGTGAATTTCTTAGAAGTCAGACACTGTGAGTTGTCTTTTTGTGTTTTGTGTAGGTCAGGCAAATGTTGGCTAATAGATCCATGCTCAAAGGGAAGAGATCTCAATCTTATTGTTCTGTAAGATCTGTTAGATCATTAACTTCTGTCATGATTAGAAATGGCACACAAAGTCCAAATTTGATCATCTTTCTGGGATGTCTTTGCATGCACTGAGCTGTGACTCCTTGGTGAAGTTTTTCTCTGTGCATAATCCAAAAGTTATTAATTTGAAATACAACTGGAGAAGGAGACAGTGGCTAATATTAGTGTGTTGGTATTATTTATTAAACATATGCTAAAAGGGTAAGAGAAAGTGTTTTTATACCACCAATTTAACTCTCATTCCAAGAGGATACGCTATCTTATCAACGGAATACCTGTATTTTGCTGTTAGATAAGATTTTTAAGCGAAGTTTTTAGTGATGAAGAAATACTAATACTGTTGATAACACAGGAATTTTATTGCTAGTAATACAACAAAGTGCGTTGACTACAAATTAAGATATTTGGGAGGTGGCTTTGGACACTAATAATTAGTTACTTGGTGTTTCTCTGTTTTGGGAAAATTGAAGTAAAATGATGTATTAAAGGCATGCATTGAAGGCCAGCAATACTTACACGCCTAGTATATATTTGCTGTTTTTCTTTCCTTTCCTCTTTATTACTTCCTCGTGTTCACTATTTAGAAGGCTTTGAAAACACTTCTTTGTAATTTTAAAGCTGTTCAAAGTACTGACAACTCTTCCATCACATTCTCTGCTGTCAAAGAGAAGGGGAATGGAGCAGATTCTTACTGGTTCTTAATTTAGAAGAAAGAAGTTGCAAGGCTCCTCAAATAGTGGTTCCTGGTGGTCTTGCTGATACTTTCTTTCAGTTTAGTGGATCTAAACCAGGCTAGGAGTCTTGTGCTAAGGATCAGAAGTAATAATGGCTCTTTAGGTGGCTTCTTTTAAAACTTTTCCATTGATACAAGTTTCTTAACATCTTTACTTCAGTTTGTAGTTGCAGAAGAAGGAAATACATGTTGACGAAATCTACACTAATTGTTAAAGTATTTCTAGATGTTATGTAATAATATACATTTTAAATTTAAAAAGGCAAGAGAAAGTGAAATTGGAATGGAGTCTAGTGATATTATTTATTCTGTGTCTACAGTGTGCTGTTTCCTTTTCATAGAAACAGAATAGATAGTTTCTGTTCAGAACAGTTTGTTTCGGGGTGCAAAAAGGGATTTTAGCCAAGGATCTTTATGCTTTCATGCAGAAATTTATAAGCTGGCAAGAGAACTTGCTCCCTCAGTGAAAAATTTTCACAGAATTGATCCAGTTTACAGGCTTCTGAAAATCATTGTTTTCACTTGGCAGATTTTTTAGAAGTTTTTTGGCAAAAATATAAGCAGATTGGATTTTTACTAATAGAAATGCGTGACTTTTAGCACCATACTGTCATTCAGCAACTTCTGATAGCAAGGAACATTATGGTTCTGGGCATTGGATCATTAGGAAGTGAAACTGTACATTTATTCCTCTCTTTGGCACCATATCCATATAGAGGAAGAAACATACTGATCTGCAACATGTAGAGAAGGTCGTAAGAAAATTTCAGGGAGATCCTTGTGAAGAGAAGTACTGGGGGTAGGGAATACAAGCTCAAGATAAGACACACAAGCTGACAGAGAAATGAAATATTATGTGTAAGACTGCAGGGACAGAGCAAGAGGTGAACACAAGGGGCGACTACAGCTACAAAAGAGAGGAAAAAATGTGCAAGGAAAGATGTAGCTAGAACAGTCTAATCACAAAATAAGCCCATGTTCTAAACCAGAAGGTCTTTAAAATCCACTGCTATTCAATGGATACCACTACAACCCATGGTCAAATAATTAGTGCCTTTCTTAATATTGTGCTTCTTGAATCCAAAAGGAACCTGAGCCTAAAATATTAGACAGGTGTGTGTGAAATGAGGATGAACTATGGTTGCACAGATACAAATGCTTAACATAGCAACATGCATTTATGAAGCATTTTAATCTACCATTTCACAGAAGAGGATCAAAAATTGGAATACATTGCCCAGGGAGGTGTCAGCCTTGGAGATACGCAGAACTTGACTGGACTGAGCAACATAAAAGAACTCTGAAGTTGTCTTTGAGTAGGACCAGATGTCCTCCAGAGACCCCTTCCAGCTTTACTTACTTTACTTATCTCACCACTTACTTGATGAAAGAACATTTAGTTATTGTTTTTCTTTGTTGTTATAGTCTTGTTCATTTAAAAATCAAAATGTGTATCACATTCACAGTCATCTCTGCATGACATACATGCACCAGGCCTTTAACGCCTTTGCTCCCAATCAAAGAGAAGACTTGGGATCTTACTGGTCAAAAAATAATAATTTACAAATTATATCATGTGAGTTCACTGTATTGAATATGGTCTATGTCCAGTTATTTCAATGAAAAGATCAACAAGGGACAGGTACAGATCAGCACAACTTGTTGCACTTGACATATGGGCCAAGTTTACAAGAGTGCATACCCAGTTGAGACCAGAATTTCATCTATCCTAGTATCCTCCCTCCAGCAACGGCCAGAAGCAGATGCAATGGGAAGAATTTAAGAGCAGGGAAAACATATATGATACTACTTAGTATTTTCCCAAACTCCAAAGATGCAAAGCAGGAACTTTGTGGGATAGGTGTCGTTTCATGAATTTACTGGTCTTCCAAGAAATTCTCACTGATATGTTTTTCAGGTTTCCCTTTAAATCCATGTTAAATTTTAGCAGCCACAATTCCATTTAACAACAAGCTCAGAAGTTCAATCACAGTGTGCCTTGTCTGCATCACTTGGGAATATATTAGCTAATTTGACATACTAGCTGACAAATGCTAATGTAACACTTAAATTCTATGAAACAAAGTGAGATAAAAATGGAAAAAGTGGTTTATCCAAGTCCATCACCAGAAAGAGTCATGCTGGACAAATACCTGAGAATCCAACAGTTGTTTAAAAAAAAAAAAAGAATCCTAATCAGAGATTGAGAAGGGGGGGGGGGGAACCCACCCAAAGTACTCTTGAAGACAGTAGGAAAACCAGTGTGTCCATTGTTGAGATTATTTCCTGCAATTATGAAACATGTTTTCTAAGTAATAATTGAACTGAGAACACCTAATGAAAAGCAAGGACTCGAGGACCGGAATTTACTTTTGAACAACCAGCTCTGTGAACAAGCAGGTCTGTGATTACACTTACTGCAGCTTAATTTGAACATGCATTTGCCAGTGCCATTCACTTCATACTAGATGTAAAAAATATGGGGGTGGAAAATGTTTATTTTTTTTTTAACCTTTCCACTGAACATATCTAGGGGTTAAATATTAAAAACCTATGAAAATGCTCATTGCTTCTTAAAATATGCTGATGATCTTTTGTAAGCCATGTTGCTTAAATTATCTGTAGTGTTTTGGTTATTTAAGATTTTCATTTTCTGTGTGGACTGTTAGTTTGGACATAGTAAATGTGTGATAGTTCTCTTATTTGGACACTTGCAAAGAGAAGCAAATGAGATAGACGTGTTTCAACCACTACCTTCTCATCAGTGGTTTTTCAGGTGGCCAATATATTTGATGCCTCTTTGGTGTAAAATAACTTGTATTGGCTGTATAAAGACTCAAGTCTTGTTTCATTTGTTCTGTAAAATGGCAGAAGAGGCTTGTATGCTGAAACAGTTACCTCATTTTCTGTTACACAGATATGACGATTAGAAACTATATAAAACATATATTTTAGGACAGCTTTTTAGCTGTAATTTTATTGGATAGTTTGTCATCATTCTGCAATTATGCCACTGAAAACATATTTAAAGAGGAGTATTTGGCACATTTCAAATAAAAAAAAATAAATATTTTGACACCTTTAGTTAAAAACAAATCAGATTAATTGGTGTCATGATCTACAGTGTAACCTTTAAATCTGAACGAAGAAATAATTGGTACTTTTTCATTAGAATTTAACTGATTTATTCAGCACAATGTTGGTTCTTAATATACTCTGAGAGGTTTTAAGATTTCTTACAGATAGAACTACTGGGTTTTGAATACAGCTTCTCTATTTTACTTTTTTTTTAAAGGGCAAAAAGGATTCATGCAAGTCCCTCATTTTTGCCATTGAATGACTTATTTAAACATGCAAGTTTTGCATGTTGGACAGCTTTGAATTACTTTAGATTGTTTTCCAAAGCTAATTTTTTGAGGTAAAAATAAGAGAAGATATGTTTTGCATTGATAAATTGTTTATAATAAATCATTTACTGTTGTCATCTGCAGATGGTATTTATGCTAACTTTATATAGTTTACCTTTGTGAATTAGTTTACATGTTGGATTTTGCATCTGTCGTACTTACTTATAGATTTAAATTATGTAGGGTCCAGAGGAGCTTGCAATAGTAAGGTAATTGCTTGCCTGTAGAGCAACTCTGTCTACTATAAAGTTGTAGCTTTTTGTTTTCAGACTTATTTTTCAGACAGTGGTGCCTCCTGAGTTTTATATTGGGAAGAATACAGGAATTGCTGGTGGATGTGGTGTTATTTTTAATCTTAAAGTTAAGTAGACTAGTATATGGCATTCACTTAGATGTTGGGGTTTTTTCCTAACAGAAAGCTAATCATCACACTGGGTAAGAAGCAGAAAAGGAAAAATGAATCTTCAGATGAATTGTCTGATGCTAAGCAGACTCCACAGCGGCCATTGAAAGATGAAGACTCACAGGTAAGTAGTCGGAATTTTTCCCTTTTAAATTTGTATGTGTTGTTATTTCTGCAGGTTTTTTTTTTTTTACCCCCTCTAAAAAGTTACACTCCTTTTGACATCGTGACAGTTACTCTCTCACTGCTGTCTCTCATAGGTAGAACCTTACATTATCAGCTACTTTTCCCAGTTGAAAATCGGAAAATCCTACAGGTTAGAGTCCCCTTTCTGTAATGGGACATCAGTGCCCTGCTTGTACCTCTTCTATTTCAGTACAGAAGTCTGTAGATTTGAGACTGTAAGTACTCGTCTGTTGAGCTGGCAGTTAGACCTGATCCTTACTTTAGCTGACTTCGTGGGGAAAATGCAGAGACTGCCTAATAGGAGGGACATTTTTCAGTGAAACTGGCTCTTTTGAGAACATTTAAAAGGCTTGTTTCAAACTATTGTTTTTTTCTGAGCTCTGCTTCTATAGAAATGGAAAAAATTGGGTTTTTGCAGTGTGGGATCTGAAGGGAGCAATGATCAATATGCTGATAGGCTCTAGTTGCTTGTGGAATACTTGTGAAGGAAATGCAAGATCAAGAATTGAAGTGGTGGAGTCATTCCCTTGAGGAGTATCTCCCTAGTAACTTTCTTCGTGCATTTTTTTCGTAGATTGCCCTGGTATAACAGTAGTGTAGCTAATTATTTACGAAACTTATGCACAAAGAAGTATGAACTGTTTGTAAGAGACTATATCCTCTTTATGTGTTATGTTAGTAGCAGAATTATCACTTTCTTGCTTTAGGGCACACTCCATTAAAAGTAAGGTTATATGCTGGAAATGCACAGGTTTTTATCCTGTGGCAATTTCATCCACAGAGATGAAATCAATATTCAAAACAAGGTGTTCAGTAAAAATTAATTGCATTATTTGATGACAATGTCAGAAAACAATTATGAGATGCTGAGTTGACCTTTAGTATTTCATGGATAATAATGCTGGGGGGGGGAAAAGAAGCAGAAGCCATTTCCCAGAATGACTTTTTATTAATTTAAGTGGTAGCCTGTCTTAGGTAAAGGTTACCTGGAAGGGAACATGAAATTACTTATTTCTCAGGGAATTTGTCTTGGTATAGAAAGTCCATTTAGTACACTGAAGGAGGTGAAAGCAGGTTTGGTGGTTCTGAAGTACTGTAACTTATCAATAGTGTTCTGTAATCAGGTAGGTATAAATTTGTAGGCCAACAAATATAATACAAAAGACTGAAGATAATTTCTTTCTTCTCATTGCTTTTGGTTTTTTGGGTATTTGATTTTTAGCACAACAAGGGTCATCTTCAATTCTAGTGTGGATAGACAGGGAGTATCATCAAATCTCATGATCCTGACATGAAGGGAACAGAGAGTAGAGATAATAAGCGGTGGCATGGGATAGAAAAAAATTATACTGTGTAATGTCACAGCACTGCCCCATCTATTTTCAAAGGAGTTTTGGAGAAGTGTATCAGGAGAAACGAAGTTGCTTTACTTCATTAATTTATTCTCTCTTTAGTTTTCTAACATTTTCATGATTTTCTTTTCCTGTTGCAAATAGCTGTCTTTCTAAGCTCAATTTTAGGTCTGTTTTTTTTTTCCCTAATTCATTTTGTATGCTTAGTTTCATAGTAAGTGTCTTCTTTAAATATGTTGATTTATTTCTTGGAAAAATGTGTGGTACAACTTTATTTTGTGCCTTAGAGTGTTTGCTTATGACCATGCTTCTCAGGTCAGGGAAAACCAGGTTTTTTTTCAAAGAACTCAGGTTATATATTAATATCTACATCTGTTGATGTTTTGTTGATCACTTTATACTTTAAGAAAAGACATAGTGAGAAGGATTGAAAATGCCAGTTAATGCCCCATTAGGTTTAGAAAAATTCAACAAATACTTAATGAGTAAAAGTTGAACCTGGTCCTTAATCCGTCTTTTCCAAATTCATACATCATTTTACATTGCTCCTATTAGCTGGCATTTTTTTTTTTTAAATCTACTTCTGTTAGCAAACTATTGTTGATATAACCATAATGTGGCATTTTATGTCACATAAATGTGTATGTTTTAATCTGAAATTTCTTTCTGTGCTAACACCCCACCCCGCACACACTCACTTTTTATTGAAGAATAGCTAATCTGGCTAGATTATTGTGGAAAGCTGATTGAGTAGTTTCTTATATGCACTGTCCCAGCTTCTCCAGAAGAATGGTCGTGCCCGTTCTTTGATTTTTACTGTGTGTGTAGTGTTACTACTCTACCTTACTAAACCACTTAAAATGTAGTTGTTAAAGTATAGCTAGGTCTTTTACGAGATACCAGCCAGACTGAGGGCTGAATTTAACAGTCAGGAAGAAAGTTCCTGTGCTGTAATATTACTGTTACTTAATATCTGCTCTGCAGAAGCCAGTATGACCACAGGATTTTGGGTTTTGTTCTATTCACAGCTTGTTCTTCTCCCCACTGATAACTAAAGTGTATTGCAACCAGCAATGGCTTTTCCTACACAAAAATATGCTTTGCTGTGTAGCTCAATATAATCAATTTATTTTATAGAGACAGTTTTACTTTGCTGATTTTATTTTTGTGATGATCAGTTCTCTAAAGCCGATTGCAGTGTTTTCAAATGTTAGCTGACGAGTTTGATTCTGCTATCATTATTTATCCGATGGATTTACAAATTAATCTTATGGTTAAATATGCAGTGTCTCATATATTGGTACTGAGGGGTGGAAAGGATATGCAGTATCCTAATAATCTAAGTGTTTGAAACTTAATCAGCGAGTGAGAAGGAATTGTTTTCTTAGACTGAACATTATTTCTCGAACTGGAACTTGTCCTCAGGTTCTTGCAGAAACAAGAGTGGAAGATCAGAGAGAGAAACTGCAAAGTGATCCAAAAGCTGCTGTTAAACAAGCTTGATTAAGGTGGAGGAGAAAACAAATACATTAACAAAGCAACAAACTTTATTAGTCATCAAATCAGACTTCGTCAGCCATCTGATCAATATGATCTATTGAAAATCTTCGTAATTTTTTGTATAGCACTGTTGTTTAGTAGAGATACTTCAGCATATTTTGTATCTTTCACTCAGATTCTTGAATTGGACAGTTACACATTGCTGTTTTACTGCGTTATGAAATTGCTGTTGAAATACTGAAGCTTATGGGAGATTTGTTCTATATCAGCTTTGTTCCTATGCCCTGAGAATATTGTTCCATGTTTGCTTTTGAACTCTAAAAATAAAAGTATCAAATGTTTATATGACACAGAAAAAAAATAATTTACTTGATCAAAAATAGTATATGGCTACTTCTGTCCCTCTGATTCACATGCATCATGCTTTCTATCAGATGTTGTCCTTTGGTTTTAGATACAGCTAAAGCATTGCTTAGAGTGTACCAAAACTTGCAATTCATGTTAGAGGAAGTTTTTGGTAAAACCTCTCTTTTTATTTTTCTGCATGCAGAAGAGAAGATCAAATCGTCAAGTTAAAAGGAAAAAATATGCTGAAGAAGGAGAAGGAAAACAATCAGAAGAAGAAGCTAAAGTTTCTGTGAAAATCAAGAAGAATTCTGCCCCTTTACTTGCTGAACAGCCTTTACAATTATTTGTGGTAAGGGAAAACTGGCTTGGTCTGTAGTGGGAACTTTTCCATTTGTCTCAAGTAGTTCAGTGAATAAAGCTCATAACTTGGAAGGAATACATTATTATTACTACACCATAGCTTATTTAATGTGACATCTTGCTAAGATCTTGAAAACTGGAAAAAATGGCTTATTACTATTTTTTCTTTTCTGTTGTAAAGACTCATTGACTTAACTGAATTTAAGGATGAGGATAAGGATAGGTATATCTCAAATAATGTGTTACACTCCATAGGCATATGAAAAAGCTGTATGCTAATATTATCATGACTTTCAGAAGTATAAAATTAATTGAGCCTATGGGGATCTCAGCTTACCAAGATTTTTAAAAAGGGTATGTCTCCCTTTTTTTCCCCCCTTCAGGTTTACACTTCACTGTTTATCTTGTGCCAGCTGTTGTACTCAAACTTAGTGTTGACCCATTCTAGGTAAATAAAGTGGCAGGAAAGAAACAGGGAAAAAAGTGTTCATGAGACGTTTGAAAGAGTGCCAAAGATCTAAGGGAAGGAGAAAGGTAGTATGATTGGGAACAAATCGGACAAGAGGGAAAGTGACTTTCTATTGGGAGCAACCTTTAAAGATTGGCTCTTATCTCTGGAATCACAGCTTCAGTCTTGGCAGAGCTAAGTAATCCCATATCTATGTCACGCCAAAGTCCTGCTGGAATTCCCAGGCATGACCTTGTCTGCCTGATTCCACAGCATATTTGTTTTCTATGTTCAGAGTAAATCTATTAAATTGAGTTTGACGCATGCTGGTTTTGGTTTATTAATTTTTTTTTAACCTGTCTGCCAGAGTTCTTATTTCTCTGTATCTGTATAACGAAATCTTGGGTATGTCCACTGCATCAGATAAATTCAGCGGGGCATTCGTAGTAAGTCTGTGTCTGGAAAGCATCAGAATCACCATTGCTTGCACTCTTTAAGTGTGTTTGGCAGGTGAGCATTGCATCTGATGCTCTTTGGAAGCGCCAGACTTAGTGTACTTCTGCATTTATTTCTCCCTGGATATAGATCTGGATTTTAAATTTTACTCCCAGACTGTTAAAGAGAATGCTACTGGTAGAGGTCAAATTTGCCTTTACTGTTTGTCTTTTAACAAGCCACTTGTGTTTGAAGGTTTTAAGCCTGATCAGTTTGAAGAGAGGGTGTTTACTTCAGTTTTTGTCATTGTTTTCTTGCTTTTATAGGAAAATCCAAGCGAAGAAGATGCAGCAATTGTAGACAAAATCTTATCCTCCAGGGTAATAAAGAAAGAAGTAAGTGATTGTCATGGGATGAAGTTGGTTATTTGAAAAAGGGATTTGTGTCTATCATTTTACATTTCCCCTGAATTTCGTTTCCTAGATATCTGCTGGGATGACAGTAGAAACAGAAGAGTTTTTTGTAAAATACAAGAACTAGTAAGTATGAAAACGTTGTTTCACTGGAGGTGTTGGCTGAAATGATAAGTACCATGTTCATGTACTAAAGTTTCGTATTGTTTGCAGATTACTTAAAACCAGAATTTGTCATGTTTTGATTTTTTTCTTTACAAATTTAATTTTAAAATTGGTTAGAATCTGCATTATAGTGTAAGTAACAATTTTAAAATTATCAGTATTGTGAAACCAGCACTGACCACTAAGCTGACAGCCATTATTGCCAGAAGAACAGAATTTTTAGAGAAGATGTATTTATTGAATTCAGCAGGGGCTACATGTCTGAGGCTAATTTTAATTTCATGAATTTAAGTCAGAGCTATTTTGTGAACCTAGATTAGATTTAGTAGCGTACATTTAGGAGAGGTTGGTGTCGGAGTTGGTCGTACTGTTTTAAAATGAAAAAAACTTCTAGTGATAGAAATTATATCAGAAGCAGCAAATAATAAGAAGAAAAAGAACTTTTTCCATATCTTCCTATTTTGAATTTCATACCTATCTTCCTGTCACTACTCAGTTTTTGATGTTGAAAATGCAACCACATTTTTAGTTTTACATATATGAGTAATTTCATTAGATTCTTGCTAATAAATGTAACTTTTTTGAGACTCTGGATTCACGTGTTTCTGGAGACCACTTAGCTCTTATTTTCTGAAAGGGTAAAATTTGTTTTTTCATCTAAGAGTGAGTAATACCCAGCAGTAGCTCTTCTTTGTTTCTAGCATATCTTTAGAAAGCTTGAAAAGCGATGAAAATATATTAAAAAGGGGGTGTGAGGAGGAAATATATGTACTTCTGTCAAACCAGTCTAACTTCTGCAAGGCTCACTTGGGATGCAGTTAGATGGTGTAGGTACCGGTGCTCATGCTTCCTCCTTCCTTTGACCCTTACTACTTTGGGCTTCTTTCCCAACCCAATCTGATGGCGTGTTCCTTTTTGCCGTGGGCTCTAATGCTCCTTGCTCATCTTTTAATGGGCTCAGCTCTATAGTTCAGCAGTACCTGTGAAGGTACATGAAATATATTAAAAAGTTAGATCCAATATGCAAGTATTTTATATCTCTGGGTACTTTCTGATAGATGTCAGATTTTACACTTAATTTATTTAAGCTCACTTTAAATACGCTTGTTTCTCTTCTTAGGACAGATGAAAGTAAGTTGTGAATCCATAGAGTTCTATGGATCCTAGCCCAAAAATGCTGCCTTAACTAGATGATGTAAGGTGATTATTTGGAGGAATAAATCTTTGATCTTTACAGTGCATTTTGTCTTAAATGACAAAATGTTCTTTTTTAGAGTGAAATACTGGTTGTTAAAATACATTATTTTAACTCTATTTTAAAAATAGATAGTAAGCTTTTGTTTCCACTAATATGTTAATCTCTGTAATTTTAGCTCTTATCTCCACTGTGAGTGGGCCACAGAGCAACAGCTTTTAAAGGATAAAAGAATCCAGCAGAAAATAAAACGATTCAAACTAAGGCAAGCACAGAGAGCTCACTTTTTTGCAGATGTGAGTATGAAATATGCAATTAAATAATCTTTTTTCCCTTGTAAAATTGTGTTTAGTAGTTTGCTTTTAAATAGGAGAGCTGAATGCTGAGAAGTAAAAATTAGCCATCGAGCTTGGGTTTTTGGTTGCAGCAGGGAGTTGTTTGTTTAACATAATTTTAAGAGCAAGTCTTCTGGAGTCACTGAACTAACCTGACTTGCATGGTTTAAAATTGGGATCGTTTGGGTAACAATTTAAAAGTGGTAAGAAGGGAAAGATTATGTTATTATGGCTAGTTTCTCTCCTATATGGCTTTCCCAAAACAGCACTTCATCCCTAAATGACTGCATTTGCTCTTCTAATGTCGGAGCCCTCTTCAGTGCCAGTTGCAAAAAAAACAAAAAAAGGGAGGGGGGGTGGATTTTAAGGTGTGTGCAAAAGCCTCAATAGTTTCCAACTGCCAAGTTAATTTTGTGTACGATGAGACCAAGTCTTAGCATATACCAGCTTTTTTTGCCTCTCTACTAATTTTATTAATCTTGCATTGCAGATGGAAGAAGAACCTTTTAATCCTGACTATGTTGAAGTAGACCGGGTATTAGAAGTATCTCTTTGTGAAGATAAGGACACTGGTGAGGTAAATATATCTTAAAGCAAGTCAAGAAGATACCCTTCCAAGTAGTGTTTGACAGTTGTAATTTTACTAGATTTCAGAGTAACACCTTAATGATTTTAAGCTTCAACAATATTTTTAATGAGATATTACAATCTTGTCATTTCCTATGCTAGCTGTGTATTTTGAAATAGAAATCAGAATTCAATGGCTTATATTTTTATTAGTATTAATAGTTCTTAGTAGACAAAGCTTAGGTAGTTACTGAAATAAATGTGAGGTTTGATGATTGCCTTGTGAGTTCCGACAAAAGGCTGATCCCATGTACTGGCCTGTCTCTCTGATAGTGACAACGGGTCGCAAAAAAGCACAAGAAGGCAGGGCAGTGGTGGTTCCCTCTTCCTCTCTAACTCTGTCCCTAGGCTTTAGGCAACCAGTGACTGAGAGGTGTTTTGATAGCCACCAGTGGACTTTTCCCTCTGTATTTATCAAAACTTTTTTTATCTTAAAGTACCTCTTCTGGAAAGCAGGAAAAAACCTCGTGAGATCAGAAAATAAAAAAAGAAAAAAAGATAAAAGCAAATAAATTGCCAAAATTCAGAGTCTGAGGCAAGCAGAGAACAAAGACTGACAAAATTGTTGATTAAGGCAATTGGAATAGCTACGTTACTTACTCTGTTCTTCTGGATAGCAAAATGAGCAGACTTTTACCCAGTGATTTCTGCATTAATCGTCCTAAAGCAGGGTTGAGTGTTAAAATTACTTTTCATGCAGGAGATTTGTCATTCTTAACACTTTCAGGAAAAAAAAGTGTTGTTGTCATAAGACTTTCCCCCAGCTTCTTGAAAGATGACTTTTTATTTGGTTTTAAATTTTATTTAGATTCAGTAAATAAGTATTTATCTGCTTCCGTTCTATCTTTTGAGACTTTTCCTAAATTTTTATATACGTCGCCCAGCAGACCTGTAAAGCTTTTTATTTTGTTGAGAAGACCTCTTTTTTAGGAACTTCCTCAAGCTCGTTGTTTTAGGCTTAGGTAACCTGATTTGGAGAGTGGAGGAAGTGTTCTGGGTAGCACCTCTGTAGTTAATTCTGCCCCCGCCCCATTTCCACAAACATCACAAATGTTAGTAGTTTTATCTTTCCTAAGACTGAGATTCACTTGTGAGTAAGTGGGATTGAAAAGTACTCCAGGGGTCTATAAGTGGCAGAATATGAGAACCTGAGGGTAAGTAGGAGGATAACAAGAATCTACACCAAAAATTTTAAAAAGTATCAGAAATGTGCTTTTGTTTCCAGTTCTCATGTAAGCTGGCTACTCAAATAGGAAGGCATATTAACAGTCTGTATACTAAATTAAAAGCTGATAACATTCAGAATTTTCTTCTGCAGCCTGTTATTTACTATTTAGTAAAATGGTGTTCGTTGCCATATGAAGACAGTACGTGGGAGCTGAAAGAAGATGTAGATCAAGCAAAAATAGAAGAATTTGAACAATTGCAAGCTTCCAGGCCTGACTCAAGGAGATTGGTAAAATTATAGCTAATTTACTTGTCTGTCTTGGCAAATTGGATTTTGTTTTCCCAATTTTCAACTTTTGTGTTAAAACATAAGGCTTATTAACATTCTGTGTAAAGGATCTGTGTGCCTTGTTACCTAGGAATAGTAATATTTTCAGGTAGGCTTAGATAAATATTCTCATCTAATTTGTTACTCTGTTAAAAAAAAATATCAAAATTTTTGTTTAGGAAAAAATATGAACTGCTATAACTTTCTGAGCTTCTAAGTGAGTGACGAGCAACACATTGAAACTGGCTATCACAGAATCTAAACACCATTAAGATGAGGAGAAAACAGAATGAAGTGTAAACATCCTTTTATAGAGAACAGAGTTAAGTCTTGTGCTTCAACACTGAAGGAAATTGGCAAATGAGATCTGTCAAACAGATTCTGTAATTACTTCCTGCTTTTATTTTTCTTCTTGTCATAATGGGCTAGCTAAAAGGAAGAAAAATACATGTAAGGAAATTTGTTTTATCTTTAAATTATCGATCTTCTGTCTCATAGAGCAGGAGAAAACAAAATAGTTCTATTTAAAGTCCAGTATGTCATTGTCAGAGTAAAACATGTGTCCTGCATGCTGTAGTACAACACTTGTTCTAACTTACTTACTTTACATAACTGAATATGCACAGTGTTTTAATTTGTAGGCTTTGGATTTTATTTTAATGCTTTTTGCATCTACAGATAATGACAGTAGTCATGATTAACGTCTTCATGTTATATTTAGTTCATTTTTGTAGTATTTATTTAAAATCCTGCCATTTTGGCATGTGGAAAGAAGGGCTTTTGTACCTCTTTGTTACTGTATTTGGCTTTGAGAGAAGATGATTAAAGTGCAGCTGTACAACTGACAGTCATCTTAGCATCAGCAACAAGTATTTTTTGTTCTAGGCTCCAGCAAGTACAAGAAAGTATTTGCTGACTGCAGCCCTGCGAGCAGCAGCGTGGCTGCTCCTGGTGTGGGGGAGTGGACAGATGGTTGCTTGTGGGTGCAGGGAGGAAGCCATGGCTACTGCTGCACTGAGACCTGGTGTCAGGTGATGCTGATGTTGGCAATAAAGAGATATAAAATCCAAATCTAAAATTCAGAGCTGCCAGATAAGGTCACATGAGTGAGCAAGCTTTTATAAATACTGAGAAATGTTGGGGGTGGGGGGAGTACAGCTGATCAGGAAAGCTCGTACTAAAAATATTGTGCTTGAACCTGTGAGTTTGTTCATGTCGGGATGCAGAAGCTATCCGAAGAGAGTGTAGTGTTTTCTGCTGGAATCCTACCTAGTATCAGTCAAAAACTTCATGATTTCTCTACTAAGTTGCCTGCTAAACTAATGGCCAGCCTGCTGAGTCTGCAGGCCTGGCAGCTAGTGTGTGTGTGTGTCTATATATATATTTTTATATGTAGCCTCTCAGCTTTCCTTTAGCTTGCTAGGGACATTAAGATGATATACCTTGATACTGTTACAGTCTGTTTTGTCATGTTCTTTGTATCATGATCCTGAGTATGCAGATACTGTCTTTCATCTGATCCCTTGGTGAAATTAATTCAGGGAACAAAACCCCTCACAAGTCTACTTTTTTGCATTCCTGGTGTTGGCTTCCTGAATTGGCTAACTGTGAGATGGAGTGATCAGCAGTGACCAGGGCAAGTGCTGAAACGGAAGGGCAAGATCATAGTAACTCAGTGTAGCTTGCCCAGACTGCTTCAGGAGGATAGCATCAGCATCCAGTTACTTAGACTTTGAGGATTTTGATAGTCCCAAATACTCAGTTGGCTCTGGTTGTAGGACAGCTGTTCTTGGAGCTTCCAAAGTCAAACCGTATATCCTTGTATAAATGAATTAGTGTTTCAAATTACCAGTGCCAAGCTATTTGTATGGTTAGTTTTAGAAATCAGTTACTTGATATTATAATGTTGTCTTAAATTAATTTTTAAAGTATTAAGTTATATAGACAAATAAATATAGATTTCGGGTTTCTGCAGACTAATAATTAGTAAGTAATGTTAACAATGACACCTTCCCAGCTTTAAGGTTGAATAATTACATTCTAAAACTAAATTGTTACACTCAGGAAATAGCGTGTTAAAATGTTTTGGAGATGTAAAGCGTGTACCAACTTGCATGTGTATTAATCTTTCTGTTAAAGGACCGACCACCTCCAAACTCCTGGAAGAAGATAGAACAGTCGAGGGAATATAAAAATGGCAATCAGCTCAGGGAATATCAACTGGAAGGACTTAACTGGCTCCTATTCAACTGGTACAATAGGTATATGCATGGAATGTTTTTTAATGTAAATTTAAACCATATGGAGTGAATCACTGTTACTGGGGATGGATACTGTTTTAACTAAATTTATCTTGAACTTCTCTGCTTATAGCTAAAAGGGTGTGACTGGAAAAAACAAATTTCTCGTCTTTTGGGCGTACAAGTATGTTTTTATCAACAAGAATAACAAAAATCAAATCTTAAAAGAATAAAACTAACCCAACTGAAAATAAATTTTCAGTGGCTTTGAGGAAATTAAAACAGAAAGCAACTTACACCAAAGTACAAGCTTTCAGAATTTTTGGAACAACTGGGAAACTCTTGCATCTTTCAGATGATTTCTACATTAGTATGTATTTCAAATAAAGTTACCTCTCTTCAAAAATAAGGCTAGTAAATAATTGTGTTTTCTATATTGTAAGCTAAAGTTAACTTTTGTTCATTAATGCTATGATGTATTAATGGAAATATCATAACTTTCAAGATATTTTCTAGAAGGTTGTATTTTCTCTGTATCTAAGTTGGATTTCTATTCATGAATCTTCCTGCTTACTTTATTTCCAAAGTATCAGTCGCCTGTCCTTTTATAGAGATTATGTCAGCAAGCATAACGGTTTACCATACTGTTTCATGATCTGCAAAAGAAAATTTTCTTTGAATTCTCAGTCAAGCACTACATAGCTGTGTGAGCATCTGTGCAAACAGAGTGAAGGGCTGAAATATATGGCTGAGGATGAGCACATAGTGGTACTTGGTGTAGTAATTCAGTTGTATGCATCTGTCTCGGTTTTGGAAACGAGGGGAAATTTGTCAGTGATGCTATAATGCACTCCTTTTATGTGAGTGTAGCTGGGATACTTTCCATCTGTGACTTTTTGGGAATCTTCATTAATTTCTAGCAGTTTTGTCAAGGTGAGTGTATATGTAGGAAATCTGATTAACTTGAATTCCTTTAATTAGGGCAGATGCAGTCCCAAAAGAGTACTTCCGGAATATTTTTCTAGGAGAACCTCATGGAACATTGCATTCTCAGGTTTTGCCAGTGCTAAACATGATTGAAAGCTTGTGGTTTGGTGTACCAAGTTCATTCTTTCACCATAACCAGGGAATGTTTGCAAGCATCTTTTACAGTGCCTCAATTTTGACTATTGTTTTAAACTGGTATTTTTGAGTGTCGTGTTTATAAATTGTCCATTTGAGTAATAGCTTTAGTGTCTGTACTTTCTTTGGTGCTAATAACAAATAAATATATTTTACTTTCAGGCGAAACTGCATTTTAGCAGATGAAATGGGTCTTGGCAAAACCATTCAGTCAATTACATTCCTCTATGAAATTCTCCTGGCTGGTATAAGAGGGCCTTTTCTCATCATAGCTCCACTTTCCACTATAACAAACTGGGAAAGAGAATTTCGCACGTGGACTGACCTTAATGTTGTGGTGTATCATGGAAGTATGATCAGCAGGCAGATGATTCAGCAGTATGAAATGTACTTCAGGGACTCCCAGGTATTGTAATGTCACTTGCATGCAATAACTTACCCCAAACCTGTTTCAGGTAGTAGTAATAAGAAGTATACTTTACATTATCTGTACATATGTCTTAGTGAAAGTCATTTTACATCCCATGATGTGCTTTTTAAGCTTTTTTGCATATCAGAATCTTTTAACGTATGTTTACTGAGTAAATTTTGTTAAAGTGGTTGCAGCAAGATGTATGTTGTTTCAATATGCTGAGTAATTTTGCAATTGGATAGCAGTGATGCTGATACTCATGTGGAGACTAAAGTGTACACAGGTGATTGTAGTTGGGTCTTGAATTTGAAGAGCAGTGAGAACAAAAATACAGCCAATTAAGCTCTATGTTACCTTTAGATAGCTGTTGATTTCCTTTTGCTGGTGTAAACTAGCTTTGTCTGTGTACAGTTTGCTTTTCTGCCTGAAATACTTCAAGGTTTTTTCATGTCATTTAATGTGAAATCTGACTATTTTAAAAGGGGTTTTTTTTGCCTTTTCTATGTATTCTGCATAACTAAACAATTTTTTTTAAACTATCATGGTATTTCTACAAAATTGGTAAGGCTGAAAACTTTTTATAAAGTAGTGCTAAATATTAAAACGACACCTTGTTTCTCTAGTGAGTTATTGTATACTGCCTTATGGAAGGCCTTCCATATTCTCTTTGTCAGACCAATGGAGTAGAGTAAGCTGAATAAAAAGTGTTCATTTAGTTCTCGGGTGATATTTTTATTACTTACTGTATGAGTGCTAAATGTATTCCTGTCATATATTTTGATTGATTGACTGTAGGGTTTTTCCTGACAGTTAGGTTTTCAGATCTTCCCAGGGTTAAAAATGTGGTACTATCTACATGCACCCTTTGAAACAGTTTTATTAGGTGGTTATATCTGTAATTTAAAAGTGGTTAAAATTTTACTGTTGGTAAGACAATATTGGATTTGTGGCTATGGATAATTATTCATTAGTATTAATTACAGAGTTATAGAGATGTAATAAATGTGTATGGGATGACAAAACAATTTATAATGTAAGATCTGATGTCTGGCTCTTGATAAAATTCCAGCAACAAAATCTTTAAATTGAGTGGATTCAAGGTAATGTAGCAAATTTTGTCTGTTGATGGCTCTCCAGGGACGTATTGTTCGAGGTACCTACAGATTCCAAGCCATTATCACAACTTTTGAAATGATTCTTGGTGGGTGTCCAGAGTTAAATGCAATTGAATGGCGGTGTGTTATTATTGATGAAGCTCACAGGCTGAAGAACAAAAATTGCAAACTCTTGGAAGGACTAAAATTAATGAACCTTGTGAGTAACTATATTTCACTTTTTGGGTTTGATTCTAGTTAAGTATAGCACGATAATAAATCACAAATTTGTTTTACCTGCTGAAGACCTCTCAAGCAGTCTTTCTCAGAAGATACCTATTCCTGATACTCTCTTCAAATGTATGTATTTTTGATAGCTGACGCTGGTGTGTTTTTGATTAAATAAAATGTGTCAAGTTCTAACTGTAAGCAGAATCTATTTCTGATTATACTATTCGATAGTTCGATTATGATGATTTCATTTAAAATACACTTTATAATAATAAAATAGTTTTTATGCAGTAATTAATGTTTAAAAACCTAGAAAGTATTTTAAACAAGTTATTTAACAATAAAAGCAAGCAAGTAGTAGAATTTAAAACAGAATTATTGTCTAGTTCCGTAGTTAACGTTTTACTTGATGTAGTTGGCAAAAGTTGAAGCATTCAGTCGTTTCTTTATTACAGATGTAGGAAGACAGAATTTAAAGAAAAGCTAGTAGAAAGTACTTATTGTTGTTCTTTTATAAATCTGTTTATCTGTGTGCTTAGTGACCCGTAGAACTGGTATTTTCAGGTTATGATGCTCAGACTTAATACAAAAATTTTTGCAACACATCACGTCACGGGAGTTTTCTTTCCTTATATAGGAGCATAAAGTGCTGTTAACGGGTACCCCACTGCAGAACACAGTAGAAGAATTATTTAGCCTCCTTCATTTTCTTGAACCATTGCGTTTTCCTGCTGAGTCTACATTCATGCAAGAATTTGGAGACCTTAAAACAGAGGAGCAGGTATTGCATTGTTGAATAAGTTCATTTTGAACTTCAGTATTTAAGAGTGACTTCCTTGAAGGAAATGCTTTTGTTTTATATAGTAACTGTTATTGGTCCTCCCTCTCCCCTTCACTCCCCACATATCACCTATGAGTTCTTTAGTCATGCAATTTTTCTGAACTGTGCAGTCAGTAGAAATCAGTTAAGTATGATATTTTATGTTAAAGAATTATTTTTACTTTTTTGGATCGGTTTTGTAAATTTGACAAGTAACTAGAATAATTGAAGTTTTCTGGCTTTGTAGGCAGAGGCTTTGCAGACAAATGCTAAGAAGATTTTCTTTTTTGGGGCTGGATACATAAAAATATTCTTCAGTAATTTGGGTTTAAAAATTAGGCTATATCCCATCTTGGAAAATATTTTGTGTACGTCTAGGACAAAAACTAGTGATACGGTGTTTAAAAAATTTTAATTAAACTACACTGTCACTTTTTCTTGTTCCAAAAAACTGTTGTGTTTCATTTAGGTTCAGAAACTACAAGCTATTCTGAAACCCATGATGCTCAGACGATTAAAGGAAGATGTAGAAAAAAAGTTGGCTCCTAAGGAGGAAACTATAATTGAAGTAGAACTAACTAATATTCAGAAGAAATATTACCGAGCAATTTTGGAGAAAAATTTTGCATTCTTATCCAAAGGAGCCGGGCAAGCAAATGTACCCAATCTGGTTAACACTATGATGGAACTCAGAAAGTGTTGCAATCACCCTTATCTCATCAAAGGTAAAGAAGCATTTTTTTGATAGCTGTAAGGCAAAGATGTGAGGCAGTTGTGTATTTGAGGCCTGAAATGCTAACTTGTTCTTTCGTAGGATTTCACAGAACGTTTAGAAGCAATTATCTCATGGAAATGTTGTATCTCTTTAAAAACAGTATGAAAAAGAACTTCTAGAGCTGACTTATAAAATTAATGCTTCTTGCAAGTGATATGGTCTGTGTCAGTCTTCATTGCTTTTCTCACTTAGTTATAACTAACTTGGATGTTTTTCCTGCTTGCAAGAAAATACACTTTAAGTTCTTAAAGTTTTTTGCTACTATTTCAGTCATGGTGGGACTTCAGAAAAGATCTTCAAAATACTGTTTTTAAGACTCATGTCCCCCTTAAAATATCACAGAGACAAAGAGACTTGTGGGTTTTAGCCAGTTCTTTACACAACACTTGTTCTCAAGTTGTGTTGTTGTTTTTGCAGTTTGGGGGGTTCACCTCATTCTAGGTGTTTTTTCTGTGCTTAAAAGCTTCAGGCTTGTTTTCAGAGAGCATAGAAATAGATGTTCTTGCTAGACTTTAGATCCATCCAGAAGTTTGTTCTGTCTCCAGCAGTGGCTGGAGTGTATTTAGAACAGAGGGTGTTTAGAGTACAAGCACTGATTCTGGTAACTTAGTTTTGTATGTGTACGGAGATACTTGTGTAGATACAACTATAGATACAGAAATATATTCTTTGGTAGGTGCTGAAGAGAAAATCCTTGGAGAGTTTAAAGAAACCTATAGCCCAAGTGCTCCTGACTTCCATCTGCAAGCAATGATACAGTCTGCTGGTAAATTGGTTCTTATTGATAAACTTCTTCCAAAAATGAAAGCAGGAGGCCACAAGGTCCTTATCTTCTCTCAAATGGTACGCTGCCTTGATATTTTAGAGGATTATCTTATACATAAAAGGTAAGATACTGCATATGCTGTCTCCTGTAGTATGTTGTTCTCAGTGGGCATATCTTTGAATGTTAGTGCAGGATTAATGATTACAGTACACCAAAGATAGTAATATTTTTTTTTGTTAATCACTGTCTAACTTGCTGTGTTCTGTGATGGCTTATCATATATTCACCAGCAAATGAAAAACTTAGGAGAACAATTAAAGAGAGGTTGTTGAGTAAACCATGTGCCTTCAGTTTGTTTGCTTTTTCTATTAAACATCCTTGTATGTATGTACTGTTTATACATTGCCTGTCAGAAACGAAGTAAGTTCAAGCTCAACATTGCTCATCCAAACCCCAGAAGCATAGAATGTGCTCGTTATTTACATGTGTTGAACTTGGACCAGACAGGGGTAATGCAGTTCCTTACTCCCAGGAGAATATAGGTATAAAATGGTAAACAACTGGAGGTTTGTTTTTTATTAATGTAAAAATAAAAATGTGCTTCTTATCTTTCCTAAATTATTACTGCTTTGAATTTTGCAGCAGAACTGAACTACCAGCCATAAAGCAGCTCCTTAGATCGGCTTTTGCTGTCACATATAATAGCACCCTTCGATTATGCTGTTGACTCCATGAAAACTTAAGAGCTTATTTAAGCACATGACTAAATACTAGGCATAAAGCCTTAGCACATAAAATCTAACCTTAAACTTGGTTACAGTCAGTAGTTGCTATATCAACCTGAACAACTATAAAAAGGCATAGTTCTTGTTGTTTTAATAGTCCATTTGTTGGAATGCTTTGAAGTGTGTATTTGTCAGTGAACTACGCACTAATATAGAGTTAATACGTGAAAAAATAGAAATTAGTAGAAATGTCAAGCCTTCCTGCAGTGGATACTGGAATGTATATTGAAAATCGTTGGTAGATTATATTAATACCTCTTTTTGTGATAATTTCATGTAACTTGTATGCTTCTATGTTTTTTGTTTCATAAAGCTATCTATTTGAACAGAGTGCTTAACAGTTTGTGCGTTTTATTTTAATAGACTAATCTTAACTTCATAGTAGTGCTTATAATCCAGATGGAAAAGATTCCTTTTTCTGTAACGATGTAACATCTAGACTAGTGGCATCATATCCACAGGTAGAATCTTCTGAAATCCGTAGTAGCTGAAATTTGCTCTATGCTACTGTTGGATCAGAAATGTTAGAGTGCACACATGATTAGACTTAATACTTAACAGAATTCATGATTGTAGGAGATGGCTGCCTGCCAAAATGCCTGTGGTCCTGTGGATTATCTGCTGTGCCATTTTATAGCTGATTAGAAGAAAAATGGTTGTGAAGCTTTTTGACTAGTAGATATGCATTCAGCATCTTACTCCATTTCCAACATACAGAAGTATTTGCTCTCTTTTTAAGCGTTTCACTTGATTTCGGAAGTTTCATAGGAGTCTTTGTAATTGTCAAAGGTAACAGAAATGACAGTTTTATTTTAGGCTTTTAAATTTGCTGGTTTTAGTTTAGGAAGCCCTGGATTCATTGGTGCCTTGATAAAGACTGTTAGAGGTGCTGTCATGTCATTTTTGTTCCATTTTTCTTAATCTTGACAGAATCGATATGCAGTTTGTGCAATCACAGCTCACCAGCTACTGCTTTGTGCTGATTGCTTGGTTACCCCTAACATGTTCAGACAATTTGGTATATAATACAAAAGTACACTGTCCTGCTTCTATGACCCTAGGCAGGGTTCCAAGATTAATAGCATGTGAAAAACTTGTAAGTGTCCACGTAGGACTTCAGGTTATGGTGTGTTTTAATGCAGCTACGTGCCATGGTAATACATGTTTCCTGGTATGTATAATCAGGTACTTGCTTTAATGGACAAAGTTCAGAAGAACTTGTCTTACAATGCTCGATGTTTGGACTCGCTGATGTGTATTAGTACTACAGATAATGGAAGTTCTGTCGTGATTCCTGGTTATATTACGAACTGATAATCAAAGTTAGTTTATATCACTTTTATTCATTATAAAGAATAAATATGCAAGCAGGAGATCTGTTCTAATCCCCCTTCAAATTATAAAAAAAATTGTAATGATTTGTGTGTGTGTGTCTGTGGCCATTTCCAGATACTTATATGAACGAATTGATGGGCGAGTACGAGGGAATCTCAGACAAGCTGCAATTGACCGGTTCAGCAAACCAGATTCCGATCGCTTTGTCTTCCTTCTGTGCACCAGAGCTGGTGGTCTGGGCATTAATTTGACTGCAGCAGATACGTGTATTATTTTTGACTCTGACTGGAATCCTCAAAATGATTTGCAGGTAACTTCCGTTGAGCATAGTAGTGAGGCCTAAGAAGTCAAACCTGGTTGATACAAATTTGATCGCTTTGAGTATTTTCTCTGTTTTGAACATGTACGATTTTAAAATGTTCAAGTTACTTTTGAGGCATATGTTTAATGTTTTTTGATGAATACTTTCTACTTGGATAGGAGAGGTCATCTGGGTTTGGCTAGGTTCTGTTTCATTCAAATTGATTACTCTGTAAATGCACAACACAGGTAAACTAAGTCAGTGAGTCTATAAAACTCTTTAAGATTTTGATGACATTCTGAAACCAGGGGTTAGATTTTGCAAATGCTGACTGACACAGTTTATGGAAATACAGCTGTTGAGCTAAAACATAATATATAGAAAAGGATTAATATGCATTAAGAAACGGTGAATTAATCAAATCTAGGAATTGGATGCTGAATTTGAATCCATTCTCAAGTCACAACTCCTTTACCATTTGTATCTGGGGATCAGATAACTTAAGAGCTAGCATGCCTTTTTATCTAGTGTTACTGCACGAGAAATACCATTCAGTGGCATTCAACACAGATCATTCATTTTACTTACTACACTGTTTTTAGAAAACTCTTCACAATGTGGAAAATACCTGATAGCTTCCATTTAAGTAAATGTGAATTGACTTCCTTTTGAGTTCATACTATTGGTTTTCAGAATGCGCTACAGCAGAAACAATTTATTGAAGGAATTGTATCTTATGCCTAGATAAGTCTAAATTCTTACTGCTGCTCTCCTTTCTTTCAAAAGGCTCAAGCCCGTTGTCACAGGATTGGTCAGAACAAAGCAGTGAAGGTCTACAGGCTGATAACGCGTAACTCCTATGAAAGAGAGATGTTTGACAGAGCAAGTCTAAAACTGGGACTGGATAAGGCTGTCTTACAGAGTATGAGTGGAAGAGAAAACAGTGTCGGTGGTGTACGTAGACTTATTTCTTGAAATAACTTTCCTTTTGTTTTTGTAATCATGTGGGAACCATTTTTAACTGCAGAAGCTACCATTTTTCCGTAATTTGCATCTCTTGTTATGTTTTCTGATGTGGACTGACAATATAGTTTACATAATTTTAAATGTAGTCAGTTACTCTGATAAATATTTCACTATTTCTTGCCTCTTAAGGTCCAGGGCAGATAATGTCAAAGTTCAAACATAGAGAAAAGTTTTCTTTTGTTTCCTTGTATCTTCTCGTACTAATATAATGTGTTACTTTAATATGAGGTGAGATTTACATCTAGTATTAACAAGTAATTTTTTTAAACTTACGTTTGTCACGGTGTTGAGCATAGCCAAAACAAAAAAGATACATACTTGTAAAAATGTGTACAGTAACCACGTAACAAATTATTTCAACTGTCTAGTAGACTTTTCTCTTAGTTTTTAATAATCTGGATTTTAAGTTTATAATTTATAAGGTACAGTTAGGTTGCAGAAACATTGGAAAGGGAAAGAGAAATAGAAAAGGCTTTGGGGGTTTTTTTTTCTAGACTGTCTAACATCTGTTCTATTTGCTCAGATCCAACAACTCTCCAAAAAAGAAATAGAAGACTTGCTTCGAAGAGGTGCCTATGGTGCCATTATGGATGAAGAAGATGAAGGCTCTAAATTCTGCGAGGAAGACATTGACCAAATTTTGCAGCGTCGTACTAAAACTATCACGATTGAATCAGAAGGGAGGGGCTCCACGTTTGCCAAGGTGCAGAAGCAGCAAGTTCTTCTTTGACAATATAGAGCTGTAAATATAATTGAATGTTGTAAAGCTTTATGTTTTATTTTTTAAAGTTATGTTTACTTTTATCTGATGTGTGTGTATATTAGGCACCTTTTCTGGGTTCTTACATCTATGTGTTTGTATTAACGTGTGCACATAGCAATATCAGATTTGCAGGTACAGATTGAGTAAATGCCAGATGCAAAGAGCATGCTTGAGCAAAGATGAGTAATAGGTGTGTGCTGCTTTTGTCAAGGCTAGGACTTGTGTTAGATGTAATGGACTGCAGTAACCAAGAATATTAAACCAGTTTTGTTTACAGATCCATTTGCATTCAGATATATTAAGAGCAGGGGAAAATGTATGTAAGACAATTATTAATAAGGTTAAAAATTGTGAGGGTTATTCTAAAAATGTCTACACATAGGATATAGTTTGAACCTTGTGCTTTTTTGTAAGAGTTTGAAAAGCAAGATAAGAAAGCTCCTAAAATAGCAGGGAGTGGAGAGTATATTTATGTATGTGGTGGGCACTGAGAATGTAAAGTCTTAGGAGTAATAGTCTATAAAAAAATTGGACTGTCATTTTCTCATTTTTGGGGGGGTAAGAGAAAAAAGTAATATCGTAGCATCCAAAAACCTATGCCGGAAAACTGGATGAACAGAACAAAAAGTAAATTTGGACTCCTTAATTTCCAATGCATGTGCAAATATGAATCCAAACAAATGCAAATTCAGGTAAATAAATAAATAAAAAATAAAAGAAAACCCAAAAACCCCAAAACCAAACAAACAAACCCCAAAACCCAAGCAGTATAGCTGCACTTGGAATGTGAGTACTTCACAGATGCAGTTGTGACAATTCAAAAAACCCCTCCCAAAAAATAAGAAAAAAAAATACAAAAGAAAACTTTTAAGACTATAAATGTATATTATTTATAAATATACATTTATTTAGGTTCTCTTGTATCTTGCTGATTGTGGCTTAAATAAGAAATAGACTTCTAAAGTCTTCTCTAAAGAAGAGCTAGGAAACCAATTAGGGAAACATCATCATCACTGTCTTTTTCAGAAGAGTTAGAAATTTTTGTATGTATTTACTCTTTTCCCAAAAGCAGTGTATCAGGATTTTTTTAAATGCCTTCTGAAATTAAGCTTATTCCATGCTCTCAAGCTTTGATTGTTGGTAGTGTAAACACTCCTTTGAAATTTCCCTCAAGCGAGTACTTTTGCATGAGATAAAATCCCCAAATGCTTATAAGCCTCTTCAAAAAATTCTCTTCTCTTCCATTCAAGTAATTTGGATTCAGACTTAGAAGCAGAAGAATCTTGCTGCTTAATGTTGTTCTCTCCTGGTGGTGCATAAAAGTTCATTAGATTTTTCTGATATATTATGGATCTGATTTTAAAAAATAAAGGGGGAGGAGAACTTTTGAGTTGCTTTGCACTGTAACTTCTAAAGTCTTAAGAGCTGCTTGGGAGATTTTGATTAAATAAAGTTATGCAGTCTTCACAGCACTGAGGCATTCAAACTCTACAAACTTGTATGATGTTGGTAAGATTTAGTTTTATTTATTACAGGCTAGTTTTGTTGCATCTGGAAACAGGACTGATATTTCACTAGATGATCCCAACTTCTGGCAGAAATGGGCCAAAAAAGCAGAAATAGATATAGATGCTATCAGTGGTAGAGTAAGTACTTCTCTTTTTTAATGCACGTTTTTTCAAGTATGTGCTTGCTGTTGAATTCTGAAATAGCAGGTGTAGGATTTCTGGTGCTTTTTTGATTAATACTTCAACAAATCAGATTTTTTGTGCTGGTTAGTTTGTGCAGGGGTACTCAGCCTGCTGATAGCTTTATTTCCTAGTTCCCTGCTGTCCCAGAAGAGTTTCAGGGTCTTTGATTTTTGTCGGAGATTTGGAAATGGTTGAAAGTGTGTAATTGTTCTGATTGCCTTGTTTCTCTGTCTGTAAATCCTGGGCTGGAATCCGCAAAATAGGTGACTAAGAATTTTACCAATTTTATAATACTGGAAGTTGTGTCCTATACTTGAAGACATTACCATGCAGTCAGTTCTAAAAAGGTTTCAGTGCCCTTTTTTACTCACAAAGACTGCAGCATAGTCTCTGTAAGCATTCAGCTCAGATGAGGTATTCAGTATTATTTATAACTAATGTACTGGCATCACGGTACGAAACCCATTTTTTGTTGCCTTAAATACCACAAAATATTTTACTTGCTTTATCGGTGTTTACTGTGATATCTTTACAAAATACCTATTAATGACATTAGATAGAAGTTGTTGTTTCTGAACGGAAGCCATCTACTTAAGAAAAACTTACCAACTGTTTCTCTGATAAGGTTTGTTTGAAATTTTGCAGAACAGCCTGGTTATTGATACCCCAAGAATTAGGAAACAAACACGGCCCTTTAGTGCTACAAAAGATGAGCTGGCTGAGTTATCTGAAGTAGAAAGCGAGGGTGATGATAAACCAAAACTCCGCAGGCCTTGTGACCGTTCCAATGGATACGGAAGAACAGAGTGCTTTCGGGTGGAAAAAAACTTGCTGGTCTATGGGTATTGTATACATCCTTCTTCATTCTAGGAATTTTTAAAAAAATTAGTATTTTTCCATGTACTAAATTGTATTTATGGAATAACTTTTACCTATATTGGCAATAACCTGGTGTGTATATATAGAATTTATTTAGAATATGAATTTATGTGAGTCCATCATGCACCCTGCATAAATCTTTCTGACAATTTGCAACTGAAGAAACACGAAAGGAGAGAGGTGAAAACCTTTCTTCAAAGGAGATTATGACATTTAACGTGGGTACTGCAGTAGTCTCTAAAAATCATTACAGTAAGTGCTGCAGGCAGGCTCCAAACTCTGTAAGTAAATAAATACCTGAAATAAAGGCTTGGTAGGTGACTTGATCTTCATAATTGCAGAATGTCTTGCACTTCCATGAGGTGCAAATAGGAACTGAAAATCTAACCAGTTATTTTAAGCATACTTAAATCAGATATGTTGATTCGGAAATAAAATCTTAGGTTCTTTCTCACCCACCTTGTAAGATAAATGACTGTGTGTGTTTATCAGTATGAATTGCTCTCAGTTTTGTGTCTTAAAAGCCTAAAACAATCATCCATATTTTTCTGTGAACAGGCAAGTTTTGTTTAAAACTCTGTTTTAAACACATGGAGTTTTGTTGCAAATGTGACTTTCATATTTCCACTCAGTAACTTAAGCTGAAGGAAAAAAGTGGAAAGCTAAATATTTTACAGACAAATTCCCTTTTGTAACAGAAATCTACAGGCTACCCAAGTGTTTCACTTCTAAGTGCTGATTTGTGTTTCACTTTGGACTAGGTGGGGTCGATGGAGAGAAATTTTGTCACATGGTCGCTTCAAGAGACAGCTGAATGAACAGGATGTGGAGATAATTTGCCGAGCTCTGTTAGCCTATTGTCTTGTTCACTACAGAGGGGATGAGAAAATAAAAAGTTTTATATGGGATCTCATTACCCCAACAGAGGATGGGCAAACACGAGAGCTACAGAATCACCTTGGTAAGGACTTACATGTTTCTGCAGTTAAATAGCTTCATATACGTATGCCTGTGGTACTGGGATAAAACCAGCTAAAAATTCTCTCTGAATGCATCCTACTTGAAATAAATGGAATTTATTCCAGATACGCAATTTAGTTGATGGGAAAAGAAGTGTCATTTCTGCTTTGCTTTGTGTTTGATGGCTTACCCAAATGGTTTGGTATACTTTGTGTAAGCTTTCTTTTCATTTTAGTTCATAAGAACCTATTCTGTTTCATAGTAGGTGACAACCCACTCTCCTTTCTTTCCCTCTCTCCTGCTTTGTCCTTAGCTGGTGAAATGTACTCCAGAGATGCTCTAAGAGACAAAAGAGAAAAAAGCCCTCATATCCAGAGGCTGCGATGCTAGTATTTTCTCTGCACTGCAGGTCACAACACTGGTATAGGATATAGGAACTATAAGTGTCATGGGGATCTATACCTACTGGTTGCTGTTTCTGTTATTATATTTTAAATTATATAGGCTTATCAGCCCCTGTGCCTAGAGGAAGAAAGGGAAAAAAAGTGAAGACCCAGGCTAGCACTTTTGATATACACAAAGCAGAATGGCTTCGAAAATACAATCCAGAACATCTGTTGCAAGATGAAGGATACAAAAAGCATATAAAACACCATTGCAACAAGTAAGCAGTAGCTGAAGTGTGAATGTCTTTCAATGTTTATGTAAAGATTCTTTTTTCTTCTAATTCTCCATTGTCTTAGACTTCAAAATACTTGTGGCACTATGAAGAAACAAATTTTAATGGTGTTAGCTTGACTAGAATAAACAGGTTGCAGTGTATTAGGAGTTGACCTGAGTATTTCACATTTAAAATAATTTTGTTACCATTTTTAAAGAACTTGTATGTTTGTGTCTGTACAGAGGAAGAGAGATCTTGCTGGCATGTTCGGGGGAGCCTTGTAGCAGCCAAAGGACTAAAGAGTTTGGGAGTGCTTAGCAAAGGAACTGAAAGCACTAAAGTCATTGCCCCTCGATCTTACATGCTGTTTGCCTGGCATGCTTTTTAGGCTTCTGAGAATCTGAGCTATTAGCTTGCTGAAAGCTCATTCATAGCCATAAATGAGCTTGTTTTAGATACATCATTTTTCTGGAGCAAAACTTGTCATACCCTGCTTGAAAACTTCATACAGCTGTAGTCAAGAATTGAGATAAAGCATGGAGAAGCCATTGGGGAGGTCATGCACCAAATTCTAAATGAGAAGGAACGAAAAGGTGAAGTGAAAGATGTTCACTGTCAGCCCGCTCGATTCTTTCTAAAGGAATCTTCTAAGTAGGAAAAGGGAAAGAGCAGTTTGTTCTTAGCAATATTTTATGAAGCAAGTGAGGAGCGTTCTGCTGGTCCTGGTCTTTGTCCAGGATTTGAAATAACTTTTGCAATGAAACTATTTGTAAAATGATCGCAATAAAAAGTGTTAGGTGACCTGAATTGGAGGTTATCTCCTCTTATAACTGAAGGAAGTATGTTTTAGGAAAATGACTTGAAAGCTTTGTGATATTACAAAAGACAAAACAAAACCACCCACAACTAGTGAAAGCTTTTAGAGTGCTAATATTTGTATTTCTTTTTTGTTTGTTTGTGTAGGGTCTTGCTTCGAGTAAGAATGCTGTATTACTTAAAACAAGAAGTCATTGGTAATGAATTCCAAAAGGTGTTTGATGGAATTGATGCCAGGTGAAGTATAGAGAGGTTTTTTGGTTGTCTATTTTAAATGTAAATGATCAAATGAAAATTCAGAAATCTTCCTAGACCTAAACAAGAAATGTTAAAACCAAATATTTGTGAGAAAAATGTTTTGTTTACTAAACACTTTGTATCAACTTGACATGAGGAAGTCCTGATTCCAATTTATGAGTCTAGCTATATAAAGGAAAAATATTTAAGTCAAATAGACTGAAAAAGTGAGTGAAAGATAGAATTATATCCTTTGTATTCTAATTGGTGGGGTTTTCCTGCATCTTTGTGCACACTTTTGGTTATGCGCTGCATATTCCATTAATTTTTTTTTTATGGAAGTATTGCCATTTGGGAATTCTTGAACTCACTGCTACAGGAGCTTGTGGTGGATGTAAAGTTTTAATTTGATTCAGAAAGCTGTTATAAACATTTGTGGAAGAACAGTCCATCTCGTGCTGTTAAACATAAAAGCAGATGATCCTTGGCTTGCGAAGTTTTGGAAGCACGAATTTGTAGGAGTTGGCAGAGTTTGCTGAGAGAGGAAGAATATTGTGTGCTGGCTCTGCTTTCATATTCTTTCCCTGTTACTGGTCTCTGTCAAATAGAAAATACCAAGCTGTCTGGGTGTTTTGTATTGCTGTTTTTAGGGTCTTACTGAATGCAGAGGTGAAAATTGTATGCCTCAGTTTCTTTAGGTTATCAAAATTATTCTTAATGATAAATTAATATTGTATTGCATGACTTACGTAACTCAGTAGCATAACCATCCACTTTTTTAACTGTTACTTGCTATTAAATAACAAAGTGCATTAAAAAAATTAAACATTTCAATCTGAGGACTCTTTACAACCTTCAAAGTAATCTTTGAATTAGTTTGCTGGACATGGAATGCTGTATATGTGTGCCTGAAGAGAGAAGTTTAAAAATCCCACACAAAGTACAAATGTACAAAGATAAAATTAAATTTTATTTCTTGCTCTGAATATTATTGATGTTGGTGTGCTGTTGGTGATTCTCCTTAGTGAAATTGATGTTTGGGTCCCTGAGCCAGATCACTCTGAAGTTCCTGCTGAGTGGTGGGATGCAGATGCAGATAAATCCCTTCTAATTGGAGTTTTTAAACATGGTGAGTAATATGGATGACTACCTATGTACTTCCCCACCCCTCAATATAAACACCCTACACTCATTTTTTTTTTTTATAGCTTACTCTGAAAGTTGCATTTGTGCCACTTTTTTTTTCCCTTTATAGGTTATGAAAAATACAACACTATCAGAGCGGACCCAGCGCTGTGCTTCTTGGAAAGGGTTGGCAAGCCAGATGAAAAAGCAGTTGCTGCCGAACAGAGAGCAAATGATTATATAGATGGGTATGAGCACTTAAAAGTTGGCATAAATGTTCAGGGCCTTAAAGTAAATGAGACTGAATTTATGTGTTGTATTTGATTCTCTTCTTAACTGGTTTTATACTAGTTTGATGTCATTGTTGTGAAGAATACTACTTTGATTTTACTCCCACAGATTGGAAAAGGGTTAGGAACAGTGTAACAGAACCATTGAAGTTTGGCATTTCACAGTTAAAGGAAAAATGCAGCAACTTGTTGTTAACAAGGACTCTACCTTGTGTTGCTGTATCAGAAATACGACTTAGACACTGGAGTGAAAAAGCCTTCAGAGGCAGAGTACTACAGACCTATTTAACTTGATTTGATTTCAAGACAGTCAGCTTGGTGTATTAGTCTTTTGTAGCTAACCAGTGACCGACCCCAGTAGAAAAATTTGACTATCACTGATAACTGCTGAAAGGGAGAACTGCTTTTATTTGTTGCTTCATCAGTGAGGTTAGCAGCTATGATCACAAAGAACAACTTTGAATGAGATAGTGAATTGGGGGGACAGGATTCAAGCTATGAAATATTTTCCTCATTTCAAATAGAAAATTAAATACAGCATATCTAACTACATTTAATGAGTTTTGCTTAATTGAAAAGTGTGTAAGGACATCTAAAATATTACTAAGACGGTTTCTTTTGTGTTGAAATTTTAACAGGGATGTAGAAGATCCAGAATATAAACCAGCACCAGCAATGTTTAAAGATGACATAGAGGTATTGTAGGCATCTATTAATAGCGTCTTTTAACACACTTAGAATTTAATATTTCCACCTTTTCGTTGGGCAAATTACTACATTTTTCTATATTTCTCTAAATTGATAGAACTTACTCCATGTGTTTCTGCAGTTGTGTGGGTGAAGGGGAATGGGAGGGAATTGTCTAATTCTGTTGTATGCCTTGTTAGCCATTTGTCCAAAATATATGTTACTCTCATTCTTTGTCATATTCATAAATTGCCTGCAACGTGGGAGTTTAACCTAAATCTCTGGAGAGGGCTACATTTTTAATTTTGCTTCATTTTTGTTTCTCTACAGGATGATGTTTCATCCCCAGGTGATCTAGTAATAGCAGATGGAGGTAAATACATAAAACTTGAAATCTGAGGCAATTTAATCTATTTTTAATTGTTCAATTCTCCTGACTCGTAGCTGAAATGTACTTAGATTGACTAGTGTAGAACCAGAGCCATCAGCAACGATTAACTTTATTTTTCCTGTGACTTTGTTTTAATATAGATGGACAAATGATGGAAGGAGACAAAATCTACTGGCCCACTCAGTCTGCCTTAACAACACGTCTTCGCCGCCTAATAACAGCTTATCAACGAACAAGTAAAAATAGGCAGGCCCAGCAGATCCAGCCAGCATTCCCAATACAAACTAGTATGATGCAGCCTCCATATGAAGAAGCTGCTCTAAATCCAAAGATGGCTGCTAAGATTGAAAGACAGCAAAGGTATGTGCAGCATGTAAATACGCATTTTTAATACGTCCTTACCTAAAAAATATTGAAGAAATAATAATTGCTACCTGTGTGAAATAGTGAAGAAAATGACAGAATTTCCAAATGTTTTCTTGTTGATCAAGATGGACGAGAAGAGAAGAAGCTGACTTTTATAGAGTTGTGTCCACGTTTGGAGTTGTGTTTGATCCTGAAAGGGGACGATTTGATTGGACCAAATTTAGAGCAATGGCTAGGCTACATAAGAAAACTGATGAGAGCTTAGAGAAGTACTTGTATGCATTTATGTCGATGTGCCGGAGAGTCTGTCGTCTCCCCTCAAAAGAAGGTGGGTGTATATATTTTTACTTTTAGTTTTATCTCTAGTTTTTGTTGCCTGTGCTTATCTTGAAAAGGTTTTTCTTTCATTTGTTCCAGAACAAAAATGGGGGAGAAGGAAATAAGGGAACGTTAAGTGTAAAATTGAAAGCTTATAATGAGGAGACTTATATGAACTCATTAAAGCCATCTACTTCTAGTACTGATTTGCAGTGGGTGTGTTTTTTGCCAGATTCTCATCTTTGTTTTGTTTTAATACAGAACTCGTAGACCCAAACATTTTTATCCAGCCGATTACAGAGGAGCGTGCTTCTCGGACTTTGTATCGCATTGAACTCCTAAGGAAAGTGAGAGAACAGGCTCTTAGACACCCACAGTTGTTCGAACGACTAAAACTATGCCAGCCAAACCCAGACTTACCTGTCTGGTGGGAGTGTGGGACTCATGACAGGGATTTACTTATTGGAGCTGCTAAACATGGAGTTAGCAGGACAGATTATCATATTCTTCGTGATCCTGAACTCTCATTTATGTCTGCCCAGAGGAACTATAATCAAAATAAAGTGGCACTCTCAAGGACTTCTACTCCACTCTTGCATCAGTACCAGATGGCGTTATCTGCTTCTCCTCTTACACCTCAGTCAAGATTGTCAGATGCTAAAGTGAATGCTTTTGAGGACACAAAAGCTAAAAGTGAAAATCTGAAAGAGGACCCTCAGTCTTCTGAAGAGGAATCGATGTCTACAGAGGAGACACAGACAACAATGAAATCTGAACCTTTGAGTCCAAAAAATGGCACACCAATACAAAATACAGACCACAAACCTAGTGTGAAGACTGAAACAGACAGGCGCATGGTGGCAGCAAGGACAGAGCCTCTAACTCCAAACCCAGCTTCCAAAAAACAGAGAGTCAGCAAAAGGGGATCTGACTCTAGCTCTGACTCAGACTCTGACTCAGATAGATCTTCCTGTTCTTCCAGGTCATCTTCTTCATCCTCTTCGTCTTCCTCATCTTGTTCACACTCTCGGTCAGGCTCTAGCTCTTCATCATCTTCATCTTGTTCTTCAGCATCTTCATCCTCATCGTCGTCGTCGTCATCATCCTCCTCGTCGTCATCATCATCATCTGAAGAGAGTGATAGTGAAGAAGAGGAGGCACAAAAACGTGGTATGTGTGTAGTCTTATTTCTGTAGTATAACTCTTAAACCGAACAAGTGTATTCTTAATGGAAAAATGTCTAAAAAGGGATATTAAATCCCACAAAAGTAAACTTAAATAAACATATTTGCTTGATTCTTCAAGTGAGTTTGAAGAACTTCAGAGATACAGCTTTTTCTTTGCTTTGTATCAGTGCCTTGGATGAGGTAGTTAGGATTTGTTGAATGATTCTCCAAGCAAGCTTATTGTGTATGTGGTTCACGTGTGGGAGGAGAGTTGAATGACTGATGTTTTCTGGAAATATAGTGTGTGTGTGTATTCCCGACTACTGTTTCTTTTTCTTCCTAAATGTAGAGATTCTTTTGGTTTCCCTGTTTGTTTTTTCCACTTTTGCTCACCTGTCTTTGTAGCTTCTTCATTGTGCTTTCATGAAACCTGCAAGCTTCCTTCTGTCCAAGCTATAAGCTGCTTTGTCTTGTAAACTGGAGGTGGCCAAGCAGTGTACTTGCACTGAAAATTTTCTAACACTTTAAAAATATGTACCTGCTTAGAAAAGACTGCGCCTATTATAGAGCATAGGACCAAATAAGAGAGAGACTTTTGAAAGCTTCCAAGTACAAGAAAAAACCTCTGATCAGTGAAGTGATTTAAGATTTTTAATAAACCAACCAATCATTATTTAATACATTCCTTATTTTGATACTATGAAGTGTCCTCTACTCTTGCCCCATTGAAACTCAGAATGTGAAAAGATTTCTCTACTATGTGATAACAAATGGTAATAGAAAAAGGAAGAGGATGAAGTTAGACAACGGGATTACAGCATAAGTAAATAAGCTTTTTTTTTTTTCATTACCTCGGGGGAAAAGCATTGTGTTAATCAGATGGATCCTCTTGTCTGTGGAAATTAGAAATGGAAGCCATAGGGTTAATTTACTGGGGAAATGATTACAGGGCAAGTACAATGCCACTTAAACAAAATTATTAAGATGCTGCTGCCTGTAGGACATTTTCAGAGGAAACAGTTGTATGCAAACATTAAAACAGTGAGAGAAAAGGAATGCTTAGATGACGTAAATATTTAGATCTAGATGGTGGATGCTATAACATGTGCTACGAGTCCAAATATTAGGCTTCCGTTCTGCCAGCTCAGTCTGTTCAGGCAAGTAATTGTGCCATCCTGAGATTGCAGAATCCTGTAAATCAGTCAGCTTTTCTTTTTAGGGCTATTTTGCGACAAGTTGGTGTTGAAGAGATTGGTAAATGCTGGAAAATTCTCTTAACTTCATTTGCGTTTTAATTTTAAGCCCAGTTTTTATTTCATGTGTTGTACAATGGTCATGGACCTCTGGCGTACCTTTCACGTTTGAAACGTCTTTTAAGGGACAGCTAAATTGCATCAGATGACTCAGTACATAGCTACTGTTAAGGACAAATTGAATTGTGTAGAATTGTCCCTCAATACTCTTACTCATTGTGCTGATGTAGTGTTTACCTTTTCAGGCAGCACTGTTGGTTTTTTTTCTTTTGTTTCAGACTGTTTCCCTGTATCATAGTGAAACGTATACTGTTTGGATGGAGGCAACAGTAAAATAACAATGAGGAGAGAAGTATAAGAAAGTCAGAGGACACACAGGAAAGATACTAGGAAAAAGTCCTCTGATTAAAATTTTAAAAATTCAATGATGCAGACACATGTTCAAGGTGTGGAACATCCAGTAAATGAAATGGGGTGTTTTTTCAAAGTAGTATCCCCATAGATTTGCCATGTTCTGGTGATAGACACCTTTAATTTCGATTTAGTTCTATATATTAGTGCATGTTGGCTTAGAAAGGAAATATGTTAAAGTAAGTAAGGACTGTCTATCAGATTACTCTGAAGCATGTCTGTTTTCAAAAAGCTAAATGTTTGACCTGTTAAGCTCTTGAAATATTAACAGGTATATGTGTGGAATTTACATGCCTAGAAAAAGATGAGTAGTCATCCTGAAAAACCTAACAGATTAATTCTTCAGTTTAACTTTGTGTTTGGACTTCCTCTGAACATTGTTTGGTGTGTTTTGTTCACCTAAACCCCTTACAGTGAGTGTTTAACTTCTTTACAACATCAAATTATATTAGTGGTTTTATTTAGCAGAAGGAACCGCGCATATAAAAGCATATGATGAAGAGAGTGTAGCCTCTCTGAGTACAACACAAGATGAGACGCAAGACAGTTTCCAGATGAACAATGGGACACCAAATTCCAGTTATCTCCTACAAGGTGGATACATGTTGGCGGCGTCCTACTGGCCAAAGGCAAGTTTATATACTACTTTGAAAACCAAAGGAAGGTGGGCTGCGACATTAGTATTCAATTAAATATGTTGAAACCATACCACTGAGTTGTGGGGAGATCTTGGGGGAAAAAAAACCACCCCAGAATTTTCTTCATGGCAAATTATAGTAAAATTATGACAAAGCATTCTATATGTCAGTTGCATAGCTATATCTGTAAAAGAGAGTATGTTCACATAGGAAACAAAACTTGAAAGGAAGCCTATTTAAGATGAAGATGAGATAATCTGTCTGGTATTTGGATGATCTTAAGTCAGTGAGAGGAATTGTTTAGAATAGTCCAAAAGAATGTAAAAAATGAAACAGAGCAAGAAATTAGTTAAGCTAAATATTAGAAAAACTTTCTTAGTAATAGGACTCCTTCAGCTACATTGCAAAATCCTAAGTCATGTTAAAGTGTAGTCTGGCTAAAGCACTGGTGTAATACAACTTTTACATTAAAATTTAACTACATGATTATGTGAATTAGTGAAATTCTAAAGTATAGTTTGAAAAGATAATAACACTAAGTGACTGAAATTCATCTTGTTTGAAATAAATACTGAATATTTTTAAGCTCTTTAGCCGTATCTGAATTTCTATGGCTGACCTAGCATGGAAGATCACAGAGCAGTTTCTTACACTTTCAATTACTAGCTTACTAAGACAATGAAGCAAAAATTGTGAATTGCTGGAATGCCTATTCGCTACATAAACTTTAACAGTGATGTATTTTTGGATAGGTTTCTTTCCTGACATATAAGGAAATTGAGACTGACTTGGACATATTCTGGGTCTGTAAAATCTACTTGCTTTTATAGTCAGTATTACACTTAAAGGTTTTAGTGTGTCACTTTTTTTTTTAAGTGTAAGAAAGCCCATGTGATTTTAACTTTGTGATAGATTTGTTTGATGCTTATATATTTCAGTAGTTCTAAAGAAATTTTAGCGTGTTCAGTGTGTAGCTAGGCATATGCTATATATATAAAAAAAATACACTGGCATTTTAGTAAAAAACATAATTTCTAAATCTCCTTCTGTGGAACAGGCATGAGTTGCAACAGAGCCGTATCACAAGTTTGTAAAGAAGGAAAACTCTCAAGGTCAGGCAGTTGAGGAAAGTCTGAAAAGGAAGGGCAATGCAGGAGATAAAAAGGGTGATGAAACAGTGAAAATAAATATAGGCTCTGAACTTTCAGGAACTTTTAGTTATCGTTACGTTTGCTCCTGGAAGATGCATTTAAGTCTAAATACTACTTTTCATAATTTTTGAATGTTCATTTTGAGAAGGGGAGCATAACTTTCATGTCACAGGTGCTTGGCAGATTGTGAAAAATGACATTCAGAGTGTACAAAATCAGACTTCTTTTTAAACACGGGGGAAGGTCTTGAACTTGGCGAAAAATGTTTGCTTACAGAACAAATAATTTTAGTGTTCGCATTTTTTATTTACAAATAACTGTGCTCTGACGGTGTCAGAAAGCTTGGTAGTTTCTGGAATCTACATGTACTTAGCTGAGTTTATTGGGACTTGACATCTGTGTATTAATGCAGGTGTGTTAAGTCAAATCTGTGTTTGGTGTCTAAGAAAGTGCATGAGGAATAATATGGTTTCAAAAGCTAAAATGAGACATGAATAAAAGTCTGTAGATTTAGTGTTATAAATGCTGTTTGCCAGATGTGTTATGGTGCTGCCCACAGGTTCAGACCCTGCTACCAATGGATCAAAGCCAGACCCACCAATACTACTTTGGTAGTTAATGTATCTTTCCTTTAAAAATCGGTGAGATAATGTGTTTTAAGCACCTGCAGGCCCCAGACCCTGTATAGATGAGATTGCGTATTTGTTTACGGGTGGTGAAATTAAGTACAGAGATGGCTTTCACAAAGTTTTACAGGGAATCTGTACAAATCCAGGAACTTAGAAATCTTTTAGGTCCAAGCCTAGCGATTAACCATTTGGTAATTTCTCTTCTTTTTAGAAATAGAAGATACTATGCAAATGTAATGTGTACAGTGTTGGTAAGCGTTACTCTAACAAAAGTATTTTCTCTGTTTTTTAGGATCGAGTTATGATTAATCGACTTGATAGTATTTGTCAAACAGTGTTGAAAGGTAAATGGCCTTCAGCAAGAAGGAGCTATGACAGCAATACGGTGGCATCTTTCTATACAACCAAACTTATGGATAGCCCAGGTGCAGCTGCAGATTACAGTGAGCCCAGTGCACCAACACCCCCTCTTACAGGTGTTAAAGAAGAATACGATCAATCACCACAGATGTCAAAGGTGAAGAAGCATGTACGAGAAAAGGAGTTTACAGTGAAAATCAATGACGTATGTTTATTTTTATTGCCCTAGGACCTGATTGCGATTGCGGTGTGCGGCATGCTTTACCTGCAAGTGGCTGCCTGCTCTCACTCTAACTTCCTTCACACACTTGTTTGGGTACTTGGGTCTGCTGCTTCTGGGCATTGAGTGTTCAGTTTTTGGGTTTGGGTTTTGGGGGGTTTTTTTGTTTTTTAAATTTGTGTAAGCCACTGGAAGGAATCACTGTTATTGCTCTCTGCACTGAAATTTTGCCATTCTGGTGCTTCCTCAGACAGCCTATTTTATGCTGTTTCTAAGAAATCTGGTTAGTAAAAAAAAAAAAAAGTTATTTCTGTTGTTTGGCTTTTTTGAACTTTTCAATATCTCCTATTCAGCAAGCATTTTATTTCATGGTCTTTTGGAGGGTTACAGGTAAATTTCCCGGTTTAAATACAGGCTAGAAGTTTCAAATGTTTTTCTTATCTGTAGTTTGAGACCTGTTGGTAGCACATAAAAAACGTATGAAAACTTCCTCATGTAATTGGGCTTGGCATTTCTTTAGGACTAGATTAGGGAGCTAGACAACTGTTCATGTCTGGATTTTTCAGTTAAGATAGTAGATAATTTAAAATGTATATTCATAGAAGCAATTTCATGAAATTTCTGTTCAGATTTTTTTACATGGAAGATAAGCAAGGCTTGTTCTAAGGTCTAATACAATGTTTTCATTCTTCCTCAACTCTTCGGGAGTAACTGTCTGTGAGAATCCTGATTATGAAGTAGTCATTTCTGCTTCAGAAGAGACTCTTCTAACCCTGGGATTTATTTAACAGGAAGGTGGTTTGAAATTGACTTTTCAGAAGCAGGGACTGTCTCAGAAAAGGCCATTTGAAAGCGAGGAAGGTGCATTGGGACAGCAGCAATACCTGGCTCGGCTACGTGAACTCCAGAATGCTTCAGAAACCGGCCTTGTCAACTTCCCAAAATCGCTTCCTGAATCAGGTACATAAAATGTCAGAGGGCATAAGAGTTAATAATGAATCTTACCTTCTGGGTTCTTCTGTTGATCTCCACGTGTAGGCAGTGGAGAGGGATGTTTGCAATGTTATTTGGTCTAAACTGCAGTCTGGAGGAATTCTCTCTGGTGTGCTAGGGAAACTGGGCACCGAACTTGAGGCACGAGGTTAAACCACATGAATACTCTCTCACAGTGTCAGTTACTGTAACCTTCATTCATAAGAAGGATGCCGATATATATTATAAACGCCCCCACAAAAAGATTTTAATAATTATGAAGTGCATCACTCTACACTGACAGTAGATAGTTTTAATTAGAACTTACTGTGGCTAGTTTGTAAGTAAAGGTGAAGAGTTCCAAATTTATACCTGTGTAATTTGCAGTCTTCGTATTCTTTCCTGTGTCTCATGTAAAGAAACAGTGGATGACAGTAGTCTAGAACCAATTTTTTGGCGTATAGCCAAAAACTTACTTTTTATTCTCGTAAGAAGTAACAGTAGATGTACACTGACAAATAAAAATAAGCCTAAAATAAGCAGTTAAAATTTGGATTAAAATATTTGAAATTATTAGAATTGGGTGCTTGGTTTAGGCCAGCTTATGATTAAATAAATGACTGTAATTCATTGAGATTGCATACATATGCGGATGAAAACATTTCCTCTGAAAGAATACTACCCTTCACTTGCGTTTTGTTGTTTCTTGTTCTTTTGCAACATACCATTAAGATCTTGTTATAAACATTTATTTAGGTATGTCTGCTGCTGAGTGTGTGTGATGTCAGCAGTTTTTAACAGCTCTCTTCCCTGTACAGATTTATTTGGAGGGGGTGGCAAGCAGTAATAGGAAACTTTCATAGTAGAGTAGCTTTTCAGAGCCTGATACTAAGTATTTTAAACAGTCATAAAACAATAGGCAATTTCTGTTAGATATTTCATGTAGAAATTACATGCACTTGCACTATTTCAAGTAGTTTTATTTCCTTTTTTTATTCAGGCATGTTTCTTGTTATAAACAGCTCAAGCATCTGACACTAATTTTATTGCATCATTAATTAGGTACTTCCAGTCACTTAACAGCCAGTGCCAATGGAGTCATAGTTGACAGTCAGCCTGTAGCCAAAAAGAGAAGAGGAAGAAGGAAGAATGTAGAGGGAGTTGATGTCCTTTTTATAAATAGAAATAAACAGCCTAATCATGTAAGTAAAGTTGATTTTTATATCTAAAAATAAGGTCCGAATTACTGTTAGTCCCTTAACTGGGCATAACCAGCTGTCAACATACAACAAAAACTTCATTACTCAAAATTGTTGGGTTGGGTTTTTTCCTGAAATTGTTCACTGACGGTTTATGACTACACAAATGAGAACTGGTAGAGTTTTACTAAATACTAGATATATTCAATACTGATAAATATTTTTAAGAAGTAAGTTTAATTCTAGTTTTGTTGAACTGTAATTAACAATGTCTTATTAAAAATTTGATATTTGACCTAGTGACACTTTCTGACATCCTTTCCTGTAACATCTGTTACAGGACCTGATTGTACCGTGACTTAAAGGGAGCTATCTTTATGGCATGAGTTACCTCACTGAGTCCTTGAGTGTGTGCAATAATGATCTGCAGGACTGTGCCCTTCATTGTATCATACATGAATTAATTGTGATGTTTGTTTTCTATGGAGAACTTAGTCAAATGTTTTTAATTTCTCCAGGTTAATCCAGGTATTAACTCCTGTCAAGTTGCTGCAGGAATAAACCCAGCACTCACTTACACGCAGTCCCAAGGCATGCTTGATGCAGAGAGTCCAGTTCCTGTTATTAACCTAAAAGATGGAACAAGGCTTGCAGGTGATGATGCCCCCAAAAGAAAAGATTTAGAAAGGTGGCTTAAAGAACATCCTGGATATGTTGAAGATTCAGGAGCTTGTATATCTGTGAGTATTCCTTTCAGCTCTGTTTTAGCTAAATAGTAAAACATTTCTTATAAAATGTATTTGAGTTTGTGTTCTGTGTTACGTGGAATTATTGTTTCTTTGTTCTTCTGTTTTGTTTAGGAAAAGGAAAATGTCTGTTTCTTTTTATGTAACTTAAGCTCCTGCCTTTTCCCTCACAAATGTAATTGCCAAGAAAAGCAATATTAAACAAAGACATTTGATCTTGGTCTAATTTCACCTAGGATTAAAAAATAAGCTTGGATAAGAAAACTCATATTCCCTTGATACTGATGATCGGAGCTGAAAATGTGTAACAGCATATTTAGGGATGTGCGAGAAGATTAAAGACGTCGCTGTGGGGTGTATCTCATACGTACATTACAGTGCTATGGTAGTGGTGTTTGTGGGGGTATGATGTTCTCATTTTACTTCTGAATTTGAGATTTGTTAATGTTGAACAGAATGTAAGAAAAATCATATTTATGATGTCTGGAATAACAACCTTATTTCTCCATAAAGATGTTATAATACAAAATAGCAGCAACATTCCTGACAGTTAAAGCACTGTTGAAAACTGAAAAATTATTAAAACAAAGCAATGCATAGAGGCATCAGAGAGAGGATTTAGTGCTGTCTACTGGGCTGCTTATTATATAATTGTGATTAGTAAATTAGTATTGTTACTAAAAATATTTCTGAAGATGACTTCAAATGAATGCCTGACTTGAGAGAATGCACAGATATCTTACCTTTTTTAAAGCAGTTATGACAGAAAGATAATTGGCTTTTTAATTTCTTTATAACAGAGGATGCAGCTGCACGATGGGAGACCCAAACAAAAAAGACACCGTTGTCGAAACCCTAATAAACTGGACGTTAATAGTTTGACTGGTGAGGAACGTGTTCAGCTCATAAATAGAAGAAACGCAAGAAAGGTATTCATAATACTGTTCCCATTTTGATGTTCCCCGAATGAAAAGTTAGCTGAAATAAAGAATTCTATATACTACGCTTGTTAAAATACTGTGTACAAATGAAAGGGTTTTGTTTTAAGGTTTTGGCACAGAGCAAGAAGGTCAATGACAATCTTCTAGTAGATGTTTTGCAACTATGAAAATATGTAAGATATGGCTGGAAACTTACCCTGTGGTTTATGTTCAGGTAGAATTGAGCACTCAATATATTGCAATATTTATGCCATTGACTAATACAAAAGCACAGCCACTGAAATATATGTTGTTCTGATCAAAGTAGTAACATTCTCATAAGTTCTAAATTTTGTGTACATCTTCTAATTACTACTTTTGCCATGATTAAAAGTGTATTGGTAGTGCATCCTGCATAGACACTTGTCCACTGGAATTGCTTAAATCCTGTGTACTGCATTATTTTCCTTTTTTCTTTTTTCATTTATCTCTAGCATTTGACCTTTATGGTTCACCAGTATATATCCATCATAAATCACATTGCTAGGTTAAACAGTCGTGTAACAGGGGAACAGAAGTAGAAGGGGAATTATTGTATAAAATCCCAACAGTGGAAGATGGGAGACCAGGTGTTAAAGTCAAGTTTTTGGACACCTGATCAAAGTTTGGGAAAGGCATAATGCATTTGAGTAGGCTTTGGGGAAGGCTAAAAGGCAATATTCAAGAAAAGCATGCAGAACATTACTGTTGTTTATTGAACGTATTTGGATAGATGTGTGGGATGGTGTCTTTGAACATCAGGGTATTACCAAAGCAGCAGTCCAGTGGGAGTCTTTGAGGTACTGCGTTGATGTATGGAGCATTTTCTCTTGTGATACTGCTAGCTTTTCTTTTTGTTAGAGAGCAGTTGTGAGGAAAGCAGGAAATTTTTTTTATGCTGGCTTTTTGCATCTGTGGAGGAGGGTGAGGCAGAATTTAAGAGTCTTTAATCTCTTCAGTGAATTGAGACAGCAGCTCTAAAGAGGAACCTGTATGCTTGCTAGTCTCTTGAAAAAGAGACCCTTGGCTGCTCTACAGTAAGCCATGCCCTGAGGAGTCTTTTCAAAGTTGATGATCAAGAAGTGAGAGATTTGATCTGTGCTTGCTGTAAAAGCCTGTGTTTTCATGATGGCCTTTTTCTCTCTAATAAATTTCCACACCATATTTGAGACTCTGTTACTTTATTAACCTAAGCTTTCCCATTTATAACCTGTCCCCAACTTCTCTGCATCACCAAACTCATATCATTCTCTTTTTTAGTTCAGTTATACGTTTAGTAGCAGGGGGTGAGGGGACCCAAAGTAGTCTAGAAAATGTGAGTTTAAGTTGCAGTTTATAGAGAAAGCTGAGCAGAAACTGGAGTTCCTTTTCCTTTCTTCTTTCCACCATTTCTTCTTTCTTTCTGGATCTGAATAATACTTCTGATTAATTTGAAAGTTTTACTTTCCTGCTTATACGATTTTATTAGGCCATGCTGTCTAGCAATCTTAACTTGGCCTTTTTCATATGAGAAAAATACAATAAATAATTTCACAAGAGAAGCAGAGCCTCTTAATGGAAGTACTTTTAGAAGTTGACTGAGATGATAGGATAGGACTGATTTAGTGGATAAAGGAAAAGTTTAACAGGATTGTAGTTACAACCTTCTTGGTAATACTTGGACCAATATTGTTCTCTATTCATGTGGTTACTCCTCCATTCATTGCATGTTTAAATAAACTCTGGTATGTTAAACATTAGTAGGAATGTCAAATACTGAAGTTGCAAAGTATGAGTATAATAGATGGGTTTGAGTTCAGTAGATTTAGAACAAATCAAGAGTATCTCGCATATACCACCAGGAATCAGTCAAAAGTTATATAATACTCCTTGATAATTTGAAATCAGACTTTATTTGTATTGTTTTATATAAAAGGCAAAAATGAAACAGTGTCAGGTATGAATGTTGCCTTTTTCTTACCGAATGAGAAGTATTTACTGATTTCTATCTTCTGCTTCTCAGGTGGGGGGTGCGTTTGCTCCCCCTCTGAAGGATTTGTGCAGGTTCTTGAAAGAAAATCCAGAGTATGGAGTGGCTCCTGAATGGGGAGAAGTTGTAAAACAGTCTGTGAGTATTTGCAGAATAAGATAACCGTGACATGAAATGTATCTTGCAAACAAACAAGGCAAACAGGAAAAAAAAGGCATGCCAAAAGGCATGCTTTTCATTTCTGGTATTCTATTAAATGCAGAATGCGAGTCAATGTTAGCTTTTTTTTTTTTCTGCCAGCTCAGTTCCCTAAACCGTTTGCTGGCACAGCTGTGAGTAGGAGGAAGGGAGTGACAGTGGCTGGCAACCCCGAATTAGATTCACTTGAGTGCTGTAATATGGAGACTTTTTCATCTCATGAATGTAGCCTTGAAGGTTTTTAGGAAAGGTATTAGCCCACAGAATACTTTCTTATTCTTTAAGTTACAGATAGGAAGATAAATATAGTTTTACATATTTATTTTACTTTTTAATTAATTTACTTTCATTGTGCACCTTTAAGAAATTACTATTCTCAATCAAAATGTAAATCATGTATTAAGATAGCTATTTTCTGCTACTTAGAATTTCTATTTCTTGGAGGGTTTTTTTTTAGGTAAAAACTACTGTTGAGACTCCAGTGGTGGGAACGAGGTTAATATATATTTTTAGGAGTAGGTCTGCACTACAACTTCAGTGTTGCCCATGTATTCCTTCTGTATGGATTACCAACAGAGTTAGTGATAAGAGTACTACATTCCCTGGTAGTCCTGAGCCAGCTTCTTACTAGCAGCAAGATGCATTCAGTGAGTTTGAGGTTTTGTTTTGTTTGAGGTTTGTACTTGGTTGAATTTAAAAGAAGAAAGTTTTTTGATAGACTTTTTTGTCCACAGTTCCAACAAAACAGCAGGTATGCATTTTCATTACGGGAACTATTATATTATCTGGTCTCTCTTTCCTTTTAAGTGTCATTGGTTCAAGTATGGTGTATGGTTCTGAGTTCATTGCCTGTTTGCCTTGAAGATAAGGACATATTTTGAACTTCAAAAGTTGTGTTGTATAATAAAGAATGGTTTCTGGGTAACCCAGATCCTCTTCCATTCCATGTGTCTAACAGAAGTGAGGATGGTTTTGTCAGTATTCTTGTGAAGTCTCCTTCCTCACCTACTACAACTTGTCACAAATATACTATATTTACACTACTCCTTCAGCCTCTGAAAAGAAATGACCAAGTTAATTTTTTTTTCTAGTTCACTATCAACAGGACTTGTAATTTTTTCTGTGAAGTTCTAAATGCCACTCTCTCCAGTACCCTTGTGGGACATTCTGGTAGAAAAAACAGGTAACTAGGAACAGAGTTAGACTGCAGTGAATAAAGATACAAACAACAGCAGAATTATTTGTAGAATTTAATAGTGATCCACAGGACAGAAGAACGGAGGATGAGTTCTGAATTCCTCTAGTTGTGTTAGGATAGTTTAAACTGGAGATATTTGCTGGGATAAAAAAGGCTATTGTAGTATGTAGGTGAGTAATAGTTGATCTTATGATTGCCATTTTTAGGAGGAGTTTTTAAGACAATGCATTTCAAAGAAAATATTAGTGTCCATTGCAATTCTTTCTTCATCATTAGGTAGGAGGGCTTATAGAGGTGAAGTAGTACTGTGCAAGCCCTAAAAAGAAGTGCTCTGAATTTCATTTTAATTGAACTTGAGTCTTTACTGTTTATTCTTAAGTTTATGGATGAGGTGAAATATGAGGACATGAAACAGACACTAGCAATCATAAAAAGAGCGTGGAGATGTTGGTCTCTGTGCATTCACACATTTTTATTTAACTTTAATTAAAAAACCTACTCAATTTAAACTGTCAAATGATTGGAATGTGGTAATATTGCAAAGCAGTGCTGGTTTAGATCTTAAACTGAGATTGCTCCTATAATTAGCTGTATTTGGCTTGATCTGCAAACAGACCTCTGAGGATGAGTTAGCAGAGGGTCTGAGAAAATAGCTGTGTAGACCTCACTGTGGAAATGGGCCTTTAGGCGTTTGAGATATGTGATAGCACAAAGTCACCACAAATTCCAATGAGTTGTCTGGAGATCAAGCTGCTGTGCTAACATACCAGAATAATCTTTGACACTGTTACTGTATGCTTGGGTCTTTTGTTTGCTTTTAGTTTTACATCTTTAAGCTCTCAAAATACTAAAAATACCCAATGTGTGTCTTGCAGGGATTTCTTCCAGAAGGTATGTTTGACCGTATTCTCACTGGACCTGTTGTGCGGGAAGAAGTAAGCCGGAGAGGAAGGCGCCCCAAAAGTGAGATTGCTAAGGCAACAGCAGCTGCAGCAGCTGCCACGGCTGCAAGCGTATCAGTTAACCCTCTGCTAGCTAACGGATTGCTTCCAGGAGTGGATCTGCCTAGTCTTCAGGCCTTACAACAAAACCTGCAAAACCTGCAGTCGCTGCAAGTAACAGCAGGATTAATGGGAATGCCAGCTGGCTTGACTGCTGGAGGAGAAGCTAAGAACATGGCTGCCATGTTCCCCATGCTGTTGTCAGGGATGGCTGGATTACCAAACTTGCTGGGCATGGGAGGACTTCTAACAAAGTCTACAGAATCTATTTCAGAGGAAAAAAAGGGAAGCGATTCAAAGGAGGCAGATACAAAGAAAGAAAGGACAGAAGACCAAAATATGGATACTGGTGGTGAAAACTCTGTTTCAAGTTCTCCTTCAACATCCTCTGCTGCTGCAGCTGCCAATCCTCTTTCTCTTAACCCCTTACTTTTGTCCAACATACTTTACCCAGGGATGCTTCTCACTCCAGGCCTTAATCTTCATATCCCAGCTTTGTCTCAGTCTAATATTTTTGATGTACAGAACAGTGAAAGCAATGACACAGGCTCAGCCAAGCCCACAGAAGAAAAGGAGGAAAATTCTAGGGTTAGAGATCAGGAAGACAAAGGGGGAACAGAGCCAAGCTCTCACAATGAAAACAGCACAGATGAGGGTTCAGAGAAAGCAGATGCTTCATCTGGATCTGATAGTACATCGTCTTCATCTGAGGATTCAGATTCTAGCGATGAAGACTGACCCCAGACTCTGCACTTAAATTATAAACTGATTTTGAATTTATTCTTTAATTATTTCATTGTAAATAACCCAGTGTTGAGTGCATCAATGATTTACTGACCGAACATTTCAGTATTTGTTTAGAAGTGCAAACTGCTTTCAGAGACGTTTTGCATGTAATATTTCTTGAAGTTCATAAGTTTCTGAACTTGTATGTACTATCAATACACAACGGTGTAAAATTACAACAAAAGGCATTATAATTTTGTTGGGGGGTTAATTTTATGAAAATAATGCTCAAGTAAGAGCTGTATATTTAATATATTTGCAGTGAACACAGAATACTTTATGCATATTATTGATTTAATTTGAATATAGTTTTACAGCCTCCTTGACACTTATAATTTACAGATCAAAACTCAGCAATAATTTGGGCAGCTAATGAATGTCATGAAAGCTGTAGAATCTACATCACCATCCATTGCTTTAATTACATGAAAATGCTCTAGTGTTGTGATGCACTGCTGTTTCCAATTCAGGTACAAGTGTGTTTAAAAGAAGATAAATTTTTCCCAATCAGCCAATTAAACTGGCTACCTGTTACCTCAGCTGAGTTAGTTTAGGAAGTTTACATTGGTTTCTATTACTTGTTTTCAGGTTTTGTTTTGTTTTCTAAAGACATCCTGTATATCATGTTAAAATCTGAGTTACTTGAGATAAGACTGTTGGGGTTTTTTTCCCCCCTTATTACAACTGTTCACTTTGACAGCAGTAAGGGGGCATTAAAGCAAAAACTGTCTTATCTCATGATACTTGGCACCATGTAGATCTATTCAGTTCACACCTTGCAAAGTTTTGGGCTCCCTCTGCAGAATTAGAAGTCCCAAAATGAGGAGTAGATTCCCCAAGACTCAGAAGAGGCAAACTGTCATAAAGTGCCACTGAAAAGACCTTTCAACACTGCATACTTCATGTAAAAATTGTTTGTTTGCTTTGTTTGTGTAGATTTCTATTTGTGTTTTATGTCATAAAACCTCCTGGAGTTACCAGTTAATAATGGTAAATAAAGTATAGATAGTTTTGAACTCCTTTTGAGTTTAAACTTCTCTGCAGATTTAAATCTGACTAAATATTAAATATAACCCAAAATCATTATTGGGATATCACTTCATATATTATGCTGAGTTACCCACTAAAGAAAAAGCACTTTGAATAGTAAGGAAGACAAATTATTCCTAGAAACCACAATAACAGGGCATAAGGCATCTGTTTAAGTCCAAATCCTTAGAACCCTTTACTATATAAAATCTGTCTAATATTTGATGTGTGATATGATTCCTCCTTCTTCTTAAGCTGCTATTACTCTGACACAGTCGAGGCCCAGATTCACATTTACAGAAGTTCTGAACTGACTGAGACTTCAGTTGACCTTGGTTATGTTGTTTGCGGTCCAAGAATAGGCAAGTGTTAAGAGAAAATAGATACAGGTACTAGTAGAAGTCATTGAAAAAGCTTTACAAAGGGATAAATTTAAAAATAAAAAACAAAAACTGTATATTTTGATATAGTTCTGTTGCTTGCTTGTACAGTAAAACAACTGTGTTGTTTTTTATCAAGAACTTTACCAATGAAATATAAGTTTCTATGTGCAAAATAACTAGCCCCATGATTAGAAGCAGTATTCCATGTAATTACACAAATACCATTTGGATTGTGCTGGTTACGTATTTTTCCAAATAGTATTCTGATTTTTGGCCCTTCATGCAGTGTCTTAGCAATAGTGAAAATTAAAAACTGCCAAGAGAAGGGGGTAGCAATTCATCAGAAAAAAAAAAAAGTATTTCATATTTAATATGTTGCCCTTTGTAATATAGCACTTTTATTTAACTAGGATGCATCTATGAAATAGCCAAAGTTTTACAAACAGTTATTAACTTTAGTTTGCTGATGGAGTATGTCAACAATACCATCACTTCCCACCCTTACCCCAGAAAACAAATCCTAAATCTTGTGGCTAAAACCTAATTTATATCAGATTTATGAAATAAAGTATTTTCCTAATTATGGTCAAGTGAGTTTGGTTACCATTCTAGTGATTCTTTCTATGTAATAAGGCAATTACAGTTTCAAGTAATGAAGGCTGGTGTAGACTTGAACATAATATATTGGGTTTATTTTTAATCAGTTTGAACCAGAAGGGGAAAAAATGTCCCACTATCAGCTAAACTATATGCAAATACGGTTGTATAAAGTTAAGGGTTATAAGGAAACCTCAGTAGAATTACACTAATACTGAAGTTAAAAGGATATCCAAGGTGATGATAAAGTGTGTGTTGGTAGTTACTAAAAGAACCTTAGCTGTTATTGCCTTGTATTTCTATCCCTTGTTTCAGGCTTCATGATCCAAGTCTTAGTCCAGGTTTTTTTGGACATTTGCAATATTTGCCAGTTGTGTTCTGTGTAGTCTGAATTTGCTTTCTGTAGTTGAACAAGTGTCTTAAAAAGTCATTTGTAATTTATTGAATTACTTTCTATGATGTTCTATAGAGCAAATGGAAGTTTAATTATTTTTTATTAAACATATTCTTTGACTACCCATGATGTCGGCCTCAATATGTGAAAGTAATGCTGTTTGTGTAAGGATTAAACGTGTATTTCAGCAGCAAAACTTAAGTTTCAGTGTTAAGCTCTAAAACTGAAATTATTCTTAAGACCTTAAAAACCCCCCAAAAAACAACAAACCTCAAGCCAAGGATGTGACATACCCCCCCACCCTCCCCCCTGCCCAAGATGGTGCTTTACTGTTGTGCAATTTTTCTGGGAATCAATTTCCTGTAATTCTGTTGTCTTACAAACAAAATAAGCTGTTGTTCCAGCCCTTCAGTAGTTACAGTTAGGAAGGAGTATACAGTCTAGGTTCTGGTCCAAAAGTTGACTTAATTTGAAATGATGATGCATCTAATGTTCCAGGGTAAGCATGCTGGCAGTGAAGTGCCTTTTGAATCTTTCTTTTTAAAACTCTGCATTACTTCCTACATGTTTACTGAATTTTTTAATTATGTACACAGCACTTACTATTGCTGTTTTTCATATATTTCATAAAGGGCACGGACATTTCTGAATGCAAGTTGTCTTCTGGTTGTCAAGTGCCTTCTTGTTTTAACCTGTCATTGCACTTGAATGATTCAGTGGTATCTTTCTTTCTTATTCCAGTCTGAATTTTGTCTTCAGATCATGATCATCCTTTCTGAGCTTCTGCTTTCTCAAATCTGTACACAGGTGATAAAAATGCATATATGTGTATGAGCTCTGTTCTCATGTTTGCCTTGTTTCTTTTTTCCTTGGACGTCCTGCAGAATCCCTAATAGTAATTTTTCAATTTATTTTTAGCAGGTCTACTAGAAAACTCGCAGATTAAAAAAAAAAAGGAAAAAATAAAGGGAAAAATTATGTCTTGTAATTTTACAATCCAATCATCTTAGTCTGTAAATTAAAATATAACTAGATCTCTTTTTCAGTGGAACTATTTCCAAGGAACAGATGATCTAGGGCACAGTATTGGTATTTAATTTCTTGCACTCCTTTGAACTTTTTTGAAACAGCATCTGGATATGATGATTAGATGAGGCTATTAACAAGGTGTTCCGGGCAAATTCCTGTCCTATTTGTTATATTTTTGTCTCTGAGTAAATTATTTCTGCCATGTTATTTAGTAATATATTTTTCATTTATTGCTCTGTACGACAGTACTGATACACCATCGAAATGAATGCTTACTTCTTAATGCCTGCATTTAAGCTGTAGTGAGATAAAGTGTGCCTGGTGTATATGGTTAATACAAAGGGATCTGCAGTATGGCATTACATGAAATTATTTGTGAAGTGAAAGTTACTAACATTTAGCTGTGTAAACAGTTTCTGATCTAGTTCTATTACACCTATAATTATCGTCAACATAAGCAAGCTGTATCAGTGTAATGATTTACACATTTACACAGATTTACACTGCTGTAGGTGACCTCAAATTCTACAGCTGTACATTGTCAGGACAAAAGCATTGTGCTGGTGTCTACAGAGGAGACTAGTTCTACTAGTGTAGCTACAAGAGTTTACAAAATAACTCTCCTGGCTTATCTAAATGGCCCTAATGTTACACAGACAGGCAGTATCATTTCTTTGTCACATTTAGAGGAAAAGGAAATAATAGCTTTCCGTAACTAAACAGTAAGAAAATCACTTTAATGATTTGTAAAATTAAATTTTTCTGTTAAAAAATACAGCAAGGACTTCTGGTGTTTAAGTGTCTTTGATGACAAAGGTAAGTTTCAGTTAACATTTCCCTGAGGAAAACTATTCTTCTAGGAGAAAACCACCTCTAGCTTTTAGTAATTAAAGATATGTAAGATAGGTTTCTGAAAATATTGACAATATACACAGAGGAAGGATGTTGAAATGCATTATAACTAGTGGTGTGAGTAAATCGCATCATTCCTCACTGCCAGAAGTTCCAGCCTGCCAGAAATGATAAACAATATTTTGATGGTTATATTTCAATTTTTTAACCCAGCATTTTAGGAACACTGCTGACTGAGAAATAAATACAAAAAATTAAGGAAGGCTGAAGTCTTGGAGAAGTACAGGTAAGTATCTCCATTCAGAATAGTTATGACCCCAAAACACTTCGAGTTACATATTCTAAACTGAAGCTAAAATTTAAATTATTTTATACTCTGGCTAGCTAACATTCAGTTTTCTTTTTAAAAAACCCAGACTACTTAGCATCAATCAAACTCTAGCATTTCTCTACTGAAAAGGAGCCAGGGGCATTTTCAAATTAGACACATTAAGGCTATGATTTCTATTTTTTAACACTACCTCCTTTCAGGCGCTCTCACACAGGAAGGAAGGAAAGTGTCATTCACAAGATCCTGCTGTAAAGTTACTCTTTTGATGAGGACTTTTTTTTCCCCTGCCTCTTGCCTGCTTCAACCGAGAACGAGACCTAAGAGTGCAAAATTCTCATTAGTATTCCAGGTAAGGTCTCCTGTGCCTAACCCTTTTACGGTTTCTTCTGCATATAAGGGAGGCTGGTTTGGGAAATTTTTGGGATCTTAATGTCAGAATGGTATCATAATCTTTCCTTTTCACCAGTGCTCAACAAAACCGAAAGCATGTCCTCAAGCTGTTTTCTCAGAACAGGTTTTGATTTGGGAACTACTCTGTCAGCTCCCCTGCTTCATGCTGTTTGAGCTCTGTTCAGCTTCTCAAAGCAGGTTGCCGGAGCTTGGCGTTTTGCTCCTGTAAGGCGGAGTTTCTAACTCCTAGTCCCTAAATAAGATAAGTGTACACTGCTTCATTTATTTTAATGCAGCAACAATTCTAACCTAAATAAACTGATTTTTTTTTTCTTTTTAGTGTTATGAATGTTTCTCAGAGTCATGAGATGAAGAAACATTCTCCTTTTCAAAAGACAGTTGAAATCTTCATGTAATCATGGGTCTTCATCAGCTGAGACGTACGGTAAAATACAAAATGTTGGAAGATTCCTGATGAAGTCATGCACACTGACAAAAGCGCATCAGGAGTATCAGAAGACTGGCTGTGTTGGGGAGGTCCCAGGGAGAAAACTGGAAGAAAGGCTTTTGTGGTGTACTTCCAAGAGTTGGTCGTCTTGGACTTTCCTTATTAGATCAGACTTTGCCTGGTATGTATCTAGCCTTATCTGGGGGGCTACTTTATTCCCCTGCAGGTAGACAACATTAACCACCATTTCAAAAATTTGTCACAATCAATCTTCACTACTTGGAGCCAGTAGAGTCAGGGCCTGTGCTATGATAGTGCGGTATTTGTTTGGCCTCAAGATTTGCTACCTGTTTTTTGTATTTTGCAAGGAAACTACAGTTTGTTTTCAAAGTCACCAAGATAGAAAGAATTTGAGGCCTTTTACCTTATTTTTGTGCAACCCTATTTTGAAAAGGTTCACTAGTTGTTCTGTGAGCTGCAGACAGTAGCTGTGTCCCTGGAGTGCTACCTGTCTGAAGAGCTCAGCTTGCCACGGCTGCATTCCCTAGTGTGACACAAAGAAAATACCTATGCCTGAAGCCCTTTGATGCTCTAAGTACCGTTGCAGTTCATACGGAAGTCCATTTCATAGTTACGTTCATGAGCAAAGTTTCTGAAACTTCGAAACAGTGAAAGTTGTATTTTATTGTAGGATAGCCTAGCAGCTGTAAAGGACCCAGACGGAGAGGATGTATGTGGTATCCCCATTAGAGTGTTGCATTGGTGGTAGCACTAGTGGCTGTAACTTATTCTTACAATATTGGTAGATATAATACGGAGTCCAGTAGTGGAAATGATTCAAGTAATTAGCAAGCCAAATGAGGCTATCTCTTTATTTCAGTGTTCATGTTGAACATTACTGTTGTCTTGAATAAAATTGCTTCTTTGTAAGGGGGGAAAAAAAGGGGGGAGAGGTGAAGTGGAGGAACAAGTTGAAGTTAAGTCCTCAGGGATGAAAAAGATTTCAGTGTGTCTATTATGTCTAAAATTTTTCTCGTCCCTTAAGTTTTCAGTAGACCCTTAAATGAAAAAATACCTTTTTTTAAGTCTTCTACACAAGAGCAGTCAAGGTAAACCATTTATTTACAAAGTCTGGATGCATAAAAACACAGGTTTTTGTATGCAGGTGTAATCACAGCATAATAACTTTACATTTAACCTAAGCTTTATGTTTTAATACTGTGGGGGTTTGTTACTTTTTTTTTATCTAAAGGATTTTGAAACAGTAGATTAATGTTTCTCAGTAGAAAGTAAAATACTGTAGTAAGTTATTGCTGCTTTCTGTTTTAACAAATACTGTAAATCTAGCTTAAGAGAAAAGCCTTGCAGTATTACATACAGACTTCTGGGTGGTAGAGAGCATCCCATTAATGCCCTGCACACCTTGAAGCAGCTGCTGCCTCACTGCAAAGCTCTCAGCTCCTCCGTGTTAAAAAAGAGATGTAAGACATTGGATACAGCCTAGCCATTATTTTTTTATGTTATAGTGAAATGGCCAAGACCCCCAAGTTGTCCTGGCAGGCTGCGGGCTGCAGGCGTGGGGGGACTGCTCTGTCATCGCCATCTTCCAGCACCAGCTCAGGCTTTCTGCTGCCATCTGGTGCTCTCGCTGCTGGGTAAAAATGCATACTCATGTCCTGGAAAACAGCTCAGGTTAGCCAAATCATCTTTTCTAGACATTTCTTTTTTCCCCTGAAGCTTTCATTGTTGTTAGCTTTGAAGTATTAGTAGTACAAAAGCAAACAAGCATAGTCAATAAATGCCTTTTACTCAAGTACGGTCTGTTTTACAGAACTCTTCATTCACATGTACCTGCTCTAGGACTGACCTCTCCTTAAGGCTTATTTTTGGGAGTCTCCTCTCTACGCGGTAGGGCCTTTCCAACAGGAGCTCTCGCTGTATCTTTCCAATGTGTTGCTGTTTATTCTTTGAAAACTGAAATCACCTGGTTCACTTCCAGTTACTGTGCCAACTGTTTAACAGTTTTGACTCAAACAAAAGGGATTCAAATCAAAAGTCAATCTTTGTGGCTTTTCTTTGAAATTGGGTTTTATTACGCTCTAAAACTCTTCAAATGCGTTTGAAGAACTGGATGTCAGTGTTTCTACGTGGTTGGGTAAATGCTCTGCACAGCCCTCCTTAACAGAACTTTAATTCATTGCCTTTTGGTTTTAACTGTCTGATAGTTAACCAGTCATGTCTTTGTTTTGCTAACGAAAATCTCAAAACCTTACCCTGTGTAAGTGACCAATTCGTGGAGTAGTTCTGTAGTAACGTCAGTCTTTCCAGCCATCAGTTACGCCTGCGGCCCCCGCGCCCCTCCCCTCGCCCTGCCACGGAAGCAAGCAGGCGCTCCACGGGGCAACGGCCGGGCCCAGCCCCGGCCCCCCGTGCCCCTTTCGGCCAACCCTCCCCGCTCCCGCCCCCCCCTGCCCCGCAGGCTCTCCCGCGAGTCCCGGCCCTGTAAGGCCGAGGGCGCTGCTGCCCCTGGCCTGTACGTGGTGACGACTGCGCTCATGCACCGCTTCCTCCCGCTGCATTCTGGGAACAGAATGCCAGAGCTCTGGCGCAGTGCATGGTGGGAGGGGAAGTCTGTGGCGTCGCGAAGGGCGCGGTGCGCCTGCGCACAGCGAGGACGCGGACGGGTCGGGCCTTCGGCCGCCGCCCAATGAGAGGCGGCGGCGCGGCGGAGAGCGGGGGCGGGGCCTGGCGCCGGGGTGTTTGGATTCGAATGCGCGTCGCGACCCTGAGGACCGGCGGCGCAAGCGCAGTGTGCGGCAGGGCGGCGCTGCCCCCTAGCGCCGGGGTGCGGGATGCCGGGCGAGGAGGAGGACGAGGCCGAGTCGGGGGCCGGGGGGGGCGCCGCCGCCCCCTCCCCGCCGGCCGAGGAGGGGGACACCCGGCAGCGCTACGAGGAGCTTTGCAGCAGCCTCAACATGGACGAGCGCGCCCGCTCCGAGGCCTGGCTCAGCTACCAGAGCATGAAGCGCAACTACACCCTGGAGGTGAGGGGCCGCGGGGCTGGGGGGGCGCGCGGAGGCGGCGGGGGGGGGGGGAGCGGCCGCGCGGAAGCGACCGGCCCTGGGCGGATAGCCCGGCGGGAGGGAGAGGGTTAAGCGGGGGGAGGGAAAGGGACGGCCCTTGAGGCGCGACGGCCTCTCCCTCACAGCGCCCGGCGCTGAGGCGCCGCCCGGGCGGTATCTCGCGGCCGAGCGGGGGCACATTTCGCCCCCTCCGCCCACGCAGCGCGGCCTCGGCCCGTCCCGTCAGCCCTCGACCCGTTCGGGGGTCGCGCCTCAGCCGCGGGAACTGCCGCTGAGGGACGTTGTCCCCCCCCCCCCCCGCGCCTCAGCCCTCACGCCCGCCGCGGGCCCGGCCCGCCGTGGCGCACCGGGGGCGCCCGCTGCCGGGGGTGCGCAGGGAGCGGCCGCGCAGCGGTGCTCCTCAGCGCCGAAGCTGGAAAAAGATCCCGATCCCGACTTATAGCCGTGAAAAGGCGTTAAAAATAAAAGCAGTCGTATCGCTGTAGTCTTTCTACTTTCAGCTGTTTAGCTGACAAACGTGACGTAGTTATCTCGGTGACCCTTTACCGGTAGCTGTTCAATTGCCCATATAGATGCTTTTAGCGCGATTATAATAAATTGGGTTTTGCATGAAAGTGGCAAAACTTCGTAGATGGTTAAAGGCGTGCAGGTTTTGTAACATCATTCTTTAAAACGGTAACGTAAAGTGACGCACCCGCTCTGTTTGGGAGATACCTGTTACCGGGTGGCTTTTTAAAAATAAAGGTGGTGCTTGTGATAAAAGCGTGTCTGTCTAGAGTTATTCGGAATTCTTTAGGGCTTCCCTTTCCATAACCAGGGAGCTCTCAGCGCAGAGCTAAAGGCGGCTTCTCACTCGTGGAAGGTGCTTAGTCCTGCGGTGCCTGGGGCTCTGTGCGTCTGCCCGAGGGAGGAGGCGTTCTGGCCGAAAAGCACCTCTGTCACACACCGCTTGTAACCATCAGAAACGGGCTGGGGAGCTCAGAAAGAAAACTTGCCTTTTCCCCGGAGGTGTGGGCTCATCTGGCTCCGTGATACTGCCTAGCCCAAGAAACCCACCGCATCGAATTCAGTGTTCTGTGCCCCTTTTTTACTGTCCTTTTCCCATTAAAACGTTATTTTTTAATGGAAGAGGAAGAATAAGATTTGAAAGTTTTTTATTGGAATTGATTTCTGTCTTTAGGTACCGGATTGAGTAATTGTTCTGTTGTGTAATACAGAGAAAAATGGAAACCATGTTTTTATGTTCCCGCTGTCTGTTCAGGACAGAAGAATGTTCCAATAGCAAGGAACTGTAGCTTTTATGGGTTTTTTAACACCAAGGCAGTACAAAATGTTATTATAGGAGAAGAGCAACACTAAAAATATATTGTTAAACTTTGGGTTAACTGTGAAATTTATAGAGGTAACTAATAACTATGTAATTTTAGTTTTGACACGTTTGGATGTTAAGTATCTGTTTAGCACCTGTTTTTCTTGTAGTTAAAAGCACAAAGTAGCTTACCAGAACTTTGAAACAACGAATCAACTTTGTCACTGGTTGAACTTCATTCGTTTAGGACACAGTTCTATCCTTTTATCGGATGTTGAGCGCGTAGCTGAGAAGTATGTTTTTCTTTTCCATGAAGTCTTTTGAATGCCTGATGTTTTAATTCACAGGGAAATGATCTGCATTGGCTAGCGTGTGCATTGTATGTGGCTTGCAGAAAAGCAATTCCAACTGTGAGCAGAGGGACAGCTGAGGGAAATTATGTATCTTTAACCAGAATTTTGCGCTGTTCAGAACAAAGGTAACTTTTCTTTTTGCTAGTTTTTAAACACTTACAAAACGTCAAAGACTGCTTATCAGCTTGTAAAATTTAGAAATCGAGAACAAAGGCTAACTGACTTTCTTGTTTCCTGCTTTTAAAGATAGAATTTCTATCACTAGAATCTTGGTGTTATAGCTCATTGCTACAGAAGTAGGACAGTTCCATTTGGTTGTTGTTACTATGTTGTAAAAATACTGTTTTTCAGAATCAGAGATTGACTTCCCTCTCTCAAGGGAGAAAAACCAGTCCCTAAAGAACAGTCTGTTTTTGAAGAGTGTGCAAAGTGTGAACTTCTCACATGAGAAACAACTTTTAATTAGCTGTGAAAATATTCACACGATTTATCTTCTTTTTTTTTAAGATTTCACTTTTCACAAGTTTTATGAAACTAAAGCTATGTTAGAATCTGATAAACAAATTTGTATCAAATGTTTATATCCATAAAGTAATGAAAAAAACCTTTGTAAAACAATTTACTTTATTTATTAGCAATCTGATTGTTTTGTAACAATTTAGTAGATTGGCCAAAAAAAAAAAAAAAGTTCTTATGCACTTTTTCTTCCCATCTCCTTTACTGTTGGACCACTGCTATTGGTTTAAACAATACAAAAGTGTTCCTTTATAAACTTTTTTTCCAAGTCAGAAATTCAGGGAATTGAATGTGGATAAATTGTTTCTGTAATCTGGGCTATCAAAGACTAATAACATTGAAAAAGTAGGTGTAGATAAAGCAGTGAAAAGTAAATGAAAGCCAAATTTATGAAGCAAAATTTACTGAAACTTGGGGGTTTTTCATACTTTGTAGACTCTTCTGAGTATTGTAGAACTCAGAGTTTGTTTTATTTAAGTTAATAAATTATTCAGAAAAATAAGGGAAATCTGATTTTAGAGTAATCTGACTGTTGGAACTGATTGTGTCTTTGTGCAGAAAAGCCAGAACTGTGAATATATAGTTAACATGGTCATCAACGGAGGATATAAAAATATTTTGTGAGCTGTCTGAGCTCATCCTTGTTTATGGGTGAAGGACTGGCTCTGAGTATGTTGTCATGTTTGCAATATCGCCATTTTATTAGTAGTTTGAGAAGTAGAAATTGTACTTGTCTTGAAAATGTGCAGTATATTTCTGCAAAAAAAAACCCCAACCCTTTCAGATCTAACCCGTTTGGTATTTTCAGCTTGATCGAGTTTTTTAACAAGATGAAAAAGTGGGAAGACATGGCAAATCTACCCTCCCAATTCAGAGAACGAACTGAGAGATTAGAGAGAAACTTCACAGTTTCTGCAGTAATTTTTAAGAAGTATGAGCCCATTTTTCAGGACGTTTTCAGATATCCTCAAGAAGATCAACCTCGTCAACAGAGAGGAAGAAAACAGAGGTATGTTTCTGTTATTTCCAGTCTGATTTTAGAGCATTACTGTTACAAAAATGTAATGAAGTTACTGGTTGTTTTAGTTGTATTTTTGACTGTATTTTCATAGTAGTTCTTTATAATATTGGACTTGGTCTGTCTGTCCTTGCTCACAGTAATTTTTGAATCTTTTTTTCAGTTTGTCAGATCTAACAGGGTACAGGAAATCCCAAAGCTGCTAAGTTTCTATGATTTGGGGGGGCGAGGGAAAGGGGAGAGATTAAAATCAGCCTGTAGACAAGAGAAATACTAGTATTTCTAAGATGGGAAAGGCTGGAAGAATCTGATCATTGTACGATCTGTATAGCCTCAATAGCTCATAGAACAACTCAGCCTGTTTCACTGCCTAGTAATTCTCATCGTTTTCTTCATAGATGCAGATCTTCTGGATATTTTACCTTATAGTAGAAACTTTGTTTCTTTGCTACTGTTCATATTAGGAGTGCTATGAAAATTAAGTACTAGTAGTCTTTTCTGGTTATTCTGATATAAACAAGATTTCGTCTGTTTGTGCCAGCACTTAGCATGGCTTGTGATTTCTCCTGGTAGTTAGTAGAGATTGATTCATTCCCATTCAACATTTCTTTCATCTTCACTACTGTGAAGTGCCATAGTTTGTTTGCTTTTATGTTTTTGGGTTTTTTAAATTTTCTTTTTCTAATATTTACAGGCTATTTCTTAGTTGTGTTTTTTGCCTTTTTTTTTTTTCCCTTGATGTTCTTGTGAGCATCACTTAGTGGCATTTGTAACCAAATGTGTCTGAATCTATAATAAAAGACAGGATTGTGCTTAAATGATTTTGTTGGAGAATGCAAAAGGTGAGTAAATTGGAATTGGACTACAGATGGAATAGAGTTATGTATTGAGACGAATATTTGCATATAATGTTAAAATATACTGCCTATATAATTCTGTGATTAGAAAAGTAAACTCTGCTAGTTGGTTAGCTTGGATGGTAAGGTGTGAAGTAATTTACTTACTTATTCATTTTTGTGTGAAATGTATGTTAATTTTGACATTTAAAACCGTTCTTTACGTAACCTGATGGCGTAACTAATTAAGAAAATAAACATTAAGGCTGAACAAACTGCTGGAGAAATGGAAAAGAATATGGCTTCACCATGAATTAATTTGGCCTGAATGAAAGAATTTCCAACTTAAATACATAGTACTGAATGAAATAAATAATATTAAACACAGTCTTACAGAGCAAGCAATGCTTCTAGAAACAGAGAAGACCTGGTAAAGACTATTTACATTGTGCAAACACTGGTTGGTTTTAAGGCTCACATGCCTATTTTACAATCTAAATTAGACAACTACACTTTAAAAAAACCTAGAAGGAATGTGATAGTATTGGACAAAACGTATCTCTATGCCACCTTCTTTGCTGCTCTAATGTTCTTTTGTCCTGGGGATGAGCTGCAATATGTGAAATAGCATTTCTAGTGATATGTTGTATGGAAACAAGGAATGATGCTGTGGAGTTAAAAAAAAGATGCTAGGGGAGGTTTGGTGGTTGTTGTTGTTTTTTAAATCCACACAGTAAATACTTGAGCATAGTTTCTGAGGATTTTTTGGGGGTGGGGGAGGGGAAATTTGGATGAGTTGATTACTTTGTCAAGATTTTTATGTTACCAAGAACACAAACTGAACTTACTAGCCAGAAATGTGAAAGTAGGAAGGAGATTTAGGAAAACTGTCCAGTATGGTATACGTGGCAGTATTAAGAAATAACAAATCCTCAATAGCTGCAAAACTTTTGATTCAAGAAGGGGCCTCATGAATGATTTATATTTTATTTGAAGGCATTTTAAACAAAAACCAGCAGAGGAACTGGGTTCTGATAAACCTTAAATATATTTTAAAATTCTGCATACTATATAAAATCCTATTAAAAATGCTTTACATTAGTATGTAGATAACACTCTTGTGAACACACAGTTCTGAAAGTCTTGCATGTACTGAGTATATTAATATCAACACACTGTGTAATGTGTTTCTCCAAGAACATGTGTACATGCTTATATTGCTCAGAATGCTTATGAAGAACGAATTTGAGCTCTGGCTCTCAAACTGTTTCAATTGACTATATGTACCATTTGTTGTATGAAAAAGCAAAAATATCTTTTTCTATAGATTTTAAATTCAGTTATTTATCTGTTCTTTGGAACTAAGATCACAATTTTGCCTAAAAAGAAAACGTTTAGGCCAGCCATGTTTAACATGAAATTTAGCGATTTTCTGCTCCAGTGTTGGCCTATTTCTAATGTAATCTGCTGTGTTGGTCTGCTGTAGTGACATTTGAATCATTACATGCAGACTGAGACTGGGGTTCCACTTGTGTCTGCACTAAACCAGTGTGTGGCTTTCTTTATTACCTTTAGTCAGATCTTTGTGGGAAGGGTTTAAGATTTTGGCCACACTATAATAAAGCTTAATTTTCTTTTGGAATGATTGAATGTTGTATGATGTTCTGTCAGTCTTAATTTATTGAGCTTATTGGGTGTCTTCTTGCTCTATTTTTCCCCAAAAGACGACAACCATGTACTGTGACTGAAGTTTTCCAGTTTTGTTGGGTGCTGTTTGTTCATGCAAAAGGTAAGAGATTTGAAAGGGATTAAATACAGCAAACCCGGTTTTGTTAGTTATTATCTTATATCAATCCTTAAACACTGAATAGGTGCAGGCATTTCTGAATTCAGAAATTGGAGAAAGGGCCTTCTCAGAACAGCCTGCAGGAATGTATTCTCTCTTAATTCCCCCAGCTGTATGTTTTACCACACTTCTAAGGTGAGCTATATGTCCAACTAATTTGGTAGATTTATGTGGAATATTTTTACAAAGTTTCCAGTATTGTGGAGATCTATGCTGTAATTCCAAGGGAAAAAGGTAGCTTAGAATTTTAGTGAATTGATATTTAGATGTTGTTGTAATTAACATAAGGTGTATATGTATGTTTACTAGGAACAAAGAATATTTGAATTCCTCCTAAGTTTCCAGCGACACTGAAAATATTTAATGAGGTTTTTTTCTACAACCTAGTAAAAATTTATGATAAAATTCTAGGTGTGAATACTTTCACGTTAGTAACACAGAAAGCATTCTAATTATTTTGATAGCCTTTTTGCACCCCTACCTTTTTAAAAGATGACCACACAGCAACTGTATCAAATAACAGTATCAATAATCAATGTACACTACTAAATAGGTCTGCACAAGCCTGTCTTGCAAGGGTGATTTTTCTCTTGTGTTTTGGACATAGCAGTATATACATGTATGTATGTGTGTGTGTATATATATATATATATATAAAAAACCGGCTGACTGTCTTGAAGACTCAGATTCCTTTGGAACACGTACGGGGATCCTCTGTTATTACGCTTCTGTAGAAATAATGCAATGAACAAACAATAAATTGCAATGTATATATAACCTTTATGATAAAGTGGCCTTAAAGCTAATAAGAATAGTAGAGGTCTTCAGCAGTTTTTCTTGATAATGGCTGATGGGAGAAAAAGCCACAGGAGGGAACAGGATTAAATCCTTGTTTTAGGCTTAAGTTGTTCAGTCATACCGCATATAGTCTAAAGTCTTTCCTCATCAAACCTGGATCTGGGTCTTAAAGAGTTTCTGCATACCTAGGCCTTTAGTCAGGTACTGCTTGGATGAGTGTTCACTGGGAATTCAGTGTAAGAAAGATAGTGTTTTGAGGAAAATAAAGACAAGATTTATATTCTTCACTGAAGGAATGTCTTTGTAGATTCAGGTCCATTAATAATTTCCAGAGACTTTCTAGATTTTTTCATTAGAGAACTTCTAGTAGAAGAAAACTAATAGTTTAATTTCTACAAGAAAAGGGATAAAAGGAATTTTGTTTTGGTTTTGGGGTGTGTGGTGGGTGTTTGGGGTTTTTTTCCGATTTAAAAGTAAAGCAGTGTTAAGATTCCTGCAGTATGCTGTGATTTCCTTAATTGACTGCTTTTGAGGATAGGACAGAGTAGGCTATCACAATATTGAATTATCTGGCACTAATTTTGTTCAATACAGATTAGCCTTTCTTTCTACACTGTACCACGTTGCAGAGGGTTGCCAGCAGCTCCCTTTTGGAAAGGTTACTGGCAATATTACTGGACCCTCACCATCGTATCTTTGTACAAAGATCAAGAAGGGTGTAGTATTGCACGAGTGCTGTACTGAACGCTGTATCTTAAGTAGAAGATGCCTTTTTCCAATAGGCTGCAAATTCCACTTTATTGGGGAAGAGAAATCTTTCCTAAACAAGTGTGTTGCTTGCAACTCTGAAACACAGTATGATTTCCATCTTTTTTTTTTTTTTTGTTCAGTCCAGAATAGCGCTTTCAAGTAGTATGAAATACCTGTTCATATTCCGCTGACTCCAGAGGAGAGTTAGTACTGTACTTAATCTCTAGTCAGTTGGGAGTTTACTTCCTTAGCACAGTTAGGCAGCTGAGAGAGTAAGTAGGTCAGTCTGAAAAATCACAGTTTTTTCTTTTCCCTTCTATAAAATCTCCACTTCTGTGGACAGTTGACAAGGTGCAAAGGGACTTTGAGTCTTCCTATTGCTAAATTATTGGTTAATATGTTTGAGTGACTACATCATCAATTAACTATATGTCAATTAGCAAGCAGTTTCAGACATACAAATTAACTTTGTGGAGAATACCATGTTGATAACATAGCCAATTAAATTTTACAAGAAAAAGGAAAATTTACAATAATTATAAACTGTAAAATTTGTAAGTGACTAGCGGTAAATTTAAAGTGTGGGAGCACAAAAATGGAAACTAAATGTTGACCATTTAAGGCATTAAATATTAATGTTAAGTTTTGTTCACTGTGTTTTGAGGGTTGGCAGTAATCCTTATCATGGCAACCGCACATCAGTGGCAAGTTCAGGCTTGTCTCTGATATTTCTGCAAGTCTGAAGATCATTACGTTCAGTCTCACAAATGCAGAAAGTACAGGTCTTGTTCCTACCTTTGGTATACACCGCAAAGTAAGATAGTGACTTTGTTTAGTGAAACTGCAATTCTTGCATACTATTTGGATGAATTTGTCTTTAAACTGTCTATCTTGACTTTTTTTCTTTCTTTAAAATGGAAATGAAAATAAAACCTCTCTGCTGCACTGAGAGAGCTATTTTTCATTATTTGGTTCTACATTGTGAAAGGGAGTAGTAAGCTATTGTTTGAAATGTAATTGACAAATCATTTGTATGAAACCACTGGTACTGTAAAATTAGATTTATTTTTGACTGTGGTGACAGTAACGATTGCCATGCTAGACTTCATGGTTATGAAGGTGAACCTATGTTACAAGAGTTATGTCTTTAAGATTTTTATTGATTAACATTTTGCTATTGTGTTTAGGACTTTCATTGCTTTGCTGTGAATGTTTAATAGTTTTAAAATAACTGATAAATGTGTACAGTTAATACAAATTTCATGTAGGCTTCATTATTTTAAATAGTTCCAATTATCTGCATTGAAATTATTTTTCTTTTAACAAACATGGAATCAGAAAATTGAATATAAATTTGAACAAACTGGTATGTTACTGGTAGAAAAGTAACAGCATAATTTAGAAAAATTCTTCAATCATATATACATTTGGATGTGCTCTAAGTGAGTTTATTACTATATGATAGATTTCTTCAAGGAGTTAAACCTGTTCTTCATAGTGGGCTCAGCTAAATGGTTTGGAGCTTACCTGGGGGAAAAAAAGAGAGAGAAGAGTTATTAGTATTGAAAGAGTGCTAGAAAATCATGCTGTGCATATAAATTAATGGAATTGTGATTTATGGTATTAATGGTATAGTTTATTTTACAAGACTGTTTTTAGCTATGGCTATTCCTCTAAAGGAATATCATAAACCTAAATGAGTTCAGAAAAGAGTAATGAATCTGAATATAATCTTTGTGAAAGGTGATTTAAAAAGTGAAGAGGTTACAAGGATTCTTTTCTACAGGAAGATGATAAATAAAGAATACTTTAGAGGTATATGAAGTAAAGCTACATTGTAAACCAGATCAGAGATAGACATTTGAATTCTTTTTTAAAGCACAAGAAAAATAAAGTTAAATTTATTACTGTTTATAATAAGCATGCCCCCAACAAAATTTTTGTAAAGAAAACAGATTGGTAAAGAAAAATAAGCTCCTGACTTTGAGTTGCATATAGATTCATTCTGGAGAATGGGGGGTAGTTGAAGGAGGGGGTAGACATCTGAACACTTGGGTCTAGCCTAACAAAAGTTCAAGTTCTTTGCAACACTTTACAGCAATGCAAAACTGGGGAAAAGGGAAGTCTCAATCGGAACCTGTTCTTCCCCCTTTTACGCCTTTAGAACAAGATTCTGCTTCAGGCAGATGGAGTAAGACTCTGTTGAAGGATGTAAAGCTGCCAGACAGTGGGGCTTGTGTTGCCAGGGTTATGGTAACAAATTTTTCTTCCTTGAGGCAGTCATGGCACTTCAAGTTATTTAAGCACTGATTAGTCAGAGTACTGTGAATGAGGGAGTCTGCAATATCTCATTTGTCAACATTTTGGTAAGGTTTGTTTTCAAAACAGCACAATGTATTTGAGTTCCTACACAATTGCTGCTGTTCCTGAAAACATATTTTACTATTACATTTGCTATATTTTATTAAGTGGGTGTCTGTTTTACTACCTGCATTTCTATCCAGATATTTATAGTCACCAAAGTCTGTGTTTCCAAGACTTCATTATTGATTGTAATACAAATCTCAACAGTTTCTTGTCTAAAAGAATTTTAAATCGCTGCTAATTTTAATTATCCTTTATGCCTTTCTAATATTGAAGGTAATTTTCCTATGATCAGCGATGATTTGGTCAATTCCTACCATCTCTTGTTATGTGCTTTGGATCTAGTGTATGGAAACGCTCTCCAGTGTCCTAACCGTAAGGAACTTCTGAATCCTAATTTTAAAGGTATGTTGAAAAAAAAAATCTATCTTTATCCAAAGCCTGCAAGAACTTCTAAGGCTACTGAAATTAGTATGAGTCTATGTGGCAGAGAATAAATTGAATAATATTGATTTGAAATATGTGGGAATTGATATTTTCTGTATCTGGCTACACAGATTTCTATTAACGTAGTCTGTAATAACAGACTACTGAATTTTGTCTAATAATATGGTAAGTCAAGAAATTAATTTACTATGGAAATAACATTGAAGGAAGTTCCAAAGGAAAAATTTCGGTTAATGACATTTCAATGTCAGTGAAAGAGTGCATAATGACGTGGTCAGTATTGGACACAGTAAGACTGGAGAGTTCCCATGAGGCAGCAGTTTGGAAAGATCTAGTGCTCAAATATGAGAGTGGCAACTTGATTGTTTCTCTCATTTCTGGATTGCTGCTCTTCTCTTTCTGAAGAGAATGGAAATGTACGTTGACTTGACAGCCAGAAATGCAAATGAATGGTGAGAAGTTTCCACTGAATTTCTGATGTAATTCTTTCCAGACTTATACTTCATTTTCAGTGCTGTACGGTATTCGCATTTACTTTGTAGTGGTTCGGATGTGAACTGGGACCATTATCTCAAATTTATTTGAATAAATATTACAGTTCAGAAGTGTTTGATCAATCATTTTCTATTAGAACTGATTTTTTAATTTTTATCAGTCAATATCTAATTTTTTAAAATCTCTGACTCAAAATTGACTTTTGATAACATTATCAAATTGAGTGGGCATTATAAAATTAGTAATTCTTTCAAGGGAACTAATTAGTTTAATTTCACATTATTTAGACTACACAGCATAGAATTTAATAAGAAAACAGGATATGGATTTGCAAAATTAAATAATATAGTATTCTTAATCGTAGGTCTACCTGAAGACTTTCATAGTAAGGATTATAAAGCATCATCTGATCCTCCCTGCATCATTGAAAAACTGTGTTCATTACATTATGGATTAGTTTTAGAAGCAAAAGGCATAAAGGAACATTTTTGGAAGCCATATATTCGGAAACTTTTTGACAAAAAGGTTGGTCAATAAATTTGTAATCTAGAAAAATTTCTCCTCACTCATTATCTTCAAAACCTTTTTAAGAACTGAAATGTCCATCCTTTGTTCTTAACTGTCTTACAGCTTTTAAAAGGAAAAGATGAAAATCTGACTGGATTTCTAGATCCTGGGAACTTTGGAGATAGCTTGTGAGTCACTGTATTTGTGGTTTGGTTTGCATTAGTATCCCTCTAATACAATTGCACTTGTATTATGATCTGTGTCTTAACAGTGATACTAGCTAGTTGACTTGCGTATTTATTAATGTTTATACATTACACTGCATTTCAGTTCCTTTTCTTTGAGGTGGTATGGTCTGAGGCATTTTTGAAAGAGGAAAGATTCTTCAGGACGGTGTTACTTGATGTCTGCTTTTGTTCTTACATTTCCACGTTTCCTTGATTTTTGTGTATATAACGAAAAAGATGTGGGAGCACATTGAATGAGTAGGAAGTGGGAGGGAAAAATTGCATTTCATGGGGTTTTTTTCTTTATAAACCTGGAGATGCTTATGAGTCGGACTTATTTTCTTTTAAATGGTATGAAAATGGTAAGTGTGGTTTATGATGAGTGATGCTGTGTAAGTTTTAAGGAGCTTCCAGCCAAATACGAGTTCTCAGTATTCTATTATGTTCCTCCTGCAGCTATACTAAATGGCAAGCCATAAGATATAATGGAAAAATAATGTCCTTGCCACTGTCATGTTTAAGATATTGTAGATTAAGGAGCCTCAATGCTTTAGTCAGGGTTAAAAGAAGTTCTGAGGTAGGCCAGAACTGTGTTCATTCAGTAAGCAGGTGAACAAAGCCCTGTCTAAATAAAGGGGGTTTTGTATCTGTCTTTTCCTTTCTGCTGTAGCAAAGCCATCAACAAGGCCTACGAGGAGTATGTTTTGTCAGTAGGAAATCTCGATGAGCGAATATTTCTTGGGGAGGATGCAGATGAAGAAATTGGAACTCTCACAAGGTGCTTAAATACAACTTCAGGAATGGAAACAGCTGAACGAGTACAAGTGAAGCACAGTTTGCAGCAGCACTTTGATAGGGTGAGTATGGTATGGTCTGTGTTGCTGTTTTTAATAAGGAGAATGAGCTGAGTTAGTCTATGTCTGACGAAGAGAAGCAGCTACTAAAAATTACCATCTTTATTGTTCAAGGTGATCTGGGAGCGTACACGGCATAGCTGAGTGAGATTTTGTAATTGGTTAGATATATTGTTTACTTTGGGGTTTTTTTGGACAGAATTTGTCCATGCATTGGGTTTTCTTTGATTAAATCCAGTATAGAGAATATTTAGGTAATTACCTAAAGAGGTATCTTTAGGTAAATCTTTAGGTGAAGATTTTCAAGCACAACAGAACAGGCAATTCCATGGTGGTTTGGCAGGTGCTGAATTGTCGTGCAGTTGTTGGGTCCCCCTGGACCTGTCTGTCCAACTTCCCCTTCCCTCTCATCTCTGTCCCATATGCAGAGTTTTTTGTTTAACATATACAAAGCTGCTCAGCACTTTGCTCTATGCATACTTTTTGTTTCCTTTTAACAGATGTGATTCAGGTGATATTATTACATCTGTTTACAGTTTTAATTCAATCACTAGGGAATGGTTTTCACCTTGCTTGCCTAAAAGCATGATACATAGATATGTCTTTATATATGACTAACAAAATAGCATAGAATATGGTCTTTGAGAGGATAAAGAACACTGCATGTTTCAGATCAATAAAGTGAAGACCTATAAAAATATCAGGACCTCCGTGTGACTAGAATAGCTATTGAAAAACAGGCACTGGCTTGAATGCAGACATATATATTTGTGATTACAGAATATCAAAATGTTCCTGAAGATCGAAAAGGTATCTTAAAGGAAGAAGGATACAAGACAGGCAAATAAAGAAGGATATAAGCTGTATTAGCACAATTAGATTACAGAGAGCAAAAGGGTGAAACAGTCTAGATCACTGAAATAGTTATGTGACCTTGTTCCAGAGGGAGAGTTGGTTAATGGCTTTCAACATTCCAGAGAGAAAAGATCAAAATAACCTGATCTGCAAAATCAGTGCAAATAGTTAAATCTTCACTTCTGATCTATTTAAAGACATAGTAAACCACTGTTTTGCTGGCATAGTTCTGGGCGCATAACTCTTGTAGGTTTCTGTAGTGATGAAACAGGGTGGCCCGTAAGACAGCAACCTGCAGCTGCAATGCTTGTGCTGTTGCATGCTCTGGGGGCTGGGGGAACCATCTTTCCTGGCAGGGTATGGAGACAGAAAAAAACACACTTAGGAGTGCGTGAGGAAAATGGGAGGAGTATTGGGAGCTAGACTTTGTGGTGAAAAGACTGCAAAATGTAATTTATTCATGAAAATAAGGAAAGCATTTCTTGGTTAAGTAACTGTGTGCTTAGACAATTAGAAGATGCATAATTTTTGCTATACACTAATTGAAGGAACATCCTTCATGTTAAATTATTTTGATGTGATAGCTTGATCTGATGCAAATGAATTAAAATGCTAATTATTAGGTTCAGGAGGACTTTTCATGTTAAGAGTTAGACCTGCTGAAAGGAGATCTTTTCCTGTGAGCTACAGCTACCTTTGGTACTCAGGGGACAGCAGGGCACTGCTGGGTTTTTTTTTTTGATTGGCCTAGTTGTTTCACACTTCACTCCCAGTATCTGCATTTCAGTGTGAGGTCGCATCCTTTTTGTTTACACAGTACTGTTTGATACAGACATCCAAGTGATGCAGATAAATCGTTCATTGCTGGCTATTATCTGAGAGATGAACTAGTTTGGGCTGTTTGACTCCTGGTCTTTTTTCCAGGCGTGTATCATAACACAGGGTAAGAAAGCATTCTACAGACACTTCGAGGTTATGACCTGCATCTAAGTTTTGTAATAATGTACAGTTATATGCTTAATTTTTTGTCTTTCTAGTCCAAATCACTTAGGATTACAACCCCACTTACTGGCCGCAAGTATATTAAAGAGAGCAACCCGTATGTGACACCTGTTTCCATAGCAACATACAGTTTGAGCCGCCTTCATACGATGCTGGCAGGACTGAAAAATGCCCCCAGTGAAAATCTGGAGCAAATACTCAGGTAAGTTTGATGTTTAGCTAACCAAATAATTCTGTTTTTTAAATAGTTTTAATAATAAATGTTAATGCTAAACAGTGTAATTTAAAATGTGAGTCAGTCTTGAAAGGTTCTGGAGTAAAATAGGACCCAGAAGACATTGAAAACTCAAAAGATGTTCTCTTTATTTAGACACCTTTGTCCTTAAGAGATCGATGGCTCTAAGAACATACAACATTTTAAACTCAACAGTTCTGAGCTTCTCTAACAGCAAACCACTAATATAAAATTTTCAAGACTTTTCTTCTTCCTACCTAGCAAATCTGACTACCTAGCAAATCACTCCATACTGGAGGAGATGCAAAATAAAATCTATTCTCGATGTACATAAACTGTTGCTTTGGGTTCAATATATTTTAAAACAGTTTTTATATCATGTGGAAAATGCTACTTTAAATATTTATCCCTGATCATTAAAAGATGTGCATATTTACCACAATATATACAATAATATGCTGTGGACATTTTATGGTACATATACAGTTAGGCACATATGGGCGTGTTTGTATTGCTATGCAATATATTTTCAGTTTCATGCTTTCATCATATTATAAAAATAGTTGGTAGATTTTTTTTATTTTTTGTCTTCGGTAGGAATAGTATGTTGAGCATGTTTAGTTTTTATTTTCAGGTCATGTTCCAGAGATCCTTCTCAATCTATTGCAAACAGAGTAAAAGAAATGTATGAAGTATACTGCCAGAGCATGCAGTCTGAAGGAGAATTCAGTAATTTTTCCAAAGGTGGGAAACATTTTACTTATACAGATAAGAATTAAAATGCCTGTAACCACATTGATCTCTTGGAAGTAACTAACTTACAGTTTTACTTACAGGTTATGCTTTAGCATAAGAGTCTTTTCTATTACTTTTGTCTTTTCCTGGTATTCTTAAGACATGGCAAAATTAAACCCTGCATACAATTTTATAATCAGCCTTAGCTTAAATCACTGGTATTCGTTGATACTGGCTTTGCTACAGAAGTGAAACGAAAAGCGCTCTTAAGGGTACCACTTTTTCTCTCAATTACAATAGCGATGGCACAGATTTCTGTGACAGTAGTGAAAAATCGGCCTAGCTGTAGTCTTTAAAAAGTCCTACAGCAATTTTTGCTTACATACAAGGATGGGTTAGTAAGGATATTATTAAAACCCTGCCAGTGTAAACACAAAGTATTATTTGCAAAGTTGTCAAGATTTGCGAAGTGCATGAAGACGGATTAAAAATGAGGAGGATGCTCTTGACCTTCTTGTTTCTTAATAGGGCCTTTGTTCTTGTCAGCATAGTTGCTTCAGTGTTTTCTTTTGCACAGTGCAAGTTGGATCCATATAGGTACACTTTTCAATGTATTTTCTGAACTTGAAGTATGTCCATTACATTCACAGAATCATTAAGGTTGGAAAAGACGTGTAAGATCATCAAGTCCAACCACCAACCCAACCCCACCATGCCCACTAAGCCATGTCCCGCAGTGCCACGTCCACACGGTCCTTGAACACCTCCAGTGATGGTGACTCTACCACCTCCCTGGGCAGCCTCTTCCAATGCTTCAATGTTACAGCAATGTTAAGGGTTGCTTTTATATATGGTGTTCCCATCAAAATCTGGGTTGAGTAGTAAGTTACTCTGCTCTGCATTCACATGTCAGTGCAGCATAGAAGAGGAATTCCTAAGCTAACTCTAAATTAAATGGTTTAGTTCTGAAAGTATTGTAGCCGCAGCTGCACAGAAATCCACACAAGCTACTACATTGTTGTATTGCTATAGCTTAAGATAAAGAATGTAATTCTATCGCATTTCACAATATCGTTTCTATTTCAAAATTCCTGCAGATGTTGCTAGTAAGCATTTTCGTCGTGCTGAGGTGCTATACTACAAGGTCTTGGAGTCAGTCATTGAGCAAGAGAGGAAGAGACTGGGAGACACTGACTTATCTGTAAGGAAAACTAATCCAATTGTACCTTATTTTTAAAGTTGGACCTATAAAAAAGGAAAGCAGTTGTAAAGCAGAACAGACATCTATTTAAAATGAGGGTAAATCTCTGAAAAGCTGCCTCTAAGTACACGTGAATGGAAGAAAAAGCATACAAGAAATCATTTGTGTTTGCAAACACAAAGATAAGAAATCTTTAATCAGTAAAGATGTCTCATTTTGGATTCTGGTCTGTCTCTTACAAAACCAGATCTCTTTTTATAAGTAAGTTTGATAATCTTGCTGTTGATGCAGAATAGAAAGCACTTTACTGTTCTATAGTTACACTGTAAATTAAGCATTAAAATTTGCAACTCTCTTGCAGGCAATCCTGGAGCAAGATGTGTTTCATAGGTCTCTGCTGGCATGTTGCCTTGAGATAATTACCTTTACATATAAGCCACCTGGAAACTTCTTGTTCATCACTGAAATATTTGACATTCCAGTTTATCATTTTTATAAGGTAAAGTGTTTGATAGCTAGAAATGCTGATCATGAGTACTCTATTGACTTACTTACATTAAGTAGTAATCTCCTTCTCTAGATGTTAACTTAGACATTAATCCTTCATTCTCAGCTTCACTCCTTTTCGTATTGAAAAAATACTGCCCAAGTGTCTGTCATTCTGGGGTGTGTCTTGGGCATTTAAAAATCAGAATACTGTTAGCAGTTTAACACAGGAGCAGTGTCCAAGTAAGTAATGGATTATCATTTTATCATGAGCTACTGTTGCAGCTGTTCTGCAACAGTGCTTGACATGTCTGTTTGTTTAGAAAGATACAAATACCTGTCTTCTGATAAAACCGCAAGACAACATATGACTGAGTCATAGTAATGCAGCCTTAATATTTTTAATAGTCTCTTCTTCATTGAAAATCAGGAATTAGATCTTTCTGTAAGAAGAAATATATGAAACAAGTACATTATGTTGATCATCATTATCCACCTTACAGGTAATTGAGGTTTTCATTAGAGCAGAGGATGGCCTTTGTCGGGAAGTAGTAAAACACCTTAATCATATTGAAGAACAGATCTTAGAAAGTATGGCATGGAAACAGGAATCCATATTGTGGGACAGAATCAGAGATAATGAAAACAAAGTTCCTAGTTGCGAAGAGGTAAGCACTTCTTTGTATGTTTTACATAGGTTTCCTAATCAGATGGGATGGTAGAGAGTGGACCTTACCCCCTGAAGGAGAGGCTTTACATGTCCAACTTTCAGTTTCACCCTACAAGCTAATCAGTGCTGAGAAAATAATAAATGTAGTGTGCTCTGGTCTGTTCATGGACAGCTCTAGAGAGACAATCAAAATGGAGAGGTGTAGCTGAGATAATTCTCACCCAGTATTTGCATAGCGTAGCAGAACAACGAACAAAACGGACAAGCAGGGAAGGTCTGGACTAGTCACATACACTTGAAAAGATTACTAGACAAGAAGAAACATGGCAAGAAGTACAGACTTTTAATTGTAGTCACAGAAGGATTATTACAGTGTTCTATCTTCTAGACTAGTACAATCACTACTAAGTTGTAGTTAGGCTTATGGTAAGTTTTTCAGCGTTCTTATTTTTTTCCCATACCGTTTTTCCGTGCAAAATATCTAGTGCAGAAGCTTTTAAAAATTTGTTACGTAGTCAATCTGTGATACAGACACTCTAATAAAAGTATAAATATTTTAGGTAATGCCACCTCAGTACTTTGAGAGATCTGCTGGGAACAGCGTTGTAGGTTCACCATTGACACCAAGACGAATAAACGAGGTTCGCGCTGAAAGTGGAGGACTAGGAAAAGGTGAGACTTTTTTAAGCATAACATACTTACACCTCTTAGACCACAGCTTTAATTTTTAAATCTAAGTAAGTGGTGTACAGCAAGGAAGCCACTTTAACGTCACTGTACGGTTAACTGCAAACGCACTTGTAAATGGTATTTCTATTGCACATAGTTAGGTCAGAGGTCTAAGACCAATGCACTCATTATTTCAGTGTCAACAAAAGGCTGTTTTGATAGGGTGTTTTCAGGAGGTTAAGTATATAAACAGCATAAATTTATGTATACATGATGTATATGTTAATTAATATTTATACACACACATACTACTCATGTTCTAATCAGTAGCACTTGAACAGTTTGCTTTATTGTTATACCAGAACAGAAGCGCCACTATATATTTAGTTAGGTGAAGTCTCAAACTTTTTCTCTGTAAAAATAAAACATAATAATTAGCTTAGAAAAACATTAAAGACAGCATTATTTGAGATTAAGTTATCTGTAAAAGCAATCTGTAAGCCACAAATGTAGACATAAGGAATTCTTAAAAATGTTTGCTGAAGAGCCTTGCATGACATATTTTGGTTCTCGTTAGATTTCTGTCATGCATTTGTATAATAAGGGATTACACAACAAGAGTTATATATACACACGTGGTTTTTTTCAATCCGCAGGCCTTTCATCCTCTCCAACTACCCTGTATGACAGATACAGTTCTCCTACAGCCAATCCTACAAGACGACGACTGTTTGTTGACAACGATAATACCACCTCTGACAGTGGAACTCCAGTAAGAGTTTCCCAACAGCCCGTGGTAAATACGGTGCCTGTGCAGAACATGAATCCCGACGCCATGTCAGTAACTCCTGTGCCCGGCCAGACGCTGGTTACAGTGGCAACTGCCACTGTAACAGCCAATAACGGGCAAACTGTTACAATACCAGTACAAGGTGAGAGAAAAGCCGCTGTAGAATTATTCAGGCTTGTTCCCATCAGAGTATTAGTACACAGTAAGGGGCGGGGGGAAGAGCATGCCAGTGGAGAAAAAAGTATGTTTAAGGATTCATAATTGGGAAGAATTGTATGAACAGATAAGCAGAATTTAGAGACAGAACATGTACAGCACAAGGATGTTGTGACTGCCACCATCTACTTTATAAAACTTAGTTATTTCAGTAAGCCTTCCTACCTGAACTAGCACGGGATAAAAGTTGCATTAGTATTAAAAACTTGTAAGTCCATTATCTTCTTGTCTCCTGATGATGAAAAGTCCAAAGTACTTTGATAAAACAATTTCATATATACTAAATATAGAGTTATAAGCAACTAATAAAAGAATTACTGAATTCTAAAAAAAACCCAACAAAACCACAACAACCCACAATCACACAGCGCCCCCCCACACTTCAACTTGCTCTTATTTCAGACATTTTTTCTTAAATTACAGGTATTGCCAATGAAAATGGAGGAATAACTTTCTTCCCAGTCCAAGTAAATGTAGGTACCCAGCCTCAGGCTGTCTCTGCTCCCATTCAGCCTCTCAGTGCCCAGACTCTTGCTGGTACCCTGAACACTCAGATGACCGGGGCAACACTGCAGTTACCAGGCCAGGTAACTGTCCAGCAGATCTCTCCTGGAGAGCACAGACAAACCCAGCAATTTACCACTGCCGCGGCCATCAGGCCCCGGAAGATGGGCTCACTTTCACTCTTCTTTAGAAAGGTACTTTTCAGTCTAATTTGTGCTTTGCTTAGCTTATATTTTGGTAAGTCTTCAGTGATTTTTAAAATATGTACTTATTATTAGTAATAATCAGAGAATATTCAAGTTAAAAGTTAATCTATACCCTTTGTCTATTCATGGACATACCTGAAGAGTAGTTTTCTTATGCAGGCAACTTCTCACTAGCAAAGGAGTAGACTATCACCACAGCCACCAGGAGTTGTGAAGTAGATTATGTACTTGGCCAGCAGGTACTTAAAGGTGTCCATTTTCTTTAAGGCTCTTTAAAAGAAAGAAATTCACCTTTGAGACATTCTAGTTTATTCAATCCAGTGGTTGCTGTAGGCTATGCAGTACCCTTCCTGCGCTCAGGGTAATTCTTATGTTTTCTTGGCATCAATACCAGTACGGGGAATGTCTGTGTCTTGTAAGCAAAAAAGTTAAATTTCATTATTCTTCCTTTGGCTTATTATTTGCACAAGTTCTACACCGTGTGCAAGTCTGAACTACCCTTTAGCTGGGTAAGAAAAGCAGTATTGCTGTGGCCCTAAGCACAGTCTCCATTTCAACAGGTGTATCACTTAGCTAGTGTTCGTCTGAGAGATCTCTGTGTCAAACTCGATATATCTGATGAGCTGCGGAAAAAGATCTGGACATGTTTTGAGTATTCCCTGGTGCACTGCCCTGAAATCATGATGGATAGACATTTGGATCAGCTGCTGATGTGTGCCATCTATGTAATGGCTAAGGTAAGGTGAATAGAGAAAAAACAACTTTAAGACTTAACGTTCCAAAGATTGCAATTCCTCAGAAACAACCAAACCCAAAACCAACCAAACAACACACACACTCCCAAACAAACAAAAAAACCCACAGAAAAACTATTAACCTTTTCTGTTCATCTACTCTTAGGTTACTAAGGAAGACATATCATTTCAGAACATTATGCGCTGCTATCGGACACAACCACAAGCCAAGAGTCATGTAAGTACAGTTAGTATTAAGCAATACTGTATCTGGTTTATTAAATGCCTTAGTTCTATTTTAGGAATGGATCACTTTTTAAAGTAACTTTTAGTATTAAATGAACGCAGTCTGTGAGCCATTCTCTTCAAAAGACAGCAGTCATATCCAGAATCCTGCACTATTAAAAGCTTTTTATGCTAAACTATATCTAAAATAGAAAATATCTTTACTTAAAACCTAAGGAGGCCGTGCCTATTGGATAACACTCCTCTTAGGAGGCTGGTTTTTTGCCTGTAAGAAGTGATTTGATACCACAATGGAGTTTCTAAAAGCAGATGTATCACACAGACTATTGTTCCTGACTATGTAACTGCACATCTGATCATCCTTCCTTCGTTATGCTCCTCTTTCTCCCTGAAGGTATATCGGAGTGTCCTGATAAAAGGCAGGAGATGCCGCCGCCGCTCTGGCAGCAGTGATAGCAGCAGCCAACAGAACTCGCCTACAGATAGAAGTAAAGAGAGAAACAAAGAAAGAAGTGAGTGATTCCAGATGTTTGGTTTTAATTGCATTTCCAAAACAGTGTGCTTGAAGTAAGAGTTGGATTTTGTGTCGCCCCACCCCAAACAGTTCCTTCTTTGGTAAGCTTGGACACAATTAAGAATATTTTGATAACATTTAAGAGCTGCTACAACTCAAGCTCAGTATTACACCCACTTTGACAGTTTTGAACCTATCACCACAGGAGCTTACCTTAAGAGTTTACCACGACGGCTGGCCTGAACTCCTTGAGTTCAGTTTGTACACCAAACCACACGTCGTAGAATGATAGGAAAGCAGCGCTAGCCCATGTTCACAGCTACTCTTACTTAATACGGTCATGGAGCTGCAGCAGTTTCTTTTGCAGCAGCTGGCTGTCTTCAGAGACAGGAACAAACCAGCCACCCACAGCATCTGTTTTAGCATACCTGACATCTCTGAAGATTCTTTCCTTGATATTTGAACTGACACATTTTCCTTGAATTAACTTCATAAAGGAAAGCAAGTAAGTGATGCTGCATATTCCTACCACCAGTTTTCAAGATACTTCACAGATGACGGTATAAACTGTAGGTATTAATGTTTTCTGTCACAGACAAGTGGCAGGGAGGGGAGGAAAAAATTATATATATATTTTGCAACTTCCCACATTAAACCAGCAGGAAGTACTACCAAGCCAAATATTTCTACTACTGGCTGAAAATGACTGCTGTTCCGTATTTGAAATTGTGCCAGCTGGCAACAAGAAAGAGCTACTGTTAAAAGTATAGCACAAATGCCTGAAAAATGGAGTTTTAGCTCTGCTTACACAGTAATGAAACTCTGCTTACACAGAAAAGCCACTTGCAGTTTATCCAGTAAGAAGTTAGAAATCAAATGTGTTTCTGCACATGTACTCAGCAGTTTGCTGGTCTTTAGCATCTTTCCTTATAAAAAAGCAGTATGTGATAAGGGAACAAAATTAGCATCGCTGATAGTGACACCAGATTCACTGTCACAATGCTGCAATTTAAACATCTGGAACACGGATTTTGTATGCAGCCAGATGTCTGGGATTAAAGTGATTGATGTGCATTAAACAGCGGAGGGTGAATAAAGGCGATGGCTCTCACCTTTACAGCTAGCAGAGACTCCAGCCCAGTAATGCGATCCAGCAGCACCCTGCCTGTTCCACAGCCCAGCAGCGCTCCCCCGACTCCCACCCGACTGACAGGTGCCAACAGTGACACCGAGGAGGAAGAGCGAGGGGACCTCATACAATTCTATAACAATATCTACATTGAGCAGATTAAAGAATTTGCCCTGAAGTACACTTCAAATGCAGTAAGTTAAATTATGTGCTTTTTGTTAGTAAATAGATTTTTTTTTTTTTACCATACAAGCAGTAAAGTACTCTTAGCTAAGTACTTGAAGTACTCCCTTTAAGCAAATTCAAGGGATTTTTTTTTTAATGACAATAATTTCACTTCAAGGACATACTCTGCCACTGAAATATCAAGTACTTTTGATGCCTGTTTGCTGATTCCTCCTGTATGAAATACACAGCACTGAGCAATGTCATCCACTAGCCTCAGACAGGCTTAGAAAAGTAAATAAAAAAAAATACTGATCTGGCCTAGTAACATGACAAAACTTGCATCTGTTCTAAACGTGCATGGTATGACGTTAGTGGAAAAAAACTAAACTGTGTTTAAGGTGACCAACTCACAAAAGCCTTCCTCTAGTGACAGCCGAGATCAGCTACCAACTACTGAGTGATCTTCATTTTCTCTTGAGCAGACCGATTCTCCTCCGCTCTCACCCTACCCGTTTGTAAGGATCAGCTCCCCTCGCAGGATACAGCTGTCCCAGAATCACCCAGTGTACATCTCGCCACATAAAACCGAGTCTACTCTCTCTCCTCGAGAGAAAATATTCTATTATTTCAGCAGCAGCCCATCTAAGGTGAGACTAAAGGGTTTGAGTTTGCTTTCATAAATCCTTAATTCTACCTTTTTTTTTTGGTAGTGAAATTAGAGCAGGCTGTGCTACACACCTTGCTGTTTACATTGTCTAACATGTACTTTCTCACCTCACGCTCTTCAAACTGTCAGTTCAGGTATCTAAGAAGCTGTAAAGCAATTAGGTGTCTAAGCTACGTGCGTACTTTTAAAAGTTACTCTCTGTACTGGTACATGAAAGACTTGGGAGGCGCGGCACGGCACCCTTCGCTTTCAGGTCACGGATGGGTTACTTGCTATGGAGACTGTTCAAGGAGCAGGACATTAAGTACAATCACACCCTCTTATCTACCTGCTGGGGGGACACACACCAACAAATGGCTCTTAACATGCAAAGACTTACCAGGTGCGTATGTAACAGGCTGAATCCTGTGATCTCTGGTCACCGAGAATGAAGCAGAGATCTTCCCTGAAAAGCATCTTCATTCTAGATAGGAATTGTTGCATCCATGGTGTAAGATAACCATCATGACTATGGATGGAAGGGCTTTCAGCTCTACACGCGCTGAAACAACAGGCTTGTTTGTTTGAGTCTGAGTAAGAGTAGCACACAGTAATGGAAAGACCAGTACAGTGACTAGACAGGTTAGTCTGGCACAGGCAGCACTTTGTACAGTACAGCTCTCCAGAAATCAAGCATATGTAATCCCACTGTAACAAAAGTTCACTTTGTATTTTGGTAGTCACAACAATGGGAGATAATTCTTTCTTTTTCCCCCTCCTCTCTCCAGAGGCTAAAGGAAATTAACAGCATGGTTAGAACTGGAGAAACTCCAACGAAGAAGAGAGGCATTCTCTTAGAAGATGGTACTGAGGCACCAGCTAAGCGAATCTGCCAGGAGAATCACACGGCTCTGTTAAGACGACTACAGGATGTAGCGAACGACAGAGGGTCCCACTGAGCCCAGCATTCCAGCACAGGTGTTCCCTCGCTGCTGGCCCGCTGGGCCGGGCTGCTCAGCGCCTCGCACGGATTCACCAGGCCTTTGCCAGCGTCTTCAGCCAGGCTGTCCTCTCCGCCCCGCACGGCCCTGCTGTGACTGCGCTGAGCCTCTCTGCTTGTCAGGAAGGGGTGGGAGGAGTCTCCCACCACGCCGGGACAGCGAGGATAGGCTTCAAATCCTGTGATCTGCCTCACCCCATGGTTAAGCTAATCCTACGGCAAGGGATCCATCTCCAGGCTCGGGCTACGGAAAGCAGCTGAAGAGCTTTTTGGCGCTTGGAGAACACATCCCACATACAGCTTTCTATTCTACGCTTTCTCCCTGGCAACAGGTATTTAAATCTGTTTGCTCTAACCAGGCCACTTAACGCTGTTTTTGTCAGTGCTTTACCATTTTCATCTTTGGACTAGAAAGTTACGGGTGCATCAGACAGGGGAGCGCTGCACCAAGGTAACCATAGTCAACAGTGTCTGGGTTCTAACAACAACGACCTCCACAAAAATGACAACTAACCAGTCATATCCCAGCCAAGTCCAGTTCTGCTTGGAAAGGGAAGATGGGAATCATCTTTTTAAGCCCTGAAGGAAGCTGTCTGAATGGATCCTTTCCATATTCTGGATCTTTCACGTGCCCCTGAAAACCATCACGTTGTTTTGCTTTAATGTTTGGGCACCTTGTTGTATAAAGGTAGGTAATTTTGTTTATGCATTGTTTGTAGCTGTGCAATGTTTTAAAGTGAACTCATGTTCAAAAGGTGGCACTTTTGATAGGGCTGTGAAGCGTCATTTTAAGGCAGATTAGTTTTGCTGTATATTTGCAATGGCACTTTCTAAACGTGACTATTTTTTCAAAAGCTGACTTCAGCTCTCTTTCTGTATTGAAGCAATTTGACTTTTGTATTTATTTTCAAATTGACATCCCGTCGCTCCCCTCTTCAGCAAATGGCATTAGGAATTTATTTTAACTTGATGTATATGCAGTAATGAATGCAGGAAGTGAGGGATGTTTGCTTTTTTCAAGGAATTTTATATGCTTGGAATGTTTTTTCAGATCGCTTTTCTTAAGAGTCAGGAACTGGCCACCTCGCTTACTCAGTAGAAGGACGGTGGTGTCCATCTCTAAAAACATATACTTAGCTTTTTTGTTTGGGTTTTTTAATGGACTAAATCAGGCTGCCTGGGAGAAATCTCTCCCCTACTAACAGGACAAGAAAGTGGTGCATATATTAAGACTTACTAGTTGTTTTCATTTAAAATAGTTCCAAAATACCAGACTTATTAGGAAAGCATTAAACTCGCTAATAACCAGCACAGAGAACACCTATTTACTCCTTTTCAAAGATGTAACTGGGGACAGTTGTGGTGTTCATGTACAGTGTAGCACACTCGGATTCTACAAGTTTTTATAAGGAAGCACAAGTTAAAAGCTCCATGTTTTCAGTCATTCCTGCTCCTCTGAATAATGGGAAAATTTAGGACTTAATTCCACTGTAAATTCAATTAAAGTAAAATAAAAGCATCTTTCATTCTTACCTGCGTAACAAAAAGGCTGAAGTCAAGAAATTGTGTAGATGTTTCTGTAAAAATATTTATGAAATTGTCAGACGATTGTTACTCTGTACCATTTGCGTTACTTTGTATGAAAATATTGCAAGTGTATTTTTCAATAAAGAATTTATAAACGCACGCTGTCGTGTCCCTGTATGAAAAAAGCACTGTACCTGCAAAGCTAAAACTAGTCAGCAGCTCTCAAAACACCAGCTTTGACCAGTTAGTGCACCAAGAAAATATCGAAATGATCATGTATCTGGGGTCCACAAGGCCCGAGACATGCTCGATCGCGAGAACATCAGTCAAACATCACAATTAATTGTTAAAAAGAAAATAAAAGACAGACTCACGCTTATTAGTCGTACAACAAGGAAAGGGATTCACTCTGCCCCTGTTTAGCCATGTTGTAAGCACGCTTCCTCCTCTTCTTCCCGTACCGGGGAGCCTCTCCCAGCACAGCCGCAGGCGCACGGTGCTGCTCCTCTTTGCGGAGGAAGAGGAGGAGGGCGGCTGTCTAGGCTACACGGGGGCAGAGGACCCTAGAACAGAAGCATGCTGGTGTGTCTGCCTTGCAGGAGCTTTGATACAAGATCTCACATTTTAATCCAATGAGAGCAGAATTATTTTCATACATACTAGCCTGTGGACTCATGTTTGACCTAAACCAGGGAAACTTCAAAGAATTCTTAGAAAAGTTAAGAACTGTTTTGGCCACTGGCAGCCAGGTCCTCTGTTTCTACAGCTAAGGACATACTGGCTTTCCCCTGCTTTTTTACCTAGTGGCCCTGGCACTAAGTTTCATCAGCTTCTGTTGTTTCTATCCTTTCCAAAACCAAACTGTTCAGTAACCCTCAGCTGTAAATAATAATAGAGGTACAATTTGTAGTTTATGCTTTCAAACAAATGCTAAAAAAGCTACTTTAACAGAGGGGTGCTGAAGGGGGGAAAAAAAAAAATGTAGTATGTAAACGTGGTTTAAAAAAAAGATCTCAAGTAGCTTCAGAATATTTCCTTCAAGACTTAGAATAGAGCAGTTCAGTTGGAAGGGACCTACAACGATCATCTAGTCCAACTGCAAACTTCACTGTTTAAGACTGGTGTAACATAACTTGTATTTCTCTTTCTGAAATACTCTTTACAGTGTTCAGAATTGCAAAGTTGATATTCAAAAATGCCACTTTAGCAAAGCATTGGCAGGGACTTAAATGGGGTTTTTCGTTAAATGATATACCTGTACTAGGGAAGGTGACAGCTAAAGTCAGGAGAAAGGATTTGATTTCAACGGTATCGTTTCGGTATTCGCCTACCTTGCTCCTGGAACAGCTTCTTTTAATACAGAAATGCGATTACAGAAGACGTAGTTAGTGTTTTCTCCCCTTCCTCAATCTGAAAAAAATAATAAATTATTCACACGGTTCATTCTGAGCTAAACATAATTCAGCATTCTTTAAATAAAGAAAACTATTTTCTTTTCAGCACACTGCTATTAGCATGGGTTTAGCTTAGAGCAATTCAACCTACTCACCAGACATAGAGAGGTACATAACAGCTCAAAGACAAACAAAACTTACGCAGGTAACCACCATTTTTACTACACCACTCTATCATTCTTCCTTGTCAGTGGTTCTACTGACCTTTAACTGCTGTTTTCCAAACCCCAACAACAATGGGAGTCATAAAAGCTCAGCAGCCACATCTCTGCACTGACATTAGGTAACAATTACCAGGATTTGCTCCGTACTTAACTCTCCCCCCGCCCCACACTGGGGGACACAGTCACTTCGCGTCTCCGTTTTGTACAGCACTAGGAATTAAGTCAAGTCCTGTGCCCGCCCTGCTGCAGCAGAGATGAAAGAGCATCCCAGGATTAGAAGGGATTAAACTTCTATGCAAGTCCTTCACCTAAGCAGCTTAGGAAATTTGCAAGTCAGTGATTTATTACAAAGGCTTCTGCATAATCATAAAAATAAACAAAGAGGAGCTCTCACGTTCCAAATGAACACTCTAGTTCTGCCTCCCTGCCCAGCTGGTACGTCGGGCTCAGTCACTGTGCTAGGCCCATTTTCTGCTTCACACAAGAGTCCTTTAACTAAATTTTTCTAATGCTAAAGCTGAAGCATTTCAATTTTTCAGCCTTCAAGAAAAGTGTAAGAGAAATAACAGCAGCAACAGAATTCCTGCTCACAGTATTTTAGTAGCTCCCCCCCAGGCCGGTACACCAGCCCTCAAAAACTTTTCCCACACGCTTTCTTTGAAAAAAACCACGTCGCCACTTCACAGGCAATACAAGCCCAGCTTTCAGATCAGTTCCTCTCTTTCTGTTCCCTATTGCAAACTCGGAACTGGTGCTTAACAACTCCAAGGCACTTGCAATTCCTCATAACCTGCCAGATATCCGGAACACACGTCCTAACGGGGCATTAACACCACACAGGAGAGAGCGCTGACCAAGGCAAGTGACACAGAGCCACCTCTTCCTCCCTTGTACTGGGTGACAAGGAAGTTGGCTGTTTCTCTCACAAGTTTTTACAAGTCCAACACCATGTCAAAGCCCACTTGAGCTGCACTGTACCCCATTCCAGACAGTCCCCTAGCAGAAAAGGGCTACTGAAAGCAAGCTGCTCAATAGCAAGGTCACGCTTGACTAAAAACCACATATTTGTTAGAAAGGCTAACGACCAGTGGCACACGACAGGGAGGATGGAGTGAAATTGAACCAACGCATACTTAGGATTGTCAGAAATCTGTTCCCAAGAATGCAAATAACAAAAGCCAGAAACACTATAAAGGACTTTTTTTTTCAAGTAGCAGATCAGCTGCACAACGAGCAAGAAAAAGGTAAGAGAGCAACAAAAGAAACATTTCCCAAATATTAAGCTAGTTGTCAAGCAGTTGTCAGCCACCCCACGCTCCCAGAAATAGTTTGATTTAAGCATGAAACATCAGCTGTGGCTGCGGCAAGCGCTCCTCTGTACGTTGTGCCACACATCCACCCTTTCCGTGGGCACAGAAGTGCTGGGGAAGGTGCAAGCTGGATGCAAGCTACTTCCTGCACATACCCTTCCTAACAATGCAAACTGCAAGGCACAGCATTAAATAAGAGCTATTAAGAAAGCTATCTAAAAGCACAGGAGGGATCTGAACCAGAGTGAAAGCACAGCCAAACTCCTGCCCAAGCTACACAGAGAAAGGCTGTTCCCCAGGCGCACCGCCTCCACGTCTGTGGAACTGCAAGCGTGAAAAAAAGCAAAATGTACCCAACAACCTAAGCACGCTCTTGAGAACAGCTGGTCTTCGGGCGGTTCCCTTCTTAACCCCGGCCTACATGCACAAACACTCGAGGCCTTTGCTTCTAAAATATGGCCGTTCAGCAGCCTTTGCTTCTACCAAGTATTTCAGAAGTACTTGAGGCAGAAAACAACTGCAGTCCCACACTACAGCCACTGTTACAGCCCTGTCCTGCGCCACCTATGAGCTTTTTTTCTGCTACAAGAGGAGGGAGGCTGAGCAAGACACCGGTTCCCCCACTACCGCCTCCCAGTCTCCCTCCCTCCCTCCTTCTCAAAGGAGCAGATCAGCAGCGAGATCACTCACCCTTTTCCACGAGGAGTGGACATGGTCTTTGATCCTTCAGCAAAGATCCCAGGGAGAAGCGTCCACAACCGTGCTGGGAGATGAAGCCAGGAACTCTCTGCAGAGCTGCACGGGGCCCACAGAGCTGCACACGGCCATGCTGGCCCGGGAGATGCCACGGGTGCTGCCAGCACACACTTAACGTGCCACCTCAGGCAACACACTGCACCTGAGCACGGGCACTCACAGCCCCCCGGCCCACAGGATCTCCCTCTCACTGATGGAGGCGGGCCAGACAGCTTCTGTGGTTGGCAATACAGGGTAAGAATGACATTCTTTGCTTTGAAAGACTGAAAAATCAGGTTTCGAACCCCTATTTTACACTGGCCGTAGTTTCCTAAAGATCACTGAACCAGGAGGACAGGAGCAGAGAAGTGCTATGTGCCCACTTACTCATTCCTTTGCTCACACAGGAGGAAAACCACACGTGCGTGCACTCATACACACACACTCTCACACTCTCGAGCACCGTTACTCACTAGCTTTTCAAGAAACGGCTGTGGCACTAAGCAACTGCTCCAGAAGGTTTCTGCTTCCTTTTGCTTTCCCATGGTGGGTAAGGAAGAGAGGGAAGGACACAAAGTCTTTCTGCACATGCCATCACAGGACTGACAACAGGAACAGCAGAGAGAATCACTTGCCTTCTTCCAGGATCCTCAGGTTTTTCCTCCTTTTCTATGCTGATACACGGAAAAAAATATAAATGGGTTACAGTTATCTGCCATCCAAGTCCTGTTCTCACAAAATAACTAACTTTAGCATGCAAGATAAAGAATGCCAAAACAATGTTAGAAAAACATATATTTAAATAAAGAGGTAGAATGATCCTACTACAGGAAAGAGTACACAAACCAAAGTGCCAATTCAGAATTTTGCACTCTCCTCAAAGTTTTTGATCTGAAGACAGGACTTAACAGTTTATTTATGTAATGTTTTAAAAAAACCAACCAAACAAACAAAAAAAGAGTAAGAGCAAAGTTCTTGCCAGTCCTAAGCCTTCTCCCACTTCCCAAGGGGCAGGAATGGGAGAAGAGAGCAACCACCACAAAAATCTCAAATCCATTATTTGCACAGGTTTGTTTTGAGGTTTGGAGTTGGAACGTTTTGCTCCAACAAGCCACCACTACTAGCAAGAAAGCAACATTTAGTTTGATGTTGTCTTGCTGGTGCTGGTTTCTAGCGTTACTGTAGGAACAGGTACAGTGCTTCTCCTAACAGTAGCCACTGTTTCAAGACTCACACAGCAAAACATCCTACACCAAGTCTGTTGGCTTTACTCTAGTTACTGATACATCAACGTACCAGACTGTTTGCGATGAGCTTCTCTGGGGATGACATGGCAATACTGCTGTAAGTGGAAACACACAGAATTATTCTAGTAATGTCTTTGCAACTGTCTGAAAACATACCAGCAGCAACCTTCAGAGAGCTGCTAAAGACTGCAGATTTGCTCTACATTTCCCTATCTATTTTTAAATGCCACTGCCTTAATACATCTTCTTCGCAGCCTTATAACAAAGTTGGATTAGGCTCTGAACTAGAGGAGACAGATTTATGCTGAAGACAGTAGAAACTGAGTTTACTCCAAGTTCATTGCCTACAAAATCATACCAAGTCACAGACATCTCACCCAGCGATTGACTTGGCTTGGCAAAAGTATCCTTTTGGAAGATCTGCACTCAGCCACCACTTTCAATACGGTTTACAATAAAAATCCCAGTGCATTTAAAGCCATTAAATATGTTTAAATCTGCTGTACTAGTTCACATGACCAGAGCCTGCCAGAGCCTTCAGTTTACACAGACCCATACCTCACCTATACAGAGCTAGCAAGAGCTTTCAGAAAGCTGAAGGCCATAGATCAATCACAAATAACCTGGTTCAGAAGTACCTGCTTGGTAACTTATGCTTATAATTGCTCTTCAACCTTGAATTTGTTTAGGAAGGAGCCACTCTAAATTATATTTCTCTTATTAGACTGAGCATCAATGGATCTAAGGTTTAGAAAGAACATTTTAGCATTTAGTCAAGAACCTCAGTCCTGTAACAATCCCTTTATAAGATGAGAGGAGTTAAAGAGGAAAGAGTAGCCCCAAGAAATGCACCTTTGGATGCACTTCCTTCTCTGCCTTAAAAGAGGATTCTTGCTCTCCGCACAGCCTCTGCATTCTTCTGTCTAAAGAGGAATTCCAGCAGTACAAGAGACACTCCAGGCAGCCCCAGGAAACCGCTGCATCTCAAAGGCAGAAGCTTTAAAAGGTTTAAAGCAACATCATGCATTAAGATTTCAACATTACCTAAAACAGAGTAAGTACTTAATTTATACAACGTTAAGTGCTGCATAGAAACCACTCAAGTCATCCTTAACAGTACATTAAATTAATCATTTGGTATATCATAGCATATTACTTGTGAAGTCTTTGGCTATTTCCTTAAGAGCTAAGAAGTTGTTCTCAAAGGGAACAGGAAAAGTTTGTTATACGACAACTGGATTTAGCTTGTCAGATAAAAACAAAAGACAAAAACCCCCCACAAAACCAAAACACACACCATACCACTCCCCACCCTCCCCAAACACCACATCACATTTATATATGAAGTCACTACTTCTCGCTACTAGGCAGTAGGGTTTGCATTAATGCCATCAGTACAGGTATGAGGAGCCAAAGAAAACGCAGCCCAGCTGTAAAGGGTTAACATTACAGGTTTTGATAGGAAAATCCTGTTAGGGAAGAGTAAGGCATTACGCTAGGCTCCGACACCAGGAAGACTCTTGTGAAAAGTGAAAGATTCTGTCCTGAGCTCACACATGCTTTAGAAAGGCTCTCCTGCACATGGAACAAAACTGTATTTAACCAGTCTCTTCAGTACATCCTGTTCCCCCATTAACGGCCTGAATGCATATGCAGGCAAGTACATATGTAGCCAGGTGCTTCCATTCCGGTTCCAGTCTTTGCTAAATGTCTACAATATAGACAAACAGAGGGACAAAAGCTAGATCATGGTTTCTTTTTATTTTAAGATGTCACTATTAACACACATTAGTCAAGCTATCCTAAGTAATCCCCTAGACACCTAGGGAATCTAAAATCCTCTAAGATTTTATTAGCTCAAGAGACCACCATTAAAAGCTTTGATTTTAGTGTTTATGTAATAAAAGTCTAACAAGCCTGACATTCTGCTTTCACCCTGTCAGACTAATGTGCGCTTTAGTGACAATATCCATTTACAAATCAATAATACATCATACATCATCCCCAGCTTTACCTCTGGAAAGTGCTAAATGGAGTCAATGAACCGTCTATATACAATTTCAAATCCTAATATATTTACAATAGAAACCAAAGTATTTAAAACCATTAAATATAGTGTTTAACTCTGCTATATTAGTTTACATGAACACAGCTTACCTCTGGCATCATATTTCCAATGCTAATATTTCTGCCAGTAATTTAAGATTTTTTTAAAAAATTGCTATTCCTGGAGGGAAAAAATAAAAGCTTAAAAACCAACCCAAAACCTCCAGGCATTTCAGAGCCCTGAGGAATTACCCACCCTAGACAGTCTTCAGGCAGAAGTACTGCAGTGTTCAAGAGAGACTTCCGAACTCCAGGCAAGCCTTTAAAACCTAATGCATATGTAAAACATTAAGAGTCAGTAATCCGTTGAACAGGTTTACTGGAGTCACTGCTACCATTCAGTTTTTGCTAATCCGTAGTCAAGAAGGACAAGCTGCTTTGCTGCTTCTCCCTCCATTACATTCCCTCCACCCACAGAAAGTGTTTTGTGCACCACAGTCCAGAAGAGCTAAGTAGGCATCGTCTTCTCTTCTTTGCTGAAAGGCTGAACTGAGCCAGGCTTTACCCACGACAGGCCAGAAACGTGCATGCTTTTGCAGTGCTGATCTTCTGGCTTCTTCTAGGTAGAAGAAAGTTAAAGTCAGAATTACTAGATACCCTAAACCCTCTTCAGTCCCTCCACAGCCATTTTACCTTTGGCAAATACAAGCATAAAAGAGGCTAGCATCACTTCCTCTCCTCAAAGAGGAACAGTAAAATGGCTACTGGTTTAATTTCTGCAAATGCATGTGGCATCTGTAGGACTACCCTGACACTACAGGAGAGTTTTAATAACTTAGTTCACGTACTGCTACCCCATCGTACCATAAAGATTAAAAGATACGCTTTGAATAGCGCCTTTTGCTTGAAAGCCATGGCCAGCACCGCTGCACTGCTATTTGCCAAATTTCTCGGTTCTATAGAAAGAAGTGTCAATCCAAATCAAAACATTTCTGTCATTAACCTGATGTTGTAAGTGGAGCATACTACCTTGTGATGCTGGGCATACTGTGCCCACCCCACTGAAGGCTTCTAAACGCAAATTAACATGGCAAAGTAGCAACAGATACCTTTGCTATACCATGGAGTTTCTTAACGCTTTCCAAGGATGGTTATTCCCTTCCCTGAGCATTTATCACAGTTAAATGCTTGAACAGTAACTATTTCTACCTAACACAATGCAATGAACATTTGAGACGGACTATTGCAATTTAGGAGACAAAAAAAAAAAAGCCTCAAGTTGAGGGAGAAAGGTGCAACTTCAAGCATCTGTAGACTTAAAGTAGTTTAAGAACATTAGTAAATTAGAGACCTACTCTAGCAGGTCAAAGAAACAGAATAGCTTGCAGATTTCTTGCACACCAGGAACTAGCCCTGCCTCTGCACTGCTATAGGCTCATTAGAACATCTGTATGCCAACTACCTCAAAGCTGGAATGACGCATCATGTTCTAGAAAGGGATAATGATGTGAGTAGACTTCGTCATACTATGGGAAGTCCTTTGCCTGACAAAGTAAATTAAGTCAGCAAGAAAATGAAACCTAGTGGTGACACTGCGTGATAGAATTGCCATGACACATCAGACAACAGCAAACAAGAGGGATCAGGCTTGAGCCTGGCAGAGTAGCACCTGCCTATCACATGCTGCACACAGGACTCATCTAGCAAAAGCCATGTGCTCAACGGGGAACTGGGACATTGCAGCCTTTCCTGGGCTACAGTTGTAGAATGGTCTAGTTTTTTCCCAAGGCATAGGAATTACACAGGTAATAAACAAGGATCCAGGGTTGCAGAAGAAGGGAAAGACAGGATACAGTATTAGGGAACTTCCTTTACAGGTAAGGAAAAGAATGTTCTCAGCTACACCGACATTTTGGCACAAATCTCCTAAGGCACAGAAGTTCGGCCATGCCTGCTATCAACAAACTACCCCAGCAACTAAAGCACCATACATGCAACAGTTACCAAAATGTTAGTTTTCACTTAAAGAGAAATTAACACGCATCTCCAAAGGAAAAGGGTGAAAGAAAAGTCATCACTGGCATTATGTTTGCTATCAGTCTCTGAGACAACATCATATCCCTTCTATTTCAAGCACTCCAACCTGTTCTTTCTCTTTAGGTCTTTGATTTAAAGGATAAGAGAGAAGGAGGTGGAGAATGAAGGAGAAGGGGGGGGGAAGAGTCAAAAGCATTTCTTAAGTTCTTGTAAGAACATCAAGAAGCCAGAATCTCATCAAAATAATTAAATATTTTCCTGTGTGTTCTAAGGCTGGAGAAAGGTCACCTCACCTCAACCCCTGCTGTGACTGGCAGCTGGGAACATTGCTACACTGAGCTTAGAAGCAGTGTATTGTATTAAGATCAATGTAAAAATCTCATTCATGCCAGAAGACATGAAAGAACATGAGTTAAGGCTTGCAGAGAGGAAGACTGAAGTTTGGACCAACAAAAAAAGAAAAAATATTTTTAAAAATTTATTTATTTACAAAAAAAGCAGCAAACTACACCACAGCTCTGGTGCAAGGAGCCCAAGCCAGTAACTAAAACATTCAGAGTGCATTTCCTTGCCAGTCCAGCAAAGATACCAGCCACCATTTCAGAATCCCTAGGCACTGCAAGAGGATTGACTCGTCATGCCACTCAGTGCAGACTCAGAATTGCTGTGTGCCAGCTCTTGTCAAGTGCAAAGAAATAATTTAAAAAACCCAAACAAAACAAACCACCTCCCTCCCCCAAAACCAAAGGTGTTGCTCAGGTGAAAGCTATATGAACCAACACATTCTTGTTATATCAGTAAGAGTGTTTTGTGATAGAAGTAACTCTAAGCACCCTTTGATCAGCTGATGTTGTCTTATTAGAAATCAGTTGCGTTAGATATGAGCAAGGTACTCTACTTGTGCTGCTTCAGAAAGTTTAGAATGAGAAGAAAGCCCTGAAGCTTTGATTCAGTAATGAAAGATCTCTCAACAGAAGAGAACAAAGAAATTGGGGGCTGTCAGGTTATGCGGAAGTGGTAACGGCCATGGCAAGTGCAGGACAAGCTCATAGGCAGTCAGCAAATCTTTTCTTTCCCCTTCTTCCCTCCCTTCCATCCCTAAACAAAAAAAAAAATCTGCCAAGCGTGCCAACAATCGTACTAACAAAGCTTTCTAGCTGGCTTAATGATTAACTGCTTAACACACTGAAGTTAGAACAGTGACACAACTGCTTAGTTAAGAGACCAAATCAGTTTCAGCACGCCTACTGATCCAAAAGAGGGGTGGAATAAGGTCTGTCTAGTACATGCTCATCACAAAGAGACAGGGAACCTTTCTTCCCTCATCAAGCAATAAACCCTTACTATAGTGAGAATCTGGACTTTGCACATACCTTCTGAGTCAACATTTTCTCTCTAGCTTCATCATGTATAGCTGGATTCCATGGAGAAAAACTATGGAGAAAAGTATAGTTATATCTTACTTTGCATTTTTGCAAACTACAGCATAGACAGAGCAGAAAGCAGCAATTTTCCTTGGTTTAGTTGAATTTCAAGTAAACTACAAATCTGAGTTTTCAGTGTTAAAACATACAGTTAAGAACTAAATTCACATTGTCATGGATCTTTTCAACAAGAAATATTTAGGTTTTCATTTTTGTTTGGAATAAGAACTGGCAATTCAGCAGATGCTACATGAAAGACTACTCCTATTCATTATGGAGCTGACTGCTCCATCGCCCATGCAGTCAAGCTTAAAAGTATTTAAAAACCATGACCAAAGCTACAGTCATGCAAATCGAGTTCAGGAAAGCCCGAAAGCAGTATTTATTCCATGGGTACCTCTACTTGAGGGAGGTGGGTGTTTGGGGGCTTTTTTGTTTGTTCGGTTTGGGGTTGGTTTGTTTGGGGTTTTGTCGAGGTTTGAGGTTTTTTTAAGTCTTGGTTACTTAGTGAAAAAACAGTAGACAAGTGTCTGATGATAAATATTTAAGGTTCACTCAATACTGAACAGAACGAAATGAGGGTAGGAATATTCAAAGTATTGCTATAAATGTAAGAAAAGAACAGGTCAGTCAGCTTGGCAGAGAAAGGCTTCAAATCAACATCTATACCTAAACTTGTTCTCGAAACATTAGGACATGATCAATTTGCTCATGGTACTTACATGATTGCATAGGGATCCTCTATTTTGGGCTGATCAAATAAATGACTGCTGCACAGTTTGACACTGTCCACCACTTTACTTTTGAACAGCTGAATATCTTTTTCATACCTGCAAGAGAGAAGTAATGTTAAGTAATTGCAAGGAGGCACAGGTTTGCTGTAGAAGCACAGACTTGGCAAAGCCTCAATTTCAGTTCCTAGTGCAACCAGCTCTAGAGGTAGAGACCAAGAGCTGATAATTTTACAAACCTCTTGTTTCTGCAAGTCTACGCAAAAATCTCTTAAGAGACCATGTCTGTATGCATGAAAAGATACTCACAGAACTGCAGCCTCAGGGTTCAGAGGACTAGTTGTATCAATCTTGTAGAAGACTCTGCGAGCATACATTAATACTTGCCATATGTGATTATGATTTCGCCTAAAAAGAACAAAACACAATGAAGAAAGGAACAAACTTCTTTCAAATTACGCATCAACGAGTTACCACTAACCTCCATTTTGCAAATGCTCTTTTCACATCCAGTTCACCAGATAAGGGATCTACCAGTGGATGGAAGACAGGCAGATCAAAAACCAAGCGCTGCATTAGAAAAAGGACATTAATTATGACAACTTCAATCCTAATGTTAAAACCACTGGGTGAAGGTCAATGAGATGTTGCTTCCAAATACTAATTAATTGTTACTGTATTAAAAGAAAGCAACCTGAAGTGATTTATACCAACTGTGAAACGGTAACCCAACACACCCATGTTACATGCAGGGTCTTGTCCTCTCCCACATGCTTATCACCAAATCAGGAAACTAATCCAGCTAATTGCACAAGCACTAGTGCCAAAACAGGTAATAATATCTGGTAAGAGCAGATTAAAGGAGTTTTTCTGGTTTAGCTATTTGTGACTGAAAGCTTTTTACATACTTGAGCTACAATCAATACTTTTTACCCAATACATTTTTAAGTAAACTGTGCAGTGACACCACGGTTTCTTCAGTTCTGTACACCTAGTTTCCTCCGGTGCTCCTGCAGTCTTCCAAAGGAAAACTTAGTTTCAACAGAAAGGTTTTAAAGCTCTATGCTAGCAAAAGAATAATGGCTGTATGAGAGATACCAAAGTCTAATCTTTGAAAGAAACTGTTTCCTACCAGTTCTGTCCTTTTAAAGATGATGGCTTTATACAAAACTTGACACCAAACAGACAGCTTCCTGACATAGCAACTCATTCTCAGCTACAGCAGTTACATACACCTGTCCCCCAGTCCTCCTCTTAAAGAAATTTGGCCAAGAGGGCTGGCTGCTCTGCTCTCGAGAGTCAGACTGCCACAAGAATTTTTTTTTTTTTTTTTTAATTGATGTAATAACTTGGATACTTTTCCCTAAGAGAAAAAGAGAAAGCAGAGATGGAAGGTAACACCATACTATCTATCTCCCTCTCCCTTTGTTTCACCAACTTTCTCCTCGAGTTCTTTCAGTTCTTTGTTTCAATGTAATTTAGAAGAGAGACAGGCAACAAATCCTGCAGTACTACGGCAAGTACAGTGCAGGTGCCTGGATTTTATGTCCCATTATATCACTACTCAGAATTTGGATACTTCTTTAAGTGTTTCAACGTTAACTTCCTCACCAAGGAAGTAGCAGATCAAGAGCCAAGGTAAAGAACAAGTTGATTACTTAATACTCTAATGCATCTAACCTCAGAAGTTCACTCTACACCAGCCTCAGTAATCAGAGTAACATGATTCCTCCACAGATGTTAGGAAATACGTACGAGACATCGCAAATGAGCCCAGCCAACTGAACAAAACTAGTTGAAGGAAATGAGAAGCTAATTGGTATATTAGCTTTAACAAAAAGTCATACTTAAAAGACCAGAAAACAAGAAAAACCCAAGACACACACAACCACTTACCGGGCAGTCTCCGTCTGGGTAATTATCAGGAATATAGACAGTAAATTTAAACACACCATCCTGGTAGAGCCCATGTCTTATGAATATTACACCAAACCACACTGCAAGTGAGAGAGTTTGCTTGAGTGAATGAATTAAAAAAAAAAAAAAATAGATATATAAAAATTTAAAAATTAAGTTCAAACTTACTTAATGCTGATCGGTAAGATGGCTGCACATAGACACCTGGCAATTTCTGCTTTACAACCAAGGTACTGCAATTAGAATCAGTATTTAGAATAGCTCTACAACTACACTAAATCTACAGCAAGCTGACAACAGTAAGCCCAGAACGTACTACCAATAGCTTAACAGGGGACTTCTTCCACAAACTTGCACTCAATTCCCAAGGGCAGATTGCTCACCGAAGGAGGTGGCTGAAAACTAGTGAAACCATATTCCTTCACTCTTGCTTTTCCTACGCCTTCACTTAAAGACTTACTAACAGGAAACATTATTTCTCCTGATAAAACTGTACGTAGAGAAGTAGAAATAAATTATTTCCCCAGTAGATGCATTTAATGCATGTCAGTACTGAAATTTCCACTTTTCTACTGAATCCCCAGTTTCAAAGTAAAGAAGAAAAAAAGAAATGCAATTAAGTAATTTTGAATGCAGATTTGCAGTCAATTATAGTTAATTCTGAAACATGACCAAAGCTTTAACTTCAATTTTTAGCAAGCAGTTTTTCAGTTTCAGATGAGACTACGCTGCAGGTGAAACAGAAATTACGCTCGCAACTGACAAAACAACAGAGAATAAAAAGGACAGTCAAGAAGCAGGGTATATTAGAGGTCTGGATTGAGTGATTCCAGACATCTCATTAACAGGACAGACCAAGTCATCTTCCCAAACTTGCACTTATTTGCTATTTCACTTCTTGTGATGATAATCTAGACACAATCTTCAGTCATTAATGACCAGTGCATTATGAAAAGAGTTTCTACCTCTCCCTTTACCTTTTAGGAAAGTCCATTTGATAATCAACAGTACTACCAGGGCAAAATGTTATATTTTTACTGTTTTTCAAATCAGCGAAGACAAGAAGTTACTAGTAAGTTTAATGAGCTGTAGTTGTATGGTATGCAGATTCTACTGAACACTATAAATGATAAACCAAATTATTTGCTTCATAGGTTTTCCAGTTACTTGGCATATAGGCCCATTACATTGAACTCCGCATGCTTGCACAAATAAACAATAGTCTTAATGAAAAATATTGCTTACTATTTCCATAATATTAATCATTATTTCCCTAATAATTTGTTAAACTAGAGCAGTTTACATTATGATACCAATATATTTTTGCATGCTGCAGAAGAAAAACATCTTTCTTGAATTAAGAAGTCAGGGTCAGTTCCCTGAAAAGATATTGTTTCTAGAGTTCTCACTTTCAATTTAATGGTTAAATGCAAGGACTGAAACTTAGTGTTGCATAAGGACTCCAGGGATTTCATTCCAAAAGGCACTACATACTTGAGAATCCAGTATGTCTATTACAGAGGAAGTCCCTTCAGCTTTGTAGCAAAAAACAGTTTACGTAACTTTATATAACTAGAAAGTTTTGCAGACAAATAGAGATTTCTATGCTCTCACAACAGTCTACAAATCACTAGATTGGATCAAATGCAACTGATCCAAAGAAAGGTATTTAAATCGCACTCACTCCTACCTCCTAAGTTTCATGTTAAATATCACTGAAAGACAGGAAAGAATATAGTCTCCTAATATCCACTTAATAAGCCATATCAGGCAGCGTTCAAGCGTTCCGTGTAACAACAGAAGGAAGCTCCCACATCCTAAATCCATTAGACAGTACCCTACATTCATAACCATCTTCCTGCTAGACAAAAATACCGTATTTCTGAACAAAAAGCTATTAGGATAACTGGTCAGGATGCCTAAACCCAAAATGTGTTTACTTCAAGACTGAGAAACATCGTAATGCAGAGAATTACATCTAAGCACACCCCTCAAAATCTCATCTCATTTTCCTTTCCCCTTCTACCTCAAGAGATTGAGACTGCTGCTCCAGAAAAATAATTTTGTGGAACTTAAGTTTTACTGCCTTCTTCAAGGACTATGACAGAGTCACCACACAAGTTTTTTTCCCCACTGAAGCATAAGCCCAGTGACCTAAGAGACAAAAAAAGTGAAAACCTACAATTCTGCAAGGAGGGAATACTCCAAATAAAAAGGCCCATAAGAAGCATGTGTTCCATTTGTCGACTGAGACGACGTGGCAGGTGAAGCAGGCTTGCTTATTGGCACAGCATTCTTTGGAATAGAAGGCAACTGTTTCTTTGTAGACGCTCGTAGAGGACTGGTTCGCAGCTCTCCACTCAAAGTTTTCTCTTCAGCGTCGGGTCTCTGTTAGATTAAAAGAGAACCACAAGATTACAGGCCGTATTTCATAAACATTTAACATACGAACATATTTTAACACAGGTTTAAGCCCAACCTTGTTAATTACAAGTTTGGCCAATGAAAACATATCTTGGGTTTCGGTGTTCCATTGCTTGGGGGTGGTGTCTCTTTGTTTTTAAATAGACTTTTACTCAATCAAGCCTAGCCTGCAAGTACAAAAATAATCAATGCTGGATAGGAAATCTGCAGATTAGGACAAATGCTTAAGGAGGCTTACATTTATTTAGAAACTTGAACCAGACAGTATATAACATCAGCTTAGAATTCAATCTATTTCTAGCACGCAGTGCATTAAGATAAATCATTTCCACTGACAAGCATCCTCACGTTCTAGACTCCAAAGAGTCTTTAAAAGTACTGCAGTAAAGCTGAGATGAAATAAGAACTTTCTACAGAAAACTTCATGTATTTCACTTCCTGCCTGTGCTTAAGACACCAGCATCCCACTTGGAGCTGATCATATAGCCCATTCCCACTGTGGGAGAATCACCATTTGACAGTGCTATCAAGCCCAGTTTAAACAGTTTTGCTATAGCAACTTTTTTATGCCTACGCTGTCTTTTATTAAAAAAGAAAAAACAAATAAAAAAACCCCTTTTCTACTTAATTGGTCACTGCTATACTGCTAGAGAACACTGTACTAAGTACAGACATCAAAATCATTCTATAGATTGCCAAGACAAACCTGCAGGCTACAGACTTGTGATTATGCTAGCTGTGGTGACTAAAGGGAAGATTTAGGCTATAGTGTTTCGAAGAGCCTGAGACTTGGACTAGTAACAATACCTATGCACAAGCATCATCAACAAAGTTATGTAATTTGCCCTAGCACTGAAGAAGGGCAAATGAGAAGCTGAGAAGCTTTTATACGCACAATCTAAAGTAGCAATAGCATTATGGAGGCGCAGTTTTGTCAACGTTCACTGCACGTGCAATACCTCACTAAAGGCTATATAAAACAGTAAACAAATGTCCTAAGAAACAAGTGTTTCAACCATTTGAACGAGTTTGTTTCATCTTTCCTACTTAAAGATGCTTCAGATCAGAAAAATCAACAAATTCTGGAGTAGACTCTATCCACAGTCACATTCCAGTTAACGCAGCTCAAAGCTAGCTTACGCTTTTATTGAAGATGATCACAATCCTCAGGATAAAACACATTCTCCAACTGTATCTGTAGATCATCTGACAGTCTTTTCCAGAATTGCTACTGCCCCTCAATGCATGTTAGCACCTTATGGCATTCATTCATTAAATATCTACCTTGCGCACAGAACTTGTAGACATGCTCCAGAAAGGGTTCATAACGTGTATTCCAAATAAAGGACTGCAACTTTTCAGCGTCTTCAAAGCGTCCTCAGGCCTCTCTGGTTTATACCCTAAAAATACACAGAATGAATATGCATTCTAACAGATAAACAGGACTCGATATATAAATAGGATTCAGATCTAATTCTGTAGCCAGCTTTACATTCCTGTGACTTCAGAAGAAAACTTCTTGCAGTTAAGACTGACAATAGTTAAAATTGCCAAAGCTCTATTACATATTAGACTACAGGACAATAATATAGTTGCCTATGAAATAATTTTTGTGCTTGAATCCCTGCCTCCTTTCTGCTAGAAAGACACTCTAGATTCTGCATTCCATGTTTTGTCTTGCCAGCTGGAAAAAAGACCATCTATTGGCTCAGCACAATCAAGAAAGATCCTCTACACATGCAAATCTTAAAAAGTTATCACTTCACCATTCAAGTCCAGCACTGGACAGTACTACAATGGCTTACTCTTGTACTCAGGGTTAAGCGTTGCCCCTCACATACACTGCTGACTTTGCATGTTTCTGAAGCACTCCAGTTTGAAAAAATCTCTGCCATTCCCAGTGAAAGCGATGATCCTCCCATTGAGTTTGCATCATGGATCTGTCATGTGTCATTTTGTTTTCATCTGTATTGGAACACCACCAAGAATAGACAAAGCCACAGAACACAGAATTTTCTGTAGATTATTTAATGGCTTCATTACAAGCACTAAGGCTTAGTGCTCTTTAGATCAGCAGTTCAATAACAAGGACTTCAGCAGTATTTGGAGTTTCAATGTGTCATCTACTGTGTATGCCCTTGTTTTTCTCTCTCTTTCTTTTTTTTTTAAAGCCTTGCTATTGTTTGTGCAAGAACTCTCATCTACAGCACCTCTGGTCTGGCACAGCCTATTTCCTCTACTCTCTTTTTTACCTCCAGTTCTCCTAGTTTCCCTTCCCCTCCCCACACCCCATTTCTGGCTACATGAACTAAGGTTTTGAGGCAATTCACTTTACTCAATTTCTTTAATAGGAAGTTGTACAACATTGACCAAGGCAATTCATAAGATGAGAGGGAAATAGAGAAAATGGCACAGGCTTCTACTGTGGTCAACACTAAGTTTTTCCACAGTAAGCAAGGCACCACCTGTTCACCCATTGCTTTGGTTAGTTTACAGAGAAAATGCTATTAGTATGATCAAAAATCTTCTTAAAAGGAAAATAAGTGCCAATCTTGTTAAAAGAAAAAAAGCTAAGCCAGCCAATTTATCCAAAGAAAGTCCAGCAGTGCTAATTTTTTTAAAAGAAACACTGATATCAAATCATAGGTATCCTTCTAGATTATAAAGCAGCCCAGCGTTCAAAAAATGCAAGCACCATTCAGAAAAGTGATGAAAATTAATTAATTTCCCCACCCCAAAATCATCTCAAACATTCCAGTACACATGATTCCTCCAGATATTTTTTCCTCTTCAGCAGCCAGAGAGATTCACATCATTCTGAGCCACTGAAAACAGAAAGTCAAAGCACAGCTACCGTGCTGGGGCGTGCCCTGTGATAGCAGGGAGAAGATGTGTTCACTTTTCCCCATCTCCTGTCTGGAAAGCAGAGCCATGCCAGAGGGCTATGCCATGGGCCTTTTCTCTTCCATGAAACCCGGCCAAACTAAGTAAGACAACAAGACGCTAGGCTAGGAAGGAACAAGGCACTTCCTCGGGAAACTTCAGTGTAACGAGAGGGTGGAGGAACTGACGCACAAAGAGAGTACCTGAGTGCTATGGCTTTGACAAGAGAAAAGTGGTGGAAGCTGAGATACAGGTTGGAAGACAATTAGCTGGAATCTGGAGTGATTATGGGGTTTGGGTGGGATTTTTTTCTTTGTTTGTTTGGTTTGGGCTGGGCTGTTGTTTTTTTAAGACTAGGTAATATAAGTTGTATTATGCCAGGACCAGAGATGCGAGCTACAGGAGTTAAGCAGGACAAAGAATGAGGTATGTACGTAAAAAACAGCCTAACCTATTACCAGTGAAACAGGGAACTGATCTAGAAGCTTGATAACTGGTGCTAGATGGAGTTCAGTCACCAACTCCACCTTTCAGAAAGCAGCCAAGCATCTCAGTGCACTTCCAGCTTTGTGGAAAAGCTTTTCATTATAGAGATGCCTACTTACAGGCTATTAAGAATGGTTTATACCTCCGAATAAAACATTATTCTAGCTCTAGTTAAACTACAGAGATTCGCCTGCACAGAGATCTTTTATCCAGTTACCTGCCAGTAATAAGTGATACATGGTGTTGTCCTAAACTTATTGTTAAACTGTCTCCAGTCTCATTCACCCATTAAAATACTATTTGTGATGGAAAACTAATAACCTCAGAGTACCAGCTTCCCAGAGAAGGGTCATTTAAAAAGCCTTTCAATGTGGTTTAGAGTTTGTTTCTTTCAAATCACACTTATAGCTATGCTCCTTACAGCTATGCTACATGGGAGTGGAGAATGATTTCAGTACAGGAAACTTACCTGCAACTGCTTATGCTCTCTAGTGCCTTCACCTCACAATTTACTACCCCACATCAATCACAAGAATAATTAAAAAAAATATATATATATAAAAAATAAAGTAACAGCACATTTAAGTTAGACTGTTTATCCTATTTCTCACTATGCAGAAGGTCTGCAGCAAACAAGGACAGCCAAGTCCCAATATCGTTAAGTGGAATTTCTAGGCAGTTTAGTCATTCAGTCTTACACAGGGCTACAGCGTCTACTACAAGGTACCTACCATTATGGCAGCTTACAGTGCTCTAACTACTGAAACCATCAGCTTCCTGAAAGAACCCTATACTCTCTCCTCATTTTATGAAAAGGGAATAAATACACTCAAAATCATCACCCTGTCTCCTCTCACACTGCCATCATTCACAGTGCCTCACTTAAGAGGAGGCTTAATAGCGTGCCGTTCAGTAATACGTGCTACTAATTTCTACTGCTTCAAGAACAGAAAGCAACAGCAACGCTCCTAAGCGGTCCCACTCCACAGGCTTTTATAGATAACTTTTTCTCTAGTGTTTTCCTTCTAGCACAACAGCAATTAAAAAAGGCACAACCCAAACTTGTGAAGAAACATTATTTCAAATGCTGCTTCTTGGAAAGGCCTTCTAACATCTACACAGCACTGCTTTACTAAGGTCCTATCACACCTGGACCAAGAAAGCCACCTGCCTCCAAACATAACCTTATGTTGACCTTCACCAGCACCGAGGTACACAGTACTTGAGAGCAATCAGAGCAAGTGTAAACTCATGCAGTACTTCATCATCACTCTAAAATACTGCAAAACACAAAGTTATCACTAATGAAAACCAAAATTTTAAGTACTTTGCTTTTGTACCTTTTCCTTCTCTACACTAGGTATTCTCATTAAAGATCACTTCTATTATTTATACCTATTGTTATATCATGTGTTATATTTTTTTCCCTGTCATCAGCAGAGTCATTAAATACAATGCTAAACCAATTCGGCAACAACTTCATCTGCCTGGAACAGAGCACTTTTCTAAATATTTTCTGGAAACATGAATGATTCTTCAAGAAGAAAAAAAATGTATAGACATACATATAATATATATATATAATATGAAGTTTTGTATATATGTTTTTATGCATTTTTATTCCCTACCTAAAAGAGAAGACAACCACTCCTGCAGCTGACAATAAACAGAGCTGATTAGGCAGAGCGCAAAAGAAAAACAATACATGTCGATCACAACACTATTACACGTTTGTCCAGCAACTGTAACTGTCAGTTTCCATCAGAATTTATTTCTCCTCAGCGCACCTACTCCCGATCTTCTTACAGGTCTTTTCCAACCTTAATGATTCTGTGAACTTCACCAGCCCAGACCTTAAGCCACTGGGTAACAGGGGAGTTGCTGAAGGAATGCTAGCAGCCAACAGGAACACTGACCAGTCAAGCCTGTTTGCCAACTCTTCCTCCACAGATGGGTTACACCTTTCATACCAACACCTGCTGCTGTGACTTCAGTCCTCTAACAGACTTCTCAAAGAAATCATGATCTACGCCAGCGAAACCAGCCCTCGTACAACAGCTAACACTTTAAAAGACACAAGGGGATGACCTGCCAAGTTGCACAGGGCAGCTGGACTTCCTGAGGGGGCTGTCAGCTGGAGAACTGGTGGGTGACAGGAAGGAAAAAAAACCTCACACAGTTCTGCAACGTCCTGGGACCTGAGCAGGGCGAAGCCTCCCCCGTCAGTCCCCGGCGGTATTTCACGTCGAGGCCACGGCTGTGCCTGGCACGGCAGAGCGACGCCGTTTAGGAGGGCGTGGAGGGAGGCCCGCCGGGCCCCAGCCCCGCCGGCAGCCACCCCCGGGCCCCGAGCGGCCGCCCCAAGCCCTGGTGCTCGCCCCCGCCACGGGATGCCTCAGGCGGCGGGTGCGCCGGGGCCGGTCCCCCGTGAGGGACAGGACTGTCCGGGCCGGCAGACACTGCGCGGCGGTGGCAGCTCCTCGCGGGGCGAACGGGCGGGCGCCGCCCGGGCCTGCCCAGCCCCCTCCGACGACAGGTGACGGCCCCGCGGGGCGCAGACAGACGACCCGCCGCCGCGGCCGCCCCTCAGCGCGGCCGGGGCTGTCCGCCGCCCTCCCGCGCCGGCGGGGACTGTCTCCCCGCGACCACCGCTGGCGTCGCGCCCGGGAAGGCAGAGCTGGGCCGGGCCCGGAGCTGTCGTGCCGCCGCACTCAGGCGCTCGCTCACCCGCGCCAAGGCTCCCGCCGCTCCGCTTCACGCGCGGCCCAGGCCCCGCCAGCCGCCGCCACCGCTCCCCCTCTACCCCCGCCACTGCCCCATTTAAAGCCCGCCCCTCGGCATCGCACATCCGGACCTGGCCTTCCCCTCGGCCAATCGTCGTCCGGCTCTTCCGGGAAGGCTCCGCGGGACGGGGCGGCTGGGACAAAGCCAGCCAATCACAGCCACCGCCCTCTCCTGTCACGGCGCGGGGCCGACCACCGCTGAGGGTACCACCCTGGGACGGGGACTGGTCCGCATGCCTGTCCGTCTCGGGCCGGCCGGACCAATGGGGCAGTGGTGACGCACCTGTCATTCTCTCAGCAGGAAGAAAGCGCTGGATTTGGAGCTTAGCGAAATGACTCTCTCTCATTGGCCGGCGGTGGGGGGCAGGGAGTCGTGTGATTGGCCGGCAGGCCGGGACCAAGGGAGGGGGCGGGCCTGGGCTGGCGGCGTGCGGGCGGGGCGGCATGGCGGCGGGGCACGGGCCGAGTGGCCCCTGGTTGGTCCCGGCCCCGCGAAGGGCGCAGGGCGCCCGCGAGGCCGCGTGTCCGGGAGGGGGGGAGCGGTGCTGCTGCAGGAGGGACGGGGGCCCTGGCAGCCGCGGCGGTGTCTGTCCGTCACTGTCCCTCTGTCCCAGCAGGGGGGCCCTGGGCCGCGGGGGTGCGGCGCAGGCGGCGGGGTGAGACCGCCGGAGTGCCGTCACGCGACCTAAAAGGGCGTTGAAAAGAGGCAGGAAAGAAAGGCAAGAGCCGGCAGGAGAAGGGGGGAGGACGGGCCCCCTCTCCGTGCACCACACGGGCGCCGGGCGCCTACCCTGGGTCCGCCCACAGGGGACCGCTGGCCGCAGCGCTCTGGCCGTGTACCGCTTTTGGAGCCGGAGCCCTCCGGTAGGCGGTCGGGGGGCGGCCCCGGGAGAGCGAGTCAGGGAAGGTGCGAGGGGAGAAGGGCCTGGAGCAGCTCCCACGCCTGTGTCCTCTCCGGCACCGGCTCAGTCCCCCTCCAGGGACTGCCTGGCTAACCATGCGCCTGCCAGCCCAGGCCTCGACTGCTAGCTAGTGATGACTTCGTCACTCGCGGGCTTCTGCCGCTTTCCCTCTAGCAGGTTTCTGAAAATGGACGTTTTACAGAGCACAGCTCAGCTGGATTTTTTCCTTATTTACGTTTTAGTAATACATACCAGCTTCTGATACTATCGCTGAGCAGGTATACGTACATAGACGCACAGAGTGTTGGTTTATAGTTAACTGTACATACGTATACATACAAAATTCAGCTCTAGAAAGGTGCTGAAGAGAAGGAGCGAAATAAAAATAAAACTCAGGAGTTAGTTTTTGTTAGTAATCAGACTTTTTCTGAGCCCAGTAGAACAATTACAAAAACGCTATACCAAAACTGAAGTAATTTGTCAAGGTTTGGAAGATGACAACAAAATCTATGCTATCTCAAGTTCAAGAATTACAGAGAAAATAAAAAAATCAATGATTACAGGGTGGACTTTTTTTGTTCTAAGCTATGAGTAAAAATACCATGCTAAGGTTATCACTTGCCTCAATTATTGTAGCCTTCTCCTATCTTCCTGTCCTCAAAACACCACTTTAAAATCTTCAGTCAGTTAATAACGTTATTATTCTGGCCAAACCCCTGTCTCAGCTTCTAAAACCCTGTTGCAATTTCCTATTCTTCCGTGTTTCAAATGCCAGCTCTTTGCCCGCACCTCTGAAGTGCTGTACCGCTTCCGTTCGGGTTCATGTCCTACATCATCTACCTTCCACTGCCCCATGCAGTAGCAGCCACCTTTACCTGCTTTTCTTTCTTCATATCTTTCCTGCTCTCTGTAGTTTCTTTTTTTCTGCTCTAAATGTTTTCCCACCATCTCTCCTGTGAAGGTTATGTTTCCAGAAATCTTTTTTACATGGTTACCTTCATCAGCAGGCTTTTCAGACCCAACCATTCCTCAAAGTGTCTAGCCTGTATTAGGTCCTGATCTTGCTAAGGAATGCAAGATGATCATTAAATGCTCATTTACATGTTACGCAGATGCCGTAGATCTTATACTGCAAAATTCTGTGGCTTGAACAATGTTTTTGTGTTAATTGAGTGTACATGTTCAGGACGTTGCAAAACTATATCGCAGTCAATGTGAGTAATATTTTAACTTTGATACCAAGGATTGAGAGGAATACCTCATCGAGCCATCAAACACAATACTGTTAATCCTCCAAACCCCACTATAGTCCAAAGTTTCCTATTTTGCCAGCTACAGAAATAATACTTTGACAAGAAAGAAACTAATTTTTGTCTAACACATTTTCTTAAATGCTTTTCTCTGAACTACTGATAAGCAAAACACTTTTTCTATCTTTTTTTACTAGAACCACCTGAAATTAATGTACAGATCTACAACACCGTCACCTGTGTGAACCCAGAAGCAGTATCTGTTTGCAATCTGGATGCAAGGTCATCACTCAAAGTAGTGTGTCTGTGCTCAAATGATGCTAAATGTTTTCCTAAAAATATCAAAGCACCCTGGTTTAGGTCCCTGGATTTGTTGCATCATTTTGTCCTGTGTATGATCAAGTGAGGAAATCTGAAAACACGGCTTTCAATAAAATGTGATAGTAAATCTTTGGGTGTATGCATAAACCTCACTTAGCAGTACGGATGGTACTACTGCAGTGTAATAAAATTTCCTCCCTCTTTTTCTTGTGAAACCCAAAGCCCAGCCAAACAGATGTTCTCAGGTGAGCTTTACACATCAGGAAAGTTAAATGAATACATAGTTTACATGCTGGTAAATCAATAATACCAGAATAGCTAAACTTAAATATAATTACTTTGAAGAAGAACGCAGAAAGTTGACCTGCAAGCTGAACAAAAATACAGAAGCCTCAAAAAATTACATGGTAGACTAGATTCCCTTCTTGGTCATACCAGATCTGAATGAATTCTACTTAACAAAAATCTTTGTATTTTGACCGATATAAGAAAATAATATGGCTTAGAATGCTTTTGGTATATTGCTTACCTTATGAAAGGTTTCTTTCTCTATGGCTTGGTACCTGTAGAAAGTATTATAAGATTAATACAAGTCTAAATAACCTTTAGATAGTTTTTTCCCTGCCTTTAGGTGCTTTGTACCTGTTTCACCCAGAAGTCGAAATACAGTAAGGAATTTCACTTAAAACAATGTGTTTAGGCTAGCATAGGAAAAAAGTGTTGGCCAAGATTTTCCACAATACTTATGTTCATGCCCCAAACCCACAGCTACTCCTAATCCAAAACCTGAAATTGCCAAGCACCTACCTGCGTCTCTGTGGAAGAAGGAAGAGGGTGATCGCCCTATCGTTTAAGGCACGTTCAGTATTATGTTTAATTGTTCAGCGTGCAAAGCCTCCGGAGAGTTCTGGCTGACGGACCCCGGGGCAGGATTTGGCCCTGCGGTGGCAGCAGGTTGGAGAAGTGACCTGAACGAAAGAGCGGGGAGAGAGGTTCAACGGAGTGTTTAGCCTGCGGGAGCGCTCGGCGCCGCTAGGTGGCGCTGTGCAGCTGCTCTGGTGGCACGGTGCCGTCCCCGGGCAGCGGAGTGGCGCGGAGGCGGGACTGCCCGGAACGCGACAGATGCTGGACGGCAAAAAGGAATCCTCTCCCAGCCGCAAACAAATACGTATGCCTACCTCCCACTGAAGTCCCCAGTAGTTCTACGGGGAGACTAGTAAAAGAATTTTGAAAAATAACCCATGTAACTACACAAAACGTTACCTTACTTGATAACTACCAGTAGTAACATGACTTTTTCTCCTGAAAAATGCAAAGGTGAAAGATGGTATTTTCTCTTTTTCAAAGCTAAAAAGCAGAATTACAACCGTGGTTAAAAACCTGAACCTCTGAACATCTTTTTCATACTTTCAAGTGCAATTCCTTTGTAGTTTGTATACTAGAAGAACATACTAGCAACACTTTATAGAACAATGCAAGTAAAAATAAAAGCAGTCGAGTAGTCAATTTAGATTGATTTATTTTTTTTACCTTTGTGAAAATGGTGTCGTCTCTGATGCAGGGGTTACTTTAAATTTCTCCATGCTGGTCTCTATTTGCTTAATTGCTAATGGTGAATATGGAGTTGCTGAGAACGGGACATATCCTCCTTTCAGTAAACCAAGAGAGAGATACTATCAGATCCCTAAAACATGTTGATAAACATACAAGAATATTTTAAAATGTGTGGTTTTCATTTTAAATACGTCTATGAATCAGTGACTGGAAGGAGGTTATTTCACAGTCCACAACAACAGAAGTTGTCCGTAAGGAGGAATACATCATGTCACAGTTCTGTCATCATTCTGAAGGACAGTAGTACAAACAACAACTAGGTAAACTGTTTGGAATGGATATTTTCTGGTAAGGCTGGAGCTATTCAATGTCTCTGGCCCTTCCTGCTAGGCAATGCCAGATAGATATTTAATTTGGGAAGGCCTCCCCAAAATTTATTACCCAAAATGCTAGTTCCCATACAGGCCTTCATAGCTTGACGGAAAATGCTGTCCAGATCCGTGGCTCCCACAACACGTGCTGGCGCATGGGTCTCCTGAGCTGCTTTGGCACACTGCTCCACTTGGATTTGAAAGTAAGTACCATTTTTCTCAGTTTCACCCAGATTTACCTTAGCCCAAGACAAGCCTGTTAACAAAGAGTAAGAAAGAAAAGATCAAAATTAGTAAAGATTAATTAGAAGTTCAGGGTTTTTAGGAACAAAATTGGAAACAAACAGCAAATCAAATACAAAACCTCCTTCTAGCTTACACTTAATAGCGTCATATTTCTCTAGTTTCTTAAAACCAAGCATAAGCTGAAAACTTTTTCTTATAGTACTGTCAGTTAAAGATGTTGTACTTATTTTTCCTAACGTTTTTTATTACAATGAAATTGCTAAATGGATATAGCTATAGATGCACCAACATAAAAATGCTTTTGACTGCATATTTCTTTTTCCCTAAGGAAGAGATAAGACGAAACAGCGCTAACTGCATCATCAAAATTTGTTATTTAGTTCTTAGGGTAGAATCGCAGGATCTACTGTTGGTCTCTGCTCAGTCAGCAGCAAACTCACTATTATAACAGAGGGGCAGAAATATTAAATTTATTTATTCCCCATAGGAAGCCTCCTATCTACCTAGACTCACTTCATATAAAAAAGAAAACATATGTATATACTATTCAGCCACTTTTATATTTGCGTGGTTGTCAATGTATTTAAGAACATGAGAGATTGGCTGTACTGATGGTTCCTGAACAGCTGAAGCCATCAAAGACTAATTAAAGATCACATCATAGCCTTCAGACTACCCTTTCTTCCATGTCTCACATTGTGGAAAACCTACATTAAACATTTAAATCTGAATGTATTTCAGCTTCCTTAATTTATGAGCTAGAAGCCTTAGTTATTGTGAGTCCAACTGTGCAGAATTCAGAACCGTAAAACTTCTAAAACTGACTTACAGTACTTTTTTTATTCCTTTTTTATTGGCTTACATAGTAGCTCTTACCTGAATGGCGAGAATCACAGTTCTAAGATGAATTTTGATTCTGCACAGTATGATTTTGGAAGTAATTCCCCATTTTGAGGAGAGGAAGGAGTATTTTATCAATAAATTTAAAAAAAAAGTTGGATACCTGAATCTGACTAGAGGCTTATAATGTCAGAATAAATCCCTTTGAAGTCATCTTAGATCCCAATTGCACTCTTTTTCTACTTACGGGAATACTTGCTTATAGGGTAAAATATCCCAGAAAAGATAAGTGGTTGAGAGGCACTCAATTTGTTTGTCACACATTTTGAAAATATGTTCCGTGGGTATCAAAATCATATGAATCCTCTGCCTTGTAAATGCTAACACGTAAAATCAATCTAAAAACTATAAATCTATAGAACTTATTTATATATAGACATTTTCAGGATAAGAGCCTATATTTAATTCTTACCTACGTATGTCTACTGATGAATTAAAATTCCTCATTTTAGATTTTTTTACAGCCATTCTTTGATAATTTTTCAGAAGGTGTTAATTAGACTTACAGCTGTAATTACTATTTCCTTATGAATAAGTTTTTTTTTTTTTTTTGCAATACCTTCCTTTCATGGAACATTTTGAATCATAATCATGTAAAACATACTTTCAAACAAATATGTATGTAATCTCACACTCTCAACAATAACTAAGATTACAGAGTAATCAGATTAAAGAATCTTTTTGAAAAATCAGTTTTGCAGAGAGTAGTCATTAATGTGCGTCTGTATGAGACAACTTTGGCAAATCAGTGAACACAGTCTGTGTAAACAACCTTTGATCAGTGGTTTCCACAATATCATTATGAACTCCAGTTTTTGCTGTAATGGTATGATATGATGAGTGAAAGGCAGACCAAAACCAATTCATAACTGTGATTTTCCATCTGAAAATTAATTTGTTGACTGAAAAATACCTACATTGTTATGTCTTATCATCTCTGAAATTAAGTAGGACTATTTTTTTTCCTCTACTCACACCTTGAGCCAGATTTCTACAAAAAAGTCACTTTCCTCCTTTCATCTTCTTATTACTTTCCTGGTAAAGTGACATATTAAGCCAGTAAGTAAGTGGTTGGTAATTTTCAAAAGCTGCATATTTAAAAAACTGAGTGTATGACTGATCAAAGAACTGAGTATGAAGAGTAAAGACTGGAAAGAGAGGGTGAATATGCAAAGGAAGCTATCACATTCAATAAGAAACAGCTATGAAAAGCTACCAAAGATCGTGTCTGCCTAGCTCAACTAATACAGTTCCAAATAGAGACGATTTAGGGCTCCCTAGTCCAGAACACATTAGTAAGAATTAGCAAGATCTGATACTTCGAGAAATAATGCAGAATGTCCTCTCTATGTGAGAAAGAGTATCACATCAGACCAGTTAAACATCACAGCTCAAATATGAGAGTTGAAAAGTTTACACCCTCTATGTCTCTTCAGCTAAAAAAACCAAACCCCACATCTCAACCATATGAAACAGTACTGAGCTCCTTGCTTCAAAGGCAGAAAGAAAAAGCAGGGTATGAACATGTCTTCTAGTAAACCCCTATGCAGAAAGACATGTGCTTAAATAAATGGCATGCCACTTGGCAGCACCTTATATCCCATGCTTCCAATCCATGCCCTAATGTCCTGCCTTCTTAGGGCTCATCCAGCCCCTCGGTGAGCCAGTCTCAATTACTAGCTGCCCTGTCAGGCAGTCTAACATGTAAAGTTGGTGACTGCAGTATTCCAACGAATGAAAAGTTTGTGAGAAAGGTTGTTTCTTTTCCTTCCATCCCTCCAAACAGAAACTATAGCCAATGCTACCTACTCGGAGTTTATAACTCGGGACAGAGGAGCTATGTTTGCATACATAAAGGACGGAATGAAAACTCAGGAATGCCCCTCTCGCCCCCCAGGTTTTTTGGGATTCTATATTCTGTATATATATTTCTGGCTTAAACTAAACAGAAATACTATAGACAGTAAAAAAGAAAGCAATTACTACATTTAGCTCTTTCTAAAGGTGAGAAATAAAAGAAAAAGGTGAGAAATAAAAGAAAACAAAGAGAAATAAAAGACTAACAGCCTAGCATCTTCCCACAGCCTGCGCATCCTGGCATTTGGGGTAGAAGTAGATGTGGTACAGTCATTCTTCCACTGGAAGCAGGCATCTAAGAGCTGGTTATGTCTCAGACTTATTCTCAAATTTTTAGCCAACCAAGCTAAGCTGATGGGTGGTGTGGGAAAATAGAGTAACGTTTTGGTTCCACTGCAAATGGATCCCTTGCAATGAGCAAGAGAGAAGCAAGAACACTGACTCAGATGACTGACTATCTTGGAAATGCAGTTGGATTCAGAATCTGGCTATCTTCAGTTAGAGCTGAAGAGCCTCAGAAAAACAAACATTGGTAGAAGGAAAATCAAATATCTGCTCAGCAGGAAGCGATTTAAAGGCAAATAAGGTTATTGTTAGCTTCTACTGCATCATGACCAAGATACAGAAACTTCCGCCTGCCTCCCAATTCTGACTATTCACAATCAGTTTGACTAGACACAAATTAATGTTTTAGGGACATTACAGACCAATTAAATGTATTGACAGAATTCCTGTTAACTTCAACAAGATTTCAGTTGAGATACTTCATCTATGAATAAGAACTTATGTTGGCAAAAAAACCTTCAAGAGAACACCTCTGTCCACATCTGTTTCAAGTGTTTTATTTTTTAGCTGAATTTTGGTAGCTTTTCTATGCCACCTGCAACCTTTTCTTCGTTGGTTAGTTTAAGTTTGTACCTTCCATTCGGTTCTTTCTGTTTCCTCAAGGTGCTGTGATTCTCTTTTCATTCAGTCCTATCTTCTGTCCATTTGACAGTTACCAGAACCACAAGATGCTGGGAAGTTTAATTTTTCTTCTTTTTTAAGGGACACAAGTAGTGTCTCAGCAGCTTCAAAACATGGCTTGTCTGTTTGTGGTTTCCCTTTATTACATAGCATTTTGTTCTAAAAAGCAAGAGTGTGAACTGAGATTAGATTTAAACTGAGTATTTCCAAACATCATGAGAATTCCTCGATCAAATAAAACTTTCATCTTAATTATCCTTAATAATTTCCACTTTGCAAATATAAGGTCCCTTAATGCCTTTGGAAAATGAAGATTATGAGAAAGAGACTATACGAAGATAATCATGTCTCATTTTGCAGAATTTTAAACACCTTCTTTCGGATAGTAAATCTAATATTAATTAATATCAGGGTATAATATTAGATTTCGCTCTCTTATGAAAATCCTGGATAGAATGTTCCCTGATGCAGTATTTTCTGTGTTATTTTATATATTGGTTCCAATTTATAGTAGAGCGTATTGCTGAAAAATGTCATGTAACTTAGTCAATAGCCAAGCAAAGAGCTACTGTGACAATTGAATTAGTTTTCGTTATTTCAGTACAGACTATGTAATTATAAATTAATTTTTCTTTTCACTACCTCTGAAAATCCTGCCCACCAAAGTTTTGAACACAGGTGGGTGCTTTGGGTATTTGGGCTGGAGGGGAATTCCCTGTTTTCTTTAATTTATGACAACCTCAGTCTGTGTGTACGTGTATACACAAGTCTGTGTATACACAAGTCTGTGTATACAAGTGCACAGAGTGCTAATCCAAACACACCAATACCTTATTTAAGTCATTATGGCAGCTGCACACCAAGCCAAGCACTGTATTTTTAGAAAAACTCATATTATTTTCATTTTCTGTAATATACTATTCAGTATCCCATCACCTTCTAAAACAAATTTGTCTGAAACTAAGATATTGCTACAAAAAAATATAGGCAACGATTTCTTTTTAAGGCTGTTGCTACTTCCCATTCTAAGATGGATAAGCATGCTCTTAAAAAGGAACATGCGATGGGTTGTATACAAAAAGGAGAAAGTGAGCCAACTTTAAAACAATAGTAGCACAACAGCTGTACTTCCATGTGAGAAAACCATTAAGCGTACAATAGTTAACATTTCTTCCAAACACTCATTACATTTCATAAAGCCAAATCAGCCACCATGGCAAAATAAGAGTATTTAGAATTAAAATCTTTTTAATATTAGAGATTAGAAAGGATCAACAACCACCATAAGGACAGGAAAATGAAACTCTCCTTCCTTCCTCTCTGAGTGTTTTCGTGATTAATCTGGAGTAAAGATTTAGTTTCAAAACATTCTTTAGGGCTTGGTGTTGAAGTTTGCTGTGGCTGGCCTCTTTAGAAATCTGGTTTAAAACCTACCTCCCATTTAATTAGCAGAAAATATTTTGAATCTGCTCCTATTGACTAAAATGGCATGGAATCGGTCAGGCCTAAAATTAGCTAAGTAGATCTATATTTTTTAAAAAGAACCTCCCCCTAAAAACAAACAAAACCAACAAAAGACCCCACAACAAAAAACAAAAAAACCCACAAAACCCAGAAACAAAACAAAAGAAAAAACCCCCAAACCCCAAGCAATCAGGCAAAATAAAGTACTTTACAACTGGTAATGCAGATTAATATTTTGATCTCACTATAAAATTATTCCTTACTGAACTATGACAATAAATAACATTATATCAAGAACTTTAACAAGTCATATGGCACTTCTGCATCCTTGAATTACAGAAAGGATGAGGTGGGAGGGGTCCTCTGGAGATTGTCTGGTCCAACCCTCCTGCTCAGAGCAGGGTCAGCTGGAGCAGATTCCCAGGACCACATCCAGCTGGGTTTTGAGAATCTCCAAAGATGGAGAGACAGCACAACCTTTCTGAGCAGCCTGCTCCACTACTTGATCACCCTCACAAGACCTCCAGTTTCACGCACTGTCTATATAGGCTACTGTGCAGCAGTAGCAACAGACAGTGGTCTGCAGTGAACCACTATTTGGGTCAGAACACAGTATGAAATCAAAGGTAAATTATGGAAGAGGACAGGATGAGGAACTGTGTTCTACAGGAAAAAATGCCAGGTAAACTCTAACAGCCATGCAGACTGGTGAAAAGATCTTTAGTAGTCTCAAACTTAAAAGAAAAACCGCTCATCTCCCTTTCCTCCTCACTAGATCTCCATCTATGGGTGTTTGGAAATTTTTATGCCTTTACCAATTTCCTTTGATGAAAATTTTGTTATTCAGGAAGGATAATAAGAGCTCAGAGTTAGAATAAATCTACATTGCTATGTGTAATGTAGAAGAGGAGTATCCAAGATCATTCATGAAGTAGAAGCAGCCTAGGCAGGTAATACTGTGGCATCTAGCTAGAGTGTGCTTCTGAAACCTACAGCCCACATTTCATGTTTGGGTATATATACTACACTGCGGCATACAGTCCAGTTGAACTCCATTGCACAGGCTGTCAGATTTAGAATGTTTTATATCATAACCTATGAGAGATCCCAGTGCTGGGTTGATAACAGACATAATACATTTTTCCCTAGAAAATAAAAGCTCAATATTAGCTGCCCATTACAACTGCTATGCCTCCCTGCCCCCCCAAATAAAGATTAATGTTATACCAAACACTGCTCAGATATCTGATGTCATTACTTGTGATAAAAACAGGCAAAGAGCCATGTACACATAAAAAGCTGGTGAAATGCCATGTTAAGGGATATGTTAATTTTGCTAAAAACTACTGAGAAAGAACTCAATTACAAGATGAAAGAAAACAGAGAGAAAATGCTGGGAGATAAATATCTTTTTAGTCTAGTGTGGAAAGCCATAACAAGAACCAATTTCAAACAAGACATTCAGTAAGTATTTTAATAGTGAGAGTGATTAACCACTTCAGCTAACTACTGAAAGGAGTTATTTTATATCTCTTGATTTCTTCAAAGTGAGTTTGAAAATCTCAGAGTATAGATTTATTTTATGTAGCTACTGGGTTCAATATCACACTGGCTGGATGAAATGTAATGGCCTACCACAAAGGCTGGAGGTGACTTCTGTGATTTAATGGGCTCTTCTGTTCAAATGTGGACTTTCTGAATTTGGGCAGCTGAAGAAACTATCCTCATGTTAATATTACAACTAATTACTCTCTTTCTATATCTGAATACTATTAGATTGAGTTTATACGAATAGAAAAGATGTCCTCAACTTCAACTGACTTAAAATACTAGTCCTTCCTCTGACCTACCAACAGAATCCCAGTTAAGCTCAATGCAGGACTTTGAATAAAAAGAGGGAAGCTGAACATTGGCGTATTCTCGCACAGGCAATTTTAGTCTGGTTATTCATTTTCTTTAAAATAAACCATTAAGTACTTGCTGTTTGGAATACATTTACAAATACAAGTATTTTGGGCTTCTAATGAGTATTCCACTGATGTGGAATCACCCCCAAAATACGGGATCGTGATTATTATCAGATGGCAGTGACTGCTGTATTAACTGTGCAGTGAAGGAGCTAAGGTTTGTGTTACATGGATAAATTCCTCATTTTTACATCCACCATCCATCATAGTAGAATCTACTGGAAAATGGAGTACAAATCATTCACGAATTTGCAACAGTAAGTTGAGCTAGTTCTGTGCTGTATCATTTCTGGAAGTGAATGCCTTTGTTTTACACCCTAAGGGCTGCTCATATGCATAAATAGCCCCCTTTTTTTCTGTTTCTGAATCACAGTGTCCAGCCAATACAAAAAAAATTATGAAGTATGAAAACTGCACGTATCTCCCCCACAGAACAATAACAAGATCTATACTTTGATTTCCTGGGAAATAAAAACTATAGCTATACTTCCTGTCAGCCCATTTCTTTGAACATGTTCTCTTCGTAATTTGGATTTTGAATCGAGTTTAAATGGCAGTTAAAAATTGTATGTGGCAGTACACAAGGAAATTTAGCTTGACAGCTTGGACATCAAAACTAAAAATAAATGACTTCACATCCAAATAATAAGTAATAACAATGTTAGCCTGCATAAGAATAGCAGGACTGGATTCAAATACAATATTAATTTTAGGGATATGAGTGACTAGGGAGAGACAGAGGCAAAGAAACAAATCCTTCATATAGCAATAGTCTCTTCTTATCCCCCAGGCAACTGGCTGCCTTTCACCTCAGCGGCAGAGCAATTATGTGGCATAATGACTGCAGTGCAAATAAGCAGAGAGATTTTATTAAACCAAATGAGCAAATCATCTGCGTATTATTGCGATTTGATTGACAGTGACAAGTGTCGAGCAGACACGGATGTGAATATGATAAAGAAGCTTGCAGGAAAGCTCTTGATAATGTTACTCTTGATAAAGTTGCTCGGCAAACCTCTCTAAGTAAATAAAGGGGAAAGAATATGATGCATATTAATTCGCGTAGTTTGCAACCTGCCACAGGACTAGAGGAAAAGTTGCAATAGGTTCAGCACATGGCATTTCATATGAATTCTAAAATTGCATTTATGAGTCTCATAGACTTTACAATAATATATTAATATTAAAAGTAAAGGTCATTCCACATAACAGTTAAGCTGCCTGAGCTTCAACCTTTATATCAATAACAGACTCGGGCTGGGGGCATAAGGAGGAGGAGGAAAACAAGTGGAATGATCTGAATAATGTAAAATGTTACTTTGAAAGATCGCTGCCTTTTGCGGGGATGTCCGTTTACACATTTGTACTTTCAGTGGACCATTACATTTCTGACAGGCCTGCCATCAGAATCATTAAATCAATACCTTTCATATGGGAATGTGATTAATTGGCATGGGCCTTCAGGCCTCCATATAAGCCACTCTTACATTAATGACTCCCTTATGACATCATAGCTGCACAGATTCCAAAGTTTCCCATCGTTGCAGTCGGCATGGAACTCAGGATAATTACTTTTGGCACATGGAATGAATTAACCAAGGTGACTGGGAAGCTTTGACAGCAACACCCATGGAAGAAAAGCAGTGGGGATAAAAGCACCTGTGCTGTAATGGCACTACAGTCCTGAATAAATTTGGGCTTACAAGTTGAAATTGTTTTAGTGGATAAACCATGTGCTAAATAGTTCTCTTTCCTCCACTCCTTCATTTTTTATTATTATTATTTTAAATTTGAATGTGAACAAGCAACAGCACTATGCCACACTTCAGTTAACATTCTTTTGACATCAAGTACCATCAAGTTGAAAATTTTCACTCTTTGAAAAAGAATTGTATCTGAGAGGAAACGTTCTTGTCATATGAAGTACACTGTAAACTGTGGAAAACATTTCTGATTTATGTTGTAATACTGATTTTAATATCTATTTGGACATATTTCAAAGAGACCTGCTTTGCAAGCTTCTGCATACTCTGAGCTGATTCCTACAAATTCTGTGCTTAACTATGCAAGTAAACTTCAGCAGAGGCATTCAAGAGCTGGTGGGCTCAGAATAGCTGAGGCCTGATAAAAAAAATACTTAATCCCTTTATAACTTACTTACATGAAAGATACCACAAATACATTTTCCATGATTTGAGCCCTCCAAACTCTAATGAGCAGTCCAAGGGGTATGAACTAAGAAAAAAAAAATTACAATAGAATAAAATATTTAGTACAAAATCCATTTGTTATAACATTTGTTATAATTTGTTGTATAAACCATTTGTTATAATAAAAATTGTACTTACACAAATATTAGAATGTATAATTTAAAGCATGAGATGGCATTGATTCCACAAAAAGGAACTAGAGTATTCGGTAAAATGAATCACTCTACTAACCTAGTCCAGTTGTTGGAAATTAATTAGTAGTTTGTTGTTTATATGAAAATCAGAATGAATTTCATACAGCTGCAGGTTTTTCACTGTTTCGGAGTAAAATGTAGCAAAAGTATAGACAATGCCAGGAAAAAACTGACAGCATAAGAATTTCCTAAGCTTTAACATTGCTGTTTGTGGGTTTGTGTTTTTTTTTAATACTTTGAATATAATCTTTAACTTTTTTTGTTCTTTTTGGTAAACAGGTTTAAGAAATAGTACAACCTAGACAATTTTAAAGTACCTAATATTCTTCAAAGTGCATCCAAGTTGATGCACTCTTGTCATTAAATATAAAAGTAAATACTCTCGTTACCAGATTTTGCTCATCTTCAAAACCTAATTACTGGTATGCAGCATTTTTTACCACAAAGCAGTTAAACAAATATCTAAATAAGTCAATTGAAGTCCAAATCATCTCATTCTAAAGAATTAATTTTCCTCTAGTAGAAAGTCTGAAATTTTAAAATCTAAAAATTCATTTCATTGTAAGATTTAAATACTAAGTAAATTATTTGATATTTAAACTAAATATTAACTACTCAGAAGAGTTTTATGAGTTTTCTTAAAGTGCTTGTGAGCCTTCTGGGGTAAATTGTAATCACATCATTACTGCCACTTCAAAAATAGTGCATGTTATAACCTAAAATGCAAAATTTCTTTTAAGAGACAATTTAGAACCCGTAACCATTCAAAACAAAAAAATTAATCACATATTCAAAGTTAAGTGACATAGTGATGTTTTCTGAGACTACAGAGAGTGGATTTGAGAAAATAGTGTTAATCGCTGTTCATTTTACTGAGATGCTGTTAATTGCATGCCAAAAAAATGACTCAAAGGTATTATAGGAAATTAAAGAAATATGGACATTTCAAATCTTTTGTATTGACATTATTGTCACTTCTGTCACACTTAAAATAGAAACAAAAATAAATAATTTCTCTTCTTAAAAGAACAAAATTTGTTAAGAATGGTGAAACACTACCTTCCACTTTTAGTCTATGGCTAGAACTTCACATGTCCCTCCTTAACCTTCAGGCTCCTTTAACAAAGTCAATGAAACGGTAGGTGTGCATGTCTTCAATTTAAGTTTTAAGTAATGCACACACAGAAAGCTATTATTTTTCTGAAAATTTAGAAAAGAAAAAAAAAACCCAAAGTTTTTACAATTGGGGAAATAGGACTGAGAGGATGAATGAATGCTATATAAGTCTTACTTCTTTGTAAAACTGTTACGATCCCCTTTAAAAAAAGAAGAATGTTTGTACTCATAGTGGAAACCTGAAAATTTGGCAGAAGACAACATGAATCTGTTCACTCTAAGAAAACAATTCAATTTTATTTTTAAAAATCATCTGTCTGTACATTTATGCAAAATGAGTATGGATATGCAAGCGTTTAAGTTGAGCAAAACCAGACATTAACCTAGTCATGATTACTGGGCAGATCAAAAGGTTGACTCACTTTGTAACCCTACTTTTCAGGGTACGCAAATATTAGGTAGTCCATTGGGGATAGAGTCTTCACTCCTTGCTTTTGTGGAATCAGAATTGATTCTGATGTGGAGTAAGGCTGGCCCTTCTGGAAGGAAAGAAAAGAAAAAAAAAAAAGTCAATCAAACAAAGAAACAAACAGAGGACAGATTTTAGACCCTAATCCGAGATGCTCAAGTTCTTGAAATGAAGTGTGCTGCAAGTAGCATTTACTGACCCTACATTTTTTGTATCATTAAAATCTTATCTATCTTCCTATTTTAACACAATATTTATGAGGAACAAAAATTTGCTAATAGTCCAGTAGTGGAAAACACATATTTCTAGAGCTAAAACATGAATAAGAAAAACATTTTACATTTATTTTCTAAAAATATTATTTCTTAATTATTTTCAGGGATCCTTTGAGGGAGATAACCAGATGTTATAATAACCACTGTCATAATGTTTCTCTAAAATAAGACTTCAAAGCAGAATTGCAACCTAGGCAATGTTTAAGCAATTAATTTTTTATTAAATGTCAAACAGCAAGCATCTTCAGATGCTCCATTCTTTTTCTGAAAAATTGAACTGATTTGCTTAAGTAGTAATATTAATTAGGGACTTACCTTAAGAAAACACTAACATTGGTGTTAATTTCACATTCAGTATTCCCACCTTATTCAGTTTAGTATTTAAGCACATATTGAAGAGTAAGCATATGCTAGCTATTATTTCCAAGTTTGACCGTTCTAGGAAGCCTGGAGGATATGAGCTATTGAAGGCTAAACCAAAACATGTTATGGGCTATACTTTGTATAAAATAATTGATGGCTATAGAGATAAAAAGCATGTATCACTGCACATCTCAGTAAACACACAGCAAAAAACAATCACAAATTGCCAATGCATGTGGCCCTAGATTCTTCATCTTTTAATTCGGCAAAAGCTTTCATTGTTCTGGAGTTCTTACAAAGCTTATTGAGAATCCCTAGCAATCAATGCACTATTATTGGCCTTTATTGCTGTTAATAAAACTGACAATGCTAGATATGGGTCTTACCACATTTCTCTATTCTCGTGTTATCTTTCAAAAATGGAAGCTGAGAATTAGATGTGAACTAAAGTCAGCAAGTTTACTCTTAAAACCAAAAATATGAAAGATAACTGTTAAGGGTGTGTTGGTATACCGCACAATTTATATTGATATTAGATATTTAACTTGGGATGAACATGTTATGAGAAGCAGTCTACCTTTAAGATTAAACAATATATCTTCTTCCACCCTAGAGATAGCACTGCATCAGATAACTTATTTTGTTACAAGCCAAATTTTGTTTGTTCTTAAATCCAGGTATCAAATGCCTGTTCAGCTAAATAGGTTGCATCCAAAATAAGTTATTTTTAGTCAAAAAAATCTGAAACAAAGTGTAGTGAGAAAAGAAGTATTCAGTTGTTGTTAAAGAAAACTACATGTTGAAATGGATCTTGCCACTAAATCCTGAACTAAAATGGATTTCGTTTCTCTGGTAATATCAAAGCAGTGCAATATATAACATAGTTTTAACAGTAAATAGAAGAACTTAACTACCGTTACGTAGTTAAGATAGTTAGATACCAAAGTCATTTTTGAAAGGGCTTCTTTCTTATCATGCAGGCTGAGGCTGTTCTAACTTGCAATTTGAGGACTGATCCTGGTCACAAGAAGGTGGAAATATAAATACATTTCAAATCATTTTTGCATCATACTATCCAAGCTTAGGATCAAGTGCTATCAGTCACAGTCTTGACAGTCTGTCACCTTACTATATTCATTGTAAGAAGTATTAAGACTATAATAACAAATGCCAAATAAAAATCTGCCATTTAAAAGTAACATAGAAGTGTTCAAACCAAATGGTTCCACTGCACTTCAGAAATAATGAGATACTACAGATAGAGAAGACTCTGATATGAATCCCTCTTTGGGGAGGATCATAGCATTTGTGAAACTAGGTAACATTTTAGAATTAAAAAAAAAAAAAAATCAGTTAAATTACAGGACACTTTAGGCAAGTATTATTCATCTATACTGTGAACTGTAGCTCTGCCTCAGCTCCAGATAGTCCAATATCATGTCTAATGATAAGAAGTCATGATTAGTTTCTGTTTTACATGCAAAACTGAAAATCCAGAAGCAAAGTGCTAGGTCAGGGGTTCCCTGCTAGCTCAGAGGGTAAAGTGGTGCCTTCTTACGGGTATCCCATTCATACCTCATCTTGCGTGACCTGTTAGCTTATGAACTCTGACAAGATCACTGCCCGAGGTAAGGTGGTATGGCTGGAGGCCATAACAAAATGTGTGAGCAGTACAGGCATTCCAGCTAGGCTACAAAATTCTCAGTGATGTCCGTAAGAAAGAGCGCCTTTCTGAAACAGCTAATGCAGAGGTCACACACAATTTGTAAACTTAATCAAATTGGAATACATCCTGCACAACACAGAACAGTTTGTGAAGACTGAAGGTAATCATAAAACAGACCATCAGATTTTGTCTCAACCCTTTCATCCTTTCCCATTAAAAGCACCTTTAATATAGGACTCATCATTTAAAAAAAAAGCGAACCATACCCAAATACCTTAGTCACTCTACTAGAACCTATCATTTATTTTGATACATTCTGTGATACTGACACTAATGAACTTTAATAGAGATGAGATTTTTTTAAATTTTACTTTAGAAAAGAAAAACACAGAACTTTTGAGAAAGTAGGAAAGCTAAGAACTCATACTGCACAAAATATGAAACACAACTACCTCTTTTAAATTAAAACATTTGGGGGAAAGCTAGAGAAACAAAGGAATGAATATATGGCTCAAAAGTACAAAGAGTCATAGAATGGACATTCATTATCAATATTCTACCTCGAACAAAAAAGGGGGAATATTCTGAGAGAGGAGAAAGCAAAGTAGGTAAAAATGATTGTGTCTAAATCTCAGCATTGCCCTTGCAGCCAACTGGGACCCAGGCAGGGTCCATGCTACGTCTCTCAGTCCCAGTCATACCCCCTGCCCCACGCAATACACTCCTTCCCAAGTTGTCCAGATTGCGGGATGATGATTTAGACAAGTTAATCCTATTTAGATAATTTCATGTCAACATGTTAAACTTGTGTTCTATACCAAACCCCCTAACTATTACCAGTCATATCTCAAAAGAACTGAAGTAGGTGGTTGACAATAATAGTAAAAGGGAATTTTTTTTTTCTTCCTTTAATTCAAACACTCAGAGGGAGAAAAACATGCCTCCAAACCAATGAACATGCAATTGTATTAAACCCAGCATATGCTTAGCCAGTGGATGCATTTCTGTTGCTCAGGGTGGCACCAGAAGTTACATGTTATATTTTTCATTCTCTCCAGTGGTAATTTCTCGGTCATTTACCTCCTCAATAATAATGTTTAGCTGAGTAAAATAATGCTTTAGGCTTTATGTCTTAAAGGTTCTTCCCCCTTTGCCCCCCTCAGTAGCATGACTGATTTCAGCCCTTTAGAAAAATAAGCTTACTTATGAGACATTAGTGGCATTATTGCCTCCTTTAATATTCGTGACAGTCTCCAGCAAATGTATCACAAGTTGGCATTTATTAGTGCTAGGCACAAGTAAGGGGCATGTTATTTGATTTGAATAACAGCTTGGAGCTACAGTTTGAGTCCAGAAATATATTAGTCAGAAACAATCTCATTTAATAACACAGAAACTAATAAAAGAAAAGTATTCCAACTGATTCAAAATTGAATTTATGAATATTGCTTAGTAGGATTAATGATCAAAAACTGAACCTGTTTGTCATGTTATAACAGACTTTTCGATTTAAATGCAAAACTAGAAGTCAATGAGTCCAATGGATTGTATATTGCTTTGAAGAAAACCAGTTCATTTTACACATAAGCTTTGAAATTGGCAATAAACTTTAATTACAGGGTCAGATAATCAAATTATAATCAAATAGCCTCACATAAAATCTATGTTTGAAATTAATGAGATACAATTCTACCAGTCTGTAATATTGTACCTCTGAAACTTACTAAAAGACATTTCATTTTCATTTAAAAGTCACCTTAAGGACTTTTCCCTCAATTTCTTCTGCATAGCTCAATTTTATTTGGAAATGTCTCATTTTTAGACCACACAGTTCTAAAGATTTTTGCATATGGAAAAATCGTTTGTTATTCCACAGGTTTTTTTTTTATTGCTAATAAGAATTTTAAATATAGCAATATTAGAAATCTTTCAAGTAGATGCATATTTATGCATTTTTAGAGAAAGCCACAGTTCAGATAATAAAGCTGTATAGTTGTTCAAATGCACATACTTATTAAAATTTTCATTTAAGATGAAATTCTTGATGACTGATCTTAACTTGCAAGTGCAAACATATATGCTAGTGCTACTGCATAATCTGTTTTTTTGGGGGGGTATACAACCATGATAATTTCTCCCTACATGTCTTACCTTATTTGGAAGAAGAAATATGTCTTATATTTAGAACAAGAGATAGAAAGAGTAAATCCAAACCCACTCTGGCTTTCTTAAAGATTTGCTGTGTGGCTTCAGGCAAGTCACGTTGTATTTTATAGCCAAGCTTTCTCAAGTAAAAGGGCAGTTACAGCTTAGTACAACTTCAGTACAACTTCATTGGGTTTATCATGGGACCTTATTAATTGTACTATGATTATCAAAATGAAGATGCAACATTGTTGGATAGATAATGTCAAACCTCATTAAACATGCAACTGTAAAAGTACAGAAAAAGTAAAGTACTTAAAGCTCTATCATTCTACTGAATGGTAATATAAGTGCTTGATAGGCTACAATGTAATTTTTAAAAACCTATGCCAAAATTAACAAACCTTATACCAGAAGTACAATTCTAAAATTTTGCTACTAAGCAAAATATTTGTACTTCTAAAAATCAAGTTATTCCAAGTTAAAAAATAACAATTGATGAAAATAACTATTTAACACAGCTAATCATCTCCTTAGATGGAGTAAAACAAGGAAAATTAGAACTGTTGCACAAGAAAATCTCTACTCAGTAAACTTGGGTATGAACTTATGAAAGAGTAGTTACTTACCACATCTCAGTTAGGCCCCAGTAGGGCACTGTAGTCTCCCTAAGCTAGAAAATCCATGGAGAGAATGGCTCCTCAAGATCTCAGGTGAGCTAGGTCTGGACCTGCGTCCCTGTGCAAATACTTGCACTACATGCCAAACACAATACACTGAGCGGCATTAATCAGCAACTGTGAGGCACGTGTTTGTAAAGGACTGGTCTCGACAGGCGCCTTGCTAAATGATGCCCTCCTCAGCTGCAGACCCATACCCGCAACCTCTCTCATAGTCCCCAGCCCCATGCCGGACAGCTCTCCCCTATCAGTGGAGGACAAATGACCTTCTGTGTCTCACACACAGAGTTTAAAGCAGAAAGACAGCACTGCTGCTATGCAATAACATGAGCTGCAAAGGAAGCTGACTGACAGATCTATAGGCGTGGGGCAGCTTAAATGTCTTTCGGTAAGTAGCAAATTACTTTCATTTACTAAGAACTAAGACCATACACACAGCTTCTTAGTGTAGAGTAGCATCTATTCACATGTCCATGCCCTAAAACTCTCTTAATACTGACATTTTTTCAGAGAACACAAATGAAGCTTTAGAAAGTTAAGGGAATATTACAACAATTCCTGTTGATTCTTCCAGTGTGAGAAGCAACAAAGTTGTATCATTCGAATCACAACAAAGATTTTTAAGAAGTAATTGTCACTAGTATAATTGCTCAAAATTGTTAATATCCCCGATTATTACGGGTCATACTGTGAAATGTTAAGTACTGAGATGGGGTAGGAGCCTTTGTCATTCATAGTTCAGCCTTTTTGTCTGTCCTATGCATCATATTTGGAATAGTTTTAAAAACTCTTAAGCAGTGGGAATTCCCTAACCCCATTTGTGAAATTAATCTACAACTTTACATATCTCACCATTATAAAGTTTGTCTTTCATTTGTGTGATCTACTTTCTGTCCGTCTTATCACTTCATAGCAACATAAACAAACATCTTCCTTGATGTTTACACAATTCAAATATTAGCTCCTTTCTATTCTACCACATACAGCTATCATTTAGGCAAGTTATGCTGGCTAATACATTCAAGCCAACCAAAAACCAACCACAAAACAAAACAGAATATGTATTGTTAAAAGCAGAACTTTCTTCTCTTTGCTGATAAGCAAGATTGAAAATGTTCACATTTTACGTGGTATCTCTGCCTGCCCCAGCTACAAATGTCTCATGGTTTCAGTCATAATAAACCTGTGTTTTGTCCCCTTTATTTTCTGTATATATATTTAACCAGAAAAGATAAATTACAGTTAAACTTCTGTCTGTAATACATTTGACTGGAAAAGAGTGATATGTGCTTACATATGCATGCTAAAATTATGCTTCCACTATGGTATCAATATAAATTCAAAGTAAAAATATCAAGCCGAAACATGCAACTGCTTTAATTTTGATTGAAGTCTGTACATCATAACGCTTCCCTGCCCCTCCCTCCCCTGGTAATGTTTTCAAGCTATATGTGTTTCCCCCCCATGCCCCCAATCAGTTTCTGAGTGTTTTATTTCCTTGCAGAGGACAAAAGCCAATAAGGACAAATACAACTTACCTAGCAAACATCTAGAAAGCTGCAAACAACTTTAATTGAGCTTGACATGTTAGCACTTAAGGCAACAGGTCACAAGAGCAGATGAAAGAAAAGACAAAGTTGAGGATTGACACGCTCATGAGACTTTTATGAATCCATTTGTACAGCAGCAGTTTGCTGGATGCTTTGCAGAGTGGAGAGAAAGTCCAGTCAAACACCTTACCTGTCGAGGCCTTAAGCATTCTCTTCAGATGGATGCTTTGCATTCTGATGGTGACAAGGTAGATTGACTTGAATCACGCTGGTTAAAGTGTGAATTTTGATGGTGATTAAAATCAGCAAGATGCCTCAAGTAATAGAAGTTTTCCTACTTTTTCAACTCCAACCTCTCAATTTTCAGTGAGCATTAAAATTAACTAATTTGGTAGCATAGCCTAGCATTAAAAGCAGAGTTACCACAAGCAGTATATTAACAACAGTTTAGGGCATGTAGAATTTTCAGAGGAATAAAGCTGGAGGAGAAAGGAATTGTGAAGATCTCACCTGTATCATGGTGATCAGGTGAAACTGCAGCTTTATGCAGTGATTGTCACATAGCATAAGAACAGCCTGGAGGTTACAGGCAGCTCACTGTTTGCCAGTTGAAGCATACTGACATGTTCATTTTGTACGAAATTTCTTTAGCTTCAAAGTTTTGAGGTTTTTTTTCACCCCTTCTGACTTTTACAGAAAAACATATGTTTTGGATAGGAATCCAAATTCCTTCTCTATGAACGCAACACCAAGTTGTTACTCTTGGACATACTATTACACCATTTTTTTACCTGAGTTTTGAAAAAAAACAAACAAGCAAAAGAACCCCACCAAAACCACTCCAACAGCCAAAAGCTTACTAACCTTCGTTCGTTTCCATTTGAAAAGAAACAGATGCTGAAGTCAGGTGTTTTCTTCCTTTAATCCTGTGTATTTATAAAGAATGCACAACATCTTTGAACAGATGGAAATTGTTTCTTTGCTTCTTGCTTCAAAGTCTTTGTTAGTCAGCACATCATACAATCATTATACTGAGGCAATTTTACTGAAATCCTTGTTATCACATCATCTATTCCTTATGAACAACTCTGAATAAAGTCTTGGGATCCAATGTATCCCATTCAATACTTCTTATATACGTATCAGTATTTTATTGGATCCCTCAAAGGAGTCCTGCTTTTCATTCTCCTAGGATTGTAAAATCATGCTCGGAGACATTATAAAAAGTACAGCTAAGTGTCCTTACCTGCTAGTGTGTTTTAATTTTTGCAGAAATAAACATGTTTTTTATCTACAGGATTTCTACATCATCCAATTTTTTTTTTTTCCTTTTTAGGAACTTCATCCATGAAAACAGTATTTTTTTCAGTTCACTACAAAACACTCTATGAAATCTCTTGAGGGTATTTACAAAGGTTATACTTAACCTAGTGGTCTAAGCTCTCATGATTTCTTCTTTCTGGCAAGAAATTATTCCACCCAAAAGGTGGTCCATCAAGGTTTGGTGAAGTTCCTGATCTGAGTCACTTTGCAAGCAACTTGTTGTTCTCTACAGACTAGAGAGCTTGGCAAACTTACTAAAACAATTCAAGTCTTTAACCTCAGCCCAAGTGCAACCAGCTTCTCCTTGGTTTCTTATAGGCCATTTTGTGAAAATGTCCAGAGTTGCTAGACTGTGAGAACCTCACTCAGGTCCAAACATAATGTGCAAAATGCCAAAGTTCCTGCAGTTCAGCAGTTTAAAAATCATAATGTTATCTCCTTTTTCTCAAAAAATTAAGTACAGTCTGATGTTACAGGTACCCATCACTTGAGAGGCCCAACCAGCATAAATAAAATGACCCCACACTTAGAGGGGCCAGATTCTGTTCATCTTTCTGTGTCTCCTGTGATCTGACATACCAACCACATTTATCTGTGCACACCAATGCCCCATCCTTGCCATCATCAACTATTTTTCATCTCCTGTAGAACACTTCATATTTCACATTGTGAACAACAAGGTTTTATTGTGATGCCTCAAAAAGATAGTTTCTCAAGTAAGCAGCGTATCAGAGCTTGTTCACAGATAGCACAAATTTCAAGATTCTACTTTCAGTTTCAGCAACTCATGGGCCTAGAATAGAAAAGGCTTTTTAAATTTTTTTTTACCAAGTTCACTCATTCCTATTTATGGAAACACTTGCAACTAGCAATCAAAATGCCATATGAATGCAACAGTAGCATTACCATGATTGTGCTCAAGTCTGCGGCACAGTGTGGTAGATCCGTAACTGCTTGGCAAGTTTCCCTCAGAATACCTGAATCCACAGAATCATTGAATGAGATGCATGGTCTATCCTGATCATAAATTTCCAACTAAGAAAATAGTCTTTAACCATAGCTATGAGTTACTTTTGCAATAATTTGTTTTTGGAAAACTCCTACCCCCGCACATCCTCCCCCTGACCTCCCACCCTGGTAATAAGCTAGCAATATCTCAAACCCTTTGTGTTCCTGTGTCAACACGATCCCAAAACTGTAAGTGTTAGCAGCTGTGCACAATATGAAAGGGTTCTGGAAACACAGGGAGACTAAAACAGGAGCAATCACAAGAGCCTCTTTGACTCTCAAAATGCTAAATCACATACTGCTGATCACAGAAATGGTTTCCTTTCTTTACCCAACTTATGTAGTGGTTTTGCTGTTCTGGCCAACCTACAAATGAACTTTTTGTAATAGGAGGCCTAAAAACTCTGAACATATGTGAGTATCCAAAGAGTTGGCAAGTTTTGGACAGCCTCAGCTATCTTTTCATTGTGAAAATTTCTCCTCACTGATTGTATACTCAAAATAATTTACGTGGTTTAAAAGCTATTCACATATCTTTGGATTAAATTTTAAATTCATACTGTAAGGTTACTGTGTTTTTAAATGCATTGGTTCCTGCTCATCAAAATTTTGCATGCATCAAAATACAATTTAGGTAGGCTGGAAAAGAAGAGTGCAACAATGTTCTGTAAGCCTGTAAAACACGGTGATGCTTACAACACCACAAGACAAAAAGGCATCACTTTAAATGACCACAGACCTTGTCCTTCTCTGTAAGCAGGCTCTTTCTTGTCTTCCACATTTTCTTGTATTTGCTGATGTCTTTTTTTACAGTCCACTCTAGAAGAACAGCAGAAACCTGCCACAGTGTTAAGGGTATTATCTACTCATGACTTAAAAACACCAAAACAAACCAAAACCCAACACACAAATCTTTCAAAATTATTTTACTGAATTTCCTATAGTTCACCGAATATCTAGTGCTGCAAGCTTTTTCTTTAGTTGACCTGCAAGTGCTTTTTATGCCTCTAACAATTGTAAAGAAATTTCCCTTCCCCCTACTGGCAAACGGTGAGAAACAGAGCTAACAACTGTTTCTCCCATATTTTCAAAATTGCATTAGCTCAGCCTTGTTGATTTGGAGCACTATTCCTGATTTTTAACCGGATAGTTTCTTTAATAATTTTACTGTTCCTCATTTAGTGGGGAGCACTGCAATGAAACCAGTCTAGAGAGATACTTTTTGTGCCCACATCCAACTCCCTTTTCTTAACAATATTTTCCTATAGCAGCATCTGATAGAGCTGCTTGTTCTCATTTTGCAACTCTTGTTTCTTTCCTTAATATTTCTTACTTGTCACAAACATTCAGGAAGCAGACACACATCCATTCCCGTTTCAGATCCGCAAGAACATTAGCAAATAATAGTTTCGACATACAGGTTACCAGGGGGTACCATTGTCTGCTCCACAGTAATCATGTGTGCATTCCCTTACTGCACACTACCCTCCAGTAAATAGGAAGATAGTGTACCTCACTGCTCTTGAGGTACTGGAAGTAAGCAACTTAAATCTACCCTCAGTAGACAGCTATTGCTAAGAGTTTTGCAACTGCATGGAGGGCTGCTGCAAATGGATGCAGAGAAAGCATTCACTTTCTTAATTTCAGAAGAAAATTAAGAACTGGAATTTTTTTTGTGTGCTATTTATTAAAAAGTTATTAACTATTTAAAAAAACCCTAAATAATTATTTGTTTATTCATTATTTCAATTACTCCGTCTTCCTTTTCTAATTAGAAAGCCCAATGTTCCACCTCAGTTAATAGACAGTTGTCACATTCTTTAACAACCCTCTTTTTAGATTCTTACAACTTTTTAATGTGCTTGGTCATGCTCAAGCAAATGCCCACTATTCCATGCATTACTTAGCTACTATTATGCAGTCGGTAGTGAAACTCTCATTAGTACAGATTAACTGTTCATATACAAAAACTGAGATACTGATCTTTGTACCTCTAAGCTTTGTCCTGTCAACTTCATGTGTCTATTTGCTTAAGTGTGAGACTTTCAGTAAACCATGTCAATGCTTTGTATTGTCCCACATTTAGCCCTCCTTTTTATTGCCGTTTTTGATATTCAACTATTTCCCCTAATTTACTACCTACTTCTACTTGTTTTATAAGTGAAGGACAAGATTTGGGTATTTTTTGTTTGCTTGTTTTTACTTATCTAAGATTAATTATTCAATAGATTAACATACAGACAGTAATAAAGAAATAAACATACTTGCACTTACGCATTGCTCAGCTTCCATTTTCCTCACAAGGAGCTGTTTTCTGGTTGACTGTTCCAAGGACTGGAAGACCTAAGTCAAATTCCAATTCATATGTGGATGGCAAAAAGTACCAAATAAAAGAGCACTATTTCAGTTATTTAGTTATGTTAAGTACTGTAACTGTTTCTAAATATTATCTTAAATTGAGGGTGAGGATTACATCCAATCTATTTTAACTCAAGGTCAACAGTGGCTTAAAACCAAGAGGATACAAGAAGCCCATTAACACATTTATATTGAAAGTACTGGAATGGTGCTCATCATCTGAGGAACGATGTTCTTGAAGAGCCTCTCAAATGGAAATAGTGAGGGGGAAAAAATCCTAACAATTTTAAAGATGGAACTTGATAAATGTGCGAGTGAGATGATATGATAAGATTCTCTGTGCCTGCTAGCCTTTGATAATAAAACTACTTGAAATTTAAGCCAACCCTACCAGAATACTGACATACAAAGAAACAGTCAATATAACCTTATTTGCTGCTCTACTGGAAATAATTAGAGATCAGATACTTTAACTGTGGCTGCAAATCGGCTTGAAGCATGCTGACCCAAATAAAAAGAGAGAGTTTATTATGTTAAACATGGTGAATCGGTGAAGCCCCAGAAGCAGCGATAGCTGCCATCAGTGGTAAGATTTTCTTTCTCGTGACTGTAGATGGAGCCCTAACATAAGTAAATACCCTCTCGGCAACGCAAGTTCAGAATTTTATAGAATATATTTAGAGGCTTTTCAGCATTTTTACGTTATTGAGGTTTTAATTTTCAGGACAAACAATGTGAGAAACCCACTGTTTTCCTGGTTTCTTAATATGCCAAACTGATTCAGTTCTCCTCAAAAATCCAGAAAGAAAGAAAAACAGTTGCTCAACTTTTATTCTGTCCTGCAATTATCACCTAATCTAACCTTCTCTAACGATTTCTCTGCTTAAGGGCACCTCTAGGGCTGTCAGTCCAGCTGAATTCATTTAGCAAATGAAATCCAAACCTGACAATTCTTATTCATCCCCTACACCCATTACTCCTTTCATAATTTTATGCTACTGTACTAAAAGGTAAGGCAACAGGCCATTCTGTGGATTTTATTGTATTACATATAAAACATACTGCTGAAATATGGATTGTAGGAATCTTAGTGAGGAAGGAGGGATCTTAGCACCATCTGACTAAAAGATGTTAGATAAAAGAGGAGCTATTTATAGGAGTAAAATATGTCTACAGTTATCACTGCGGCTAACAATACAGGGTTCATGAGTATAATTAATCCTTTCCTTCCTATAACTCACTTGTTCAAAACCCAAAGTATTTCTTGAGTTCTTGCAGCAAAACAAACACAAACTTCCACAAAACAAATAAGCAGAAATGTCAAAACAATACATTCTTTCATACTTTTCAAGATATTTTGTCTGTTTCAAACTCTTAAGAAACAACTGGTATCACTCATGTTCTCGAAGTCCAAATATATATGCAGGGACTATTGGTATTGGATTGGTATTTGGAACCAGGGTCTGAACATAGAGAGCTGTAACAACCAGAAACACTTTTAGAATACTACTACTACTACTAGTTGGGTTTTTTTTTTTTTTTGGTTTTTTTTTTGTTTTTTTTTGTTTTTTTTTTTTTTTTACAAAGTTAATGAAAACGTTAATTTTATATCATGATTGGCTAATCTCTCTGGTTCTAAAAGTTGTGTTCCAAGAAGTTCGCATGGCCAAAGGTCACTCTCAAGAGAGACATTGAGAGAAAAGGGAAGGAACAGCACGGCTTACAGGTAGAAAGCAGAAATAGGGACCCTGTACTGCACTGTGGGATGGGATTGGGTCGCTTCACTGCCTCTTAAAGTCCGCAGTTTAAGGTAATTACAAGCCCATATATTGCCTTCTATATTCACATGACATAGCTTCTTGACCAACACTCAAATACATGTGAGCCACAGGTGATGTAAAAGATAGCAATCGATCGCAAATGCTTTATATCCCTTAATTTATGTGAAACGAACAAGTACATGAGTTTATTTTGAGACCAAGGTTAACTTCTGGTAAACATCTGTGAAACTCAGAGTTTTACATGCACTAATTGTCCAAAAATATTATTTTTTAGTACATGTTCATTAAAGTGAATTTCTGATTGTACAGTAAAGTTGTACAATTATCAGTTCATGTTACATTACTTAATGATGGGACAGGTATCTCAATTTGAACTAGCCAGTACTTCCAGGTTCAATACATTTACATTGAATATAGACACAGAAGTTGAATATAAACTAGAATTCAAACTGCTGTTTAGTTGGGTCAATTACACACCCTATGCATTTCATATAAATTGTGTATTTAATATCAGTAATTGCTGTGAAGATAATTTTCAGATTGAAAATTATTTGCTGATTCAATTAACTTGTTAGGTTAATAATAAAAGCACTTGGGGATATCTAAGTTTATTGCATGGTAATGGATTCTCAGAAGAGAAAGATGATATAACCTATTCATTATAAATTGTTTCTTTCAGTTGGACTTGGACTATAAAGGTACTAAAGGTTAAGAATATATTATGCTGATTTGCAGCTTGGTTTTGTTAATTTTCCCTAGTTTTGGAATCAATTATTTTGTAGTCATTTATAGAATACAAAATTGTCTATAAGGAGATGAATTGTTTTAAACCAATGAACTAACAGTTATCTTCTCATCACTCAGAAAATTTCCCTAAATGGCTGATCATAACCCTCTTCAGCTACTTTAATTTCTTTATTCAGTCATAAGACAAAGATAGCTGGTAATTTTTACATACAATTTTTTTAACTCAAGGAAAATGATACTAAATTCAGTCTATCAAGATGCTGAAATATGCTCCAAGTTACATTGTATGAAATATCATAGATGTCTGTGTGTTCTATTTAAATAATTTTTTTCAGATTCTACCTAATTAAAGTAAAATCAAATTGCTTTTAAAAGCTAACCTGTCCAAAACATGCACAATAAATTCTTATGTGAGCTATTCATTATTTTAATATGTAATCACTTATACAATACTGTTGAATAGATGTAGATACTATATAACATCAAGAGATCTATTTAATTCTCTCTCTTTATAAAGATGAATAAAGAAATGAGCAGAGAAAATGAAGAAAATAGGTCAGTTCTGTTCTATGGTGACAGAATCAATATATTTAAACCAGCACAACATAGTTCAGAGAACTCCCCTTAGAGCTCCAGTGTTTGAAAGCACTTATTTGAGCTTCTACTTCATGACTTGGATCACATCTGAAAAGTAAGGAAACTGGATTTAAATGCAGCATCTTTGGGTACCTGTTGACCCACAGACTGAATCATGCATCTGCAGCTTCTAAACCCTGAAGTAAATATGTTACATAATTAGGTGTAGCAAGATAATCTTATATTTCAAGAAATTCATTAGCCAAATAAAAGAATCCTTTAACTAAAACAGTTATAGCAATTCATTTTATTAAGATCAACATGGTACGTTATTTATTTATTTCAGAACTCTGCTAAGGCCTTTTTTAATATATGACAGTAGAATTTGTTTTCTGGTGTTCTGGCTTACATTAGATAACCATTTTTGGATTTTATGCAAGACATATGGAAAAACTCATCACTGATTTACTGCACATTTCCACACACAGTCAAACTAATATCTGATCACTATTGAAGAAGCAAAACCCTGCTTGGCAGTGAATACATAAGCAAATTTCCAAACACATGGATGTGTGCAGCCTTGTGCAAGAAAGCCTCTGATAGTCAAAATACAAGCCAATACACTGCAGCATTTACTGGGAAAAGATAATGGAAAATTTAAATAGGGATTTATTTTCACTTCAGAAACTACTGCAACTGAAACAATTGCAATAAAGTCACATAAAAATATTGCAATATCAATCTCCAATACTTTGTATGATAAGTTTTGTGTTTTACAATTTATCTATATGAAACACGTTGGGAACTTATTTTTAATAACTCTGGAAGATTACAGTTTTGAATGTTAGTCATGAAGATGAATCTTTGGTTATCAGTTAAATGTTTTTAATTCCCTTCATTCTTTTGGGTGACAATTTGCATTTACCCATGCTGCTGCTTCCAAGAATAAAAGGTGAATACTCTACCTCAGTATTGTTTTCAACTTTCTGTCCTAAACTACTTTTTTTGCGAATTTCAGTTAGGCCAACAAGGCTAGTTTTAGTATTGCCACAGCAGGTGGAATGATCTTTACCCCATTCCTGTTGTACAATGTGTTTTGTGAGACTCTTGTCAAGTTATTTCAGAGCCTATTAGGAACAATATACTGCAGAAGTTAGTGTCTTCCAAAAGTAAGATTTAATTATTTTCACATTTTACTACAGACAAAGCTAATAATTAGAAGGCGTCATTTCAGTTAATCAGAAATCCATCCTCTGATTAAGGACTCATACATTTCTTTCCTCGGGGAAAAAACCCCAACAAAACAAAACAGTGACCACTAATCCTGATTTGGGAAGTATTTAACTGCAGGGCATGGTTCACAGATGTTTTTGCATCCTCAATATCTTTATGGGCGAGACAGTTAACTTTGATGATATGAAAATGTCAAGAAGAATTATCAGGGAGAAAAAACTCAAAATGTTTTCTGAGGTTAAATGGCAATAAGGAGCCATCTTTCTTCAAGAAGTAGAAGCAAGTATAACCCATTTTTGATGAGCAGATGGTCCCCTTGAACAAAAGGAGAAGGAGTCCACTGAAAAAGAGTATTTGAAAAGCAAAATCATGCCTCTTGCTAGATATTTTCTGTCATGTGTACATAGTAGTTAATCCGTTTTTTAGCAAGATTAGCTGTCAGATTAACACATTCTCCATGGGAGTCACAGTTAGTCTAAACCAAGGATGTGCCTGAAGAATGATGTGCACCCACATGAAGGAAGGTCTACAGAGGCTGACTTACAACATCACTGTGGAATGCAAATCCTGCTTTTTTTTTTTTTTTTTTTTTTTTGCTAATGCTGGCCAGAGTTCTACAAACAGCCATTCTCAATTGCTCTATCATGCTGAGTTGATACAAGCCTTGATGTGGATTTGAACATCCATATGCAGGCCTTGCATCTGCCACACACATCCATGTATTAACTCCAGGGCATATATGCCTCTATTGTTCTGGACAGTATATATAAAGATATTAAAAAATTTACTTACTCAAAACGCTCTTTGAATACAGTGGTTTTATCCATTCAAGAGCATTTGACTTCTTCTGGAAAGACAAGTTTAAGTCAATTCAATTTCATAGTAGAACAAGAAGATACGATCTGTGAACAGCATATTTTCTTATCAACCAAGGGACCACAGATGGAAGTTTTCACAAGCAGCTGACAGGTGTCAATATCCTGTTTAAAAAACACACCCTGAGTATATGTACCTATTGTTATATCTATCAGAGACCACGTAAAGAAATATCATAAAAGTAATTTCATCTCACTTCAACAATGGTCCATTTGGAATAACTTGCTTCTGGAGACATCATCTTACAAAAGATTGCACTATAACATGTGACTGCAGCTCAGAGTTAAAGACCTTGCATTTCACTTCACAGCATTATTATGCTCTCCACTCTTACTCAATCTGTGGCTTTATTTCTCACCCTTCAGCAGGCCAACAAAGCCCCTTTTTTGCACAGCCTGTAGCTGTATCTTTTTATAATCTTCCAAAGTTAATAGCCAAGCTAAACGAAGGCAAAGCCTGCTCTGAAACAAGCTTTGTTCCAATACATGAAGATTTGGCAAGAAAAGGAAGCCTTCCTATGGAAGCTGGTTAGAAGACAAGTCACAGCCAAACATTCAAAGTGGTGGCTGAAGGATCTGAGGCTTTTGTGCATAGTCAATGTTTGCTATCTATAGAAGCAGCTAAAAGTAAAGAAATAAGCTTTTATTTTCTTGCCTTTGGCTCTCTGTATTTGGTCATGAACTATCTAAACAGTCCTGGCGTACCTTGCAGGCACATAGGCCAGCTGTTGTCTATGGGCAACCCCATATATGCAACAGAGCACAGATCAGAATATGAACATTATATGTTTATAATCTAAAGACACTCAACTGCCATTTGAGTATAATTCACAGTTACTTGTAATTAGAAAATCTGTAGAAGTCAGCTAACTCTAAAAAACAACAACAAGAAAAAAAAAAACCCACCCAAAACTTTTATGTGCAACTCTATTAAGGAATTTAATTCACTCAGAAATGAGCAAGCATCAGAGTTTAGACCAAAGACATTAGATACAGAACAGATGATTCCATGCAGTCTTTTGTATCAAAACAAGCTTGTTTAATACATTTTACCAGTCCAGGTCAGAAAAGATTCTAAAATCAGATATTAAAAAATTTGAGGCAAAGAGCATCTTAAATAGCAATTTGGAGAAGACAAAAGTATTTTTAAGTGGCTCACCTAGTCTTGCTTTTAAAACCAAGTACGCAACACGCTATATGCTTCCTCAAAGCAATGCAATTTCTGATTGCATGAGAGTTAGCTTCAAGTCCTAAGTCTCTTCAATTGCATTAAAAAACATTATAGAAAGAAGCAAGGGCAATTCCAATCAAGTATTATTCCAATCATCCACATCCAGTGCACTGTAATAAGGAAACAGTGAGGTAACTGACAGAGGCTGAGTGAGTACTGCCAGTCTTACTAGTAATGGGTCATTCAACATAGTCAGCTAATTAATACAGATGTCCCACCTATTTCACATTCTCTCCAACTCTAAGTAATAACATCCCAGGGTCAGTAAATTCAAAAGTAATTAATAGAAGAAGCAAACATGGACACAACTTATGTTTGAAGATTTCCTGAATTCACCAGGAAACAGGAATCCATGTTAAGATCAAGCTGAGATGCAGTATTGCCCTGTAACCTAAGACGCTCAACTGACTAGTAGCTCCTGTATCAAGCATTTACCTCCACAGAGAGAAACAATAACTACTAATTCGTTTCATTCTTTGTTCTAAAAATGAATTATTGACATAAATACTATCCCAGTACAAATGCTGATGTTATTTCATGTTGATAAATGAAGGTAGTTCCTGCCCCTTTATTTTATATCCAAAGCACCAGTGTAGAGGTGGGGAATCACCTGATTTAATGCAGATGATAATGAAATAGTAGAAAAACAGATGACTAATGAAAACTGACAGGTTTTGTATGTATTTGAGCTAAGGGATTTTTTTTTTTTTTGTCCAGTAGAAATGTTGTTTGAATTGTTCCCCTTATTTCATTTTACATTTCAAAACAACATTCTTTTCTAAGTAGACAATAGGAACCAAGGCAAGAAACTGCATTAAATAAATCTCTAAAAATCTTTCTAACAGGCTTCAGGCTATGCTGTACTTATTCTTTCAAACATTTCCATGTAAAATCAGATGTTAACTCTCTGAGTGAACCCATGTGCAAACTCTTTATTCATCAGATTAATGGCTGTGAAGCAACAGGCAACTGAACACATTTTCACTCACATAAGGTATTCATGACTTTCCAGAAAACTTCACATTATTGCAACTACTTTTCAGTCAAATATGTTGCATCTAGTGAAGAAGGGAATAAATTGCAACAAGGTTTAATGGGAAACTACAGTAAATGTATTGATACAGGTAGGTTGTTTTTTTAAACAGGACCTTGCTATTAATTTGACAGATGGATTTTTGCCTTGCTATACATTTGAAAACAAAACAAAAACCAGCCTTTGCCCTGGGATACTTCAGTGCAATATCTTTCTTTGTTGCTGCTTTTATGCTGATCCAAAGCACAATCAATAGAAGAATTTAGTCAGCTTCTGTGCTATACCAGCTAAGCAATATGTTAAGATTGGACTTGGTTGGACTTGATGATCTTACAGGTCTTTTCCAACCTTAGTGATTCTGTGATTGATAATCTATAGGGTGTAAATATAGAGGAAAATACAAAAAGTCAATATTCTATATTACATTTGCATTTATACTGCAGATTAGTACACACATTTAAATTTATACAACATACCATCTCAAATATACACAGCTATATACACAACTAATGGTAGGGCTTCAATTCTGGTCACTTTGATCAGCAGGAACAGGGTAGATACAGACAAGTCAAGCTACAAGAAGAGCAATGAACTCAATAACATTTGATGTAAAGGTGATAATATAGAAGTGAAATTAAGGAGTGACTCAACATTCATACATATGATAAAATCTGAACTACAGTAGTAATGTCAAAATGCAAAACCCTGAAACTTCAGTAAAATCTCTTCAAATATCTGGTCAACCTTTAAGTTTCTAGGATTAAAGTACTTTTTTTTTTTTTTTTCTTTTTCTGAACATCTGCAATATTGCCAGATCCCTGCTTTTTAGGTTGATCATTCTACATCCTTTCAGAAATACTGCATCAGATCTGTTACTTGGTCTGACCCTGTTTGTGAATGCTTACAAATATGATTGTTATGTTCTTTTTGTTTTTAATTTAATGCAGATAAATTTACACTGTTTGTTTGGGTTACAGTGAAACCTTGTTAAACTGAACATTTTAGGGCCACATCACAGTTCAAATGAGAGGAAGTTCAAACTTGTGCAACACAGTGGTTGCTCGTTCAAGTATGTATTTTCACATACACTAATGACTTCAAAGCATATGTACTAAACCCTAAATTCTTGAAATTATGATAGTGGCTGGAAGAACAGAAATAGTGGCAAGTCAGCAAACCACAGAGTGATAATTTGATTACTGGGTTACAGAATAGTTAAGTTCCACTGTGACCCCAAACTTAAAACTGTGTACAGTTCATGACCTCTGGCATGCAAGGAATTCAAGAAAAAAGAACCTGAACAATTAGAATACATGACCTGTATTGTGCTTCAGCTCTCATAATGTCAGTTCCTGATTGCTTTTTGTTCTTTTTCCACTTTAAAAGCATCTGCTATAGTGTTTTCCCAAGCAGGACTATGCTGTATGCAGTATACTGTTGAAGAACTCTTTTGAGCAGCGAAGTATAAAGCCTAACAACCAAGAGGCTAATATATAAGGTTTAATTTCATGTTCCAATATAAATGACTTAAAATTTATATTGTGGAGTCAGATCAAAGGTCCATCTAGCTGATTATCCTGATTGCTGCAATGTCTAAGAGTGCCTATTTAGGCAACAGGGAAAGACTATATAACACATGCTCCTAACATTCTCTCACCCTCCATCTATTTTCAGCTCAGGTCATTTCTGAGCCACGAGAGGGTTCTAAGTATTCGGTAAGCCTCCATGGATATCTGTTAGTTAAGCTTGTTCTGTTGTCCCCTGTAGGCATGCAAAGCTTAACATTTAGAGCAACATCCAAGGAGAAGCTGCCACTGCGGGCTGTTATCTCCCCAACAGTGCCAGTGAATCCTCAAAAGAGAAACAGATCTTCTACACAAATTAAGTAGTACAGACAGGAGGAACAGGTACTAGGACTGAGAGGAAAAGAATGTGTGTTGCTCAAAAATACACCATTATCCCTGCAATCTCAGTCCTTGTACAGTTAGTTGTGTTGCCAGTTTGCCATTGACATATCCTCAATTCCCGCCAACTGCCTCTAGGCACTTTTTTTTCCTACTTTTTCTCTTTCCAAAATAATTTCTGTGTGCTACACGATTTGTAAAATGCTTTAAGAATTCCTTGTTGGAAACTGCAAACCAAAGATTGGATTTGAAAATACTGTTATTTCATAAAAATATCCAACAAAAATGGTATCTAAATCTTAATAATAACAATGTAATAAATCTTAATAATATCAATGTGATATCAGTTGTCATCTGCTACAATGTTGTTTGGCATTTATTACTGAATCATTTAAGATCCTTATATGCAAATTGTTCTGACAGACATAATTCGAAAGCATAAACATTGGCAATTGTTTTGTTAGCACTGTAGCTGTTTTCAAGTACCATTTGTGCAGTATAAATAAGAACACATACTCACATTGTGACTAGGACAATGCTTTACAAGCTTCCCAAAGGTTTGGCATTTGTGATTAATTTCTTCTCAGTCTTTAAATTATTTATGCGTGTAATGATTTTGAACTGCTAACTCACATTGCTGACAAATTCTCAGTAAGCATCCATAGGTAGTTAAGCTGAACTAACTACTACTATTTAGGGAATAAACAAAAAGTTAATTTACAGTATTCTGAAGAGGAGCATTTCAAAAACTTAAAAGTTTGTCTCTTTCTTTCTTTCGTAATGGCCACAACAATTTGAACAAACAAAAAATTACTCAAATTAACCATGTGTGGTTGGTATATCATAGAAGGATACTCTATGATTATTGTATAATTGAAATAAAAGGTCAGAAGGGGGTAATCTGCAGCAACTAACTAGACACTGGAAATTAGTATTTTAAACCAAATCCCTTTATAGGTTCATAACACCCAGCATGGATACAGATTCCCTCAAAATTACATTTTTTTAAACTCCAAGTCTCTCTATATATGGAATGAAACACCAATCAGTATCTCAATAACATTTTTCTTAGTCACACATTTATTCCCTTGTGTCTGTAATCTCTCTTTTCCCCTCCTAAACTGGCTTTTCACCATTTATCTAACATTGTATGCATTGAATGGTAGAGTTACACTGTGTAGAAACCCAAGAAATTTCCATTGGAATAAACAAGTAGGAAAACCGATAAGGTTACTTCAATTTAATTCCTCCAATTTTATATATATATATTAAATGCCAAATCTGCTTCACACTCATGTACAGGCCTGAATAAAACTAAACAGATCACTTAATTTTCGTATTTAATTTGTTCAGTGCTACCTGTTGGCTTTCACTGGTGCGCTCTTATGACTGGTGCTCATTTTCTTCCTGTAACATCTGATCTTCTATGTACCATATGTCCCTATGAAATTCTAAAATTTAGAATTAAAATACGCTCTTTAAAGGAACAGTAGACAAATTAATCTCAAATTTTGTGAATTACTATTCTGTATGCAAATGTCACGTAAGGCAGTAGGGGGCACCTTTCACCCAGAAGTCGTACTTTATGCATTCTGATATATAATACAATGACGTGAAGTGGGTACTTTCAGTACTTACCTAAGTTTATTGTGTGGTCTATATCAATTTTGTAAAATGGAAGGTTTCATTTTTAAACTCCCATTTTGTTCTCCAGGCAGTGTGCTGAGGAAATATCTGGTTTTATACTAGAAAAATGCTGCAAGATAAAATAACAAACTACAGTCTCAAAGCTGTTGAGAAATGAAGGAGAAGGACAATTATATTCCTCTAGTTTGCTGTCACGGGATTGGTGAGAAACCAATCTCAAAAAGATTATTTTTCCACACTTAAATTTTGATAAATAATTCTTCCTTGAATAAGCAATTTATAAAAGCAATAATTTAACACCCTAAAAACCAGAGCAGGGACTAATATAAAAGTTGATATAAATAGCAAAATATTAATGGTATTAACATGCATAACTAGATTATGTTTAACAATAAATCCATATTTAAGAATAAATTGATGTTCTACACTGTGTGTCAAATTTTCTATCACTTGAAAAAATGAAAGTTTTGCCATGAATTTCCCCTGACACCGAATGCTAAAAACAGGCATGGCATCAAAGGATAAAACCAGTCAAACAAAGTAGTATTTTTTCCAAGTGTACTTAACTATATTATACAACTATGATACGTGGATTAAAAATCATATAATTTATGGAATTTAATATGCAACTGATTTCCCTTTAAAATTTATATTTCATTTTTTAAATTATCAGATTGGTGAAAGTAAAGAAGTAGAGTAGCACTGAAAGTATTTTCACACCAAACCTAGTCAAGTAGAACAATAACACTCGTAATAAACCCACAAAACTAGGGCTAGTCTTGCTATAGCGTTCACAAAATAAAGCGGTTAGGCCTAGCATGTGATTTTAGCAAATTTGGGCAGAACCATGATTTCAAGTGAAGGATGTAAAATGCTGGGAACCAAATCATATAGAACTTCATGCTCCATTTACACTTCAAACTTCAGAGTAAAATACACTGGATGTCAAACTGCAGTAACAAAGTGAGAAACTCACTGCAGACCTTTCTTCTAAAGTGTCCTGAGATCCTTCCATAATTCAGGTGGGTAACTAAATGCAACAGCCTTTGTTAGTGGGTCAGAATAAATTGTTATGACTGTCTCGTCTGGCTATAAACCCAAAGCAAATGCACTATGTTTTTATTTTTCTCAGTGATGTAGCTAACAATTATTTCTCTAAACATAACCCCACCTTAAAATATGAATCTCCCATTTTCAGTTAGTGCACTTAAACTGCATTTTATTTAATAGCCAGAGCATAACATAAACAAGGATTACAAGATGTGAAAAACATCCACCTTCCAGCAGTTCCTGAAATGAACTTACATTTTCATGTTAAAGAGCACGTGTGTAACTGGTACCAACAGTACTACTTTACAAACAAAACCAATCATAAAAAGAATAGTTAAAAAAAAAAGCAGAGCAGACATTTTACCCCAAGAGATTACTTGAGATTACCTCATGATCCCACAGTTTGTGCTGTTTTACAAATTACGGGGTGGGCGTTTTTTGTTGTTTGGTTGCTTTTTTGGTCTTTTAACCTACAGCTGAGAAGCATCATGCTCTTTTATTACTGTGTTTTGAGAGGACTGAACTCCAGGTGAAACCTAACAGTTGATTTCCAGTCCCTTTTTCTCCCCCTGATGATTTTCTCTCTGAGTGCCCTTTCATGAGTTGGCATGCCAGGACTCAACTTCCAGTTCATTTGCCTCCTCACTTGTATCCAGAGCTTGATTTCAAATGGACAGTAGGAGATGTGGTTCCTCAGGCTGAGGAGGGTCATCCTGGAGGGACAGCCAAACTAACTAACTGTGAAGTTCAGTTCCGTCCTTTCTCTTCCCTTGGTACGAAATAATCTATATGTGGCAGACTTGCTTCCATTAAAACCCTGGTAAGTGTGCCCCAAAGGCAAAACAGCTGCAAAGGTTTATGGAAACCTCCTTTCTCCTAAGGTAAAAGCTTCAAGAAAACAGGCTTAATACTAAAACAGGCAAATGAACAAAGACAAAACCAGACTCACGCCATCCCCTGCCTGCTGTCCCTCCAGGACCCCCTCCAGTGCAAACACCTGCGGCCCACCCTCTCCCTTGCATCCGAAACCAGCCCTGGTTACATGTGCTGCGGAGACGTTCAGTATGAAAGGTCACTTTGTACAGGACACTGACTTCTTTACAGTGTTTACTTCTCTCTCCATTTCCTCATCCTATTTTTTCTCCTTCCTTGTCTCCCAGGATATCTCCTGTGTGACTTCCCCAACCTCAGACCCACCTTTTCCCTCCATTTCCTCACTGACGTACAGCAATCCCAAGAAGGAGCCCATATTCCTCAGGCATTCAAAAATTATGACCCCCTTTGCAGCCACTTAACTTACTCTAGGTAGAGGTAACTCTTAGATCTCACAGGTCCTACCTTGACTTTCTTCTTCACCATCTGCTACCGCAGCAGCCGGGCTGCTGCCCGCTGTCTCCTGACCCGGGCGGGTGAGAGCAGGGCAGCGGGCAGCAGTGGGGGAGCACAGCGGCTGCGCTCAGAGCGCCCAGCGTGCCTCTGCTCCAGCTGCAGTCATACAGCTTTTCCTCAAGCAGCCTGAGCAGAAGCTGGAAGGGTTATGAAAGATGGCTACTCCTTTCTGCTTTCTCCCAGATGACGGGCACTGATGTGTAGAACTAGCTTAAATACAACAGAACAGTCACAAGTAGTTATGTTTCTTCTCTCATTAATTGTAAAGCCTCATTTCCTCACACGGTAGGCATAAAGCTAGAAGGGAAGCTTCCAGAAAATGGCTAATTAATTTCATCTTTCATTAGAAGGGAAGCTTCCAGAAAATGGCTAATTAATTTCATCTTTCATTTGAATAAAAGCCTCTATTTCACCAGTATCCCAAATGCTTTTATTTGGCACCTTTTCAAGAATTCTTTCTGTTGGGAGGAAAGGAAACTTTTGGGGAAATGGTGGGGTTGGACAAGGTAACCTCCAGAGGTCCTCTCCAGCCTCAACCTTTCTGTAACCCTGTGATTTTTTGAGGCAGTGCTCTCTGGTTACAAAGAAGTCCTGAAGTCCATTGAGAGTGCAACAGGAAAGAAATTCTAACAAACAATATCCACAGTTACAATATGGAAATATCCCAATCTGTTGTCCTCTTAACTAGAAACTAATTCTATACCCCAAGAGCTTAATCTCTTTGCTCTACATCTTTCTGCACTCTACTTGTTTTCTGTCGCCATTGCAACTTGCTGAAAGTGCATCAAAATTTAGAATCAACTAAGTGCAAGGAGTAAGGTTATGGGCCTGATAGGATGTGGTCTTCCTGCTTACTGGAGTGCAAGTCAAACAAAAAGTATTTTGATTTATAGCATCTAAGAAGTTCTTGTCAATTTTTCTCAAAGCCTTTCTATACATTGATTTTAAAAACAAAACTCACCTTTAGTAGAAAAGTCTTCCTTCCACTTACCTGCTGTAGGGAGACTGTCCCCCAGAGAATGATGAAAATGGAGAAACATCATGTCTCACACCCTACAGACTTCGTAACACTCAACTTCTGTGCTCTCCCCTAAATAGGCCAATTCAGAAAGAGAAGACACTGAAGAGATTTAACAAAGCTACGGTAATCAGTGCTTTCCACAACACGTATGCTGTTGTAGGATCCGTTTATAGCTGTACAGGAGCCATGTTACAGGCCCCTATCCTATTGTCTGATGATGTGGGTGGAAATGTAATCCCTCGTTACTCTCACAAACTTCTGTGAAAAGCTCTGTTACTAAAGACTTGCTCAGATTATATTTATTGTATGCTGCTACACAATTGATACTGCTTTATAAATAGTTCCATTTTTGTGTATTTCATCTAAGATGTAAATTATACCATTGACATTACCAACCTATTGGAAAGTTTCCAAATGGGTCTGGTTTTGGTATACTACAATAACTGCTTATTACAGAGGAAAGAAGGTTAAAGAACATTTTCAAAATGTAGAGAGATTTTCCGTATGTTCTCTTCTTAAGTTTGCTGTGTTTTATTTCCTATTCATGTACTGTGTTTGGATTCAAATGCTGATTGATGTTTCCACCTTCCATTTCTCTGGGGAAATTGCCTTGTATATGGTAAAACATTTTTGGTTTTTTATTATCATTGAAGTCAAAGGCTATCAGCTATTGTAGCTATTTATCCTGATGAGTAGGTAATCAGAATAATCACTGCTTGCATGATAGTTCCTCAAGCAAAAGAAACGTCACTTTACTGATTTTTTTTTTTTTGTAGTAGTAGTAGAAGGACCACATTTTTCCAATGGGTTTTCAAGGAAAGTTCAGTTCTTGCAGCTTCAATGCATAAGGAAATACTTTTGCATTCAACAAGAATGACAGTTTGTCTAAATGGAAAAGATATTATTTTCCAAATCCACAAAAATGTTAAACAAATCATTGCTAGATCATGTGGAAGACCTGTCTTGCACTGTTGCAGCTATTGATGTTGGACTACTTAAGTAAGATATATTTTGATACAGAGAATGGGTGTGGAAAGAGGTTCCAGGTTTATATCCCCGTTTCTCACAGCTCAGGGAACACAGTTTCTTTGTAAATCCAAAATGTGTTAAGAATTCATGAATGAAGTATAATTTCAATGTGAATCTGGTCTTGTTTGATTTATCTGTTTGTTTTCTTACTCTTAAAATAATCTAAGCCTAATATAACAAAACCAGGAATAAACCACAGTAAATTGGAAAACATGCTACTACATGAAATCTACATAAAAATTATCTGAGCAAACTACATTGTTAACAATAACATAGCAATTTTTTGTCAATTACTTCAGAAAACTGGATGGAAATTTGATGGCATACTGCAAGGAAGTAGGCATGAAAGTCAACACTAAAATGCCTCGTTATTTGCATTTCTGTGTAAGATGTTAAATGGCTGAAACACATGACAAACAAGGCCATCCATAGAATTAAAAATTAAAAAAAAATAAAAATTAGGTGATTAGATGCTCTATTAAGTGCAAAAGCTGCTTTCACATGCTTAGTTCTTGATTTGGCTTCAATTTGGATTGAAGTCATGTTCAGAAATGTATCTCCTTTTTTCACCATGAGGACAGTCAGGCATTGGAACAGGTTGCTCAGAGAAGTTATGCGGTCTCCATCCTTGGAGGTCTTCAAGGCCAGATAGGACAAAGCCTTGAGCAACGTGGTCTAACATTATAGCTAATCCTGTAGCAGGTTGGACTAGAGATCACCCAATGTCCCTTCTAACCTGAATGATCCTGTCCTGATGTAGTATTGTGGTAGAACTACTAGTATTAAGAACCTATAAGCATTTCTGTTTGAAGGTTTGTAATCGCTTATTTTCTTAGACAAAATATCCTCAACTGGTATCTGATAATTTACAATTTGTTTGAAATGAAACTTTGCTAGGACTGAGTTAGACCTCGATCCCATGAAGTGTTGAGAGCTTGAAGTATGATTCAGCAAGGACCTTAGAAGTAAGAAAAGCTTTTAAATACCTCTAAAGCTCACAGATGCACGATTTAGGAGGAGTTTGGTGCTTATGAATTAAGACCAAAGACTCTATGTTATATGTGACTTTCAAGGTTTCATGTCCTGTGAGTGCTAAGATTATACTACAAGAAACAAAATATAGGTCAAATTCTTCCCTTGAGAAATTATTCTGATGAAATCAAGTTCTTGAAAAGTTACCTCATCCCATTTTAAACGATGTAAACAGAATTAAAATTTGTCAGCAATACCAAAGGAACTAACAAAAAGCACAGATCAATACGCCTGTAGCATACTGTGCCACAAGCAAATATTTATCACATGCATACAAAGGTATCAAACTGAACTTATATTCTGCAATCAATTTCATACAGGCAACGTAATGCATTCAATTCAGTATTTGTTGCAAGATTGGGATCTAGTCCAATTACTAAGGCCTGTATCATAAACAGTAACATTAAGGAAGTCTTATAAGAATATTTATAGTCTTGGGGAATATCCCAAAAAACTGATGGTGAAATCATTATCATCACCTGCAAAAAGGCCTGTCTATCCAACTGCAACATAAAATACTTCTCTGGCTTTGAAACGTGCAATTAAGTTTGTTGCACAATTTTAAGTCAGTATTTGAATTTACTTCTCAGTTCTAATACAAAACAAGAAAATTAAATTTAACAGCTAATATTTAGTCTTGATATCTTTGGTGACTTCTTGAGTTATGATAATGTCTTACTATGCCTTGAAATAATAAAAAGCATTTTAAAAGAATATTACTATTAACTTAAATACTGATCTTCGGTTGTAGAAGTTCTGTAAGGCAAGTTATTATAATTTTTTGTCATGTGATATCTACTCTTTTAAGCATATAATGAGATAAGCTGCAACTTACTGTACAGCAAAATTGATCGAGTTCATACAGATGTTACCTTGGTTCATGATGTATTTGCTCTTCTAGCTTCCATCCCTAGGTTAAGGTTGTAACAGGTTAAAGCCAACATTATTAAAATTAAAAAAAAGGCTTTTTGAGCTAAACTTAAGTTTCCATCTTGATAAACACACCTGGGACACCTGGAGAATAGCAGCTATTATATCACAGGAGAAGATTTCACAGCAAAGCTATAAGCTGTAGCAATTAATGGGAAAACATATAAAATAACAAAACGGATCATGTGACCATGACCAATTCATCTTATGCAGGACCACTGCTGCATCCAAGTTACACCATAGAAAAAATTTATCTATTCCACAAAAATTAATTTTAATTAAGCAACATTTTGAAGTATGGTAGTACCCAGCATTAATAAGGGTCCTTCTTTAAAATGCAAAAAGGGTTGTGCTTACTAACATACTGCACACAAAAAAGGATACTTTTTGCCTTAGTCTAGAGAGTACATAGATACAAGTTTTCTTTAAGATATTCATAGCTAATATCTGGACAAAATAGTACTAGATTACATTTTTCACTTTCCCTGAACAGTGCAGCATTTAGATTTAGGATTTAAGAGCATGTTGGAAATACAGACTACTTAATGCAAGAACAAAACTTTCTAGTGTATTCATATGTTTAGGTTGCATAAGATAACACAATCCATCTGTTGGAAAAATCCTCACTGAATATTATATCTGTCTTAGTAACAAACATGAACAGAAATCAAGATTATTTTTTTTAAATGCAAAACTGAGCAACACTGAGCCTTACAAAGAAATATGTTTAGGAACCTGAGGCAAATTATACATGTTAATGTTGGAGTCACTGAGAACAGTTAACACAATGTAACCAAATGTCAACTGGAATATTTTGCAGTAACTTACCGAAGAGGTCTGTGTTTAATGAATATATGAACGCTTGGTTTCTAAGTTTCCAACTTCAGATGGCGAAGATTAAGTGCTAAGGGTGTTACTGTAAATGTTTAAGTGCGATGAACATCACTGATTTTCCAATTTTACCACGTGGTTTATTTCAGAAGAAAACAAGCACCAGTTACATAGTTCTCCTGCAAGTCAGTAAACAGTCACACACGAAAACTCAATACAATTTGCTTCTTTGTTTATGTGCAGGATATTTAGTTTGGTTTGCAAAGTATTAGAAGAATAATAAGAACCTTCTGACAGAATACCGCAACTAAATTTCTAAAAAGCCACTCAGTTAATCTCAGTGTTGAATCTAGCTGTTTCAAATTATTGTAACGTATAGTAACAGTCTTATTGACAATATAGATGCACAGAGCCAAAAAAAGCTAGAAATAGTGGCCAAAATGATGAACTAAGCGCCAGCCCAAATGACAACAAACATATGGCCATTAACTGAAGAAAGGAGGGGTTTAGAAATGCAGCTGTCTGTGGTCTCCTAAAAGTTCCAGAGGAATGAAATGCCGTAAGGATTGGCAAAGTCTGGATGAGAAGTACTACTGAAGATGGTAGGTTCTAAAATGGAGTCAACCATCGGTTCATGTTGGAATTCAGAGATTTCTGTGGTCAGAATATATTCATTCCATTGGCCTCATAATGTACATCAACAAATTAATATTGTATGGATGTCATTTCAAAGCCTACTGAAGACGAAGAGCCATTATTGAAGCCATTAGAGCACAGATGGTTCAAACTATATGCAGATATTCAAACTTGCATTTCTGCATTATAGCTGGTTTTTTTTTCTGTTGAACTGTAATGAATTGTCTCATAATCTATTCCATCTTCTTGCCATTAGCAGGCTTTGAATGTTCACAAATAGGAGCAAAGAACTCATTTTCCAGAGCTTTAATCACACAAAGAGGGAATGCCTAATTCTCTAAATGAAATGGTCTGTGATCACTGAAGCAGAGATTTAATATATCACGGCAAATTAGGTAGATTTTAATAAATTACTTATCTCTCTGAATACTTTACATATGCTTATGAAGAAACATAGCCTGTTTGCAAACAGTGGAAATCCACAGCCTATAAAATCCTTTGAAGAAAATGACAAATAAAAAAGTAAATTAAAAAATGTATTATAACCTAGTTCTCAAGAGACAATCCTTTTGCAGCATTGATTCACAGCTCCATTAAAAATATCAATTAAATCCTTCACTGAGATTGGTTAAAAGCTGGAAAATTAACTTTCCAAGCTAGACACTGGTTATTCAGATACAACAATTCATTGTGTATGTTTGATGTAAGTTCTGAAAGTGACAAAAAACAAATGAAAACACAGTTGCCTGTCCCTACAGCTCAAACTAGGTGAAGCAAAAGCTGATACTATATGGCTTCTTTTTGTGCTTTGACAGATGTTGGCTGAAAGTAAATCTTTTACTGTACAGACAAATGATTGTGCCTGCCCTCCCCCTACTTCAAATCATGATAATCATAAACAGCTGATTATAATGTTAGTAGAGGGGTAAAAGTTATTTAAAAAAAGGTTGCAGTAATTTAATAAGTCCTGCAACTAGCCTCATTTTTTATATTTAATTGATAGGAACTGCATGCATCAAAGAAAACACATACTGAGATTTAATGTGCATAAAATGGATATTAGCATTTTAAAGAGGCAGATTAACACATTAATCCAAGTAATTTTCATATATTGCTTTTAATAAAATCTTCACAGTATAAAATTCTTAATGAGGCTAATCACAGGCATTTCATTTAGTGGGGTGATTAGGGATAACATAAAAGTATTTTTAATCAGTTTTCTAAGGCTTATGGTTTTTTTATTAAAAATTAAAAATTTTACTTGCATTTTTATTACTGTTTTATGTATGAAAAAAATCTTGAAAATGCAAATAAAGCACATCATTCAATCATGTAGGTATTAATTATTTACAAGACGTTGTCCATTGTGGAGAGATTCTTAGCCTTAGGGGGGAAATATAAAAACAAACAGACTGAAAAGTATACAAAACTTTACAACTACAAATCAAGCGTCCTTTTCATATAAATTATACATTAAATATACTGTAAGAATTACAAAGATCTCATCTTTGAAGCACTATCAAGCATGTATTTACACTGGGAGAAGGAACTTCTGTAGGCAAACTTCCCTTTCATGCCTCCTAGTCATCTTCACATTCCTCATAGACAGAGTGCAGCACACGGAGGGCTTCCACTGTTACTTTGAGCTTTCCAATTACCACACTATCATCTTGTGAATCAAAAACTAGAAAGGAAACATCAGAAAACAGCATTAGCAATTTCATTTAAGGTTTTGCTTTTGTTCTGATAATTTTCCTTAGCATTTGGACAGATTAAAAGGCACCTAGCATGTGCTTTAAAAAGAGAAAAAAAAAAAAAAAAGAAATCTTCCAGTTCAGGCACACAGCCTACTGGAAACTGAGCACTATAAGAACTAGAATGTACATCAATAAAAGTATTAGTGTTGGAATTAGCTTTGAAATAAAGAAAACCATCTGTATGATAATTGCCTATATAAATTAATTATTTTTCACAATACATACATATAGATGTTTCAAACTTTATTAAAGACATATATGCATACTTATAAATAGTTTTAAGTAAAAAATATACCAGTTAATGCTTTTTCTACACTGTGAGTATGACCGGTCCAAATCAGCCTGGACAATTATTAGTATTTAAATAGTAAATTGTTTTTTCCAGTTGGTGCAATGCAAAATTATTTTAATTTCAGGCTTCTATGTGTTGTAAAATAGTGACGTGTAGACAAAGACAGCATTTCCCCTAGACTAAACTACTTAACTACCTTCATTTTTGTGTATGTGGGTTTTAAAGTAGTATTTAAAATTTCTGTTTTACAGAAATTAGCTAACATAATTTAAAATTGCACTCTTTTACAATATCTAAGTAAGCCCAAAGGGCCACAATCTCTGCTGCTGTGATTAAAAACATGCTGCTAACAGTCAAAGATGAGGCTCCTTCCCAGTCCTGCATAAAAAGCAATGAGGCTGCCTAACATGACTCTAGAAGGAATTAGAATAAAAACAAATACTCTTGACAGCATATCTTTTCAAAGCAAATTATACAGCAGACAAATGGTGAGGTTATGTATTTACTATATAAACTGGGATAAGTACTCTGGGACATGCAGTGATACTGCATGCTACAACTTCCAGGGTGCTGGGACAGCTCAGAAGAGGTTTGGAGAAGGAAAAACATGGCATAAACCTTCCATCATTTACTTTGTTGATAGAGCTATTACAGGACAGATTGGATGCTATTCTTAGAGATCCAACCCATTTTGTATATCCTTGGACAAATCACTCAGTGAACTGTCAACTGAAGAGCAGACTTCAGGGGACATTATTCTTTTTACTTATAAGAACAGTATGATAACTGTAATTAACGATATCAAGAAGATAACATTAATTCTATTTTCTCAGTTTTAATATTATCATATTATCTCTGAGACATATTGTTATATGTCTTGTCTATACTCTTTTTCAACCAGCCCCTTGCTTAGCCATCCACTTAATTGCTTCAAATTTCATGTAGGCCACTTTCACACAATCAGCAATGAAAGTAGCAAGATATGAAAAAGATACACGCCTGCAGTCCTCAAAAAGAATGAAGGACTGGAATCTAACTTAAGAATGATTAGATCTTCATGTAGTAGTGTCCTATGAATTTCCCTATGTCTAGGTTTATTCTTTTTCTCTCAAACCAATATCCACCTCAGAGAATGTGTGGAACATTATTTAGGAATTTTATTTATTATGCCATTACATTTAATTGAAGTCTGTGTCCAGATCTTAAGAACAGATCCTTTTACAATGACTGTGTCCAAGAAAATATACTGATATATTCTACTTTTGCCATGATCTGACATATATTAACATAAAATTCATTTCAATTCTCTGAAAGTTCTAAGTTTTCAGAAAATATGGTTATGGATGCAATAAAAAAAATCTAAACTGTACAGCATCTGCAGGGAAGGGGAGAAGTGTGGATAAGAATAAGAATAAAAGCATTTCTATCTATTATTATCACTTTCATAGATATAATGTTCAAAAAGTAAAAATTAGTTCAAATGTCTTATAATTAGGGGAAGAAATGCTCCTCACAATATTGAAGTAGTTGTCATTACATAGTAATGATTACCTTTTGACAGAACAACAACTAGTAACAAAAAAGAGTCTTTCCTGTCATAATTATTATCGCAGATGATGATTAGGAGTTTTAAGAGTTTTGTGAAAGGTGACTTCCAAGGGTACAAAATTATATTTATATCACTAATCAGTCTTATCAAATGGGAATTATGACAATGGGAATTATGGTCATAAAATCCAGAACAAAAACAATTTTCCAGTGAGAGACTATAAAACACCTTTTTGGAGGAGATGTGCTACTTGGAGAAAAATTATTGGTGGAGAAAAGATTAAGTGGTTCAGCCACAGTTAGAAGTGCATCAAATCTGTATATTATTTTTCCAGGGTATGGAAATTTGATTCTTCTTAGAATTTTCCTTATCGTGTTCCTGGAACTTTGATGCATACTTTGAGTATTTTAGCTACAGCATGGATGCAAATCATGCATGATAACAGAAATGGATAAGAAAGCTTATTTCTTTCCCTCACTACTCAGCTCCCCATCACTCAAGGTATGGTAATTAGACGCCGCAGTAGAACTGGTGAAGTCACATTAGCTCGGCATTCTACTTGGGCTAACTAGAATTCTTGCTATTGCAAAGGATACCTTATGAACATGGGTGTACTGCATCTAGTAATCAAGCTGGTTCACTTACTGTTATAGGAGAGTAACCGTTTTATAACAGATACACTGTCAGCTTCTTCACTGAGCTTTACCACAATGGGGAAAGAGGATGGAGAGGAACAGGTTAAGGAGGAAAATGCACCATTGATAACCATGTCTCTGCTACCTTGGGGAACAGGAAAGTCTAAGCAAGGAGAATCTTTTCCTTCACTGTCTATGAAAGGACCTAGTAGCCTTCTCTAGTTTTCTTATCAGCATTACAAAAATGCTGTCTTATGCTCCAGGAAATGGAAGATTCCACACCTCCTACTCACTTCACCTTGCTTTAATGAGTCACAGTGGAAGTTCAGTCACAGGCTGTTACAGAATGATGCTTACTCTAAACTGATACCTAACCAAAGCCACCAGTATTTCATATTGTCTCAGATACAGGTTTCATATGGAGGACACAAGCCTCAGGTGCTTTGGGGGTTTTAACATAACTTCAAATAAGATATACACATTAGCAATACAGAATTACTGACATAAATTTTAATAATGCAATATGTGTTTATAGTCCTACTAGCATGAAGTATGTTGTAGAAAATAGAGAATTATAGTAAGTGGACAAGTCCTGAAAGTTCTTAGGTTTTACAAACTAATTACTGTGAGCTGGGAATGCTCCTTGGTTTTGGGTTTTTTTAAACAGATTTTAAGGAATAACAACAGTATACAGTTTTTGCAGACTTTTGCAAACAAATGTGGAAGCCATTAGTTAATATTAAAGAGTTTCTTATTGAAACAATGTCAAGCAATTACTTGCACAGTAAAGCTTGCACAGAAAAGCAGAAATTCAACAAATAATTTTTAGGTTAGAAAAGGTTACAAGAAAGTAATCTCTAAAATTTACCATCAATATCTTGCTCAATGATATCTCTTTGCTTCTGGAATATCTCTCTCAAACTGACATGAGCAAAACCGATATCTTCGCATTCAAGATCCTGTTCATCTTCTGGGGGATCACTGACCACTGTAAATCGTAGGCTAAGCATTTAAAAAAAAAAAAAAAGATATTTTACCTTCAAAAAGAGTTAAAAATAACTCAGAAACCAGAGAAAAAGGCAAAAAAACCACACTCTATTTTACCAGTTAAGCATAAAACAGAACTCTTATCAATTACATTCACCATTTTCCAGGACAAAAATAGACTGAGACCCTTTCTTTTAAATCTTCCCTCCCTCTTTAGCATTATTTAGCAGTACTAGAAGGACAGAGAGGTTGTAACCACAGATCTGCAGGCTTATAGAATTGTTTCATTTTTCTCGCCCCCTCCCCACCCTCCTGTGGCACAATTCTTGTTCATATGGCAGTGACAGGCAGAATAGTCTAAGGATTAAAGACTTTTTCACATTTGAAACTTGTAAGTTTGTTTAGCTCAGCTGCTGAATCAACTGTTCAAGTTTTTTAATTCCTTTACATTTACCCCCCCATAGGTAAAAATCAAGATTGTATCTATGTACTTTGAGGCTTATATAGTAAAACTCATTTATATAAAATAACTAAAAAGATAGTTAGGGGGGTTTGTTGTTGTTTTGGGGTTTTAATTTTTACTGTGTTGACCATACCATGCAAGTTATTTGATGTGAAGAAATAAAAACTATTCATAAGCAATAATGGAAGGTTTAGATTAAATGCAATTATGTTTTGTTGGTTAAAACCTTTTAATACCATAAATTTGTTAAAAAAAGTTCAACTACTTTAATTCAGTCAGGCCACATAAGATGAACTCGTATGATTATTTCAGCTTTGATGTGGAGCATGCTTATGAAGTAAAACTTTTCAGTTGTCCCCAGTTATGGTGCTTTATTTGCATAGTAGTCTTGGAACATGTTAATTGGATTCCTGTTGCACTGGACTAAACTAAACTGAAGATATGCTCCAGGAGTACCTACCCCTAATGCACTCCACTGCAATAGACATTCAGCCAGTAGGATCAACTACTATTCTGAATTCTCAAAATCATCCTAAAAATCTATGTACTGTGAATATCAGACCATTAGCAACAACAGCTTTGTGCTGGAGATTCTCTGGTCTGCACCACTTGATAATTTAGATCTAGCCTTAGTAAACTTTAAGCCATGCATTTTCTTGGCTTTACATTGAATGGTGTGGGAGACATGAGATAAATAATTGAGAAAGACAAACCATATCAAATGTTTTCCTGATATCAGAAATACAAGCCATATTCAATGAAGCAAGTATTTCCAAACACCAAGTGCAAAATATTTAGCTGAAAGTTACTGAGAATTTTCACACCTCATTTAGATACTTGGAGAGTATATTCTAGCCACGAACACATTCCACAAAAAAAACCAGGAACCTAAAGGCAGTTCTGTCAAAATAGTATCTTTCTAACATTGTCTTGTGTATTCATTATTTAAAGTTGGACCTTGCATAGCAATTTGTCCTGCACTTGTTCCCTCTGACCAAAACATCTTGTATTCTATCTTCATTATTCTGTTTCTGTTTTACACATAAAAAACTTCACATGAGTAGAGCCTGGATACAAAGGCCTTTCAGTATTTACTGTGCTATCTAAACACAGCCTGTTTGTCCATCCCAAACATCTAAGCCCAACAACTATACAAAAGATTTGCATTTCTTCGGTGAACTTAAATTACACTCATTGCAGCCAAGTATGGCTTTTCTTTTAAACACATAATTCCAGTATTGTGCTGGAGCTGACTTGAGTTAGTGGTTTGTGTTGGGGCCAAAAACACCGAGACTGACAAAATGACAGGAATTCAGAGCTAACTGCTTTTTTTGGTATGTCTTGGCAACGTTGTTTAAACTATGAATGCTTGTGAGCTTTACAGCCTAAAAATGTTACAATAAGCATAATTCCAAATGAGTAACAATCAAGTTGTGTAAAGTCCAAGTCTACAGAAAAGGATAATCAAATCTCCCTAAAAGACTTTAAACATAACAACAACAACTGCAACATGCTTTTATAGTAGTTTATTTTTGTGCTTGGCTCTTACTAACAAATATTTATTATAGAAAATATATACATAAATATTTATTTGTCCCTAAAACCAGACACCTATTGAAAATATGTGTGCTTAAAAAAAAAATTTGTGGAGGCCAAAAAGGAAAAATATGACAGCTATTTCCAACAGCAGGTGGCTTGATTAAGCATAATGGATCTAACTTAAGATTTTGGCACAGAGCAAAGCAGCAGCAGAACTGCCAAAATGCAATCAAAAAGAAAGAAATAGTTAAATGTGCAAGATAAATATTAAATAAAATAAAAACAAATTAAAACTTACAAGAATAACTGATAAAACTGTTGCGTATTGGGAAAAGATCTGTTTTGTTATGATTCAGTGTTAATGTTAAATCAAATCAGTTGGAGAAACCAGCTTAGCAGTTAAGACAGTAATAGAAGAGGAAGAGATTAGTGCTGGATTAATTTTTATCACTTAAGGGTACAAACTACTACTAAAATTTTCACTAAAGCATAAACGAAAAGGAGGCCTAGTAACATTTGGGACAGTACCTTATAGCCAAAGTGGAGAGTTGTTCATACTGGTCCACTTTCTGGTTCAGATCATATGCAAGTATTTTACATGAATAGAGCAAGCTTCAACAAACAGATCAAAAGAACTGCATCTCTAACAACTTATAGTTCCAATATGCCTAAAAGATCATAATATTGGATTAAATCTTTGCTGCTAATCAGGAAGGCAGAGATTTGAATTCTGGATCTCATGGGAATACTCCAACTAGCAGACTGCAAGAATGGTACCACAATCACTTTGACTTTTGTATTTTCTAAAAATATTAAAAGCGCTTTAAATTTAGAAAATATTTAAACATTATATCCAGTATGCTTTAACTTGCTTTCTTCATTTGCCAAAAATTGCAAGAGTTTTATTTTCAAGTTGAACTGGCTAAAAAGACACAATTTACATTGCCTTGGAACATACTGCACATGAACAGACTCCTCACTCTGCTTCAGCATAGAATGCACAAATGTGCAGCTAGTGTCCCATCTTACCTTAACACTGCCTCACTTATGTAAGAGACTTTGACGGAAGTCAGAATATCAAATTCATACAAGGATTCTTACATAAAGCTATGTATAGCGTTCCTCTCCCGTACTTCTCTCTAGGATCCTAGACTTTCTCTCTAGCTCATTTCCAGATTTCTTTCTTATAACACCAGGTATTCCTTGCAGGAATTCCATGCCTACTGACAGAATAAGAAAAAATCTTGACATCTTATTAAATGTACTGTGTGGGAAGATATTTGCTAGCCACCTCAAGAAAGACTAGAGAACTAAATGAAACTTGTCTGCTAATAAAGGGCCAAAAGAAAAGTAAAAAATAATAATTGCCTTAAGCTTAAAACAGGCTTTACAATGAAGCAAAAAAACCTGGAACAAATATTTATTGTTGTTATGATAACACTTCAAGGTGTCATCACCAGCAGGGAATTTAGAGTGCCTGGACAAAGCCGTGGTGTAGGCAAATTTGATTCTAATTCTTTATTCCAGAGATCAGTCATTTCTAAGCAGCAAGGAGAAAACCTTGTGTGTTAATATAGTACATTAATGCGAAGCTAACATGGTACACATGCGCTATACCCCTATAATGTGGGTGCATAGGTTTTGTTACTTTGGAGAACAATGACTTCCTATAGTCTGTTTCTTGGAGTAACAATCATTTCCTACCAAGAAATGATGCACCTGTCAGGATCAGCCTGGAAACCTCTTGCATAAACCTGCTCACTCTTGTTATCACAGCAGGGTGACTATTAGAAGAATGGATTCCTCCATGCTTCACATATGTCTCTTTTGACACTTGTCAGAAGAGCATATACTCTATCGCCAGGTCTGCAAGCATTGCAAGTACAATCTGGCATGAGGAATCAGTTTCTCTACATGACCCAAATTTCTACGCTCTTAAAATGCTGAAAGGCAACAGTGGAATACAAACAGGATGAAGAATAAAAGATAACTATGACACAGTTACAGTAGTTAAATGGACTGCCAGAAATGCCTCCTGTTATTAACCAATTTAAAGACTTGAACATGTAAGTAAATAACTATTGGGTTCAGATGATAAAATAATAATTTTGTATCCTTTTTTCCCCCCAAAGTTTTACAAATATTAGTAAGTATAGCTTTGTAACATAAATAATTTAATTTGAATCCCTATTGAACAGAAAAAGAAACAAAAAGGCTACCCATGTCACACAATACAGCTATAAGAAAAAGCAAGTGTTCTGACAAAATTTCCGTATTAATGATAGAGAAATTGTCTGTCTAAAAACATAGATAAAGACAAAAGATGCTTAACAAAAGAGAATAACCATCTTTGTGGTATGCAACAATTATTAACCTAAGTAGAATTTCAAACAGTCTTCCTAGTCTCCTACTACCTCATGATCATGTATTTTATATTTTATATCATTCTATTTAGCAGCATATTTTTTTTATTTTCTTGAATACTGAATATTCTTGCATTTTCTGCCACTAAAGCTATTTATTCAATGTGGAACCAAAATCAATATTTCTAATAAACACTTACAATGATTCCATATAAAAAAAAATGAAATTGAAAGAAAAGAGAAATCAACTTTGTTTTGAAATTTTACCTTTTAATGAACAGTAAACCCCACTCCCAACAAATAAACATAATTTCCCATATAAATGCCATGTCAATCTACATTCATTTGTTTGTAAGTATAAACTAAGAGTATAAAGCTGTGAAATTAACTATTTTCAGGGCCAAGTTGGCTCCTGTTTCAACTATAGGATTAGGCTATAGTTGCAATTTTGGCTTAGCAATAATTTTATCTATTGTATTAATATCTCTTTTAACACCTGAGAATAATTATCTTTTTCAAGGGACATTCATTAATGTGACTCTCCTTTTGGAAGACAAAAATAGCACATGATGTTATCTATTTCTTTATGTTCTAATATGGACCCGATCATTATGAGTATCATTTCTAACAACATTAATTGTGACACGGAGAAAGTTCACCTGAAAACTTAATACACCACCTAATAAACCACTTAATAAAACACTATCTATGCTCCTATAATCTGGCATAGCACAAACACCAATAAAGTGTCAGGCTAAACCATGTGCAGGCAATTTTCAATGATATTTATATTCTTGATAATTTGGTTTCCTGAGCTTTAAAGCATTAGTTTAGTTCAGTTCCTGTTTCAGCTGAAAAAAATCTCTTGAGATTAGTTTGTAAGGCTTGTGATAGAAAACATGTGCTGAAGATATAACTAGGCCAGGTTTAAAATGCATAGAGTTCAAAACATTTGGTATATAGGCAGAATCTTTCCATAAATTTTGTTTCTTGGTGGCCCTCTTGGTAGGCTGAAGTGGGGAATGGGACTATTGATGAACTTCCCTGCCTTGCTATTTAGTCAACACAGAATTGAAATTCTACCACAGACCAAACTAGACACACCGATAAATACAGAAAACAATCTACCTAGTAACACAGAGGACCGTACCATGATGGCACACATAAAAGATGAATGCTTCTGTTGTGGGAAAAAGCTTGCTGGTGTTATTTTACCTTATTTTTACCTTAGGTTTGTTAAATATTTACTAATATTTACTAGATATCTAAGTATTTATAGGTGAAATTGAAGCCTACAGACTAGCTATTTTCCTTCGCTGAATTATCCCTCAGAAAAAAAAAGAATATTTTGTCCTCAGTATTGTTAAATTCTTAGTAGAACATGTTACCCACTTTCCTAATCTATATGGTAAAATATGGTAAATGCTTGCTTAATAAGTGAAGACTACTAAATCTCCAAACCTATGAATATTTTGGTATGGTATTTCCATCCCAACAAGTAATCATTTCATGGTGTTCCCTGCTCCATTCCAGTAAAGCCTGTTTTCTGGCCAAGACATGAAACTCAGCTTTAGAAGGGAAATGGAATGAAGAAAGATCACTCTCTTTCTTACTGCAGAGAGAATCTGTGATTTGTGAATAAATAGGTATTTAAAAGATTTACAAGTAACTCCTACACTTCAAATACAATCAGCAGGTATTCTACTCTTCTGCAAATTAAATGCATCTTTAAATTAATAATTGTTCCATTTTAATGAAGATTGACCTTCAAGAGGAAACAGAATCGAAGTATGTCATTCCTTTTCTCAAAATAATGCGCATTTTATCTCAATCAAAAAATTTGAATAAGAACAAATTTATTATTATGAGCTTGGACAAGACTAACTCATACTCTTTCTCATATGTATACATATAATAGCTGCCTGCTACATCTACATATATTTATATATGTTTCTGGAAATTCTAGGGCCAAGGAATGATTTCTGAAGCTCTTATACTCCTTTTAGTACTCTGAATTCAGAAAGCAACAGATGTATTACTCTACCATCAGGTAGATATGTGCTTTTCAAGTTCATTATTGATAGAAAGCTGATGATAGAAGCTCTCTTATGCAAAACGAGATTGTCATAAAAACAAAAAAGAAAACACAGCACTAAACCAACATCAACAGAGGTTGCAATATTCCATGCCACATGAACCTACTCAGAGAAGAAAAGTAAATCAATCACCACATCAGAATGTAGGTATCATTCCTAGCTGAAACAACATTTTCTCTAGTTATTTAGTTACGTATTAACTTCTCAGGGATACCTCCTCAAGAAAGTCAAACAACAAGGCAAACCATAAGCATTATTTATAAAGACCTTTTATAGAGTTTTTTAGCACTAATATGTACCTGTCAGTATGCAGATCTGGCTTTAGAAGCATAGACTTGAGATACTCTCTTCTTGCATGATTATTTGCCTTATCCACATGTATCACTGCAAAGCAAATTGGAATTAATATAATTAGTTATCAGTTGTTATTAATCTTTTAGAAGAAAGAGCATGAAGAAAAGAACAAAGAAAAATAAACATTTTTTGCCCTTGTCTTTCCTAAGGTAAAACAACAATGTTAGAATCAAATTTGAAAGGTCATGTGATCTAATGGCGTGTCACTGGCAGGTTTATGTGCACACTGTCAAAAAAGATACAAGCAGCATCTAAGCATACCGCATAGCTGTCATTTGCTGTTAATGGCAATAGCAGTCATGATTTTAAAAGCCAGTGGTCTTTATTGCTTTGTATTTGAAGTGATTTACTGCATTTTCTCCCACTGAGGAAGCTAGTGATAATGATAATGCATGGCAGAGTGCTTGTCCTTTTTGACAGCCTCAGTAATTTAATCCTCCTTTCCTGCCACAATATTTCAACAAGAGAAACATCTAGACCAATGGACTGGAGAAAATCCACAGCCTGGGGAGTGTGTGTGAGTGCTCTGAAAGCCTTTTGTTGTTTTAATTTAAAATACAAACACAAAGACCAGCTTTTAATTTTTGTACCATTAATATGACTTACACTGAAAAATAGCCTTGGTTTGGAAAAAACCAACAAAAGAATGAGAAACAGGGTTTTAGGAAATTCTTTAAGAAGTTTTTGGGCATCTTATATTAAGAAAGGAGCTGCTTTCTTGCAAATGGTATCAGCCTACAAGTATCAGTAAACTACTGTGAAAGATTACAAAAATTCAGGATGTGAAAATTGAAAAACAGTGTTAGAGGAATTTTTTTTTTTTTTTTTTTTAAGTAAGAAATGCAGCCAAAATAATTTTGCTAGGACAGAACTAGAATGAATACAACCCTCTGAGAAACAAACATAGCTCTTAGGAACATTTTTCATTTGTTTTTGAGGGCAGGAGGAAGAGCTAGAAATTTGTCTGCATTTAATATTCCAACATCTTTAATATTCACTCTCTTCTAGTTACTCTGCCGCTGTACTCAAAAAAGCTCTTTTTCACTCTCCACATCACATTAAGGTTTCCTTTTCCTATATGCTGACAGAAATCTTTAACATATTTCATGCTGTCTTCTGCTATCCAAAATAAACTTATTTGTATAAACAGAAATTACCAATTCTACCAAGAAGCAGAGAGTATTGGAATACAGGAGTACTAAAAGAGATAAGAAGGCTCAAATTAATTCCTTGCAGAGGGATTTATTGAGGGACGTATCTCTATAAAAGTCCTTCTAGGAAGGACTTTAATACACCTTCCAGAGTTACTGGTTCTCCAGTTTTCTCCAAAGCTGCTCCTCAGCTCTTACCCGGCCAGCAGAATCGCTATCAGAAATCAGTTACTTTCAGAAAACAGCCAGTACAATTGGTATCTGAACCATTCAATCAAAGGAATCTGCAATTTAACACCTTTTTCTCTACTAACAGAAAGCAAAGCATTGGTGCTCTATCCTGGAATCCTTAGTTTCCACCCACAACAGTCTTACTTTCTTACACAGGTTAAAAGAAGCTGTTACCGCCATCTGCTATTCTTTTGGGCATGTGGATGACTTTCCACATGTGCTGCTGTCATGGCCAAGTGCTCCTGGGGCCACGACAGGAAGTGATGGGGAGCAGCAGGGAGACAGATGGACAGCCAAAGAACTTCAAAGGAGCTGCCACATCAACAGATTCCTCCCTTTCCCGTAAGCACCCCAAATGGAATTTCCTAAGTTTACTAATTCTGTATCTAAAACAATTTTAAATGAAATTATTTACAAACCTAAAGAGTTCGAATTCATTTCACTCAATGGAAAAATTCAGACTAGCAAGTAAAACATTCAGGACAAGAACTCGATTCAAGTCTGGGGAAAATGATTAACCATAGTGAAAATATAATTTTAGACCCTGATGAATAACATGCTTCCGTATCACCCTTTAGTACTGCCTGAACTTAGAATTCTAACATTGCTCCAAGGCACAGAACATCTCATATTCCTATCCAGTTAGTTGCAAAAATAATTCAGAATTAACTTGTGACAGTCTGCATCTAAAATTCTAATTTTGAAGTTTGTCCTAAAGAAGCACGAAAACCTGAAGATCACAATGACCCTGGAACCTTGTTAAAAATCACTGCAATTCCAAACGTTAACATAGCTGGTTCTGTTTTCACTTTCTAACAAAACCAAATAACTACGTGATGAAGCAGAGTTTCATCACAATGATGAAGAAAAAATGCCTCACAGGGTTGAGCTTTAATGGAGAAAAGGAATAAACACGAAGGAGTATTAAAAAGCTTTCTGATGCAAGGCCTTAACTTTGTCATTTGAGTTCTACTGAGGAATGCACATTTTAGCACATGGATCTTCAGAAGTTTATTTTTAGTAAAAAAATAAACCCCATCATCTCTCCCCCACCTCCCCTTCCTTTGGTCTCTTTACACTTGTACTTCAAGTTGTTCAAATAACCACCTGTTCACTCAAAAGAGAAAGCTTTCTGATTAAACGTCATATAAAATCTTTGCAAAATTTCTTCTTTCTTCTACTTTCTTCTACTTCTGCTGCCTGTTCTCTAGAACCATTGTATACAGCGATAAGGACACATTTCAGACCATCTATCAACCATACTTTCTAATAACTGTCTTGCCATCTGAGCGTTTTCATAGTTAAGTCTTCACATTCAATAAATATGAATGCTTTTTGTTAACAACATTTATGAACTAACCTTAGCTTCGTAATATAAGTAATTGTGGCCTTGACAAGAAAAATGTTTATTTTACTGAAATTAAGAGTCAAATATCAATAGATATGAGGGAGACTAGGCTTTGTTTGCTTGGAGCAACATGTTTCCCTATGTTTTTCTGACAGTTAAACTGCCATTACGTTCACTTTAAAGCACATGTTGTGACATGACTGGAAATAAATAATTTCTGGCACACAATTTTAAACTGTATTAAAAAGTTAAAATACAAATCCATTGCTTACTCTGCTCTGTAACACACCCTAACATCAAAACCAAACCATACCAAAACAAACCCCAGCAAAAAATCAGAATCCTTCCTTTTTACCAAAATACAGGACAGACTCATGGTGTGAGCACAACTTGGCAAGTTCTACTTTTCTTTTAATTTATGGGACTGTAGTGTTTGGAAGCATTCTTGGATATTCTAGTAACTCTTTCCACCGCTAACGAACACAACAGCTCCTCTCCTTAGTCAGTATTGCCATCAGTAGACATAACACTTAATGTCATGGGAAATCAAGAGTTATGCAGTATAACCTTAGAGCGTATAAACCTCCCATTCAAGTTTCTGTTCCAAGACTTTGGGAAAAAGAAAATGATCTTTTAACCATTCCTAGTCAAAAAGTCATAGTCAAAATAAACAATTAATGTCAAGTTACATGCTCTAACCACTTGTGAAAAGGGAAATTCATAGGATCTTGTATGTCCAGATCAATGGAGTTCCACTATATTGTTTTTCAACAAGATTCTGTTAATCTTCTGGTATCTTGCATGTCAAGCAATGACAGCGAAGAATGTGCAAAAGGTATAGGAAAACTCCAAATGTTTTTTAAGCAATGAATCTCATGGAGCCTTCTGTATCAGTTAAGATGTTTTTAAAACAGTCCAGCTGTTCCAGTTAAAAATAATTTAAATGTTTTATTTAGAAGAATTAATTCTTTTTTTAGATTACTTATGGATTTACCCTGATTTTCTCCATGCAAAAATCTAGAAGACTATTAGTTTCCTTCTAAGCTCAAAGTAAATTTCTTTCTATCCATGCAAATCTCATTTTTATTAAAAATATTCAATTAACCTCAAATATTCAACATACTCAAATCTAATTAGACATGAATAAGAGATGCAGTAAAGCTATCGTAAACACACATGCAGATTTCATTACTATTATCTTACTGGCTTTCCAACTGACATTATCAAAAAGCAGATTCATTAGGTTTTTTTCCCCCTATACGCAAAGCTAATCTTGAGTAGAAATTAGATGACCAATTATCTAAGCAAAACTCTACAAATAACAGCCACATTAGTATTATGCTGCAGAATATAGTCCTGAAGCAATTATGACCAAAACCACCTTTTGATACTGATTTGTTAGGATATTTTAAAGTTTAAACAGTTCTATATTTGATACTTAAGCAGTAAATAGAAAAATCGAAATTATGAAGCCAGGTTTTGACTAGCAGAAATATGATACAGCACTACCAGATTGGAAAGCCTTATGAATTACAGTCTATACAAAGCATGATACTATTTTCAAATCTCACACCTTGAAATATATTTAAGTTTCATAATTGTCTTAAGAGTCTGAAATTTCATTCTGTATTCATCACACCTTTGCTGCCTTTTGCTAGTTTAACTTTGCAGAGTCAATACTTAAAAAACTAATATTACACTTAGACCATACCAAATATACACAGGAAATCAGAATATTGTGTAATAATTTTTATACCTTCTGAATACTTCTAATATTCAAAGCAATGAGAATTCAAGAAGCAAGACAAATTAAAAGTATTAGATAGCTTTTATTGGCTTATGGTATTATTTCAATGAGGCTTTAAAGAATTTATTTCCATCATGTCTGCCTATCTAGAACATTTGGAAAAGTGTTTACAGCAGCTAGCAAGATGAATATTGTTCAGCTCATAAAAAGAGTTCTTACTTATCTGATGTCTCATTTAGTATACGATGCCAAAAATCCCATTTGTTTGAATGGAAGTAAGCCTCAGTGAATGTAAGAGTTTGCGGGGCTGTTAGTTTTTGTGATTTTGTGTTGTGGTTTTTTTTTTTAAGGCCTTACAAAGATTACTGTCTTTCTCAAAGTCACAGAAGTTAACACATTGTGCCCTGTCCTCTACTGTCCTCTATATTCTCTCTCAAATGGGCAGTCCCACTATAGCAATGCTTGATGTGACATCTATGAGTGATTTCAGTCTTCAACTATGGGGTAATCCAATAGTTTATGAGTATTAGGAGGATATAAATGAGTAAATTCTTTACCAAGTCTCCTTCTAAAATCAGGTTCCTAGATTATAGCAATTTTAAAGATCTGACTGTGACACCACCTTTGCAAAGCTGCTTTTACAAAATTATTTTTAAAAGAATGCTTAATTTGAATGTCTGTATTAATGGTGTGTCACAAATAGCAAACTGATTCACCTGCTCCAGGATACTCTCAGCTAAAAATGCAATACTTCCAAGTCCAAGCCAACATGAAGCACTCAGACTGAATCTTAAATGAAATAGACTTTAACAGGAAAAAAAGTTAATGAAGAATTGAAATACTATGAAATAGCTGGGAAAATAATTAACAAGAGAATTATCAATTATTACAATAGTTCTGTGTATGCTATTAGTGTAAATTACATTATGTATTGACATAAAGTATTTTCAAATGTTCATTTATTAGAGAATTTAGCATATGAAACATGCAGAATTAAGCATTATGAAGTAAATAGCAATGTATTAGTATTAAACATGGCTGAATAACTTCCTATTTCAAGAAGTTCTTTTTAAAGGAACACTGAGTATTCCCAAGCGATGATCAAGTCCAATTACGTATTTTCTCTTTTCAACTGTATTTTCGTTGTACGTGGTTACATGGAATGTTTTTCTTTTGCTGTATCATCATGTACTGATAGAGAAATCGGTTCACCATGTTCTTTTAAAAAGAATACATAAATTTTAGTTATGTATATCCTAATTTAAAAATGTATGCGCTAGCAGCATATTTAAATATATTGCAGTGTTATCACTTCATACACAAGCCTACTTCAATAATTCATTCTATACTTGATAATTGTATCCTTACCCCATTTCTTAAAAACCACCTTCAATATTTCCCAAAATATTTGGGAAATAGACAAATACAATCGTTACACAGATATATGCAACTATAATATACAGAAGTAGGATCCATTCAGAGGCATTTTCGTAAGACAGAATTTAAGAGAAGAAACAAGCCTGCTCAGGAGTACATCACACTTACCATTGCTATAGTTATAGTGAATCCTCTTACCACCTGTTGGTTTTGGAAGTGAGAGTGGGGTCTCCTCTGCAAGGAAATTGTATAATCTGCATTCTACAAACAGCTGCTGTATTGTTTCATCTGATGCAATTCGTGACTCAGTAAGACTGAGCGATATAATTTCAATCCGGATTTTTTCAGTTGCCTATTTAAAAACAAAGCACAAACATAATACAAATTATTTTGTGTTTCTTGAAGTGTCAACACAAAACAAACAAACAAACATACATGTGAATCATTGGCTATTTTGTATGATTAACACTGATCGATTGATTTTGACATAGACACAATGAGATTCTAAAGCCCCAGGGTTTGTAGTTAAGAATATTGTTGCAACAGATACTGATTTACATTTGGTGTTGAATGTTTTTGCAATAGTCATACTCTGCTGGAGAAGATTAGGTTAAGGTTATCTTCATGTACAAATGGTATCTGAACCACAAATTTCAGTTGCCATTATTTTTAGCTACACAGCAAAGTGATCCTGTAATGCTTCAAATAGTCTCAGTACTATTAGGTACCAAGGTTTTCCAAATGAAAGAGAACTGTTACTCAGTGCCTACTGCAGACTATACTACAAATAGTTCAATAAAAAAAACATCAAGTCACAAAGTAGTTAGGCATGTAAAGTAGCACTTTATTTATACAGAATTCAACTTCGTATACTGAACTTTTCCATTTAAATCAAATATACATTTAAAAGTTAAAATTAACAATATGATAATAAATTTAATATCCCAATTGTTCTTCACCAGAGCCTATTCTTATTATTTTTAACTAAAATGACATTTTTCTGTTGCTTATATGAAATTGTTTCATACTGATTGGCAAAGTCTATGTTATTTGCGTACAGATAAATTTTAATAAGCTATATGTATTTAAGTGGGAACGTCAGACTCAACAGAAAGAGGCATAAATATTTCCCTAGGTAACTCTGCAATTCAAAGACAGAAAAGCCACTATGGTTTCAAAATTGGAGTACATAGGTGACCATTCAAAGATGAGATTCTTCAAAGAGCAAACAGAACATGTTGGAGTTCAGAAATCTAAAAAAACCTTTTTTTACTTCTTTTCAAGTTCATAACTTTATTTAAGATATTTCCCCATATGGAAATATTTTGACAATTTTTGATTGTAAACTTAGGTCACTTGAAGTAATAAACTATATTCAAAAGATTAGCTTTCTAGATTCAGTGTTGGAACTGCAAGTCAATATTCTAATTTATTATGGAGATAGCTTATTTTTTTCCAAGCAAATTACATAATTAATCAAACTGAAAAGCAGGTGTTATCCTACTGTAAAAATATCCATCATATAGAACAATTTCCATTTCTGTCAAGCCCTTTCAATATTTGATGAAGTAATTTTACCCCCTCCTTTCAAAAGACATTTCCCTTTATTATGTATCCTAAGACACTTTAACTAAAAACCCAAATCTGAATATTTCAATAAGGTTGTTTTATTATTCAGTAGATTCATGGAAATTTTACTAGGATGACAGAGAAAATTCCACACCATTCTGTCTCCACTAATACAGGTACACGGCTTCAGCTGGCAATATTACTGGGATTAGCATAGAATGATGAAATATTTAAAAGAATTTTTTTTCTAAAATCTAATAAATCAAATGACTGCCAAATGTCATTAAAGTGATGGTCTTTGACTTGAATATGCTTTTCATATTCAAATTTGAAAAGAAAGAGATGAAAGCCTGGAAAGGTTACTCAGTTTCAACTAATAACCTCAAGCACTCTACATTCACATGCATAAAAAATGAAATTGGCTCTATTGTCTAATTTTACTTCAGAAACAACTCTTTTCTTCTTGCACTGAAGAGATATATTAGCATCTGTATTTAAAGTGATACGCTGAGTGGTTTTGTTTGCCCCAAAGTATTTAGCAGCTATGTCACACTAGTTTGTACACAGGCAGTAGTTTATGAATCAAGTCCAAATACAATATCCTGTATTATTAAGTATTCCGTTTACATATCTTAAAATTTGTTTGACATATTTAACACTTGTAATTGCATACTGTAGGCAAAGAATATTACAGTTTTTCATGGATAGCAGGGTAAATCCAGGTATTCCGCTTTCTAACTTATAAGGAAGCAAATAAGTGAGTCATACTATTAGAAAATAGTAAGAAAAAATAATCAATTACTTTAGAGCTTAACAGTCAAGAATATCTTAAGGCCTAGTTTTGTTAATATTAAACATGAATACAGCATATACAAAGGAGAACATAAACTGATTAAAAGAAGATATTTACAAATAAAAAATACAGAACTGCTTAAGAACAGCAGAGATAGCATGTCATATTTCACTACTAATACAAAAGCATTTGTATTATGTAGCTAAGCTGAAAATATATGTAGCATCCAATATACGATAAGAATTAATTTTTAAACAACCATTTATATTTCTATGATGCAGAGTGAAGTATGTTATTTAAATCTTTTCCTAAGTTGTTTTCTTTAAACCTTGGTCTCATTTATTAGGTACTATTCAAGTCCAAAATGGGTAGTTTGTCATGACCAATTACTTCCCACAAATCATTCTACTTTGGATGGGAATAAAATTAGTCTTTAAATTTAAATTTAGTATTTAAACCAAAATATAATATGAAATTTCCTCTAACAGACAGACTGGACACACATATTAAAATAAAGAATACTAAATGCTTTCAAAGACTGTCTCTGAGAAACAGGTTCAGTGCTTTCATTTCAAGTGAGGAAAACATGGCCAAGATACTTAGTCTATGTCAATATCCTTTCTTTACCATTTAATATTGACTTGTGTTAATTAACACTACCTAGAGATTTGGAAGAATCACTGAACTCCTTCAACAAGCTTTAGGATTAGGTTAAGTACTAAATGTATTGGACATCACATCAGAATTTGAAGTCTCAATATAACTTTTCTCATCTTTCTGATTTCTGAGATTAAAAAAGCTTTTTTTAATTCCATAAAAAGTCTTGACTGCCATCTTCAAGAAGCTTTATATTCCATATTTCGATTCCTTTTTGGTCACAGTAAAACGCTAAGACTTGATGTGAATAATAAAATTCCAATTGACTCAAATGGGCCACAATAGTATCCCACAGAATTAAGGGTTTTACAAAAAAGAGAACAGCAGCATTGAAAATGCCTTGCTTATAGGAACAATGTAAACAATGTTCTTACTTTTCACATCCAATTTTAACTAATATATTGCCCTTGAAAAACTCAAAATAACTTCTTAACTCTAAGATGAACTTGAATCCTATCTTATCTTTACCAATGCTCAAAAATATTTGTTTTACTCCTTAATGTTTTATGTATTTATTTCCACAGTCCACTTATTCACTTGTTCCCTTCTTTTTCAAGCAGAGAGCATTTCAGATAAACTATAAGCTACTGTCCAATAATCACAAGTAATCATCCATTCGCTATCAATACTTCAATCACTATCAATATAACTTGATAGACAAATATATTTATTGAATGAGAAATCATCCTCTTCCTCTATCAAGTGCCAAATTCCTGTGATCATCTTATTAACCATGTCAGAAGAGAGCTGCAAAGGAATGCTATCACAGGAATGTCAATCTAATTTAACTGTTCAAAGACACAAACGTTACTCATTAAGTAATTATGATTAGCAGGTCAAAATCTTCCATATACACATAAAAATGCATATTACAGAAAACTATTCTAGTCCTTAACTGTATGCTGTGGTTTCTCATGTTAGGAGCAACATAATCTGTTTTTAGATTTTCCCCACAATGGTGTAGATGTGAGAATAGAAAGAGGGATATGGAAATGCTCCCTGTTCCTTCTCCAAACGGATGGGACTTACACAAGTGCATGCACTTTATACTCTCCCTAAGACCTGGGACAAAGAGATCTCTGTTCAATAGCACTTTTGGAGTCGGATTGACTGTGAAGGAGGGAAAGGCACATATAATCTTCCCCCAGCATCACTGTTTTTGCCATGTGGTAGGAGGAGAATGCAATGGCACAAGGTTAGCACCAAAATAAGGTTCGATGCAATCCCTTCAGCTCTGTCTAGAATTAAGAACACACTAAACAAAAAAAAAAAATCTATTTGAGACAAAGAGTACGTCTCTGATTGCTGCCATTTTATCTAGTGGAGTCCAAATTCATCATTTTCAGAGCATGAATTAATCTTTAATATCTTCAAAGGCATGAATTACTTGCTACAGCTTGAGACAATACAATGATTAGATACTGCCTCTTCTATGCAAATCTATAACTTATCCATCAATGCATTGACTTCTTTCAGAAAAGACAATTTCTAATTCAGTATAAAACACCAAATATTTTAGAAAATTCGAAGTTCTTGAGGGATGTGAAGCTTTCCCACCATGACAACTATACATCTGAACTTAAAGTCACATTTGCACTTTGCTCAGAATACAACTTTTGATCACTTGAATAATACACTTTTTGCCCTTCAAATGGCTGGCCTCCCCCACCCTTTCTGAAGAATAAACATAAAATTGTTCAACGTTTCTCCTGAAGTTGAATTCTTTTTAAAGATTTAGTTTTGCAACTTGCCTGTGGCACTGCCTCAACTAACAGCTTTTGAAGATAAACTGTTTCTAGGGATGAATAAATACAAAAAAGCAGATACATCTAGAGCTGTTTGACTGGTGAGATACAAACTTCCTTAACTCTGAGTTTCATTTTCTTCCCAAGAAGTGGGGATGGCTACATAAACAATATTGTTACAGTCCTGAACTAAGCTACACCCCTCTCTACTGCAGACTATCTCAAAGAGGAGACTTCATTCTTTTTTTTTAGTGTTTAAACACTCACTGTTGATTATACCACCAGATAAAGAACAAATACCAACTTTATCAAATCTCAAAGCCAGTTAGCTACATCAGTACCAACTAGTCACACAATTAAGTAATCCAAATGCTCTGTAGACTTACAATTAACTTTCATTTCAAAAGGAAGCATGATCCTTAAGTAAATAAGCATGAAAGACTGAAAATTTCTCCATAAAGACAGGTCTTTCTCTGTACATTTTTGGTATGCTAATACACATCAACATTTAACTTACAGAAATAAGATGAAATAAGTAGCAGTATTATGTAAAAAACTAAACAAAGACAAATAGAATTTCTGCTTTTGTATATATCTATGCATGTATTTTTTCTATAGGTAGATCTTCTGGTTCTGGTTTGATTTAAAAAATAAATTAAATTTCAAAAATCTGTATTTGAAAGTTAATCCATTTAGGAAAAAAACCCCTTAGTATGGGAAGAAAGCAGAAGTATCAGTATAGCATTTTCGTTTGTTAAGAGTGTAACTGTAGTGAAAAAAAAATAATCAAATTGCACATTTTTAATACAGCTGTTCTTTTTATTTAGAGCTTTAATACTTAACATTTGATACTGTGTCGTCATCCCCCCCATTATAGTATTGCATGGGGACAATATCAACATGCAAAAATAAATGGAATTTGATTCTCTCTCATATTATCCACAGTGTGGAAAAAAATTATGCTTGGTGATATATAACACAGCTAATCAAAACTCAAATTTAATTTCAAATCCCATCCTTTGCTTTCTAGACCTCCAGTTAGAAAAATACTACTTTCTACTTGTAAAGTCACCATAACTTACTTCCATGTCAATAAGCTCTGATAAATACAGTCTCTCAAATAAGCAACTGAGGAGCATTCATATTCATAACCACAAAAAATATTACCAGCTAAAATATTACCAGTTAAAAATGGCTCCTGTTGATGCTTTTCCTGTGGGCTTATGCACTCAGCCTCAAATCTGACTTTCTATTTAAATTAATATTCTGACTAATTAGTTTTATTTGTTACCTAAAAAGTAATGGGTTAGCTAATGACTTAAGAGTTTGTTAATCATAATCACAGTCTTAATAATTTTAAAAGCTGGTGTTTGGGGTTTTTTTGGTATTATTTCTCCCTCTTCTTTCAGTTCTTCCATCAAGAAGAATGACTTGTAGAACATGCTTCTAATTATTACTTCAAAGTATATTTGACAAGCGCTAGAAGTTGTAAATCCATCATTTCCATGTAGCACCTATTCAAACTACTGTCATCTCAAACTTTATGAGTGGTAAAAGACAACTTAGGTCTTTCCTGGATTCTTCAAACCTTCACTCTTATACTTTAGTTCCTGTCTAATAGTGACCATCATAGCAAACAATCACCTTAAAGATGGAGAAAGGTAAATGCTCCTTTTTAATCTTAGACCCATCAGTGCTCCTTGAAAGTACTGACTATAAAGCTTCAATAAGTTACTTTTATCTTACTCTGATGAGATAAGTTCTGTTTCATGAATTTTATTTCTTGTTTTATTAAATATGCTGGTGCAGCACTTCCCCAATTTCTTACAGAAGAAAAGCACAAAGCAACTAAGGTTAGATCTAGACAAGACTAAGAGAATATAAAGGATTAGTATTTCTGGCACAGTAGAATCAAGCCAACTCAGCAACACAGGGTAATACTAAAACCCTATAATTTTAGTTCTCTAAATTCAGATTAGATAGTCACAGATCAAGGCAGTTTAAGAAAAGCATTGAGCATTCAGAAATCTCCCCGAAGTACACCAAAGGTACTCAAGTCCTGCAGAAAATAAATGTAAAGAGAAATCAAGACGGCCAAAATTTAAAATTGCAATACAATGACCAAATAATTTTCTTTTTTTCAGTGAATGCTCTCTCATAAGAGGAAATGCACTATTCAAGTAATTGTACAAGAAAGGCATAGTAAAAGGAAAAGTATTTATTGCTTTGCTATACATAAGCTTTATGCTTTACATCTTCCCACCTTTGCACAAAGATATTTCATTAACCAGCAGAATCACAAGCAATTGGTATTGCTTTTTAATGGTGTTTAAGAGAGATTTTAATGTCAAAATTAATTAGACCCTGAGATCTTAGTTTACAGGAACTGATAATGACAGTTTTCAATAAACTGCTATTAGCGCAAGATAATGCACTCACAGTATCTGCAACAAAAAAGAGAGACGTAAACACACCTATAGTAAAAATGGGACCACCAGCGAATATATTGTTTTTGCCAATAATTGCCTTATGGGCACATTTTAAGACAACTCAGAAGCTGACAGCAGTAAATTTTATTGTGATAACTGAATGCTATATTATCTCCTGCAAGGATAAAGCATAGACATGGAGGTGAAACGGAGGAGGGGATGGAAGAGAAAAGATTTTTTTATATATATATATATATTTTAAATATAAAGACCATGCCAAAGAAAATGCAAATTCCCAGTTTTGATGTCTATTTTGAGAATCTGAAACAAGGCTTTTAATCAATGTATTATACATCAAATTGATAATGTTAACTTCTGATTATTCAAATGTATGAAATATTCATAGAGAACTGTCCAAACTTTTACATTTCTCAGACTTCTTTTCTCTATTAATTATCATGCCTGGAAGCTTTTTAGTAAAAGCAGCAGCCATCAGCCTGACTGAACCTGACAAGCTAGCAAGGCCCAATTACACTGGCACTCTGTGGCACTTTGATGTACTGGAAACGAAAAGAGATAGGGGCAAATTGTATAGCACATTATGTTAATGACTTGATTTAATCCAGCCACTAAACTTTATGTAGCCTGTTAAAAAAGATGCTAACACTAATTACGCCACTTTGGAAAGGAAAGAAGGGGACAAGCATTTCATACCGACAAAGTGAAGCTCATAAATGTTGTAAATGAAATGAAACAAAATGAAGTAATCTATGATTAATTATACATCACAGACAAGAAGAAAAGAGAAAGAAGCAAGTGGTACAGCTAAGTACTGGAAAATCTGTTAGATACCCTTTATGATCAACATATCTAAGAAGTAACCATGAACTGTCTAATTTGCAACATGCAAAAAAGAAACAGTATGATCTTAAATGGCTTAAACAGTTTGGCATACAACTCAGATTTATAGGATAATTAGCATAACGATCTCTAAAAATCACAAGTCTTATTTACAGTGTTTGATTACCAGCAGGAGATTTATCTCAAAAGATAAAAGGCAGTTATTTTTAATCTTAAAAAAATACCAATTCAATCACAATTTTCACGTGCTGTATTCTATAATTAACCCAAGATTTCAAATATACCAATGCCTATTTTTAAAATCCAATTTGTATCAAACATGTTGCCTTAATAGTTTAAAGCTTTTGTTGTCTTATCTACCCTTCTTGAACATGCACTTTGTTACCAGAGGAACAGAGCAATGGAGAGAGGTAGAAATTTCTGAATGAAATTAATCTACACTCAAAATCCTCTCAGAATTGTTCTTAAATGATAAAATGAAATCCAGGATAACTAGAAATATATAGACCAACCGTATTATAGTTTGACTTAATGGTGATGAGTAGCACTCATTTTAGTTCTCAAAATTACAGGAGAAACAATTTTTTAACGTTTTACATATAAACAATGCAATTCTGTCTTCAAAAGTACCTTCTGTGTCTTTCTGCAGCATATATAAGTGATAGCATTTCTAAATCTCTTCTACAACTTAGGAAAAAAAAAAGGAGCAATATTTCTCCTACAAAGCATTGCTTCTTGTTGCTAGTTACTTTGTAAGATGTCACACAGCCTTGAAAAAAGGATAAAAACCCCCATCAAACTACCCCTAGGTTATCACATTGCAGAACATTAAAAAAAGTTAAGACTGATAGGATATAACAGTACACCCCTGTTCCTTTAAAAGAAGGCTAAGACAGACCAGAGAAGTATTAACTGTTAGAAGTAGTATAATCAATTTCAAGTGCTAGTTTTGTATGTTTTAAGATTGTTCAGTCAATGTTAGATCTAAAAGGATGAAATATTCTTATTTTTTTAGAGAACTATACTATCAAAGTACTGGTCGAAGTAAATTTTCCAAGTTCGTATTTTGCTGTGTTATTTTGTATATATGACATTATGCTCATTAATTGCTGGTTTTAAGAACAGTCAAGAAAATATCTTTACTGTACATGCCCACAAATAATAATAGAAAAAGAAGTACACTGAAGTGATTGGATACTGTACGTGTACAAACTTTATTGAAAACAGTTCTAAAACTGTTGGGAAGTCAAGAACAAAAATAAATCTATGTGGATGAACTAGAAAATATATGCAACGTTTGCATGTTATTAACAACCTCAAGCTTATGCAATTGCCATTTCAACCACATTCAATCAAGTCAACATACTGGGATGAAACACAGTGGGTAGCTAAGCATTGTAGATTTATAACATGCCTTGACAAGTGAAATCATCCTCCCCTTCCTCAGAAAGCACTGGAAGAAGCAGAAAAGCACATTTTCCCACATAAAGACAACAGGTAGGACTGAACAACAAGACTAAGTTCTTGATGTTCACATTACAACAGTTATCCTTCATTAGGGACATTTTGTGCAGGACTAAAATTTGAATTCAGATTGAAACTAATTAGAAATATCTACTTCTAAATGTGTATGACAATAATGGAAAAGATGACAACAAATTTCCGCATTAACAAAACACCTATAAATCACACGCACAATACAGTCAGGTTAACTTTTTTTCTGTGAAAAGGTGTCTCTTTGAACTGGAAACAGGAAAACATGCAATTGTTGAAAATGCCTTAGAATCTGTCCTTAGATATAGTAAAGCTACTCTTAGAGGACATTAGGCTTAGAATCTTTTTCTTAGACTTACCAAATAATTGCCATAAATACTCTGACCCACCTGTTTAATATTCTTGGATACTGGACTTGAAACAATACAGTCATCGCTGTCAGTTATTATTGATTCAATGGCATCATTTTCTTGTTTATCATCTTGATCTGCAAAAAAAACCCAAAAACCCACAAACCCCAATGTAGTTAAAACCCCCTGTATTTGTAGACCACCTGAGACTTGCTGAGAAACCTGATAGCAATATATTTGTTTTTCTAATAAATAAAGCATAAGTGCCAGGTAAATCTTCTCTTCCTTGCAGAAGATTAACACTGGCAAATCAATGACCTTTAAAGTAATCTAAATTGTATTTTCTTCTGATTTCCTAAAAAAATAATAATGTTTCCCAGATGAAAATTGATGAGTGGAATGATACAAGTCCTGTGATGAACTGATATATGAACAACAGTTAGCTTTATAAAAGAACATAGCCTGAATTTGTGATTTCCTCTGACTATATTTAACACCATGCACATGTAAAGAAGAATGTACTTTTTTTTTTTAAAAAAAAGTAGTTCTGTATGCAGGTGGATTATTTTCTGAAGCATTCAGGTCTCTTTTCTCTGCAGCAAATTACTTATAAACACAACAGGGATTCAACATCATGGTTTTCCAATTTCCAATTTTTCTAATGAATTCTTATGCAGAAGCTGCAAGCAACTGAACATAAAATTTGAGCATTATGCTTTTACCTTAAACTTGGTATCATGGACTTGGTTTATTTCAATGATAAATAGTTTAAGCTCAGAGGTGGAACAGGATGACCCGGCTTTTATAATCTTTAAATAAATCTGCCTTTAACACAGATGTGATAAGACATACTACCCTTCTCACTGTCTGAAAGGATTTGATATCAGCATTGGCTATTATCTGCAGACAAAAGGATCATATTCATTAAAATAGTCTTTAGAACAGCATAGTTCTAAGGGAGAATATAAAGACATTTAAAATAGAAGCCAGGTTTCCTTTAATATTTTATGAATCTAGGTCAGATACCAGATTTTTGCATTCAATTACAATACAGTTTCCATTTGGGAAGAAAATAACACCACCATATCCACCACCCAGTTTCAGCTATAAAGTATACCGGAATATCATTTCTGTCATGAAGCTTCTCATAATGAGGCAGCTCCCACTGCTAGTAAGAAATGCTTAAGAAAATGGAGAGAGACATAGATTTATTAAGAAAATACAGTTACTTATTCATAAAAATGAACTCTACCTTCTGGTTCCAATTCTTCAGTTATTTCTGTCTCATCTCCAGAGGTAACTGAGCTTTGGTCAGCCAACTGCCTCTCTGACAGATGTGAGAGGTCTTCTTTTTCCTGTTGAATTTCTTCAGCCATCTCCTTCACCTTATCATCTGCTAGCCTTTCTTGTTTAACCTCATGTACCACATGCTATATAAAAATAAACAAACTTACGGTCTTTATAACACTCCTTGAATAGTGAAAGTTACTGAAGTTCAAAACTTGAAGACTTATGGCTCACATTCCTTATACATAGCCTTTAAACAATTACATTGCTTACACAGTGCAGGAAGCTATGAGAAGTTGTCAACTGCAGTAACAAATAATTGATAACAGTAGAAAGACAATTTTCTAACGATGTATATTTGTGAAAACATAACTATTACAATCATTTGGTACCTGTCAACATACATACAGCCTGTTAGATTTCCAGATTCATTTATATTTCAGCTCTTTCAGTTCTACACAACTCAGTTAAAAAAAAAACACCACCAAACCACCACCACCTTACTCAGTTGGCAATTTTATAACTTAAATTACACAATATTTTTGGTTTCAAAAGTAAACTAAAATATAATTTTAAAAAAAATTGGCTTTGGTACAAAATACAAACATGTTACCTAAGGTAAGGGAACTTTAGTGTATAGCTTACTCTGAAGTAGTCTTATTCCCTTCTTTCTCTTTGAGTACGATTACATAGAATAATACCTCATCAATGGATATAACATTACAGACATGGCATCTTCCATGGAAATTTGCTGGAGACCTATGCATTATTTATTATCCAACAATTCTCCTCTAGGACTGAATTTTCCACAGAGACACTGACGCCTCACCTCCCACCCTCAGAATCCATGAGATCACTTTCAGCTGTCCACAGAACATCTGGGTTTTCCAAAACTGAACCTGAAGAGTTATTTCTATTCTAACACATTTGGAGCCACACAAAGCAAAGCAATGTTAACAAACACTTAAGAGCCTCATTCTATAAACAAAGGTTATCCTTGAAGTTTTCAAGTCATAGAAAACAGACTTTACATCTCTTATGCTCCTCCTTGGCATAGATAATGCGTCATAACCACTGTGGTTTAGACAATGTTTGGCCATTCTTTTTAATTCCTTCAGTGCCAGACTTGCATTCCGTGGATAAAATTTTCAGAAAGAGAATACTTTTTGATTATTCCACTTGACCAATACCACCTGATGTGGTAGGAGACTTAACTTCTCAAAGTCCCAGATCAGCTTTAAAGTAGAAAAGTGAAAGGAAAAGCCAGGGGTTAAATGTCGTGTTACACCACTAAAAACTACAGTTTGCCAATCTGCCACAACTTACTTTCACAACCAGTTGGACCATTACAAATTACAATATTTAATACTTTTCTTCTGCTTGGAATGCTACCTGTTTAGCAATATTCCAAAGTTACTGAATTTCTTCTTCTTCATTTCCCCCTGCTATATAATGGTAATTTTCAGAGGGAAGACAAAATAAACTTCAACCAAACATAGAAGGAAGTAAGTAGAGATATTCCTCCCCTTCTAATGGCCAAAAAAGCAAGATTGTCATCACAAGGAATCACTTTTTTCATGTTTCAGAGTTTTTGAGATCTTACTTGACTGTAGTTTGATTTTTGATGCATGACTCCAAAGAAATAACATACACATGGAATTCAAAAGCCATATATTATATAAAACCACCAAACCCGAATAATCTCATACCTCGGAAACACTTGGAACTCTTGAGGCCTTCATCTTCTGTGCAAGTTCCATGTTATCTTCAACAACAGAGCCCTAAGTTATAGGTAAAATAAGGGGAAGCCTTTAATATATAGCAGACAAACACACAAAAGTAGGTAAAAATTTACTGGTGGAGAAGCATTTGGACAGGAAAAAAGGTCCTCCTTTGCTTCCCTGCATTAGCATTACTGCTTCTATCCTCTGCTATAGCTTCTACCTATGAGGCTGGACAATTCTTACAAATGGTTTGGGCGAGTCAAACCATTCATCCCACTTTTTAATGAGTCTCCTTTTCCAAAAACAATGATTTGCTTTGTCCTGCGTCACATTAATATCCAAGAAATATATTCTCTGCTATTCAGATAACAAACAGAAAAATGAAACAGACTGCTACTGTACAGTTTTAGTCTGTTGAACTTCTAATTCTCTTGCATGGACACTCTTGCCATTTCACCACAAGATTTAGACATCAGAGAAACCCCAGCTATTTCATTATTTAGTTCTAACAGTACTTTTGTCCCTAACCAGACAGTGAGGCTTGGATTTTTAAAACAGCTAAGGGAGCTGCCCACCCAGTAATGAAGATTTCTGATGGAGACAGAGCAGCTATCTCCCTTAGAAAATCCTAGTTTGTGAAAAATTGTAGAACTTTGAGAAGTTACTGTTTGGACAACTGAAGATACATTCTGTGTGTAACTATATGGCTAACATTTCAGTTTTCCATATATTTAAGCTCTCAAAAGATTTGATTTCACCAACATTTGACTTTTTTTTTTTTAAGTTAATAAATACAAGAGATCTACTTAATTCTTAGTTCTAGTCTATACTGTATGGCTCAAAACAAAGTTACAATCACGGTAAACCAAACAATAGCAGAAGAACCTGTGAATTGAAAACTGATGTTAACATTTCAAAAAATAAATCCAATCAAGGCATTTACAAATGAAAAAAAAATTATCACAGCTAGTTTTTTGTTAATTAATGCAACATAATATAATCAGCTAATAATAATACTCATAACCTTTTAAAGTGTTATGAGTATGTTAAAGAACCTACCTTAACTTACTGGATTTAAGCAAATGAGTAAATACAGCCTATTCTCAGTTCTCTGAAGGCAGATTATTTAAGATCAAATGAAAATTTACACCATATAGCAGATATGTTTGAGTTAGTTCCATGCAGACCCTCCTAGAGTCTGGAAGGATGTACCCATCATAGTGCATCCCAAGTTCAGAAGTGTAATTGTTTTCACAGTGTGTGTAATCTCAGCTGATAAACCTTCTTTAAGAGGTGACTCCGAACTGTGTCAAATTGTGTATCTCATTAGCACAACACTCAGAATCTGTTTGGATCAAGCTGGTTTCTGTAGAGCCATTTATATGTCTGTGCAAGTGGTATACTGTACAAAGACCCTTTAATTAATAACCCAGAGAGCTGAGAAACACAGCGCAGAGACAGTTGATTGGTCCTGTTAGAATCTGCCGTAAGTCTATGAAAGTTGAAGCTTGTAAACTGGAGGCTAGCAAGCAATTCTGAGAGTCACACAAATATCCCCGTATTGTATCCCCCACCTATATGCAGTACTACGCTATCATTCATTGCCTGGGACATCCCAGTTTTGTGCTGCTAAAATAATTGAGTGTTCTCGATTATTAGTTCTACAAATTGTCCATACTGAGACATAAGTAGCCTTTCTTGCTTCAACATGCGCAAGCAAAATACTTAAAACTTACTGCCATCTGTATTGTACCAAGATCTGGAAAAGATACTTTCTTGTCTGCTTGAGCTGCACGCTGCCTTGGTTTGGGCGTTGGTTTCTGTAATAAAACAAATATAGTTGAACACCATTTATTGCCATATTCTAACCATCTTTTTTACAGTAAATTTTGAGGGACCCCAATTTTTCCTCAAAACCAAATCTAACTGCACTAAATTCAATTCTAAACAGGCAAGATGATGTAGATGATGTTTGAACAAGCAACCCCCCCAAATGGAGATACCTTTCAAAATTCAGCCACAAATGGGCGTAAAACTCTACAGAACATCTGTGGAATGCAATGCGAGTTCCAAGTGAGAAATAATTGTAGGACTGAAGCCAGTGGTATCATATATGTAGCAAAATGATTTATTATTATAATTTTTTGCGTGCTTGATTTCTTTTCTTGTTCTGTAGGCTTACCATATCTTTGACACCTTTCCTCATGCCACTCCCTTTGGAGAATTTTAACACAGAAACAGAAAAGAGACTGGTAATAGCTGCAAGATTAACAAATGATCCAGAAATATTTCTGTCATGATATTATAATACAGAAGACAAAAAATAATATAGAAGGAGTGGTTTATTAATCTTCATGCTTTACTCTCTTGATGAAGGTAGAAATTATTCTCCATTTCCACTGATTTTTTATTTTTTTTTTGTTTACACAAAAAAATTCCTTACAGTACTTTTAATTTATGAGTGATTTTTAAGAAGCTATTGGGTATCTTAGCACCATGCTCCAGGCACCAAAATAACAAAGAGTATGGTGCAGATACACCTATGTATCTGTACATATGGCTTGGGTCTGGCTCCTTGAGAATTCTTTTGGCTCAAAGCTACCCCAAATAACTGAGTTCTGTCTGAGTTTCTAAGAGACCACAGAATCAATAGCTGATTTCATGACTGTCATAAATTTCAACTGTAGCCCTGAAGTTGCACAAGCATGTGACTGCATTTTATGTAGGACATCTACATTGGAAAGAGAATTAATAAGCACTAAATTTATAGGGAAGACATTTAATGTTTGTTATTTCTCCTCTCTTTTCTCCCTGCCCTTTTGCTGACCAGTTATCTACCATTATAAAGACTTTTAAACGTTCTGGATACAAGAAAGATTTCACTTCCCAAAGGAAGTCAGAGATGGTTGTTACATGAAGTATTTGTACTATGCATTATTTTACAGTAAGGACAAATCCTGCTCATCAGGGAAGAACTAAATGACCTGCTGTAATAGGTCTTTTATATCTCTCAACTTCTGTGATTTGGTTAAATTACTTACTGTCACTGATGAAATAAAAGAAGGAGGCAGGGCTGGAGTCTGCATTTTTTCCTCTGCTAGTAATTTAGTTGCCATTGATTTCTCATTTTGAATATAATTCACTAAGTCTGCAGCCATTGTTGATCCACTTGGTGGTAGGTAGACAAACTTCCATTTTAATTCAACTGTGATGGTACCAGTAGCACGTCTTTCAGAATCTGTTAGTTCAAAAGTACCTGAAAGCAAAATGCAAATCTTGTCTGAATTATCTTATTCTATACATATACAAGAAAATGCAATGCAAAACTGAATGGGATTCAGGAATTAAGTAACTTAATAGTCTCCATTTTAGAAGTTAAATAGTGTCAAAATACTGTGTTTTGTAGATCCAAATATATCCAATATAACACTGTGGACATTCAAAAATACAGGATTTAAAAGGGACTGGATTACTGTGTTCATTCAAGAAGTCCTGTAGGTTTCTCGGATATCCAATACCTTATAACTAATTCTTATTGGCATCTTTCGAAAGATCTAACTAAAACATTTCCATGTTTTACTAATACTAACTTTTGTTAAAGAAAATTTAAGGGTTTTAAAAATCTGCGAGTTGCTAAATCTTTATTGAAGAAGAAACACCCAAAATTCACTTGCAAATTTTTTCCCATTATCCATTTATATGGGATAATTATAGAATCATATTTTAAAATTTTCATGATTGCCTTATAGTTGACAATGAAATAATCATTAAGCAGCTTTTATATTATAAACACCATAGCAAATTTGTAACTGATATCAACTTGCAGGGAGCAGTTGATGCACTGAAGGCAGGGCCGGATTTAATACAGTAGAAAAATGGTCTGATGGAAACCTCACGAAGTTCAACAAAAGCAAATACAAAGTCCTGCATCAGCACAGGAAGCAGAACAGACTGGCCACAAGCAGTCTTGCAGAAAAAGAGCTGGTCCTGTTTCACAAAAATAATATAAGCCAGGCAAGCTGTGTCTTGGCAGCAAAGGATGCCAACTGCACCCTGGCCTGTATTAGCAAGAATGCAGTCAAGTAGGTCCAGGGAAGTTTCATACTTTCTCTACTCAACATCGATGAGATACCATCTGGAATACTATGTCCAGTTTTGGCCTCTCCAGCACAAGTAAGACATTGACATTCTGCAGCAGATCCAGCGGAGGGCTATAAAGAGCTTGAGGGCATTGGAGCACATGACATAGAAGAGGCTGAAAGAAGTGATTTGTTCAACCTTCAGAAGAGGAGGCTCAGAGGGGATCTTATTGCCACCTATCAGGAGGGTGTGGAAAAGACAGAACCAGAGGTGCACAGCAGAAGGACAGCCAACAGACACAAATTGGAACATGGGAAATCCCAGCTCTGTAAGGAAGACATTTTTATTATGAGGGTGATCAAACATTGGAACAGGTTGACCAGACAGGTACTAGATCTCTGACCTTCAAGATACTCAAAATTTAACTTGGCAAAGTCCTGAGCAACTTGCTGTACCTGGGTCAGGAGGCTGGACTAGATCATATCAGGAGTTCCAGTCGACAATGACTCTAAGATTCCAAAGCAGTACATTTTGAAAGTCAGGTTTCAGTCACCCCTTCCAACCTGATGTTAAGACTAACAGGGCCCTTCTACCTATTAATGAAAGATACTCATAATATAGTAGTGTGAGAAATATAACTGGTAAATTTGGTAGGCTTCTCAAGGCAAAAAACAGTGGTAAAAGACAGATGCAAACAGATTACTAAAATGCTAACAAAAAAGAAAACCTCAATAATTGATTAGCACTTGAATTTAGTCATTGCTAGGGTGACACATCATTCCAACTATAATTATTTATCAAATCATAATTATTCCATACCTGGGCCAGTACAGAGAACAGAAAAAGGATTTAAAAGACTTTTCATCCATGCTAAGACCATGATAAATGAATGTTTGGACACCAGGTTCCTTTGATTAAATTTATTTTTTTTTTTACTTGTGGATTTTAAAGAAAATATTTACTTCTTTCTCTTAAATCTCAGAAAATGTCATGAGGGGAAAAAAATCCTGCTATTGCAATCCACCCTGTAAGGTACAGGCATCCTGCTCAGATTCATTGTTGTTGATGGATAATCACAAAAACAAACACCACTTTAAAATTTGAGTTAAAATGCAACAATGCTGGAACATTCTGTTAGTACTGTCTTACTAAACAACAGAGATATTAAAAACTTCTTCTCTCCCTTGGTCTTTTCTTTCTCTAATGTTTGAAGTTTAATGTTTATATTAAAAAATTCATTCATCAGTTTCAAAGCTCTAACACAGACTTTTCACTAGCCACAACTTAAGTAATACTGAGATGCAAAATTTCTTTCCAGGATTTCATTGGAGTTTAAAATTCTGTCAGACATGAACAGTGGATGAACGGTATGGGTTTTTAGAATCATAGAATCACTTAGGTTGGAAAAGACCTTTAAGATCATCGAGTCCAAATGCAAACCTAACCCTGCCAAGTCCACCACTAAACCATGTCCCTAAGCACCTCATCCACATGTCTTTTAAGTACATCCAGGGATGATGACTCATCCACCTCCCTGGGCAGCCTGTTCCAATGCATGACAACTCTTTTTGTGAAGAAATTTTTCCTAATCTCCAATCTAAACCTCCCCATGCACTACTTGAGGCCATTTCCTCTTGTCCTATCACTTGTCACTTGGGAGAAAAGACCAACACCCACCTCACCACAACCCCCTTTCAGGTAGCTGTAGAGAGAGATAAGGTCTCCCCTCAGCCTCCTCTTCTCCAGACTGAACAACTCCAGTTCCCTCAGCTCCTCCTCATAAGACTTGTGTTCCAGACCCCTCACCAGCTTCGTCGCCCTTCTCTGGACACACTCCAGCACCTCAATGTCCTTCTTGTAGCGAGGGACCCAGAACTGAACATAGGATTCGAGGTGCGGCCTCACCAGTGCCCGGTACAGGGGGACAATCACTTCCGAGTCGTTCTGGCCACACTGTTTCTGATACAGGCCAGGATGCCCTTGGCCTTCTTGGCCACCTGGGCACACTGCTGGCTCATATTCAACTGGTTGTTGATCAACACCCCCAGGTCCTTTTCCGTCAGGCAGCTTTCCAGCCACTCGTCCCCAAGCCTGTAGTGTTGCGTGGGGTTGTTGTGACCCAAGTGCAGGACCCGGCACTTGGCCTTGTTGAATCTCATACATCTGGCCTCGGCCCATCAATCCAGCCTGTCCAGATCCCTCTGTAGAGCCTTTCTTTAGTTTGGTTCTTAAAGAGGTTTAAAGAGATACTAAACAGGAAGTGAAGATTTTGTTAAGTTTAAAGAGGTCTAATTCTTACCTGAGATACATCTGTCATGGGCTAAAGAAATAAGAGGCACAGTGGCTTTCCCTACATAAGCACCTTCTTCCGTTTCACCATCATCAAATACATAAAAGGTTACGAATTCTGATTTTAGGTATCGGTCTAAATCTGCATTCATTGGCACTTGGAAACACATATGGTCATCTATTTGTGGGTTGTTGCTGCTAGGAATGATGGGAGTATCATGGTCTGCAAAATCAAAGAACTTGTAGACAACATAAGGATTTGGCTGAAGATGTTTTTTTCGGGACTGTAGATTGTTACAACATTTTATTGTAATGTGGAGTTCATTTAAATTGCCATCTGTTGAAGTGCTGACTTGGGCAGTTCTGAGTATCTGCTGCTTTAAATGAGAAAGAAGTTAAATTAAAAACATTAGAATTCTTATGTTGGCAAACTCTAAGAACTATATAAATAGAAGAAATAATCAGTTATTTCAATGACGCTCCAACTACTGTTGAATTTTATATGTCAAAATATTACTTGTTCCATAAATTCAATGACATCTTTCTTGGGTTGTTGGTATAAGGAAAGAAAAGGTTAATCCTTTCAGGTCTGTGATTGTTTGCTTTATTCTTCTAAAGTTTTATGATCTACTTGTCATTTGATTATCTACAAAGCAGTGAAGATCACAGTTTTAAGAGTGATTCATATCTAGTGCCACTTTAAAGTTAAGGATTCTGATCCTGACAGCTATTCTGTGTCAAGAAATTTTCATAAATGTAGTCCCTTTTATATATGTTCTTTTCAATAATTAAAAATGTACTGCAGATTCCTCTGGTTTTTTTCTTCCTCCAAAACCTTTACCTACATAAACAACTGACAAAAATTGGAAATCAGCATGCGAAGAGTAATAATAAATGTTTGAGATAAATTAAAAAACTCAATGATGTCACAAATTTTTTGAATTACTTATCAGTATGGCTTGTACATAATGTGGAACCCCTAGCTGGCAAACTGGGAAATTAATTTTAATAAAAATTAAAGAATAAAAAGAAAACAAATAACATGACTATCTTAAATGAGTAATCCCCATCCATATTGATCTCAAAAGGCTCTACTTTTTCACTGTAATATGTCACAGCTATTTGCATTAATTGTGCATAATTATCTTGCTTGTGGAAGCCAGAGTTCTGTCTTCTGGTATATGGGGAAACACGTATCAATTTGATTTCGTGTGATAAAATGTTCAATATTTTGATTAAATAATCCACACTGAAATAGTTAATGAGAAAACCAAACATGACAGTTTAAGTCCTTAATACACAACCTTAAGACTGCTATTTCTGGCTACACACAGAATTGGAAGAAAAAAATTTATAGCCATTTATATACATTTTATATGTATGTTTAACTAGTGAAAGCTTAAATTTTGGAACGCACAACTGAAGCTACTTTTGCAGCTGCAGACTGACAGAACCCTTAACATAATGTAACCATCTGCTATATGACTTTTAGTATCTGCCATGAAACATTTCTGAAAACTGCAGTGTTTCAAACAGCTCTGTAGAAGCTGTTCTTAATTTCTGCCATTTTTCCTATTTTATTTTCTCCTGTAGAATCAGTATATTTCAGTTGCCATGTTTAAATTCGCAATTTTACAATAATTACAACAAAATGCTCTGTTCCACATGCCTTATCTTTCAACTGTGTTTGGATTGGTAACACAACTAGAAATAATATAATCAAAAATAGAGAAAACTAAATAACAGATTTTGGCATTTAACAATGGCCAGATTTCGTGAGTTAGTTAAAAATACCTCCGATTCTTTTAAAAATCAAATTTAAAGCAAATGTTACCAAAGACGAAGTTATTCTGAAAATGCCTACACTGACCTTTAATAGAATTCATACACTAAACATACTTCTCAGATTACATCATGGAATCCATTGAGATTCTAGTATAATATAAATTTACATTATGGAATAATATAAAACATTACAGTTACTCCAGACTTACAGTAATTTAAACAGCTATAGATAAAATAAATTGCCCGTTAGAATACTCTAAAGTGTTTTAATTTATACTTTTCAACCTGATTAATAATTGTTTAAGAAATAAAACCAAACACATCTGAAAGTCCCTTATTTTTCTGTCTGCGACCCTTATTTAAAATATTCTAGTGATAATTTCAGTAAAAATAAATAACTGAAGTTGAAGACTTTGCCTCTTCAGGAAAGCTATAATCCAACTGGTTCTTTAACCCTTCATACGAAAAACACGTCATTCAACTGCTAAAGATATTTTCCAGTTCAAGAACCTTTAACTTTGTTAACCTTGAACATATTAAGACTTGAAGTAAACTATTTGAACGGAGAAAGTTATTTTGAACAGTTTATTCTATCAAAACTATGAAGTACAAACCCAAACATACCTGGGATGGTTGTTCACGTTCCCTAAAATTGGATGTTATATACCCCAGAGCCTTTGATCTCTCTCTGTAGAGACTAATAGCTTGATCCATAGGAACTCTTAACCTGATCCAGTATTCTATGGTACCATAATTTTCAATGTTTTCTTTGATTCCTAAGGAATAAATACGTATGGGATTGCATTAATTTTCTCTTCAATATTAAAGTATTTAAGTTAAAAGCTAGGAAAGGCTACAAATTCAAGATTAGTTATCTTGTGATTATGCATTATGACAGTGTTTGTGACATGATATATGCAGTTCACATTAGAAACAGAAACAACTCCTCTGGCTCTACATGTATGATCCAAAACATGACCATTTTTTCATATTGTAATCTGCAATATTTACTGTCCAAGCTATAGAGTCAAGTCAAGTTCATTATTTTAATCTCTTTAAGGCAAATAAAGCTTAGGACAGCTCTGTATGTCAACAGTTGGAAATGTCCCATAAAGTGGTATGCAGTTTAAATTACTGGCAAAAATACCACTTCATAATGGCTTATTAAACCAGATTTTTGACAAAAGTGGGCAGTTAGAGGTCTCTGAATATACTGACCTGACAAAATACTTCTAAAGGAGCAACTAAGCAGCACAAAATATTAAGTATTTCTTAAAAAAAGGCTTGTCTGGGATATCTTAAAAAAATGGATTAAATTAAAAGGAAAAAACATGCACAAAACCTAAACCAACTCCCTCATAGATTATGCTACTATATGAAATATTATTAACTGTAATCACCATCATTTACACCTTTTTGATGCCTTACGACTATTATATGAAGATCTCTGACTTACCAATTTAAATTACAACCATTGCAACCATTTCTTCCTTTATTTATTGATAAGGAATGAGGGGATATATTTATGACATTTGGGCCAGATATAAAGCACTGATGTTTGATAGTCTTATAATGCAGAAATGGTTTTGGTTTTAATGTATATTCTGCCAACAGAGAAATTGCATATGCAGAAGTGTAATATATTTAAATGAAATTAAATTCTTCTAAGACTTCACTGAAATTACTGTGTGTTTCACAGTTGAAGTAAGTAGGGTCCCCTTGTATCAGTAACAGTCTCAGAGGATGAAGGAAACTTGCATTAAACAATGAAAACACTATTAACAATATATAAAATAATAAAGCAAAATGAAAAAGACTATCAGTGTTATTTTAAAATATCTTCTCTACAGTATTCATAGAGAAATTCTAACATATGAATAGTACTACAATGCAATCAAGTACGCTGCTCTACTCACTACTTTTCTCCATGTTGTTTTTGTATAATTCTGTTGAGTAAGGTGATACTTTTATTAAAATTCTTTACGTGTGTAGTAGTAACACTTTGCAAGTAACTTTTATACAAGACAAAGAATCACTTGCTATTTTCTGACAAGATTCTATAATGCCATTTCCAGCATGTCACATACTTCTGTTGTCACGTACTTCAGGATCACTGTATTAGCACCATCTTTGTCCTCAGCCATTATGGGCAAAACTGCACCTGTCAGAGCTTTCCCACAACTGTTGGTAGAATCACCAGAACATGCTGCACATCCAACAGGAAATACCATGTTGTGTAAACCTTTTTTTTTTTTCTTTTGAAATAGTAATACATAAATTCATTGTTGGCCAAAGACACATTACTTAATTGTCACTTACAATATAGCATCAAACAGAATACTTTTTGATATGTAAATTACCAACTAAATTTGCTGTGCTGTAGATCTTCCCATTCTTTTCCAAGATTTCGTGGAACTTCAGTTGACACGCAGCAACTGTTTCATAATCTGTGCCATATGCGTGATGAACCTCAAGTGTGATACTGTTTTGCTGTATATAGTGCAAGAAGCAGTCATCAGCCTGCACAAGATACTGAGAAGTGAAGTCATACGATGGGGTACGCCCATAAACTACTGGGGTTATCTGAAGTTCAAAGTCATAGAATGCGTAAGTACAAAAAGTTGCAGGTTCATGGTCACCAAAAGCATGCATAGCTCCAGAAGAGAAGATCACTTTGCTGATATGAATTTCAAAAAGGTTCTCTCCTCTTCCTAAATGTAAAATTTCATCAAATTCATCCACTGGATCACCTGGCAATATTTCTGGTCTGGATTTATGTGGTTTTGTACCATAGACAATATCGCTTAGTTGGGCTGCAACAAATAAAACAAAATAGAACTACAACTTAACCATCTTGTTTAAAATTCAGATCTAATTAATGACTTAGTACAGAGGAGAAAAGCACATTTCCATTATATTAACAATGTTACTTTCTTAAAAGCGTTTCCAAAAAAGAAATCACACATTTAAAATCATACATTTACTGCTCATTTAGCACACTGACAACAATCAAGAATACCTCCACAATGGAGCTGCTTCAATACACATAAAAATAGACACAGGCCTCTAACAATTACTAACAGATTACATGGGAGTTAACAAGCAAAAATTCAGAAGTCTTATGCAATGATCAAAATAAGTATCACTACGCAAATGTAGCAGAGACTCAAGATACATATTTTTGTAGGGTTGAACTAAATTTGCCAGGGAAAGAAAGAATGCATCTGACACTTAACCTCTGTAGTATCTTGAGTGGACAGAACTATCAGCGAAGACCTTCACATGTTGCTTGGCCTCACAGGTGGCAAATGGTGAACAAATGAAAATACATGTTTACAGAATTAGGACATAAATCATCATGCAGTCCTTTAGTACAGGGGATGCAACTCAGAGACAAACCATGAAAATTGTTATGACATTGGGGTTTTTAAGGTATCCTATTTCAGGCTTCCTATGCACTTTTCACACACTGAAGCCATTAAAACAGCATTTTAAATGCATCATATTGAAATATTCCATAGGTATATTATACCATGACTTTGGGATTTTTAGCAACACATAAAATGGTTATGTAATGATAGGACAGCAAAATAAAAGGTTGACCATAAATGGATGATTTATTTAAAAAAAAAAAAAATCTAATCCTATTCAGCAACAGCTGCAGCATAAACTGCTTTGTTGAATTTTGTTTGATAACTTTATCATTTAAGTCAATGAAACAACACACAGCTAATTTTCCATGAAAGAACGGACCTTTCTGCTAGTTTTATGAATGGAAAGGTGTTTCAACTGAAGAAAAAATGTACAACAATAATTTGCAAGAGATAAAATATAAAAAAAATTAGACAAGAATACACTTTAAAGATACCTTCTAGTTTTCTGATGCGTGCAGCTCTAATATCAAGAAGATGGACATACTGTTCCAGTTTCAACTCATAGTCTTTTTGTAGACTTTCCATCTTTCGTGTCACTGCTTCTACTTCAGTCTGAAAAGAATTTGCACACAAAAAGGACTTTTGTGGGTTGTCTGCACTGATGCTGCACATGCTTTCGGATACAAATTAAAATACAGTTAGATTTGAGGAAAGAACATTTACAGTACACAAAAATAGCAGCAATTTTTAATTCAGCAGTACAGAAATCAGTTTGAATTTCACCAAAATCTAAAAAAATTATTAAGAAAAGAAGACTAGCTATTCTTTCAGGACAATGCTTCTAATAGTTTCTTTAATGATTGTTTTGTTTTAAACTTGGATTAATCGAATGAAAAGTCAAAATATGATCTGCAGTAATCCAGCACAAGAGAGTAAAAGCAGAGTGTTGTGGAAAAGGAAGCTTATTTGATAAGTACACTTACTATTTTTCCTGTGAGGACCTGATAAGAGCTCAGAGATAATCCCAAGAAGGCATGGTTTGAGGGCTCTGGTCAGGATGAGTTAAAAGACTAAAGTTATAGTCTTTCAGGTCTCACACTTTTTAAACAATACTTTCAACAACAGCAAATCTTAAAACAGACTGGCTTTGTTGCTGAATTTGCAAGTCTTAATTATGACAAGTTCCAGTGCTACAACTGTTAAAATGTTATTATCAGGTTATTTTCCACTGTGAGCAGAGTTTAGTACCTGGTAACCTTTGTTAATTTTGTGCTGCACAATTAACATATTCCTTGTCTTTTCAAGTTCTTGTACTGTTTCCGCATGTGTTAATTGCAGTTCTTGCATGGAGCGTTCTAAATCTTTATGGATATCATCTTCTACTTTTTCCAAAAACATAAGGTCCTCGTTCTTCTGCTGCTTTCGAACCTGGAGCAAATTTGAAAAATTATTAGAACAAACTTTTGCAAAATATTTGGATGTATTTGTGCCTGGCTAAATGTAACACTGGGATAAAATTTTGGAACAACAATAAGACAATAAGCATAACTTTGTAAATTTTGAACATGTGGTAACAAAAAATAGGAATAAGGTACACCAGTAAGTGTCAGGACAGTATTCAGTAACGTAGTCTCATGATTATCAGGAACCAATTAAAATGTATGAGATATTGAGAAGCAATCACTCCTGTCTATCCAATGAAAATACAAACCCCTTAATATATTTGCCTTTTATATAATTAATAACCCTGCTTCAGTGAATGTACAAAACCTGAATTATTCTTCTCAAGTGTGCACTGCTTCTGTTATTAATACTGGGGTTTTAATTTTCATCTAGGTTTTCCTTTTTCTTTCTTTTTTTCATTATCATTATAGAATTATCATTTGCATTTCAGTAGCAGAAAAAGATTCTATTTACAGTAAAGACTTCCTCAGGAAAATAAAACATAAGTCACTGGAACAGTGGAAACTTAATGCAAACTTATTTATGCAGTGATTTCTTCCCCCCACCCCCACTTCATTTTCAATTTCACTGTAAACAATAAAATGACAACTTATGTGCAAGAGAAAAAAATAGAACATTTTCTCGGGTTTTTTTTCTGTTTTAATAAAGAAAGAGAATTTGCTAAGCATCGCTGAATTGCATTTTAGAACTTCCATTGATTATAGTATACTCCCATAAATTATAGAATTAATAAAGAAAAAGGTATTTTAATGAACATTATAGGAAGAACATGATGGCATGATAAGTCATTTAACTGAGAAAAAGTTATTTTTAAAAAAAAGCTTGTGAATCTGGTTTAATCGACTTTTGACGTTATAATGAATTATCTACATAACTCTAGACTTCATCCTGGCAATTTTTTCCACCTTCCCTTCTGCTTCACTGTAACTGCAAAATGACAAAAGCCCATATATGAGCTTGACACATTAACTACTAAAAGATGCACAAATAATTCAGCCCTTGAAAATCCCAGGCACTGTGTAGAAAACATGTAATGGTCAACCAAGAGTTTAAAAAAAAAAAAAACAACAAATGCAAAATATACAGAATCATAGAATGGTTTGGGTTGGAAGGGACCTTAAAGATCATCTAGTTCCAACACCCATTTTTGCTCATTCTTTGTAAGTTACCTTTATAAGTGAGAGGGCTTCACTGAGTTCTGCCACATCAATATCACTTTCCTGAAACAGAAATACTTCATCAAAAGGTTTTATCAGATGTGAATGATTATCAAAGAAATACATTCAGAATAACAAGATGTGTTCTCACTAGATATTACATTTTGCTTGATATCATGAGTACATAAATACTGTTATATTTCTGTATTCTTTTACTTTCAAGAAGTATTTGCACTATGCATAAAACACACAACAGGGTTTTTTTGCTCATATTCTAAACAGAAATAGAGTTCACCTTGGTCAAAAACTTCATGTGATTTTTCAGTTCATCTAGTTGTTGCTTATGTTCCAGGTAGCATAACTGCAGGTCTTTATTCTCTTGCATCAGCTTTTCCTTCTGGTCTTAACACAGAAAAAGAACAAAATATTCTACTTAATTGATTATAAAAATTATAAACTTGCTTTTTCATATTAACTTATGCATGAATTTTTCATTTTAAAATGTACAAACTAATTTATTTTGTATAGGGAAATTTTTGGTATTAACAAACAGGAAGAGAGGGAGAGAAAGCTACTCCTCTTTGATCTGGTACTGGTGTATGGATTAAAAAAAGGAAAACATTCTTACTTTTATTAAAACGGAACCTACAGTGTCAAAAATCTACACTTTGTGTATTTCTAAATAGAAAGATATCCCCAACTAAGTACAGCTTTCTGTTTTGGGGGGAGTGAGAGAAGAGGGGAATAGAGAGGATATAAAAACTCTTTGTTAATCTGAATGACTAAACACCATTAAAGTTATCAGTAGAAGGTTACACAGATTTTACACAAATACCCACTAATGCATAGCTACATCCACAATGATTTCTCAATAAGATGTGAGAAAAAAACGTAAGAATTCAGCAAAACAATTTAGTTATAACAACATACCTTGTTTCACATGGAAAAGTTTTAAAAGCAAGTTTTTTTCAAAATCACTGAGGTTTCTAAGGAACAAAAGTACTCTCTCACTTTCCTCCCCTGGCCAAACTCCTTATTCTCTTGATAACAATGTTTTTTCTCCTTCCATTTTTTCCAGTGTTTTTTGAAAGTCCCGAAGTTATATTCTCATACCATGTGCTTAAATACTATGAATTCATATTTTAGGTCAGAATGATATAAATGTTAACTGTCAACCTGACATGCAAGCATTAGCCTCTGTAATTCCCATCTGCACTCATGGGAGTTGATTGGTAAAACATTACATACTTAGTTGAGAATATATTCCACTGATTTCAATAAAATAGTCCACAATATCTTTTTAATGCTGAAATCTTTTCTGTTGACCCTCAGGGCATGATGCACAACTTAACTATTTTTACAGAATAGCTTTTCGGTTTAGAGGCTTGAACTCAGCAGGAAACAGGTGGCTGAGATGCTAGTCTCAAGGGTTTTGAAATGTTTCAAAAATTGACATCAGGTTAGTTTTAATTTTGCAGAGTTTATATATCAAATGACATCTTCACTAAAAATGAATCATCTGTAATGCCATTGCTTCTATACACAGTAGCCTGACTCATACATACATGTGTTGGGACTCCTCAAGAGTCACTTCCAATTCAAACACATAATCACCAGTACGGTTTTAATTCTCTGCAGTTATGAGCAAAACGTAATGCATTTGGGCAACTGAGAAGAAAATATAATTAGAAACATTAAGGGCTAAAAATGAGAAAGCAAGTAAGAAAACAATTAAAATAAGCCTTGTCAATGGGCAGAGGAGGCAGGCCTTCATAAAAGATGGTGAAACACCTATCAGCAATTGAGTCTTCTGGACTCTTCCAAATAATACACCAAAAGACCTACATCTGTTGGCAGGTCTCCTACAGAGAAAAAGTGCCCCTCATGCTGATGTTCTTTCTTTTCCCTACAATATAAACTGAGATCTGAACTGGCACTTTTTCCAGGGATAAGGAGAAAAGATAACCCTCCTCAACTACTTCTATCTCATTGTCATGCATTTTCTGACAAGAGCAGCAAGCTCAGTTCACTCTTTTTCTAACATGAACCCCAGTGAAGTTTTTCTACACATTTTTAATATTCATTCACACTTGCTGCTTAAAAAGTTAACTTCAAAACTGTAAATGCTATATAGAAAGGGAACTAGCTTTTGTTCAAATTGAGGCAATTTCAACAGCTTGTTGAACCAAAATGGGCCAATCTGCCAAGAGCACAGCTCAAGTCTACCTCAGCACTGTCCATGTTGCCTCTCCAGATTCTCAACAGGCTGCATTTCTATGATCCCGACCAAAGATAAAAATGCAAGACATGCAGGGAAAGAGGCAGGAGGAAAGGGAATACTTCTGCAATAGCCTTTAGGGAACAGAAGTGACAGAAGGGTCCTGCCATTCAATTTTCCCATATAACTACACTGTTTTTCATCAGGAGCCACTCAAACTCTCTATTGGTTGTTTCCACTTATAATACTATCAGCACTGACTGGAGCACACTTGGATCGAGGCTAGTGCTGTATGCTGGCTACTAAGCAAGCTAAGCTAAACTGTATGCTGGCTAAGCTAAACAAGCTTGCTTCCCCTAATTTAACCCAAAAGCTGCAACTGAAGGGAAAGAAGAGGGGGCACAGAAGATGCGATTCTCACACCATTGGTGACCACATCCCACAAGAACACATCATCACAACAATATCAGGGTTTTCAGTAGCAAGGCTATGACAGTAACAGCACAAGAAAGAGGGAAAAACACTGTCCCGGAGGCTTTGGAAAACACTGCCACAGCAGCTTGCAGGAAAGGCTACAAAAGCCACAAGTGGAAGCAGGCTACAGAGTTGCAGATAGCCCTCTGTGTTGCTAAGGACCTTATAAGACACCTAAGGGACTGTGTAATAATAATAATACTCTTCTCAGCTGTAATCAAAATACACATTGTGCTAATATATGCAATCCCATTCAAAATCAGAATTGAATAAACTTGCACGGCTGTCTTCCACTTTAAATATTTGTACATATTCACAGAACATGAAAATAATTAGAATCTTGATCAGCAAAAGCCTCCACATTTGTTCACCACCTACATAAATTCACAGGAAGAGTTCTTACAGACCAATCAGTACCAACCAGGTAGCAGGGGAGAAGAAAAGAAAATGGTCACTGTCTTTCCCTGTAAATAAAAGAAGTACACACTTCCAAGACAACCAAGACCTATTTTGCTTACTATCCCATAATCTAACCTACCATCATGTAGAAGAGCATCTATCCTCCCCTCTTCCTTGCCAAACCCTCTATTTGTCTAGGTCCAATTTAGGGCAACAGGATTGCCTTCTTTGTTAGCCCAAGGAATAAAACTGGAACTGTATTTATGCTGATTTTTTGGTAGTTTTACAGACAGAAGAACAATATTTAGAGAGTGAAATATAATTTTTACTCGTATATTGTAATTTAAGGCTAAGGAGATATCAAAAAGACAAGAAATGCAAGAATAAATGATTAAGGGCAACAGGGCAGGGGGAAGGGTGATAAAGCATCTTCAAATACCATATTCTAAAAAAAAAAAAAAGGCAAACATATTGCATATTCACAGCGTGAATAAGTTATTCTGTTTTCTGTCTAAATGTATTTCTTTTAAATATTACAAAACACATTATGAAGTTATGAATAGAAAAATACTACTCAAAAATTCAGATCCAAATTACAGGATCACTCTAAAAGACAGATACTGAAGGAGGATATTGAAAAAGGCAACATGATGTTAGTCTCCTGCAGCATTAAGAGTTTTCAAGACTTCATTTATTTTAACATCTTTCTTAGTCCTGTAAAGTAAGTTTTGAAAACAGATTCATATTCCAAACTACAAAAGGTAGACAAGACACTATTTCTACACTAGTTCCAGGCAGCAGGTTAAGACAAACAGTACTTGAGTTCTGCTGAACTTAAAGGGATGTGCAGCAAAGGCAGATACTCCGAAGTATGTGATTGAAGAAACTTATACTGCCCAAGTTTTGTTAAAGACAAGAAGCTGTAATCAAATCCTAGATACCTGGGCCTTGAAGGGTGTTACAACATTTACTCAAGCTGCAGCAACTTCAATTCAATAGAAACTGAAAGTATAGTAACCTGCTAATCCAGTTTAAGAGTACAAGCAGCTATTAAGTGCCAAACTGGGGAAGGGGTGGTAAAGACTTGCCACTTAAACGTAATGCCCATAGGAAGGATAGAAGATGGAAGGTGTGCCTGATTTTCCACATTCAACTTAACCAAAAAACAGTATGGCCAAAACATTTTCATGCTCTTAGTATGACTTTAAATTTTGCATTGCATAATCAAACTGTCATTAACAACTGTGTCTAACTGTCAGTATGTCATAACTTCATATTATTGTGGCTTAAGGCATCTTATTTATTTTAGTATCACTTAAGGCTAATTTTGCAAACACTTGCTGTGGTCAAGTAAAGTGTTTAAATATTTAATTCAGTATTTGAAGTCAGTAGAGCTACTCAGAATCTTAATGGTAAGCACATGCTGAATTTGAGCCATAATCATAAGAATTATTCACATCAAGTTGGCCCACTTCATTCCATTAGATTGTTCACAGAAATACACCTTTTGAAAATACACATTTGAAGAATCAACTCTAAAAATATTTAGTTCACTTCCTGCCTGTGCTCTTGCTTTGTAAACTTAATGTTGCCACAGCATATCACAGTATTGAGATAAAAAAAAGATTGCAAGGTCTTAAAGATTCCCTGAGAAGTTGTCCTGCAGCATGGGAAAAACACATATGAAATAATCTGTTCAGCAGAATGGAAGAAAAAGGTATTACTGTAAATGTACATAGTCATAAATAAAAATCAGTGTATACTGAAAATATTAAAAAATTCTGAATTCACAAAGTTGAAAGACAATTAACCATCTTCAAGGGACTATTTAGGCTTCATGTAACTTTGTGCAGTAAATAAAATTAGAATAGTGGTTTATAATTTGAGAGGGAATGTAAGATGGTCCTCTTTTCCATAAGAATTTTCAATGGGGAGGAGAGGAGAAATACAGAATAAAGAGTAAATATTAACCCAACAGATGAAGAATGAATGCCGCTGGAGTTATATGATCCTCATTCAGCACATAACATGTATTGGGTCAATATTTGTACTTAACAGCTGGTCATAACTTAAGCATATTGTTCAAATGTACACTTAAAAGGCAGCTTGGAAATCACTAACAGAAACTATACTTTTCTGGGCAATATACCTGAACTCCAGCACAGGAGTTCTCACGTCATGAGAAAATCATAGTTATTTCAGAAATATACCTCTTTCTACTTTGATCTTGTCAAGGATTTCATTTTTGTCTGCTAAATCAGATTCGATAGCAGTCTCTAGTTCAGCAATTTGCAGTTTCAGTTGCTGTTCCTTTAATTTCCATTGCTGTTCATGGGTCATACTGAAGACACTGCAATAAAACATGTGGCATGTGAAAAACGTTTAGAAATCAGCTTCAACAGAAAATAATAAAGAAAAAAGCTTTTAGTGGCACAGAGACCACTGTCATCATGTCTTAGGAATTAAGTAAACATATGCTGGTCTGCTGCCGTTGAAACCAAGGCGCCTTTCTCAGGCTGCGGTTAAAAAACATGAAAGAGTTTGTGGGATGAGCAGAGGAACTGGCCTTAATTTAGAGCTCCAAAGTCAGAAAAGTTGGCAGCATGCAACATTTGTGGGACTAGAAAAGGAATTCAGATGCATATCCCAGAGTAATCCACAACTCCAAACCTCAGCAACTGACAACTGACAAAACCATTCTTTCCGCATACAAAACCTCTTAATGTACAGAACTGGGATCACCCACCTGATTTCTTTTAAATCTGTGAAACATGCAGAGCCTAAAGTCAGTTGCCTGTTCAAAGAAATGTTGACCACAATGTGACAACAGTTTTCTCATACTGTAAAACAACAATTCTGATACTGATTAAGAAGCACATATAAAGTAATCTTTCTCCTACTTTAAGAAATAAGAAACAGTGGTGGGCAAAGAAATTAGAATAACTATTTTGCCTGTAACACATTATTTACTTGTGAACTACCAATCTATGTGCAATAAGAATTGCATGGACACAGAATCAGAACTGCTGAAACCACAACAAAATGTGTAACTCAGACTGAAACAAAATTAAGTATGTTATATAATTTACAGTATAATTCCCACTAGGTAACAAGACAAAGCAATGCAATGTGCTTTCATATAATTTAGACAGTACTATGGTCTTCATATTATTATTATTCAATACTTTCATTCTTATTGACTGGAAAAATAGTCGTCTTCTTAACCAATCATAAACCAGTTTATTCACTTTTGTATTCTGTTAAAAATCAGAAATTGCAGGGTTTTTTTAAACAGAAGAGTCAGTTCCTCAACTCTTCACTTTGGTGAAGCTCACCAGGTAAAAAAGTTTTTTTACATATACACATGTATAGAAAAAAATCTTCTGATATCTATCTATTTATCAATCTGTCTCTCCCAGAGATCTACAAAACAAAAGCCTCAACCAAAAAAAACACAGAGGAGAAGAGAGAAATATCGCAGAAGGGACAGGCCACATAGCTTTGCAGACTGTACATACTGACTGAAAGAGACCTGCCTGTTTTGATGGCTATGACTACATAAAGTGGTTCTGAGTATATATAAGTGCTTTTATATCTAATTTATTTGAAGAATGACCTTAAGATTAAAGAAAAAAAAACATACCATGAATTGTAGACTCTAAAGTATATGGCAAGAGTTTATATTCTTGATTTGTGATCTTCATAAAAACAGTTCTATCGCTCTGTATTGTCTTTTTTCTCATACTATATCTACCTCACCTATTTATACAGTTCTCTAGACATATACCATCTTATAGTGTGATAGTGTCTTCTATGGCATACATGAACTTAAGCAATGCTTCTAAGTCCTATAGTAATATATACTTCGCTCTGCCATAATTTTGAAGATAATGTGCAGCAAATATAATGCACTGAACTCACAATCATTTCCATAATACTGCATAGGCACAGAAAAGACAGTGTGTTCTGTAATTACTTAGACTTACCACTCTTCAAAGCTTGATTGGCTCCCGAAAGGAAAGAATAAATCTTAGCAAGAAGAGATATCAAATACCCTTAGTTTTCACACTTCCAAAAATCTTTTTAATGTTTAAAGTTTTAATGACCATGGTATCTAGTTATATGTGCATTTGTTATTCTTTAGGTACAATTACTTCACATAAAATTGTAGCTACACATTATTTCAGTTTTTCAAAAGACTATGCTGGCAAAAACATAATTAACAGTTATTATGATAGTAATTCAGAATTTAGATGTTTAAATGAAGAACATTTTAGAAGACAGGTTTTATCCAAGACTATATAATGCTAATGTTTATGTCGGTTTGAACTGAGTTCACTTCTGTCGCTTTCTTCCTTTCATTTTTAAGATTACTTTTACTTGAATTCATGTGGAATTTCTTTCACATTTACTGTATTTCACTGGAGTTGGAGCCATCTGGGTAACTATAAATGGTCAACCACATCTGGCACTGTTTCCTTTGCAGGGAGTTTAAGCATTGCTAGATTTGCATTACAAGGTCATATGAAAACAATTCCTCCAAACCTTTTATCCAAACAAATTGTTTTCTTGGATACTGACTAAATATTAAGAGTCAACTGACAAATTTGTACTTGTTCTTTGTAAACTTTTCAGATCCAGTTCTGCAGTCTTAGCTTTGGCAAAACTCACATCAACTTCAAATTAATTTCAAAAAAAATAAAATTAGCAAAGAATGGGTTTATGCCTCTTTTCCTCCATTAAAAAAAGAAATATAAATTTGTTAATTATCTGGCACCTGTGGACACTGGCCTATCCACTGCTAGCAACAGGCAAGCTGTAGTAAAGTTGCGTTGTTCAAATGGGCAACAGAAGAAGCTGGCCATTAAAACAGTAGTTATAATGAAATGATACATTTCTCTTTCTAATTTCTTGTTACCTATATAGTAATACAGAATGATGAAACATGAATCAAAGTTTAAATGGGAGTATATGAAAAGACAGATCATTTTAGGTAAAAGAAAAGCCATATTGTAGATTACTGGGTTTTGAGAGAACCATACTTAAAATTACCTAGTTAAACATCTTTTTAAGTTATCCCACTACGATTTAAATAGAATTTTTCTATTTAAAGAAATTTAAATAGAAAATTTCAAGCCAAGATTGTAAATTGATTTGTTAACTAAGAGTTCTTTCTCTGCATAATGATAGAGGAGAAAAAAAATCATAATCAGAAATATTTATAACATGATCAGACTTTGGAGGAATCTACAACAATGAACTTAAGCGAGAGACAACCGACCAACTGCCCCTATACAAAACTCTAAATATTGTGATTATACAACTGTTATATCTCATATGTAAAAAAAATGTTTTAAGCTATTTGTACTCACTTTTTTTACTACTATAATTTTTAATTTCACCATAGAAAGTACAAAAAGTATAATAAGTATTGTAAGAATACTATAAATAACATTTGATATCACTCACACTGTGTTTAGTCATTGGTATTTTTTGATAGACACCACACTGACAAACCAAACAAACTTTAAGAGGAGAAATAATTTTGATATGAGAAAAGACTCCAAGCATTTTACCTACTTCGAGGCAATTATTAGCTCTAGGAAATTTGTCTTATTTTCTAACCCTTTTCAGTATAAAAGGCCACATGGTTTCACAATAAAGGAAAAGTTCATTTGAAGGTCATTTTTTTCCTTTAATATCCTTGTGGCAAACGAGTATAATTACTTCTTTTCTGTACCAGAGAATTTCTGAATCATATCTGGCAATGTAACTTCATTTTCATTGTAAGCACTGCTGATAAAATTTATACAACTTATTATGTATAGGCACATTTGTAAAAACTTACATGAGCCTATACAAAAACTTCAAGCAGAACCAGTACAAGTGAAATGGTAGCCAAAACAAACAAACCACGCCTCAAAAATAAACTGTCAAATATGAGACTCTGTATAGGTCCACTGAGAAGCGCTGGAAAAACTTATACAAAAAGTTCAAACACCCCTCTTTCCCAAATAAAATAAAATAAAATAAAATAAAATAGGAATATATGTCTACCTAGATGTATTCTTCTTTCAACAATAACACTAAAAAAATTATTAGAAGTTCAAATAAGAATTTTTTGCATTGATATTCAAAATAAAGTGACTTCTACTTATTTTTAATTAGATTTTTAACAAGAAATAATCTACTATTTTGAGAGTATTAGAACAAGTATGGAAGCTGCTCCACTTCTACAGAACAGATGAAATACAGACAGAACACCATAAAAGTTTCCATATATACTTACTGATACGATGAACTGTAGCATGAATATATTTACTGGTGTGCACAATCACGCAACATGCATATTCACATTCAAGCACACAGTATATGAAGACCTATTAAACAGAACAGGAATCAAGTTTTTTATATACAGAAACGATAGCTTACCTGTTATACAGCTTATCATAGTTTTCCCTCAAGAGTTCCTTCTCTTTTTCAAGATCATTTATTCTTTCTTCTAACTAAAATGAAAAAGGAAGTTTCAAGCAATGCACAGCACAAAAGGAATTTACAATGAATGTGTAAAGACAATTAGTAAATAATTTGTAGGTATTGTCAGGCTTATTTGTTCTTTTTATACGACTGTCTCTTAGAAGCTTCAAAATAACACTTCTTTTCACCACATGGCTTTACATTTGGCCCAGACAGTCTTTTACATGTTGTTTATATGAAGCTGAGACTAACATGTCACAGTTGAACAACAGTATCTAATCACATACTCCCTTATGCCAAAAAAAAAAAAAACTATAGCATTAAAATTTTTTATTTCCATTTTGGTAAGTGAGTATTAGTATTAACTAGTTAATGGCTCCTGTAAAGTAAATATTTTTTTATTGACCTTATAGAAACAACAAGTCCTTGCTTTCAAAATCTTCACTAAAGCAGGATATGGTTTTGAAGATATGAGCTGCTTTAACCCAGAAGATATGCCCTACACGCATTACAGTAGTTTAAAGGTTTGGAGGAAATATCTATGAGGTAACCTTAGTAAACTTGGTTCATGTAAAACACATTCAAAACAGGTAAAGCAGGTGGTAAAACCAAACTGAAGTTGCTACAAAATGTAAGAAAAAACAAGTAAGTTTGTAGACTCTTACTCCTCATATGTTGAAGAGAATGAGGAATACAACACTTGATTTTTAGTACTGTATCTGGGCAACTGTTAGTGATGAAACTTGTCTCTGGGAGCCACTAGACAAAGAAATAGAAGTGACTGATTTGAACTACTGAGTAATATGTAATACTACACTGTACTGTAATTAAATCAGGTTGAAGTAATACTAAAAAACTAGCAATATGTGATCAATAAATCAAGTATTATGATTTTTGTCTGGTTAACAAACCACTTATTTAGTATCAGAATTGACAGGAAATCCTATGCTTTAAGCTCAAATATTGTCCAAACACTGGTGCAGTGATTATATGGCATGGGGACCAGGTATGGTTCATGATTCTATGAAATGCAAGCAGCAGCCACAGGATTTTCTTTTTAATGGGATAAAAGTATATGTATTACCATGACAGTCTTACGTTTGAAAGGTCTATTCACATCTCCGCAATTAAAAGGTATCCCTTCGTTAACTTTTCCCTTACTTATGTGTACTACCTAAAGCAGACTCTAGCTCTCTTGAACACAATCTTACCTCCTCTGCCCTTCGGTTTGAAATAGTTACTGATTGCAATTCTTTTTCAAGATGGAGGCACTTTGACCGCTCCTCTTTAAGCTGTAGATTCAATTCATCACCTTTTGCTATTAAAGCATCATGGCTAGTCTTCAAGTTCCTTTGGTTCTATGAAAAGGAAGGAAAGAAAATCCAGAAAACAAATAAAATAAATCAGACTTAGTAGAATGTTACAACACAAGTAGAATATTCAACCAGTGGTCTCTCATAGCAGTATTTAATATATATTCTCAATGTGGTCAACAGGAGACACTCTTGAACTAAGTAACTGAAAGCAACTTTTCATCATGCATGGCCAGGAGAAGGTGGCATTCTTGTTACTCTCATGAACATTAAACCCTCAGTTCAGTCATGATGAAAATGACCAAGAAATACATCTGTTAAGCAATTAAAAGATTTTGCTGTGGTTACAGTGGTTAGACATGCTGACCAAAAACACTGCAGTAGCAAGCAAAAATGAATGTTGACCACAGTTATGTTAATCACAGAACTTGCCACAGCTCTGTTAACCCTTAATTGTAGATATATAATCGTTTCATAATCCTAATGCACTCAGTTCTATTTTCCTGCTACCAGTAATTTAACGGGGGACTTATTTTACAGTTTAATTTACTTCAATGGATTACATTAAGACATATTTAACCAATTTTAGTATTAAATGGAGGATGCTGATAGAACCTCTATTTCAAGAATATTAATTCATATTATACTGTCTACATTCCACAATGCTTTAATAAAGCCTCATTCATTAAGAATTTCAATGTAAATCACATTCCAAGTACAACTTGAAACAAAACAGCCCAAAAGCCAATCTCCTGTTTAATAAAATGATTATATGAAAATTCATGTCAAATACATTTATGAGTACAGATAACGTTTAATGATCATAGACAGAAAAAAGTTAGCTTCATTTTTTCCATATAATATTCCTACAAAGTAGTTAAATGGAGAAGCTGAATGTGAATCCTGTACAAATTGTTTAGGTTCACATGCAGTCTGAATATCCTAGAAACAAGCGAAAAACCCACAGAAAACCCAATCACCAACCTGATCTTCGGCCTCTCATATCTCATTTCTCCAAAGAAAAATATCATGGAGAATAAATAATATTAGCAATCAGTCTTATTTCAGAGATGTAATGAAGTGTATTACTCATCAATTTTTAACAGCCTTTCTTCAGTGTTCCTCTTGTCCTGTCCTATATCTGTGAGCTGTATTTCAATAACTTCAAAAAATGACACCTTAAAAATCATTCTTTTACACTCTTTCCATTTCTCACCAAATTTCTTTCCTTTCTCTTCAAAATCAGAATCCTTACAGTCTCTAACCCTTCCAACTGCCCAAGTGAATGCATCTTTTCTTTCCATTCTCTCAGCTTCAGTTTTCTCCCCAAAGTTCTTTTCCATTTCAGTAACTTCTGTCACTTCAACCCATGATATATGAAGAAAAAAAAAAAAACAACCACCTCGGCAAAGCTGCCTTTCATAGGCCATTTCACCCTTATCTCTTTCCTTAATTTCCAAAACAGTTGTAAACAAATTCAACAATCTCATTAAAAGCACTAAAAATATCCTCCTGAAAAATCTCCCTGCTTCAACTTCATTCTAATGCTTCAGTGTCTTTGTTACTCTCCAGACCACTTTGGATTAACTTTCCTCGTTAACGTTAAGGGGACCATGACTTCACCCTCACTATTTATTTTTTTTTTTTCCAAAATGCATTCTTTACCTGGATATTCTTCTATATCCGTGTGTTCTGTCAGCACCTTTTTTTCCATTATGCCCAAACTGTTTTCTATCCTGCTCCCCCTGGAGTATCCCAAGACTCGGGTCATGGCAACAATTGAGATGATGATTCTAGTTTAATATTTCTAGTCTGGAATTTTATTTCTTTGGGAAACTTGCCTTGATATTGTTGTCAATTAGAAATAACTCATTTAAAGAAAATGGATATATACCTCCTAGAAATATTGCACAAGTGAACATAAACTGCTCTCAATTACAGTTGTGAAATTGTTGCACCAATTGTTCAAGAGAATTAACTCTCTATAGTATTTTAAATTGTAGTTGCACAGGTTAGTTGCACAGTCTGTAATTAAAGCAAACAAATATACCGATAGGATCAAATATATAATCCAAACAGTTTCAGGGTCCTTTGTTCTTCTAAGCGGACTGCACAATTCCTTTGTTCAACTGGCTACATTAAAATTCTTTATCAACAAAACTGTCTTGTAAATGTTTGGTAGCAAGCTCAACTTCAGTATCATTAGATGGAACAGGATAATAGGCTCTTATCATTCTGTGGTTTCACATTTTGGCCTGACTCAAGTTCAAGGAATTATATGGGTTTCAATTGGTAGAAGCTGAAAGTAAATGATAATGAACTCAATAGTCATAAAAATCACCAAGATAAACATAAAAAAATACTAAAAACTGCTCTGTTGCTAAGTACTTTACATGCCTTCTAAACTAGAAATTTTGGATTTTGCAGTTATTCACATTTAGTAGACATGTTTCAAACATTCAAATGATTGGAAATGGGAAAACCATTGGATCCATTAACTTGTAAAAAAAAAAAAAGAGACAGAAAACACACTCATCCTTTTCAAAAATGCAGCTTTCACTGTGAATATTAGAAACAATGTCTTCAAATACCAGTTTGAATCCTAGGCATGTGTTTCTATTCAGCTGCTGCCAAGAAAGAGGCATAAGTACTTGATGTTTGCTGTAAATTACCAAGAAGTCGCATATGATTTAAAATGGAACAGTTTACTTACCGCTTTCTATTTAAGAACTCAAAAAGCCATGTGAAACCTGTCTCCCCTGGAATTTACATTCTACATCGTTCACCCTGTGAAAGATTAGATTTGAGCTACTAACAGAAGAGCTGCTTTGGCAGAGGAGATACAGGTATTACACCAGGGGAGGGAAGCAAAGCAAAGCAAAACATAGAAGCCGAAAAACACAGGAAAAAAAGGAATGGAACAAAAATCTAATGGCACAAGTGTTACTTAGCATGCTAAAATAACAAGAAGCAGGCAGCAGTAAGAGTTTACAAGGATATCTAGTGCTTCCACCTCATAAGGCTAGGATACTTTATAAAGCTGTACTGCATGTACGATTCCTACTCACAGGAACTCTCCCATTTCTAAGCTGTTATCACACTACCATTGTCTGTATACACATGCAGTTCTCCAAATACATATGGGAAGAAGCAGAAAAATGCTGTATAACTAAAACCCTATATAGAATCTACCATGCAGTTGCGTATTCTGGTGATATTGTCATAAAACTGCTCTTTTTATAAAGAAAATCTATTACTTACAGTAGGCCTCTAAAAGAATTTCCATGAACCTATGAACACAAGTTAAGTCCTAATGTCAGAACTCTAAACAGCCAAACGTCCCAAACTTCATCAAAGACTGATAAAGTGAGGGGGTCTGGTACCCTTTCTTTAGTAAATCAGTACATTTAAGTCAAAAGCCTCTTTTTAAATGACCAGGAATCTCTTTAGATAGCCAGACAACTCAGTTCATTCTCCACAATTTGCCTGGGATGGCTTTGCAGATAAAATCTTTAAGACCTGCTAGACCCTTCTGAAAAAACAGTAATTTTAAGATTAAAGAAGCCCTATGCATTTGGAGTAGCTTGGGTACAATGTATTATGTGGTTAATTTTCATGTACTCAGCATTGACTCAGAATCAAGACCTGTGTATATTTATTTTCCATTTATGCATGCTTATGTGACAAGAGTAAAGGAATGTTACTGACCAAATTGCAATTACCTCTTGAAGCTGGAGAAATTTTCCTTCCATTGCTGAAAGAGCATTGCTTTTCTCAACCAGCTGTTTACGGGCCTTGATCATTTCCACGTTATCCCGAATGTTTAGCCTTCAAAATTGTATTAAAAAGAAATGCATCATGAGCTTAAAGATACAAAATGAATTATCTTACTATTTTGTCTTGAAAAGTTGAAATCCTTTGCAAGTCAGCTTTCTACAACACATTTGGGAGAAGATTTAATGTGTAATACCCAAAGCAAGTTCTTCTTCTATAATCCACATTGCAGAATTTAGGTAAATAAACATTCTACTGCATGATGACATAGCAGCTTCCATCAATACATATACATCTTTGTTTATTGTATTAAACTTTATATGACAGGAAGATAAAACAATCCTATACCTAAAGAATCCCTACACTTCTTTTCCATCCTCCAAAGTATTTGGTGCCAGCAGATTATCATTTTATGGGTAAACTTATCAAATATTGCTAAGAAAAAGTGACTTAGCAATTTATACTATAATAACTTAAGGCTGGCATTCAAACAAGCTGCAGGTGTGTCTTAACTACATGAAAATCACTTAATATCCATGTAGATGTTCTATATTGTTACAATTCTAAGATTAATTTGAGAATGTACTGTTTAATAGAAAGTATGTTTAAAATAATTCAAAATGTAAATAAATAATTATTTCTGATTTTTTTCCTTACTTCAAACAGTGAAACTAAACCCCATTATTTTCACAGCTTCTTCAATTATGGGAAGAGAAACCAATTCCGATTTGTATTAATATAAAATATGATAAAATCAGAATAAATCTTTAGCATTTGAAAAGGTAATTTCTCTTCCAATATTTATCTATTTTAGACATATTGGAGGAACTGTCACAATGCCATGCTGGAGCAAGAAAATGGACTACAAAGCTTACACATCTGTAAACCAGCTGAGTACGTGAAATATTTTCCTTTTATTCTGTAAAATATCAAAGCCTATTGTGTTTTGGCATTACCCAGTTAATTGTCCTTACATAGACGATAAACACACTCACAAACCTGAGATCTTCCGCAAGAAACAGCCCTAACGCAATGATAAAACTATCATGTGTCTAAAACGTGTTATCTACATAAACTAAACTTGCGATGAGTATAGACAGCAGCACTGTCTCATGCTAGATATTTAAAAGCTAATCTAGTGGCACGTTTTTATTAATCTTGTTCCACACATCAAACAAAAGGCTCTGATGCCTTCAAAGGGTTTTTCTTTTCCTTTTTTTCCCCTTCTTTTTTTAAGCAGGGGGCTTTTTCTTTTTTTTTTTTTTAAAGCAGGGGGCTTTTGGTTTTTTCTTTTTAAGTAGAAAAGGAGCAGATGATAGTGAAATTTATGATGTACAGATGTAAACCCCATGGCTCCTGACAATCAACATTAACTATTTTTTCAACAGTGAATGAAACAGCATTTGATTTAAACAGGTTTGGAGTACTGATATTATGAAGTAAATTATTCAAATTTGGAAGTGAAAAATTACTTTTTATTGGGATCATTTCAATTCTTACAATTATAAGTGTATTTATTTCATAAAGTTTCTAGCTACAGAAAGCATGTGCCATTAATTTCTTATTAGTGCACTACATCGATCACAATCTCAGCTCTCATTATAGGCTAGAGCAACAAAATTGTTTCTCTACAGTACTTCTACAACATTACATTTATTTATTTAAATAAAATATGTCCAAGAAATGTCCAATGCATCTAGGTACATGACAAGGAGCTTGCTGTTGAAGAACAAAATCATTTCAGATTTCATGGGCAAGGCAAAGTTAATTGAGGAAGATTCTGTTGGGAAGATTCATTTTTCTATAAATGAAGTCACAGAAGAGTAGAATAGAATAGAAATTTATTATCTACACGGCTTTCTCCCTCCCAGGTAGCTGATGTGTTCTGCTCCCAGAATATCTGCCCAGGTATTCTAATATAACTTAAAAATAGGGGTTATGTACAGATTTGATGTGAAAGTCAATGCTATCTTCCAGTTATATAGCTAATATTTTGCTCAAAGAATAACAAAGTAATGTGTATTACTAAATAAAGCTGTACTAAGATAGCTCATTCAGTATTTTCTCTATTGCCAAAAAAGCCAAAAAATCTGCCACAGAACCTGAAGACGTGGAGATAGACCTGAGGCAGAAGTTAGAAAAAGAAAAGGATCTAATATCCCTTTTGAGGCAGCAACCTGAATTAATGGGCGTACTGATTTAGCTCTAGTACGCCGTCTGCCACAAGCGCAGAAACAAGGAACATGAACTCTACCCTTCCACTCTAAACCTCATCTTAAAGCTAGATTAAAAAGTCTGAAATTGGAAATGAAGTTAGGAGAAAGTGACTCTTTAAAAAGCTAAGAATTATGTTTGGGGTTAATGTCTGAAGTACACCAAAGAGACAATCTCTTTTCCAGACCTCTTATCATTTGGATTAAAAGCATACAGAGTGGGGTACCAATAACGGGCTGGGGACCAGCTGTGTGGGAATGGGGACTGATAGCAACCTACACCAGAAGGAAATGATTAAAGAAAAGATCTTGACCTGCACTGTACAAATTTATGCCAGTAAATCCCAGATGGCTAAGCTAATAAAATTGAGGTCTAATTAAACCACATCCCTTGCATCTTGTCTTTACTTCCATATGAGCAGGACATGGATACAATACTGAGACTACTCTTAGAGAGTCCTGACTATTGTATCAGCTGGACTAGTGGCTCAAAAACTTTCCCCGTTCACATTCAGAACAAGAAAAATAGGCAAGTAAAGAAATATCACCACCATACTTCTCAGGATCACTTACTCTCTGTCTAGCAAAATAAACTAAAGGTTTCTAGGCTAATAGTTCTCAATCACAAATGCATCAATGGCCAAGATATATACATAGACTCCCAAGCAGGGAAGCAAAGAATAGAACATCAATGTGCAGTACTCTTCTCATTTTACAATTCTTAGGAACTAATAGGATTATATGTTGATATGCGTTATGTTCTTTCCTTTACCTCTTATTCCTTATAGGAAGTCAAATATAAAGGGGAAAAAACCCCACACTTAACAATGTTTACCTTCCAGTAGCACCTTTATGTTATAATTGATAGTATATTTGCAATAAGGAAAACATTAACATTGCATCAACAGCTGTAGCATCTAAGTTATTAAGATTATTTAAGTTCCAATATAAAATTATATATTTGTTTGCCTGGCTAAAGAGCTATCTAGAAATGAAAAAAAGTCATGAACTTTAGGAAAACTGTTTAAATATGAAAAATCAGATACGGAATTGCAAATGCAAGGGTTTCTTTTATATTAGACATGATTTAGCAAATTCATATACATTCTGTAGTCTCTCAAAATGACATGTGACTAACATGTCCCACATTTTAATCTAGGTCTGCAATGATATAATGCAAACACAGAAGTCATGAGTGCATCAGACATGATACTCCTGTCCAAAAATCCACACATTTAATAGGTCTAATTCCGAAGTCATGATACAGCAAAAAATGCCAAAGGAATTAAAAACTGACTGGCAAATAAGCTTTTTCATTAAAAACCAAACAAACAAAACACAAAAACCCCCGCAAGCACGTGCAAATACCAAGTACCTGTTTCACAAATGCATTTTGGGGTGGCTTTAAAAATGTTTTTGGAAAGTACCATGAGCAATTTAGTTACTTGAAGCTAGCTGCTTGTAAAATGTGATTGTTTGGATTTAATGTTTTTAACTTGCACACTGTGCATCATAGACATTAAACCATGAGGTTATCATCGTTTTGGCCATCTTTAAATTAGAAACAGTCAGGCTAAATGCAGTTAAATTTTGTACATAAGAAAATGTGTTTAGTATAACAACCCATAGGCCAAGTTTTGCCCTTAAGTCAGAATTAAGTCAGAATTATATATTCCTGAAACAATCCCCAAACAATCTCTAATGAAATATTGAAAAAAAAAATTGATTGCAGCCATGTTATTAGAATCATTTTGAGGAGTACACTGCATATGAAATCAGCTCTGTTATGCAGCTCTTGTGTTGTTATACAGAAGCTGTAGTGAAGCTGCAAAGGCACCTTTAAAATATAACTGTATTTCTTGTGGGTATAGGACTCATGATAACTAGTATCTCCCTCCCTCACCACTGATGGATCAATGATTATTAACTATGGCTGCTTTACTACATGGAAACTACAGTTATTTCAATCACAAGAATTTCTTAATCATGCAGCAGAATAAAGAGTGTTTACCTAAAGGTTGAAAGTAACCTAATTTTGTTAACACCAGGCAGAGATCAAATGGTACTACAACATGAAGAGTGGTGGAAGCACATTTATTATGTCCTCTTGGCACCATACAGTTCCTAAGTAATTTCAACAGATTAACTGTCTTTGGGTAGCAACATAACTAGATGACAGCCAAACGTATTCTTACAGAACACAATAAAAAGCTGGCAGTTGGACCAAAATTCAAAGACATAAGCTACAAAGAGGAAATAAGATGACCTTATCAGTCACCCAAATTTCCAATTTTTCCTCCAGTATTCCAGTATTGACAGTTTCTCTCTGCTGATGCAAAGAAGATCAAAAATAAGAATTACATAGAAGCTATAAATCTATTTGTGTAATAAAATAACTAATACAGACTGTTCTGGATAGCAATTAAAGACTTCCAAGAAAGAAAGCTAATGAAAATCTTCTAAAGATAATATGTACCTAGTACCTATGGTTACAGTTAAACCTGGAGAGAATAGCACCACTTTAAGTTCTGGCTCCGGATCATTCAGCATAAAAAAAAAAAAAACCAAACTTGAAAAACATGGGGATTAACAGCTTTCCATGAAGTATTCTAGTGGGAAAATTATAGAACTCACACTATTCTGGGTATGCACTAGAGGACATTTTTCAATTTCTTTCCCAGTGTCTTCAGCCAAACACAGTTACTCTTAAATACATAATGTATCTTTTATCCAGTTTCAAACAAGAAATAAACTATAACGGAAATAATTCCAGAACTTCAACCATGACTTCACAGATTGTAACTTAGGTCAAGTATCATGGATCTTATACAAGTAATTTGATAAACATAAACAAATAAGTATCTGCACTAGTTTTTATAGCCTGACTTCATTTAAGGATTTTTTACCTGAATTTGAAGTGCACCTTTACTTTAAAACTCCTTAAAAATTTCACAGAAACATGGTAGCTGACATCGAATTTAGAAGTTACGTTCAGTTTCTGACTGCTGTACTTAAAGAACAGTGTTTACCTATAGGAAAATGAAGCACAGAAGTTCTTCGAGATTTGTATCAGATTATTTTGAAATCATGAAAAAATCTTTTAAATATTTTCTGAATTCACCGTCAGCACAGACTGAGAAATTATTTATGATTACAACTTCTTTAACCTATTTAAACTACATAAAGGAAATTCTGAATAGGGGAGACTTATGACTTTGTGAATAATTTAACAGCAAACATTATGATGTATTATTTATGTAGTCCCACTGATGCACAAAAGAATGCTCACACATAATAACGGGGTGCCTCTCTTGAAAGGCAGTTAAAGAACTGACCACGTATTTCTCATCCAAGTAGAACTTTCATTGAAATCAAATGAGTAAGGAATGCAGGATCATGCCGTATTAGATCCTTAACAGAATTAAAAGTAACAGGCTGAAATTGAAACAGTGAAAAGAGGGAAAATATATGCAAAGTTAGATAATTTTGTGTATATTTTTGCAAAAGTGAAAGAAGAAAAAGAAAAGAGATTAAACTAACAGAGGCTTTACTGTGAAACACATTCTTCAAGCATGTTTGTCTGGCTTTGTTTCACTGCACTACTATACCATATTCCTTCAAAAATATGCTATTCTACTCTTACAGGGGCATTATTTTTCTACTGTTTGTAGACTACGAATTAACAATGAGTATTAATGAACATTACATTATCCACTATGAACCTATATCTAAAATGTTCTAAGAATTATATTGAAGAAATAATAGATTACTAAAATTATGATTAAAATGTAATTAATTAATTAAATTTAACTTCAAATGAATCTGGTTCAGCTGGAAACTAATTCTCTAAAATGGTAATTATGAACCTCTCTGTTTATTTGTGAAAAAACATAATAATCTATTATCATAACAATCTCCTTGCTTAGAATTATCCACGGCTATTTGGTAAAACATTTTATGACTTAGTTTCACCAAAGGGGAAATAAATGAATAAAGCACTTATTTCGTAACAGAACAAGTAATTTCACAGCTATATATAAACATTATCACATAGCTCTTCTAATGCTTCCACCACGGAGTTTTCTATTTTTCACAATACCTTTGGCTTGTTGCTTCTTGCTCTTTCAGCCGTAGGACGGATTCTTCAATTTCCTTTTCTTTCCTTCTTAGCTGACTCAGAAGCATCTCTCTGGCATGTTCTAGTTCCTCAATGTGTCCCCTTTGGGACTCAATCACAGTCTCCCTGCAAGTACAAGCATCTTATGTTCCAAACCCAGGTAAGTATTTAATAAAAGAAAAAAATCAAATGAATACTCGAGAGCAAAAATTTTAAGTGTTCAGCAAAATTTGTATTTCTTAATGACACGCATCACAACAGAGGTTTAAGAGTTCAACTTACTATGAAAATAATTAAAGATCACCACATGAGAAAATGTGAATAGTACAATAAATAGATAAATAATTCCAACACATTATCAAACACAACACAAACAACATAATACTCTTAAAATAAATGTTTATGTGGACTGAATAATGTTTAGCAGAACCTAGCTGACATCACTGTTTACGGTTTCTTATATTCTATATTAAACCTACCCTCCTTCCAATCCATTAGTACCAAGTGTTTTATGAAAAGCAAAACGCCGTTACTAGCTATCAAAAGAATATGAGATCTTCAACGGATGGAGCAGTGAGAGTAATTTTTAAGCTTTTATGCTGAGATAGGTAACTTTACACAAAAAAAAAAAAAAATCAGATGATGTGTCTTTAACAGTGGAATTTATGCAATAAATACAACTGAAAAAAGAAAGACAGAAAACTATAGAGATCAGAGTTCTAATATTTTTTAGTAGGCCACAACTTTGCCATTTTTATTTGCTTGACAAGTTAATCTCAGATATCTTTTCCAAGAACATTTTTTCTAATAAGAATAAGCAACAATTTATCTACAATTTTTTCCACTCTAGCTTTTGATGCGTAAGCTACAGTTCTTCATTACTTCATAAACCTATTGTAGACTTAAAAGTACCTTGAGCTATTTGGCCATGTTTTTGCTTTTGTACCTAAGTGCACCATTCTGAGCAACTGTGGTTATTTTTTCCACCTCTGTGAGAACTGAAATCTCTGAAAAAAACTGCTATTTGAATGTTTTCTGCATTATAACACAATGTTTTTGATCAGTCTTAGGAGAAAAGCTATTGTGAACACCAAGATCCATGGCAGTCTTAATAGATAGCTCTTATTTTCCTAGTCTTCAAAAGTGATAGGTATAGGAGAAATAGCCCTTTCTAGGCCCATCACTATAAAATTACTAAAGATTTTTTGTTTCAGTAACAACATTCATGCATTATAATAATAATGCAAAGTATTATAAAAAATTATAACTTCAGCAAGGGTTAAATTCAGACAGGATGCTAGCAAGAGTGCAATTTAAACATCGTTAAATAATTTAAATTTATTTATCAAAATAATTTTAAGAATATTTCTGTAAAATTATTTCCTATGATCCCACTAAATCTTTGTGTTTACAAAACTTCAAGCACAAAATATGTATTTGCACATTAATTCATGTATTTGCACACTCAGCTTGCCCATTTATTGAAAATTTAGCACTTACAGATATTGTAGTAAATCTGATTTAGGTAAATCATTATGGAGAGAAACACACATACTGAAAGTAGCTTTTAGAAAACCAGATGTCTAAAAAGCATAATAGGTTCCAATATACTTTGGAGAAGAAAAATGTTCTAATCAGACCTCAATATCTTTAAATTCAATGTTACTATCTTTTCTCCACCCTATATAACACCTCTCTGTTCTCATGCAGTCTCTACATTAAGGATGTTCTCAAGAGTTTCCTGAGCTTCAATTTCAGTTAAAATGTGCAACTGGACTACAATCAACTTTCAAAATGCAGAAGTGAATCAAAATCATTTCACATTGCTATCCCATACTGCACTTTTTGCAACTTATTCATAAAATCTGACCACCTCTAGAAATGCAGCTTAAATGCATGAGTGTAACACATTCAATACAGTCACCACTTGCCTGGCTTATCCTACACATTCTAGGAGTTATGTTGGTATTAATTTTGCAGCCAAGATTCTTTCTGCTTTTGTCAGTTTTGTCCAGTAGTAAGCTAGGCAGTGTTGCATCCTAGCAAAAAGAGAGGCTCACTACTGAAGATCAATTTTAACTTCCAGCCAAATTGTTATGTACCTACGTTTTGCATTCTAAATTCCTGTTCCTATGTTTTCCTTATCGTAAAACACTTCTGCATTGTTACCAGTGTTACTGTTGTCAGATCAAACAACTTCACTTTATTTTCTGAAGTAAAAACTTCTGAAAAATGTATTTTTTTCCTTCAAGAAAGCCACAACTTTTAACAATTATGTTGATAAAAATTAAGAAATGTGAAAATCATACAAATTTCTTATTTCAGCCCTTGGATCCTCAAGCAGACTCTGTCCAGATCTTGACAGCACAAGGTTAGGTGATCTCACTTCTAAATCCTGAAATCTCATTCCTGAAAACAAAGAAAAGATAAATTTTTGTCACGCTGAATAAAAAAGCATTTAATAAAGCAACAATCTCTCTGCAGTACAAACACTTACCACTCCTATGTAGATTCCATAAAAAGTATTTTTACATCAAATTCACATGTAAAGAGATAATCAGAGTATCTACAACATAGCTGCTGTAAAATTTGAACTATGGGCAATACAGCATGCACTGTTAAAGACAAGTGTTAAAGACATGTCTTGAAATGTTTTTCTTAGAAGATTTTACTTTTAAAGACAGAGAACAGAGATAGTGTCTTCAAAGAAGAACAATATCAGGAACATGGACTTGTAATCACTTTTTCTCTGATAGCATTTCCTTTACAAAATCACAAGTGTCATTTACCTAGACAAGCAACTACAGGACTGTTTTTAGCAGAAGTGCAAATAATTTCCTTATGTTCTTTAGAAGCATACTAAGTCCCTGGTGAAGAAGAAAAGTGAGAAATTACTTAAGGAAGAATTGTTGGTTCAGGAGTAAAAGTAATGGTTTCTCTGAATCTTTCTCCTTTTTCTCTTTCTCCAGCAAGAAGAAATTAATGAAGTTTTGAGGTGGGAACAAACTATGAATTAAATTTCAAATACAGCATTAAGGCTGCCATCCCTCAGTCCCCAAAACTAAGTCATTTAGGTTCAAGGTACAACGATACCAGCAGGTTCACAAAATGACTGAAAAAAATTTACCTACTTTGCATTTGTGCCGAGTTAACCTGATTTATTTATATATTTCGAATTTTAATCTTTAAGTACTATTTTAAGGTGTCCAAGTTCTGAGTATTGGTTACTAGATTTTTAATAACAGTCTTCACCTTAGAAAAGTATGTTCAAGAAATTGCATATGCATAGCACTCAAATTATCAGAACGTCTTCTCATTTGGACAAGGTCTTAGAACTGAGATAGGCACACTAGAACTTCTGTGAAATTTCTGAACGTTATTATCTGAACTGGACGTTCTGCAGACAATTTTTCCTTTTTTTTTTTCTTCCTCATGGTCTCTTCAGTTTAAGAACCACTGCCTCAACCAATGTGGCCCCAATCCTAGTTCTGCACAGGACATCTTTGATCTGGATCTGTTCTTATGCCAAGAGAAGTCCTCACAGCATGCCATATCAACATTTGATCTTTAATCCTTGAACCAAGTTGCTCTTTTCTCTCTGCTAGCATTGGGCCTGAATAAATTTATTATAATTCTACCCTTTTGTTGCATTGTTAAAACAAACAAAAAATTGATTTGGGAATAAAACTGCCTAATTCATGACAAAAAATGTGAAAAGGTAGGTGTATTTAAAATGTCAAAACTTGCACTCTATTCAAATTAAAGAAGCAAAGTGGCAGAGCTAATTGCTTTTTATTGCCTGTCTAAAAACATGAGAATTGTTTCTGTTTCCATATACCTGAATAATCAACATAACCAAAACAAAGACCAGTGGGAGGTTGAAATGGAGAAAAAACACAATATAACTGGCCATCAGCCTGATCCATAGCTTGTAGAAGTTAAGTAGACAATTCTGCTGACTCAGTTTTGACTCAGGGCCAACATAGCTGTCTTGTCTTTTTTTAAAGCACATTAGGACAAGAGGAAATGGCCTCAAGTTGCGCCAGGGGAGGTTTAGGCTGGATATTAGGAAAAATTTCTTTACTGAGAGAGTGGTGAAGCATTGGAACAGGCTGCCCAGGGAGGTGGTGGAGTCACCATCACTGGAGGTGTTCAAAAAACGTGTAGACGTGGCACTGCGGGACATGCTTTAGTGGGCACGGTGGGGTTGGGTTGATGGTTGGACTTGATGATCTTACAGGTCTTTTCCAGCCTTAATGATTCTGTGATCTGTAGAGCGTATAAGTTAACCTGTCTTCTACAAATGTTCATACGAAAACAGAAAAGTTTTAAAGTGTAATTTCCAAATGTAGCTACAATAAAGGACTGAGAGTGAGACTGCCTTAAGCAGTAAGTCTTGACAGTAAAAAGCATCATTAAAGATGGCTGCATTGTGGTATTTGCTTTAGAAAGTCCACACATGTAACACATTTTTCAAGTCTGCAGTGTTGTGCACACATGTAGCAAGAGACTAGAACAAACCTTGAAATTAAAAAACGGAAAAACATGTGCAAACAAACTGCAGATGTAAAACTTTGTTATAACATGATAATGCTAAACTTTTTCATATACTTCTTTTATAAGCCTTTAACATGTAGAGAAGTTATACTAAGAAAGTTCCATGATTTTAACTATTGGAAAACTTGCTTGACAACAACTTTATTTTCAATATGTACTTTTGTTTTACCCCTACACCACAGTGGATTCTCAAAATAAGGACTTCAAAGGCAAACAAGTTATCATGACTGCTATAAATAAATAAATACAAGAAAAAGGGGTAAGAACAATCTTTCTGCCTACAGGTACTATTGCCCACTGATGAACAGAAAAGAGTATGTGCTTGCTACAGTGAAGCAATAATTAGTAGTACCTATATAAACCACTATTTTTAATAAAGGTGAATTATACCGTTCTTTGTGTGCTCCGGCATGCCAGCAGCCTCAGTCACTTTTTTGAGACCAGTGTTAATACGAGATTGAACATAGCTGTACGGACAAGGCCTATGGCCTTGAATCTGGAGCTGCTGTTTAGTTGAAATCAGTTTGCTGCGGAGGCTCTCGTTTTGTTTCTCAAGCTCACGAGCTCTCTCTTGCAAATGCTCAATCATTTCTTCCAGCTCCACAGCCTGACCCAGCCGCTTGGGGCCGCCACCAACCTGTTCAGACCTTTTTTTATCATTAACAAGCCGTATTAACTTGGTGGCCATTCTGGGGAAAATAATAAAAAAAGATGAAAAAGAATGTGAAAAGTCAGCATAAAAAGCATTCTGTTGAAAGAAACATAATCACTGTGAAGACTTCAGCATAGAACCTGAATAATAAATTTCAGGTTTTGATATAACTATTACTGCCTGTGAAGAACTCTTTGAAGATAATTGAAACCACTGTGCAGCAATCTGCTTTATAGCACTGACAAATAACAGTTTCCTAAGGCTTATCATTTAAGGTTAGTAAAGGGAGGACACATATTTACTCCATATGCTGCTTAAATGTAATTTTTAACGCATGACCTTATATAGGAACCTCTGCATGCTGTTAAGTAAAGTTACAGATTTGGGATGTGGTGGGGCAAACTATAAAAGCTACAATTCCACAAAACATTCAACTATTGAAAGAATGCTAATAATATGCAACATTCCAAGAATATATCATTTCTAGTATTTTAGGATTTAAATATGTATTTCAGTTCTAAAGTGGCTAAAATATATAGGTGGGGATATTTAAGAAGGTACTCCAGAAAAAGAGACTTAATAGTTCTCATTACCATACTCAATTTTATACTTGGTAAGTATTACCAATGTGCTTCAGAGAAGGAACGGTTAGCTGAAGAATATAATTAGATACAGAGGGTATGGTTTTCATCTATCTTTAAAAGGATACAAATTTTGCTTTTGGCATTTCAAGAGTTGTACCTTTGATTTCCTTTAGTTTTGATAAACATTGGTAAGCTAGAACAAAAGGCAGAGAGGGCACATGGAGGTGATGTAATATACAAGAACAGAAAACATACCCGGCAGTGAATGGAAAAAACTTGGCATATAAAGAAAGAAAAGGTGGCTTTGATGAGAGAGGCAAGTTCAAGACTTTACAAAATTGGTCGCACATCTTCAAGACCTGTATCTAGTTTACAGGGAATCTATTTTTGCAGGCCCAGAAAGAAAACTGAAAATAAGGACACACTTCATTTGTTTAAAGGGGCTTGTTTTATTTTTGTATACTTGTGGACAGAAGCTTCTACTTAGAAGAACAAAAGTGAAACAAAAAAAATCCATAATAACTTTAGGATGTCACAGAATGTTACTCGCCTGTAAGCGGGTTTTTTGTTTATTTGGGTTTTTTCCATGTACTTCTACTGCAAATTCATTCCAAACATTTAGTTGCAAGGGTTTTGGCATGAGGGATGCTGGGAAAGAAATTTAGCTTGAGGAGTTAAGATTTTTCTCTGGCAATCTAGACAAACACTGTATTTTGTATTTTCTGTGCCTTAAAATATTAATCCAGGTATTCCAATGTGGACATTCTGTATAATTTTACCTAAGTGGATGATGAGTGCATTTCATAAGTCATCTAAAAGAAACACAGGAAATGCCACTTGGAATAAGCAAACAATTCATTTGTTCTGCCATTTTGTATTTGACAGTAGTGTGACAGAAAAGATGGAAGTTATGTCATGCTGCTCAATTAGATCCTGATTCACTGAATACTGAGTCAAAAAGAAACAATGTTTTGGACTTTAGAAAAGTATGAAATAGTTCCATCTACAGAGACAGTATTTTCAGATGCCCTTTCATGAATTGGTTAGCTTCTGATCAGAAGCTAGCTTAGATGCAGCAAGATTTTATTAGCTTAAGTACAGCACAGTGGGAACACCACATCACAGTGGTTTTGGATTAATTAGTGCTCCTGGAATATAGTAATACCACAAACAGTTCTGCTGAGTCCAGATTGGTTTGACAGCACAGCACTAAGTTTAATAATAAGCCTACAGTTGCTTGCGTATGTTTGGGTACACGGGGTATTGTGCTCTCCATGCTCCTTGGGACTTCTTCAATGAAGTTATCTATTACCCTGAATAAAGGAGAGCTGATCATAATTAGAAAGATATTTTAGGGTTAACTAGATGGTAAAAGGCTAGATGCTAGTCAACTTCTTGGAGGACAGAGAAGGACAAAAAAAGGGGCAGAATCTCTCTGTATAGGCCATTTTGATTTTAGGACAAAATTCCTGATAAATAATTAGGCTTCTATAGCCTCTTCTTCAGTTCCCAGAATACCTGTTATATTTGTACTCGGACAGCATAGCTATGAACCCAAGGTACCAACTCTCAAGTGGTGGATAGCAGTGTACCTCTCTACATGGAGATTTAATACTGTCCATTGCAAAAAAATATCCTACATACTACACAGACAACCAGAAATCAATACAAAAATTAATTCCGATGAGTGATTTTTGCTACTGCTTTAAAAAGTGCTCTGAGAGAAATCAGCGTGATTTTTAATTTGTTGTTAATGCTTTAAAGGGCAAAAATGTTATTGTGAGTTAAAATAAAAACATTAAAACTGATACCTTTTAATTTTCTCCTCTTGCTTATTTGCATGCTGTTTGAGTAAGATGTTCTCATCACGTAAACGAAGAAATCTGTCTTCCAGTTCCTCTCGACTGATTCGTGATACAGCTTGTCGAGCTTTTATATTCCGTGTAGTTGATGATTCTACCCAAACCAAGACAACTTTAAATTACCTTCAATACATTCAACAACATGTAATCCAAAGTCTAATTCATTTTGAAATACTGGGGGGGGGGGGGGGAGGAAGTTTTGAAGTAATTTGGTATTTTACACTTGTATGAGTCAACTAATTTTTTCAGATTTATTGGCATATTAATCACTTCCTTTTCCCTCCCTCTTACAGATAAAAAAAGTAATTCAAATAATACACCAAACTGACTACCTACTAGATAACACAAAGGAAATAGTTTAGCAACTAACAAGGTACTGTCAAACATACTACTTAAATAAGATGATCATTACCACAGAGATGCTTTCTAATCTGTTTCAAAGTTAACATGCTCTCTTGAAGCTTGAAAACATTAACACGTATTTCTGTAAATTTACTCAGATAACAAGACTAAGCCCAGTAGTTCCATTCTAATAGCAGCTGAGTAACATATCAGAATTGCATAGTACTTTTGGTTCTCATTTTGTTAAACAGGTCTGGCCTTGTCCTCAATTCAGCAAAAAAGCCCTCTTTTCTTCTGGAAGGATGAACTTTATAGCTCAATGAGGTTTCCAGTTTTTAGCATCTCACAGCAACTCCACTCTTATAACAAGCAACATGAACACAGAATAGGTCATAGTATCTTTCGGAATTTAACCCAGATTTTGAATGGTATTTGAACTTAATTTTGTGAGTGGGAATGTTAGAAACATATTTAGAAAGAAACTAAAGAAGCCACTGATCAAAGTCTGTAACTGTAATAAATAGCAGCTGGTACAAACCTTGTAATCCTCCAATTCCAGCTAGAGTTAGACCTACATCTCTCACCGGCAGGTCCCCCACAGTTTCATCAGCTGGAACAAACATGGCTTATCTACGGATAACAAAATTCAAATGAAATTCTTCTCCATCTGGAAACTAAACTGTGAGACTAGAATGAACTACAATACATCATATAAAATGAAGGAAAAAGTAATGACAGATTCACTGAAATGACAGACTCATACATTACTGCAAATGCTCCTATCTCACCTGTATTGCTCAGAGGACAATCTAAAATTTCAAGTTTAACATTATGCCAGTTTTAATCCGTGCACAAAATATGGCTTCTTTGTTATGCAATAACTCCAATTCTATTTAATGTAAGTAGAATTAGCCCTTTAAAGTTCTAGTTCTGTTGTCTTCAGCAATCTTTGGGCTAAGGCCATATTTCTAAGTGCATGTGGGAGGGGAACCTGTGGGGTTTTTTTTGTTTTTTAATTGTTTGTTTTTTCATTTTAAAAGAGGTCAAAGCTTAAGGCATCAACTCGTAGATGAGTAATGCCATCTTCCACATTTTGAATGGGACTCTTCGAAACAGAGGTGCTGGGGGTTATGAAGTCATTTCAGTGTTGCCTACCATTCTCTTAGTCTTCTTTCAATCATTGTCGTAAGTGAAATTACTTTCTAAGATAGAGACTCCTCTATGAATGATTCTCATAAATCTGAACACATTTCTTTCTTGAGGCAACAGAAAGCTTAGCTACATGACAAAGTGAGATTAGGAAAGTATTAATGTGAGAAAGTAGTGCATTTGTTTTAGTGTAATATATGAAGATACTTGTTAACAACTACTGTTTCTTTCTTCTCTTCCAGTGTAGAAAATGAGATGTTGGCCATAGAGTCAAGTAAGGCTGAAATAGCATAAAAAGAGAGACATGAAGTCCGTTGGACAGTCTTTTTTTCCTCTGTTGTTACACTCTTCAGGTGATATAAATCCTTAGTGAATCTAAAAACATCTAGGAAAGCATTGGGAAATTAACAGTGATATTACTGAAGACCTTCATCAGAGGACAAGAGTGACACAGCATAACCCGCAGACATTCCATGAAGTAACTGTTAATTCTATCATAACCAAAACTGCTGATAAAGATATGCCTTTCTTCTACCAGCAAAGTCGTCTATCGTAAACAAGTCTCCTTATGGCTTTGTCCAAAAGGAATGAAAAGGATTAATGGAACTTTAGTTTCCAAGTCGTCAATCTTGCTTTCAATCTTTTGGTTTATTCATCATGACTGCTGAAATGCCTGAACTGATCAACACTTGTAGATTAGCAATAAGGTTGTGGTTTCCATGTTGTCAGTCACAGAAACAGAGAATAATACTTCATGATGTTGAGGTCCATGGCACGCAGCCATTGTAACCAATGGCACAATTCTAATGACAGATACCTATCAATTGGCATCCAGCTCCTCAGTGTTCTCAGATCTTTTCTGTGTTATTCACACAAATCCCTCAAAACTTTTTTGAAATTTGTTAAATTAGCGCTACCTGCAGTCATTGAGTTCACTCAGGTCTAGGTTCATTATTCCAGTTATTATTATATGTCACTGTATCAATATCACCATGGCAACTGAGATTAAAGTGAAAGAGAAATGTTTACCTCTAGATGATCAATCTAAATGTGGTTCATGATGGTAGCGAGGAGAAGATGCTACCATTATACGTCTTTCTAGAATGTGGCTGTCTTAGTCTTCATAAATCAAAATTGACAGGCAAATTTCACAGCGGTCAAGAGCTAAACAAATATTTTATCAGCATGACTCCACAATGTTTGTGATCTATCAAAATCATGCTTCAAAAACTCTAGCACAGTAACAGGCACAGGCAAACATTACTGTTTTTCACTATTTGCCACTTGCTAAACAAACTTTGCTATGGATATCTACCTGTTATTTTCAGTGTGAAAGAAATCAATTCATTTACAAAGACAAAACACACATGCTTGCCCCTCAAATAAACAAACAAAAAACCCCTTGTCAGTAGTAATCCATTACTGGCTGCAGCAAAAACACGGAAATATTTTAAGTTGTAAGCAAACATAGCAGGGCTGTAGAAGCAAACCAGTTTTTACTGGCAACTTGACATGACTTGAAGACAAGTGACAAAATGAAGCTGCTATAAATCTAAAGTCCCAAAAACTTAGAAAGGTGAAATTTTCAAAAGTAAAAGGAAGAATTAGTTGTTTCATTTTCATTACAAAGTGATGGAAATTAAGCATTCAGCTTCCTTTTCTGTCCTGGGCCACAGGAAAAGAAAAAACCAAATTCACTGTTTTTACGAAAAAGAGTGTTTTTAGATATAGTACAAACCTGCCTCCTGGTTTTAGGGAGGCAAAATATAATTACAGATTTAGAATTTGGCCTGGCAATTTATTTGCCTCATTAGTAACATAAGAACCACCTATGCCTTTAATATTCACTAACAACCATCATTTATGCTTCTTCTCTGAGAGAGGACACTTCAAACAGCAAATCATGTGTTACATACGTTAGTTACTTTTTGAGTATTACCTCAGTGTCAATCACAAACACTTAAACAAAATTACTTTCCTTGCAGTCACCAGTTCCAGCATTATTTCTATAAGCATATGAGATTTCTCCACAGAGTTCCGTATTACTTTGGCAAGCATTTCCAAAGCTATTAAAACTGACAAAATTGTACAGCAACACTGCTACAAAAGTGATTGTATTTAAGATTCCAGCATTTCCTAAAATAAAGCATAATAAAGCCAAAGAGATAGAAATTTGTATTTGCATCTGGACAGATCCACATGCCATGCTGAACCTGAACAACTTAAACCAGTTTTTATTTCCAAGAAAGGTTACACTACAGTCACTTCAGCACTTCTTGTTCCTAAAAAAATAAGAAAAAAGAACTTCACATACATAGAAAGGAAAATTTTCCATATCTCTGAGATTAACCTGGAAGAATTTCAAGTTTGGTATCAGCAAGAATTTTAGATATAGTTACTGAAGTTAAAGAAACCTTAACTTTCTTATACACTGCACTACTTACAAAACTGGTGCTATCACCACCTGTATCTGACAAATTACTACAGAAAACTGCACACCAGTTTGCAGTGTCATACAAGACCAGACAGTAATGAGCATGAATACTGAAAGTTAAGTATCAAAACTCATGCTTTAGGTCCAAATTCTTACATAACTCACACAGGCGTACCGTTCTCCCAACATCATTCAAATGTAGCAAAACTGAAGAAGGATTACTTAAATTTCCAAAAGTTCTCAGCCAGTGGGGCTAGCAGGGACAGTTTCTAGTGAAATCTTAAGAATTACAACACTTACTTAATTGTTTCAACATGGATTTAGAATTTCATGATTCTTGGCCATGGCCAAGATGATGCTTTTCTTACAAAATCCCACCCCACTTCTCTGGTAGAGGGAAAAAGGAGGAAAAAAAAAAAAAAAAAAAAAAAGAGAGAGAGACAGACCACCCACCCATCTTAGCCTATCACAAAGTATTTCCAGCCTACATTCTTCCTCTATTGACTCCTTAAAGATAAATGTTTGCACTCTGTTGGGCTTGTCATCTAAAATAATCTCATTTATTACTTGGTAAGAGTATACACACATATCATCTTTCAAACATCATCTGTTGCAATGTTGTGAGTTTTAGGAGGTGGAAAGGAAAAAAAGAGAGAAGATATGGAAGACATTAGGAAACGAGATCACCACATCCTGCTGTAGTCTGAGGGAAGAAACATCTCTCAGACCTACAAGTCCTACTGCAACACAGAAAAATGAAAACAACCGTGTCTTGCCTTCAACATGTTTTTTTTTCCAAATTTTTCTTCAGCTCCGTCAGTTCTGACAACAGCTTACAGGACTAGAGGGGGCAGGGAGGAAAGGTAGCGTTTGCCTCGTGAAGCAACGCCTACACTCCACGTTTTTTCCCGCCCTCGGGCACAGGAACGCAACTCCCGCTCAAGTCCAGCAGCCTTTTTACATAAGTGATAGAGACCACAACGGAGGAGGGCTATAGCACTACTGTTGAAAACCGGCGAGGCACCCCGCCCTTCCGCACCGGCTGCGCGCGAGGGAGCCTCACAGGTCTGAACCGAACCGCTCCGGAGCGCAGCCCCAGGCCGGGCGCCCCCTCAGCGCGGCAGAGCACAGACCCCCGCCAGCCCCGCTCCTCAGCGACGCCCCCGCTTCGGGACGTGCCACCACACCCCCCTGAGTAGCTCCAGTATCGCTGTCCGCCCCGCGGCCGTGCCCCAGAGGAGGAAAAGCTTCCCCCGTACTCACAGCTCCCTGCCAGCCCTATGTCTTCTCTGAGAGTTCCGTTAGCAACTGCTTCTGTTGCTAACCGAACCCTTCCACTTCCGGGGACCGCGGGTCCCCGCTGCCTGCCGGGAGTTGTAGTTCGGGGAGAGGCCGCGCACCGCCTACGTGTTACGCGCGGGACTACAGCTCGTTTTGGCCACCTGCTTCCCGCTTCGGCGCCGCGGTGCGTGCCGGGAGTTGTAGTCGCTCTGGAAGCTGCGTGTCAGGCTGGTGCCGGCGGGAGCTGCTCGGAGCAGCTGGGGGAGGACGGTTCTCGCCGCGCGCTGCTTCAGGCGGGCGGGTGGCTGAGGCGGCACCATGAAGAGGAGAGCAGGGGAGTGGGAGAAAGAATTGAAGGTACCTTCTCTTTGCTTCCTGCTTCCCTTCAGCCCTGAGGAGTGTGCCCGTGGCGAGCCCGCTTTCCCGCGGCTGCTGCGCGGCTCGTGGGGCTGCAAGGGGCAGAGCGAGCCCGCCCGGGCTCCGGCGGCTCCAGCGCTGGAGCGGGAGCCCCGTGTGAGGGGACTCTGAGGCCGCCGTGAAGTTCATTGTGAAAGGGAAGCAGCAGCCCACGCGCCGAGCTACCTGCCGCGGTTACGCAGCCCGGGGGGCTGCCGGCGGCCGCCTTCCTGCGCCGCCTGGAAGGACCGCTGCTGCGGGCGGCGGCGGCCGTCGCCTCGTCCCCGAGCCTCTGCAGCGGCTTCGAACCGCCGACGGCAGCAGCCCCCCAGGCCGGAGCCCCTGCAGGGTACGGCCCGGGCTTGCGGCCAAGCCGCGTTGCTTGAGCGTGGCCTGCGTGCGAAGTAATGCCCTGTGCCTGCGGGGCTGGGGCCTGGAGGAGGGGCTGCGGGGTCGGTGGACGAGGGCGGGGGGCTGCCTGCCCGCCGCCGGGCTGGCTTAGCGGTGGTGTCCGATTAGCCTGGAGATCGTAGGATTCCCCTCTCCCTTTCAGGAGGGGAACCTCGTACAGCTTTAACAGTGGCTAATAATAAAGGTTTTTTTACTATCTGGGCTTGGGTGTTTTGATTTAAAAGGGTGTTATGTGAGAAAATCACAGAAGTAAATACATGTTTGGTTTTGTCAATACATTCTCAGTGAGATGATGCATTATGTAACTGCACTTTTATTTTCAGATTTAAAAGTACTCTTGCTCTACACCAAGCCTAACCTAAATAAACATTTTTAGTAATGTCTTTTCTTGATAATGTGTTTAGATGGGATGCTGTTACATGCTTAAATTGAAGAAGTAATTACACTGTTTGCATAAGCAAACAACATTGCTGAATGTTTTGTTGTTTCAGGTGCCTTTGAAGGGCTTGTTTCTACCCCATTGTACAATGTTTGACAGCAACTCTTGATGGTTGTTGTACTTCTGCTGATTTTGTTTACAAAATAGTAGTCCAAGAGAAGCAGTAAGTTACTTGTTGGAAAGCATAATCCTGTTTTTAGTGATGTTAAGGAAAGGAAGGCTAATTCCATTATAAATTTAGAAAAAGCTTTCTAAGTTGGTAATCTGGTTCACCTGTATTTGGATACAGAACATACTGGTTTTGGTATTGATATTAATTTACTATTTAAAATTAGAAGTTATTTCACAATAGGGGCAGGGAAATGGTCCAGCCTAAGTTTGCAACAAAATATTTTCGTAGAGAAATAACTTTAAAGCCTGTTCACAGTAGTAAGATTCTTAACAACTCTTTAAGGCCAACCTGGTCATTTTGTAATTAGTCTTTCTGCTATCCTTCATTGCTGAAGGATTTCATTTGTGTTCTGCTCTTTCTATATATGGGAAAACACATGCAGATGTAAGCTGTCCCATCCAATCCAATGTAATTACGTTGCAGTAAAAACCCCAACCCATAACTTTTTTAGCCTGTACATTTATGCTATCTGTTCAAGGGCTTTTGTCTTTGCGATAGATCCCAAACATATTTGGGAATCATTTGCGTTAGGAGAATAATTGCCGCTGATAAGATAATCATTCAAGGATATGCGTGAGGGAGTAAGAGGATGGAACTGTGAACTACACTGGAGGAGGTTGTAGGAGGGCAAGGCACTTGAAGAGGTATCGGAGCAGTGTGTAAGAAAAACTCAAGGAAGCTAGAGTGAGAGTAGTGCCTTAGATACACCCAGATGTTGTAGGTGCACAGAGAAGGATGAAAATTAAGAAGAGATCCTTATAGAGAATTTAAAGGTGTGAATACTTACAGGATGTCTTAAGGGGATGTTGTAAGTTGGGTACTGCTTGCGAGAAGCTTTGAGTATATTGAAAGTGAAACAAAAAGAGCCTGTAGAATGTCTTAGGATAAAGGATGCCAAAGGAGAAGGCAGCAAGGGGAAGAGGTGGGGTTACAGATGAAGTAATTTATACTTTCTTTTCACAGGAGCATCCTCATACTGGTATTATTTTATACAGCTTAATTAGAAATATAATCTTTGGGCTCCTGGCACTATGCCAGTTCACCCTTCAGTCCCTAGGTTTAACCATTGTTTGCTTATGTTGTTCACCTAAGAAATGCTGAAGGCAAAGGAAGTGTGTATTTGTTGTAACAGTTCTGCCAAGACTTCCCTTTAGGTCCTGATCAAAATATTTCATAGCAAACTAAATATTAGTGAGGTTAACCCAACCTCTTCTGGAGAGTAAGATTTATGAGGCCTACTAATGAGAGGGAAGTGGTTGGATAGAGAAGCTGGTTTGGATTATATATGTCCTGGCAATGTCTCTGTTCTGGAGAATTAAGTCCTGAATAAAAGTTCTTGGTTTGCTATAACTGTGTATAGTTAAAGGCTATCTATCAGAAGCCCAGTGATTGGCTTTTGCTTTGTAATTATGCAGTATCTTTCTTATATGTGATAAGCTGTTCTCTCTCTCTCTCAAATTTTCCTGTGTATAGCAAGTTTTATTTATGCCGTTACAGAAGAACATCGCTGTTCCAAGTACATGTGGTAGAAATTCTTTAGAGTGCAGTGCTGTCATACTGCAATTTCCACTTTGCAGATCACTCAATTAGATTGAGTAAGAGTGAGTGTGTAGCAGAAATGAGATTGTTTATGCTAGTATTTGGTGTTCCAAACCCAAGAGGAGGAGGCAGCAAATTCATTGCTAGGATGAGGGTCTGAAAAAAGTTGGGGAACAATAGCCAGAAATTAATTACCATAAACACCATGTTGGAGATGCTAGTGTCCTGTGGAATATTTCTCTGAGTCTTAAGTGGACAGCAAAACATGATTATTCTTAAGTTTCTAAAGACATCTTTAGAGATGTTGCATGCCATCAGCTTCTCTAGTCTTCCCTGTAGCAAATATTACTTCTGTGCATAAAACCAGAGCTGTTAGAGTAGATGTTGCTCATTAGCTGAAAGGTATATTAATGAAACAGTCCATTGGGGGTGTCTTCTGTGTTTGTTTTAACTTAGAATTCAGTTGTAATTAGTACAGTTTATAGTTATTTTGATTCTTTTTTCTTTACACGGTTGGTCAGAGTTTTGGTCAGCTTGCAGTAAACTTTCTTTTGCTGGGTGAAGAAAAGGTACCACATAAAGTAAAACCAAACATAAACTTCTCATTCGGTAGTCTACTTAGACTATTTTCTCCTTTTAAGCATGGGAAGAAGTTGTTTAGCTTTCAGAATGTTTATTATCTTGATTAATATTCACAGGTTAGTTAAAGTTCATCTTTAATGTAAGACTGTTTTCCAGACTTACTTAAAAAAAAAAAAAACAAACAACACCTTTGACTAAGTAAGTTTCAGTGTGACAGATGCCAAGTTCTAGTAACTACCTTTATATGCTTCCGGTTGCCACTCTTTGCATATTAAGACCCTGTGTCATTACTGTGTGAAAGATAAGATGCTCAGCTAGTGTAGAGTATTATTTTCTTTTACTTTAAAAGGATTACATTGTCGGGTCTTTGGAATAGATCACTAACCCCAGTCACAATTACCTTATGTAGCTCTTTATGCTAATTCACATTACTGTGAAATCAGAACTGACTACAGAGAATGTATTCCACAGACATTACTGTTATATTTGTACACCTCCCAGCACAGCTGGGACCCCAATCCAGTAAAGTTATTGCTATACAAATAATAAATGCATCAATATGCACATATCTGAATATTCACAAGGGCTTTTACAAAGATATGCACGCGCAATTTCACATTTGTAAGACATGTTAGACAAAGTGGCAAGGAAATATAAAGCTTTAAATAACACAAAACTTTGCATGTATTTTATTTACAAGGAGGAAAAGGGAATATACAGTGTTTTGGCTGAGATTTCAATGAAAAGTCTTATTTCCTGCATCAACCTCATTTTTGCTGGCTGGAAAATAATATATATTGACGAGATAAAATAGGTTGCTTCAACATATTAATACTCAGGGGAAAATGGGCAAGTATTCCTAGAGCACTTCAGAGAGGGGGAATGATTGTAGGATTAATGCTGGAAAATGTTACCCATATCGTGCAATGAAGTGTATAAACTTTAACATTGTCTTGTCATAGTTGGTTCAAATATTATGTTAATTTCTTGTTTCCTTTTATTGTTCTGCCTCTTAAGATACAAAAACATACACAATTTTCTAATTGATGGATTAAATAGATTCTTTTAGAAGTTGCATTTAAGGAAATGGAAGTTAATGAAACAGCTTAGATGCAGTTAAATAAGCTTCTTGTCATGTCATATTTCTGCTTAGGTAAATGGTGTGCAGGTTTTAGCAGAATCAGCAGCCAATATGCCAGTAGCAATTTTTGTGGTAATCACATTATTGGCCCTTCCCATTATTAATGAGACAATAATTAAGAAGTAGCATTGGTAGTCACATAACACATGATTTGTATATTGGAAGTGGTCAGGTAGAAGCCTTGCATATGCAGAATAAAATGCAAGAAAGAATGAGTGGCAAATGTTCCTTGCTTTTGAATTCATCACATTCCTGCTGCTTAAATTGCCTCAGCTGCTAATGCTGGAACCATTACAGTAATGGACTCAGCAAATGAAGGAGAACCAAGACATACACACTTTATTACTGGAGGGGTAATTTTCTCTTCATCTGTAATAGCAGCAGTGCCTAGTATTGATCAGACCATCAAGATACTAATCCTCTGTAAAATTACTTGTTATAACTGAAAATGTGTTAATCCAAATCAGTCTGTGTCCTGACTTTCTACTTACTATTGAATACAGACTATTAGATGGTTTATTTTTTGTGATTTAAAGCCTTTATATTGATAATAGTAGGCGCTTCCTTTGCAAGAGCGCGTGCTTAATCTTAGCTATGGCCCAGGGTTGTCTTTTTGTTTTAACTAGAACATCACCCACTTAATTAAGTGCGTGTCTATCTTGCTGCTCTGAATTATATTGGTACTTTAGGCTCTGCAGATTTATTAAACATGTTGTTTTATATTCAGTCTCTTGTTTTTGCTGTAAATAAGAACAGATCCATGCTTCACATATTAGAATCTTCTAAGATCTTGGAGCTAAGGATGTGAGGAGCATAGATGCTGAAAACCCTAATTCATGAGTTGTTGATTGTGGCCTGTGAGGCTGTTGTGTATGAGAGTAATGCAAGAGAAGTAAAATGCCAGGGGTCTAAAGGTCTTCAGTTTACTTTGATCCTAGTGAACCACTATGTGAGACAGTGGTACGGGTGCTGTGCATATTCCATATCCGAATATGTGCTTTTTGGAAGGCTTCTCCTTTTTCTTTTTTTTTTCTTTCCCCTCCCGCCTCATCTATTTTTTCATAGTCTTGTACATTACGATTGTAAGCTCATGTCTGTTACTTGTATAGCCTCTAACCAACTAAAATTTTGGCTCGGTTGCATGCCACAAGTATAATAGCTGTTACAGGTACACAATACCTCGTAGGACGTGGCTGCATGAAATGGTTCCATTAACCCTGACCTTTCATTAGACTTATTAATATGGACTCCTACCACATGACAGCCATTGGTATCTTGCCAGCTTATGGTGGGCAAGATATGTCCTAGAAGTGGGGCAAGATGCAGAACTGGTTGCTTATTTTAAAGAATCTGGTAGCGTTCCATGCATTTTAGGAATTTGTTGTTGCTGTAGTTTTTTTTTTTTGCTCTGGCAAAACGGACAGCATATTTATTTACCTAATTACCCCTCTGTTTTCTTTTTTTCCTCATAATTTAACTGATTCAACTTGTATTGTTCAGAGAGACTTCACATTTCATAAAAAGTATTAGAGTACCAATATCTTTACAGGGATTTTGGTTCCTTGTCTGCCTCAGAACACTAAATTTTCCCCCCCTTTCTAATAAAGAGTATGAAAAGAGCATCTGTTGCTTGCTTAATTCCAATTTCCCTATTGAACAGCTTTACTATAATTTTCAAGACAGCAGACTAGAAATGCGTATAGCAAAGCATCTTGTGTGATGATGTGGTGATTTGGAGGAGTTCACTTATTCAGCTGAAAGCTATGCTGCCAAATGTAAGATGAATTTTAAACATTTCTATTGTCTTAGTAAGTTTGAAACTAGACTATTAGTAAACAGGAGTATGTTCTTAAACAGCAACACTGAGACAAAGAAAACAATCATTTACAAATCCAGTTAGACATGCAGTGTCTAAAAATGTGGTGATAGTTGTTTAAATTCTTTTTCAAATATTTCTATAACTTGTGGCATTCAGGAAAATTAAATTTACCCAAAAAAAAGAGGGAAAGTATGTTGCGGAAATCCTTCCTCGTTTCTGTAGAAAATAAAACTTCATGTGATTGAATTTTTGGTTTTGAGTGAACACCTTTCTGAAGAGAAATCTTTTGGAAGTTGTTAGCAGGTGATTCAATTTCAGAAAGCTAGGTAGTCTCAGCTGTAGGTTACCTGGACTCTGTTGTCTTCTGATTCTGAGCTTAGTTTATAAACTTTGAAGTTTCAGAGGAAATTGGCATTTTTGAAATGAAGCTATTGTGAAATGTCGTCCAGAGAAGGGCAACGAAGCTGGTGAGGGGTCTGGAACACAAGTCTTATGAGGAGCGGCTGAGGGAGCTGGGGTTGTTCAGTCTGGAGAAGAGGAGGCTGAGGGGAGACCTTATCGCTCTCTACAACTACCTGAAAGGGGGTTGTGGTGAGGTGGGTGCTGGTCTCTTCTCCCAAGTGACAAGTGATAGGACAAGAGGAAATGGCCTCAAGTTGCGCCAGGGGAGGTTCAGGCTAGATATTAGGAAAAAGTTCTTTACTGAGAGAGTGGTGAAACATTGGAATAGGCTGCCCAGGGAGGTGGTAGAGTCACCCTCCCTGGAGGTATTCAAGGAGCGTGTGGATGTGGTATTGTGGGATGTAGCTTGATGGGCATGGAGCTGTGCGGTGTTGGGTGGGTTGGTTTTTGGTGTGTTGTGGTTTGTTGTTGTTGTGTGGTGTGGTTTGTTTGGGTTTTTTTTGGTGGTGGTTGTGGTTTTTTTTTTTTTTGGACTTGATGATCTTACAGGTCTTTTCCAACCTTAGTGATTCTGTGATTCTTTCTGTCTCTGCTAGAGGTGCAGTACTGGGCCTACTTTCACTTTTATTTATACGTTTGGAAAACATTTAATGAATAATTATTATACTTTTCCCTTTTACAGCAGGTAGGATTCAGTTTCATCTGTCCCAGGTTAGTGAAAACTAGACAGGCCAAATAGTGAATGTCTAACCCTTGTTTCTGTTCCCAGTGCAATTGGTCATCAAACTTAAGCAGCCTTCAGCTGGAGCAGGACTGGGCTCTCACCCTTGTAATAATTCATCCATTTCTTAAATTATTTAATTAACCTTTAATGACCAAGAGCATCCAAAATATCAGATGATCCTCTTCCCTTCAGTTGAGACTAAAAAGCACTATAATAGTGTATTGCTGTATTCTGTTAGGTTCACTAGTGAAGTGCAAAACATGGTTATGAATATTTATTGGCATTTAAAGTATGGGGCAGACTAAACATCTTTGAAGCCTTCTGGATAGAAAATGACAGTGCTGTAATTTCAAAACACTTTTTTTTTTTTTTAGTTACTGGAGTCTTACTATGGGAGGAAACTCTGCTCTGCCTTATTTAGCTTAACAGTTTTTTGCCTTTGTACACACGCTATGCTACTTTCTAAAAGAATTACATCTTCATCTCCTAGAACTTGCTCAGTTTCACTTTGCCCTTTTATCTGCTGCTTATCCCACCATTTTTATTTAAGACTGTAAAGTTACTTCAGTGTAACTGCTGTTGTCACCTTTGCCCTCAGCTAATCAAATAGTTTACCTTGAGGGAGGCATTTATCTCCCACTTTCATTATTATTATTTTCGTAGCTGTAAAGATATATATTTTATGTCTCCAGAAGGCTGTAACAGTGAAACGAGGTATTGATCTGCTGTATTTGGCAATTTCTTTCCACCTTGCCATCGATATCATGTCAGCCTCTGTCTGTACTGTGGTTGACCTCACAAATAGCTCTTTATGTTCCCATTGGATTCAAATGATATACTATGCTCAAAACTAAATCAATGAATGATTATAAAGTTTTTAGTACTATATCATAACCCCCAGGCAACTGGTACTTCATGCAGTGAATACTTGAAAAGGTACCTGATTAAAATATGTTGCTTATTCTATTCTAAGGTTTAAAAATGTATTGAAATGAAACATTCCATAATATTAAATTCAGGGTCTGATTTGCGTATTTCCGTACAGATACTAAGTTACTGAAACTTCTGCCTGTAATTCACTGGGGAGACTCCAGTCTATAATAGCAAAAGATTTTACTTAAAGCAAAACCTCCCACTTCTGATGCGTGCTGTGCTGTGTCCTCTTTTTTGAGTGCAAAAAATTCATGCGCTGGATCTTGCCAGTGACAGATCATGAATGTTACACTGTACGTGCTTTTAGGGGAAAAAATGGAGGTAAAGATCGGGTAAGGTTTTCATCTCCAGAAAGTGAACGGTAAGTTTAAGCAACTTTGGGATTGGAAAACATTGCTATTACTGCTCTGTAGAATCATACACCTTATGTATACTTCTAACAGATTAACTGTTAAAATTCATGTTCAAATACACATTTAATAGTTTTGGTTTTTTAAACTCTGAGTGGAAATAGGTAGGAATTTCACAAGCATTTAAAGGACTTTAGAAGCCAATGCTATTGATATTGAATGTGCGCTGGAGTTGGGCAAGAAGCTTTTAAAAATCTGACTGTTGTCTCAAAGCAGTAGGCCTCTTGAAACGTACATCTGTGTTTGGAAAGGACTGACCGAAGATTTGCATACAAAAGGATAGGTTTGTGTAGATTAATTAAACAACATCTTGTAGATCTGGAAGCAACTTGTATTTGGCTGTATTCTCTTCTGATTTTCTTCTACATTTACTTCTAACACAAATTATGTCATTGCAGCAGGTAATGATGCTCTTGTGCTCAAAGGAAATACTTCATTGTCTGGTATCTAAGGCATGTGATGGCAAACAACTGCAGATGGTAAAAAGTTGAACAGTGCGCTATGGTGCATATATAGGTACCTAATCACAGAATGAAAATGGAACAAATAATTTAATCCAAAGAAGCTACGTAGGAGAAAGTTATCTGGGGCCTTCATCATAAACAGTGCATATAAACAACAGTGAAATCACCATCTTTTTGGGTTGCAAAGCTTATTTAGAGTTTAGGTAGAAATTTCTAATAAACTTTTAAAGAAAATGAGCAATGTGCAAAATGCAAGACATTAACGCAGAAATATTGTGGAAAGGTGTTCCAGTGAGATTGGTGGTCTCAGAATACATAATTGAAATGCTCTGCTCTAAATCTAAGTGGTATATTTTAGTACGCAATATAAACACACTGGAAATTATATTGAAGCTCTGATCAGTAAGCCTGGCGTTTTTCTGAAATGGAGGAGAAAAATTTTTTACGTACTGCAGCTATTATGAAATTCAAAAAATCCACGTCTGTCTTCTGTCTGGATAGGAGCCAAAAGGTAATTTTTACTAAATTTGTTATTTCACATTTTGCCGAGTATAATGGAACTGACCTGCTACGAGGTAAGATCAAAAGGCAGTTCCATTTCCCACTTTCCAGCCATTCCCTTGTCAATCCTTTAGAATAAGATGGTTTGAATCAGTTGTGTGGCTCCTTGCATCTTTGGTAATAGGGAAGAGAAACTGTTTTGGTTTGGTTTGGTTTTTTTACTGTGATGACTAGTTCAGTAGGCAGTTATCTCTTATGGATGTTCTGTGCTCCAATTTTTGCCTCTGGCATGCGAAATGTAAAAAGTGTACCGTATTGGTGGTTTTGTTTCTTTTTGAACTTCATGATGGTAGTTGAACTTTTCAGGAGGAAAAGTACAGGGGCAAATGTTAGTTTGCATAGACTTCTCCCATTCCTTAAAACAGAAGCTATTAAGTTTCTGCATTGTCAAGCTTGGAAGCCTTCTGGTATGCACTGTGTTTCATTTCTTGAACTTCTGTTGCTGGTGTCTGAAAAAATAGTCCTGTGATATAGTCATATGGACACTACCAATCTTGGTTCAATGAAAAGTGTTTATGGAAAGCATTTATACATAGACAAAAATGGGATAAAAGCATATTGAGTACTGCCAATGTTTTGATTTCATAGCCTTATATTTCACTTTAAAAGACTTTAGAAGTCTTTTACTTGCATTAGTAAAAACCCGTATTCTTGGGTGCCTTCCTCTTTGACTGATTTTGCTTGAATGTGTGGGGAATTTCTGTATATTTGGGAATAGAGCTTTTTTGTATTGTATCTTTATCTATGTGATATACTGTGCACTGCTTAGCTAACAGTAACCAACAGGTAGTGTACAGGAGATCTAACACACGGTTTGGTGTTCTCTCTTATTTTGTTTTGTCTTTCCTCTGGCCAGTATCGCCTTCTCCCAGTGTTTAAAAAAAAAAAGAAAAAAAAAATTTAAAAAGCTTTATTGTTCTTCTGGGTTTCTTTGCATTGTTAGTATTCATGTTGTCAAGTTACATTCTGTGAGCTTTTCTCCAGCATTGTTGCAAATAAGAGTTGAAACGTGTATGAAACTTCCTGACTCCAGGAACTTATACTTTAGAAAACTTCTCATAATCGCTTGACTGTTGCAAGTTGTGGTGCTTGATAACAGTATATAACAGAGTTTTTAGTGGCGTTCTAGCCTAAAGTCTTGTAACAAACTGTAGATATTGGTCAGCCTTCCCTGAACTGTTTTAAAAACATCTTATGTTACTGAAGTATTTGTATTATACAGTATACTTACCTGTGGCTCCTTAACATATCTTCTCATCTCATATTATTTTATAAATTTATCCTCACAAAACATCTCCGTAGTAGGGAGGAATTTTTTCCTCTTTTACAAATGGAAATTGAAGTGCAGAGAAACTTTTAATTTACACTATCAATTCACTTGTGATAATGAGAATGATAGGCATCAGATACACTGCTTACATTCCTTGTGACTGAGTGGTGTGTGTGCAGTAAGTCCAGTTCATGTGGACAGGGGCTGACTACCTGAAACAGCTAGGGAGCGTGTGCGTTCGCACTGTGCGGCTCGTGATGAAAAAGTCGGGAAGTGCGGTGTGTGTGCAGTAGCATTATGCACTTCAACAATGAAGAATGAAGTCAGGACACGCAGAATTTAAGGTCTGGAAATCTCAGACAAATACAGAAGTGCTTCTGAATTGATTTGGACCTCATTATAAGACAGAAAGAGAGGAAGCAATTGGGGAAAATGGATGTGTAACCAAGCAACTCCTTGAACAACTAAAGCATGCTTTTTTCTTTCTCCCACCCTCATAGAGTGTAAGAGACGTTGATGAGCTTTCCCCAAATTTATAATTTCTCCTATAGATAAGACCCTCTTGCCAATGTAGAAAAGCCTTGAAATTTGTCCTTCAGTCCAAAATAAGTTGAATTATGATTTTAAGCTTCTGGCTTCCTGAAAGCAACTCATTGTGATCAGGACAGTAGATTGGCCGCTATCTATGATTTGAAAAGTGTTGATAGTATGACTTGTGCAATAGAACATATGAACATAGTTTCTGCCTTAAAGAGTTTGTGCTGCATGTGTGTCTGTGTACGTGACAGACAAGTGGTTCTATGCTTCACGATCCAAATGTATTCCTCGTAAATAATGACAATTCATTTTCTCTTTAGTTTGCAAAGTGCAGTTTGTGAATAAGGTCTTTAGTGTGTTGGTATCATGACAGAAATTGGTACAAAGCAGTAATGTCACAAGTGGGATGATACCAGTGACCCAGCAAAAAGAAACAAGCACTTCGCATGTCGATCTGTTTTGTTAAAGGGCAGTATTTGGCCCTGTAAGTGCAGAAGAGATGGACTGTTCATGAAAAGGGCATAAAGAGCTAACTCATATGATCCTTTGTCAGCCTGATTAAGTTTAGTGTCAAGCATTCATTCATATGAAAGATGAGCGGCATCACTGTTTATCTAATGAAAAAAAGGATTTCTATTTTTCCTGAAGTCTTTTATATGTTAATAGAGGCAAACGTGAATATGCTCACATAATTTAAAAGTGTAAGTAAAAAATATACATCTTTACTGGCAATGGTTTAAAAGTAAGATGTATATGTTTTATGCAAAATAATGCAATTTCATTGTTAATCATGCTGTTCGAGCCATAACTCCACATAAAACAGTGCTTTTAAACAAATAGAAAATACTGTTATTGTACCATTTATAACAGAAAAGCTTAGGATATTTAGAGACTGGGGCAAAGTATTTATTTGCATGCTTTAATGTATGCTCCTATTGCAATATTAATATACAAATGCAGAATTAAAGTTCCAGGTGATTGTATTAGCCCTAATTATAAGGTTCTGCTTTTTAATCCTGGAAGAAACCCCAGTATTTAGTAAAAAGGGTACAACAGATGTAATTTTGGAAATAAATGCATGCTATTACAAAAAGTCGAAGAGTTTCTTGTGAAATAATTGAACTTCTTTTAAATATTAAAAGAAAGAGAAGGGAAAAAGTTTAGATATCTTTCCCCTCACCATTCCTACCCTGCCAAATCTAGCTTGCTTAAAACAACTGCTGGGAGTTCTGTTTAACGTTATACTTTGCATGCATTTGTGATTTGAAATAAAAAAAAAAAAAGTCCTATTTGAGAGAGACAGTTTGAATGGCATGCTGTCAGTTTGGCTCTTCATGAATTGGCAGTGGTCTCATTTAGGACCTTCAAATATGTGTCTGCCTGGACAGAATGAGAACATTTTGCATGTTCTTCAGAAGACAACCACTCCTTGCTGCCTCACAGTATTCAGTGGTGCATGACAGTTGCCCTTCATTGCTGTCTTCTTCGAACTTAACCTTTGACCATCCACTTAGTCGCTGCGCAACGGTTGGAGCAGGCCAAGATGTTCATGAATGACGGGCATCGGCCTGCAACGTGCTTGTCATTATTTGACTGTCAAAAGTAGCCTGCCATTGGGCTCCATCAAGGTTTGAAACCTATGTGCAGCAGTCCATATTACTTAACTTCCAAGACTGTCAACGGAATGATCAAATGTGCATAAAAAATGTGTGTTGAATATGTCTTTGATCATAATATAGGGAGATATTTTTTGTGTGTGCTGAATGTATTCATATGACTTTCACAGGGCCAAGAGGTTGAATCTGCTGCCATGGTAAAAAGTGAACTGTTGTCTCCTGTGGTCTAAGTTTCAAATAGCACAATTTAGATTTGAACAGCTCTGCCAGTTAAACTCTCAGCTTGTCTTGCGTATCCTATGAGCTTTTCAGGCAGCAGTATAAGCAGCGAGATACTAGACCAGTGGTGCCTGAGGTTAGCTGTCAAACTGGAATGTTATTTTGGATCTTGCTGTAATGTAATATTATAGAAGGAGGTCAGGCTATGTGATTTGTAAAGCAGTTGTGCAAACTTAAAATGACTGAAATGTTGTTTATTTCAGGTAGTTTTTTTCTCTTGAAAGGGTTGAAGAGAAGATAGAATCTATCATAAAAAAGTAAGAAACCTAAGGCAATGTAAAATGGTCTTTTTTTTCTCTCAAGTACAGAATATAGTGCATAAAGGAGTGTCAGAATTCAATATGAAGAGTCATAAGGCTGAAATTCACTAAGTAATAAATGCATGACATTGAAAATATTTAACAGGCAGACATATTTGTGTCTTCTGATAATGAATGCTGAAGACATTTGGGGCTGAACCTCATACTTAATTTAACGAATGGGAGTTGTACCCCGGGTTAATTAGGAACATAAGCTTGGTGTGTAGGTAAATCACTTATGCAAACTATCACGTATTAACAAATACTTTGAATTGCTTCATGCTTGGAAGAGTCATATCCTGCTTTAGTGTAATATTCGCTATTCACTTGGGCAAAAGCCATCTGTAACTGCAATTTAGTTTATTGAATTTCAAACATGCCTGTTTTCTTCTCTCAAAATATCCCAGTTTCTTTGCAATTGAAATGGTATATCAAAATGACATCACAAAATATAAATATCAGCTTAAAAAATCAGAGACTCGCAAAAGCTTGTTCATAATGACTTCTATTCAAAGCATAAAAATAGCGTTATCTTGCGCACTGGCTATAAAATTATTTTTTTCCTTCACGCTTCAAAACATCTCCATGCTGATTTAGTAAAAACAATAAAATCGTAGAAAGTGGTTAGTGGTTAGATTGCTTAGGAACAAGAAGAGTGTTATTTTCATAATATTTTTGCCCTCTGTATTTTCTGAACCAGGTTTTATTTTTTTCTGCTTTCAATGTCATTTGCAAGAGACCTCAGTTCAGATGCACTGATCTAAAAAATTAGGTTGTGTCATGGAGATCTTAGTCTTTGGTTTTCTTGCTCTTAATCTTAAATGCTGTTGCTGTTTAATAACAGTCTGACTCTGTGATTTCAGTCTTTGCTAATGCATTAATATGTGCCTGGTCTGAAATGGAGTATAAAATGCATGCATTCAGATGTGTGTTTGCACACATGTATGTGTATATGCATTCCATAAACGTGCAAAATTCTTTGGCAAATAAAGTGGTCTGTTGTTAGATGTTAAAATCATGTTCTTCTAAACACTTTATTCTGGTCACGAAGTTGCTGTGACTAAGTTTTGATATTTATTTCCCTCTTCTTGAGTGATGTATACCTATGCAATATGTTTTGGTGAGGGAAGACTGAATTTTCAGAGTGTATATACACAAATACGCAATCACTTAAGTGCATTTAAGTGTACAAATAAATAATGAACACTTAAATAATGAGCTTTTGTGTTTGTTGACATGGTCTCTGAACTCAGAACTACTTTTTTGACCTCCACAGTTTAAAACGAAGTGACCAAAACGAATAGAAAAATTGACCAGACTATTTTCAAAACAAACAAATGCTATTTTCCATTTCAGAAAGACATTGCTCTTTCTCTTGCTGTACAAATCAAGGTTTAACTTCTGGTGGGAGTTAATAATACTGTTTGTTGTGTTCCGGGGGGGAAAAAAGTTTAGAATCTTCAAGCACAAATCTATTATTTCACTTAAAGTACGGAATACCTATTCTTCCTCTAACCAGAGGCTGCTCTTTTTGCCCATTTTGAAGTAATATTTTACATTTATGTGCAGGAGAAACTGAGCGTCATTATGCAGTTTATTGCAAGTATGTTCATATCTTTGTATTTTTCCAGATAGAAAACGTCCTTTTGTGAAAGCTGTCCAGTCTGTGTAATAGCGAAGCACTTTGCGTTGATGTTTTTGCTCTTGCAAGATCTGCAGATCTTTATTTTAAAAGGATGTGGAGCAACCAGTTTATTAACATAAAATGCAATCAATAAAAAGGAAGTTTTCACGTACAGATGGTTATGTATTAACAATTAGGAGGTGGTGTCTTTTCCCATTATCTTAAAAGTTATAAGGAACATTGCCATAAAAGTGTTTTCCAACTTTCTTTAGACATTAGCATCAAATGTTTGAAAGTGAAAACACAGTGAATAAGGACAACGGCAGTTAAGTGTCATTATTTTGTTCTGTGTTCTGAATTAAGAGTATCCTGACTGAAAGCAAAATGTTTTAATCAAGCAAAGAAACTTCTGAATTTGTTTTCAGGATGGCAGGAGGTGTGCATGTGCTTTTTATTTCAACTTCCAGAAGTGTTCAAAAACCGCATACCTGTTCTTGAGAGGTTAAACATCCATGACCCTCTGTGGTGTTACAGGAGAAAAATAAATCCTATTACCCAAAATAAAAGAGAGGTAGATAACTTAAGGGAAGTGCTTTGTTGTCACCTAAACTCTCTGCGGTACAAATATCAGCTTGTCACAAAGGTTGAGACCTTTGTAGTGCATTCTTTCAGGGTACAAATCTGTCTCTCTTCCAGCTTTAATGCAATAACTGTGAAATATCTGTATTAGGTAAAATAGAGGTTAAGGCACCTTAAGGGCACTGAATTCTTATCTCTTTTTACTAGCAGTGGTGTCAACATGTACTAAAATGTGATGACCTACTCTCCTCTTTGATAAAAAGGAAAATGACCTGTCTACTGTGGATGGTGATAGAGTTGCCTGGGGCAGATTTTAGTGTCACCTTCTTTAGTATTGGTGTGTAGAAAAATAAAAAAGGCCAGGATATTTCTGTTTACCATAGAAGTATTTGACATTTCTAGCTACTGATAAAATATACTCAGGGGTAGAAAGAAGGAACTGGTTTATGCTACTAAACAAGGTTGTGAAGAAATACAGAGATTCTTTACTCTGTGAGCCCTTGGTATCACAGGACACGATACATACCAAGAGATTGCTTCTGACCACTTCAGACACTCAAGGTTCAAGTTCTGCATTTAACCCTGCTTTCTACTAGTCTGTGGCCTTTTGGTACACAAAAAGCTGACATCTCTTGAGTCATGTTTTGAAATTCTGATGTACCTATGTACTGTGCAACTTAGAGAGTTTAATTAGCCACTTAGGTAATACAAGTAACAATATTTCTTACATTCTGGAAATAATTGGTGTCCTATTCAAGACCCTTTCCCTGTAGCATTCCAAAGCATTTATAGTTTCGTAAAAATTAATTTAGCAGTCACTATGGTTAGTCGTTTACTATAACTGTGAGTGATGGCATATGTAAATAACTTGGAGAGTTGATTTAAACTATAAAGCTGGAACATCTCAAACTGTTAAATGTAGTTTAAGCTATTAGTAATATTTCTATGGCATTCTGTAAATTAAGTGAAGGTGCTCTTCATGCTAATCAGAAACTGGACTTAAGGATGAAGCAAAGATTTCTGTTATGCTCTTTATCAATATTGAAGAATAGGGCGTGTCTCAGCATTCATTCACACTTTGCAAGATGGTGATGAAATGCAGAAGGTGCTTCTTGTATGAGTTCCTTGCATAATAATTTTGTCTTTGGTTTGAAAGCTCAAAGATTTCTTTCTGAGATATGATGAAACAGGCCTGTAAGTTAGATTTGTTTACAGCATCCTCTTAGAAGATAAGTGCAGTATCTTTTACCAGTGCTTTACTGGCGGCTTTGTAAGCCTTATGCCTGAATCAGTCACTTTCATCATTTATTCCTTATCAGTTAAAAAACCTTGAGAATGAATCAGTAGTTTGCTGAAGTAATGAAAATGTGTAAAGCTACCTTTATATAGTGTAACTTTTGAAAATTGAAAAACAAATGATGAGTTTAAAATCTGGCCCCTTCAATGGGCTAATTTGGTGCTTGCTGGCTAGGGTTCAAAAAAAAGTTTTGTTGTTACAGGAATGAGACTCCAGGGGATAGGAAATTGACTTCCTATTGCCAAACTGATACTTTTTTTTTTTTACACTAAAGTCTATGGCGAAAATGTGCATTTTTTTTATGAGTGAAGTGAAGCTATGATACCTATAAGAGAAAGTGAAAAAGTGTCTTTAAAAGGCATGGAAGCCTTTTAAAGAAGGTGTAAACATCATAAACTTTGGTCTAGTTTCTGCCATTTGCAAATGAAAGTCAATAAACTGTTTGTATCCTAAAGCTTTAAGTATATATAAGGAAGGTAGAAATCGCTTGGTATTGGGTTGAATTACAGTAGAATAAGATGAATCTAGAAAGTCAACGTTAACTCATTTAAATCGGATCAATGAAGTGTGTCTTGTTAGATCCTGAAAATTCCGGCATTATATTCTTCTGAGGCCAAAACAATTTAGCTTTCATTTTCTCTAATTGTTTAGAATTATTTTTTTAAAGCACAGAAAAGAGGAGATAGCTGTCAGACCATCCTGAAAAAGGACTTTAAGCAGACAATTCTTTTCAACTTATTGAAATGGTTCTTATGCTGGGACAATTTTGCCTCAAAAGGCCTCAGTTTCCTTGAAGTTGGTGCTGTGCCATGATATCAAGTGCTATGAAGTTGACTTCCACTTGAAAGAATTTTGAGCGTGATGAGCTGATGAATTAAATCAAGTTTATTTTAAACTATTTAAAGTATAGCAATATCTGGAAATATCAATTTAATCCTTATATCTTTTAGTATGATGTTTGATATATGGATTAAAAAGTGAAAGAACAGTTAAGTCACAAGAATTTGGATTTATCAAGTGTTGCAGAATGTTTCTAATGATATCTCAGAAAGGTAGTAGCTAGATATAAAGTAAAAGCTTATTGCTTTACAGAACTTTTCTCTTTCAATTTCGAAGTGTATCTAGAATTCAGTATTACATTGGCTCATACTTGACTGGCCTTCATTTTACATGAGTTTATCATTTAAAGAGTGTTCAGAAATTTGCATTAACAAGCCCACTTATTTATCATGTCTTTTGTTTATTTCATAATTGGTGGGGGTTTTACTTTTTCTTTTAAATACTTTTATTCCAAGGAATTTAAGTCAAGAACTGGAGATAATCCAGTTCTTAAGAAAAATAAATTAGAGAATGGAGTCACTAGCGGAGGCAGGCAATAAGTGATGAAGGAACAAAGTGAGAACTCAGCAAATAGGGACTTGCTGGAAGATGGTGAAATATTAAGGCAATGTGATATTTTTTGGGAAAGATTAAATAAGCATAGAAGTGACACAAAATTGAGTGATGGAGAATCAATAAAACGTGAATTAAAAAGCCAGACACCTAGTGGATTCCAGTGTAATATCCTAGCATTTATTTGACTGGAATGTAACCAGTGACTGTTACGTAAATTATATATAAATGAATTTACATGTGTGTTTTGCTGTTTAAAAGATTTACTGTCATTTTCAGAAAAGGAGCTATTACTGTAAGGACATGTGAAGGGCTAACGCTATCCAACTCTTATGCTAACATGGCTGGAGAGAGCAGGTTGTGACTGCTATGCCAAGCAGAGTAGGAGGAACAAGTCTTTTGCAAACCCAGCAGCCTGATCAGGAGGAGAACACTTTTGCTCCTCTCCTCCTCATTTCCCTCACCTTAAGTGATATTGGAGCTGAATATTAGAAAAAGAAGGTTGTGGTTATGCTATTTATTATATTCAGATGAATTCAGGTGAGGCTGTTTGGCAATGTGAGTGTATCAAATTTTTTTAAAAGCAAGTAATTTTTTCACTTGGGCATCTGCTAATTCTTGTTTTATGAAGAGTAATGAGCAAGAGTAATCAATTGACAGGGGAAAAAAAGGGACTTTTTTTTTAAGCATGGAATGTTAACGTAGCTACAATTGAAAAAAAAAAAAAATCCAAACAAATATTTGGGGAGCACACACGGCCTGCTCACGCATAAGTACCTGCTGGGACTGGGCCATTGAGGCCTTTAGCCTTTAGCCTTTCCTGGTTGAAAAAGGCTGAACTGCTCTGTCAGAGGAGAGGATGTTCAGGAGCTCTTCACTTATTTTCAGAAAACCTCCTTTGCATGTGGAATCGTCTCTACTCTTCTGACCACGGGCCTAATCTTCTCTCCTTTCTAATTTAGTTTTGGAATTCTTTGTTTGAGAATTCCGATTTTCGTCTGCGTGTGCAAAATGGCAGAACTTTGCATGCATAATAAAAGCTCAGTGGCTTCTTGACAGTGCCAGTGGCATGATTAATTCCCATGCATAATATATTCAGTCATCCTGTGCATATGCAGTGACAATATAAGCGAAGGGGAATGAAGGATCCCTGTGGATGATGTCTGGGAGAGAGCTCTTGTCCTGCTGTCAGATATGTTTGCCTCTCCCTAACTCCCCATAGATCTCGTTCTCCTTGGGCTCTATGCCAACTGCAGCATCTTCCCCATCTGGTCAGTATCATGAAGCTGGACCACACCTCAACCTCTTTCATCTCTAGCTGGCAAGTTTGTGTAACTCTTGGTAAAGAGACAGAAAATACAAGATAGATGGCATTTTCCTAAGGAGCCTTTATATAATAATCCCTGGTGTCAGCCACATTGAGTCTTTTCCTGTTAATAAATTAGCACTGTTTACAGAAAATCATGCCTGGTGTTTTGACTGCAGCAATTTTCTATCAGATGACTTAGTGCTACTTATCCCAAATACTAGGGCTTTTGTTGTGATCGTTCCTAGAAATGAGCCAGACTTTTCTTGGCTAACCTCATAGTGTTACTCAGTTGTGTTTGTAGCACGCCATATAATTTTTTGTGCTTCTACAGATAATTTCTAGGTATTACTACATGTACAGTAGTAAAAATATTTGTATGTTGGAGGTAATTAAAAGATTTTTAACTAAGACCACCAAAGCTCTCAAACTAGAAAATTACCTCAATCTCTTTTCTGACATGAGCAGTTGCTCTTGTAGGCTCTAAACTGTGATGACATGGTGCCTGTGTTAACAAGAAGCCTTAGAGAACTTCTACTGACAAGCCAGTATAGCTTTATGACATTATGCTGGCAAAACTGTGTATGTCACATTTGTAGCTACATACGTGGAAAGGTATAGTACATTTTGCTAACTGTAGTTTTTAGGCAGGTATAGTGATTTGATGTCATGCTGCACATACTTCTGTGTCATAGTCAACAAAATATTTATTGTATCTCATTAAATTAATAAATCAAGTAGGTTTTGCAGCTGTGTTTTAGACAGTAACTGGACAAAGTATAATCTGATTTCTGGCTGGTTACCAATATTCATCAGTGATGAAAAATTACAGAGTAGTCTGTGTTTCTATAATCAGAACATTTACACAATGGATATATTGTTACAGTTGTTGTTTTAGTTCTGATTATTACTCAGTATGTCTATTGCAATTTCCTCATTTACAGCTGTTATTGAGCTCCATGTGTAATAGATGGAATTACTTTGTCCATCATTTATTTTATGAATAGCCTACAGAAACATTAGTGTTAATAATATTATCCACTTAATGTACACAACAGTTTATAATATGGATAGATGAATAATGTGTTGCACTATTTAAATTTTATTAGAATGAGATAAATAGATCTAGTGTATTTTTGTTGGTAAATGCAGTGTTAAAGTCATCTGGTGGATTTAAAAGAAGTCAGTTCTAAGCAAAGTGTTTGCAACTACTCTGTTATCTAATATATGAAAAAAATAATTTAGACTTAAAACTGTTTCGGTGTTCTTTTTTTTTTTTTTTTTTTAACCAAGAGGAAAATTTCTTTTTAAAAAGAAAGAAGTGAGGGTATCAGCTGTTCAAGTTCTTTTTTAAAGGGGTGAATTCTGCCAATAACGGGAAGCAGGTGGGAAAACTGTAGCAATTTGATTTCTTTGCCCAATAGCAAGAAAGTATACATGAGATGCATATCTTAGATTAAACATAGCTAAACTAAATTTACCAGTTTGGTAAATATAACATACAGCTCTGCTTAAATAGGAAAAATAGCAGTCTGTATAGGAAGCAAAGTAAGGCCTTGTCCAATGGACTGTCCCTTCTCAATTTAGGAATTTTGACAGTTTCTTACTTTTGTCTCATTTTTCACTTCATACATATACAGATTTGAGGAGCTTGCACAGCAGTGCTGATTCTTTTTTTGCGGCTGTTGTGTTAACTCTAGTTCTGTGCTTTTTTCCCCACTGCTAATTCATAGTATTACAATTGTGTACTTCAAGATGAGAGAGAGACTGGACTGCCCCTCTAAAGCAGCAATTGAAGATTTCCGTAGGGAAATAAATAAAATCATAAAATTCTATTTTATGCTTGGATTGTCTAGTTGCCATTATTACTAGAGGAAGATGGTAAATAAGCAGCTTTGGGACTCCTCCTGTTCACATAAAGGATTTGTCCATTTGCCTCCAGCCTTTGATTCACCTTTTGTTTTGTTTTCTAAGAGCAAAAATATTTGTGTGTTATTGAAGCACAAGTTACTTTTTGCTTCTGATGAATCTCTTGCATCAGAAGGTGGGAAATAATCAAATTTTGGCTAAGTAGAAATGACTTCTAGGCTGTCAGCTTCCTAGCTGCTCTTGTACTATCTGCTCTTTTGGCTTAGATCACCATAGGAAGGCTTAGTTTTGTAAGCCTAAGAGGAAAATTTTTTTTTTTTTTTTTTCTTTTCTAGTTTTGGGTCATTCTGATTGTGTGAAGGAGAAACTCCTTAGCCTGTTTTGTCTGATGAAGTAGGGCTTCTGTAAGTTGACTCTTTAAGATGCTGTTTTTGAAAACTTCATTCTATCACAGGTAGTAAGGGTATGCTTTGGTTTCATGAAAATGCAATGGAATATTAATTCAGTATGTAGAGGAACCATACTTAATAACCACAATTGAGGTTTTTTCAGTTATTTTTTAGAACAGATAGGCACTTAAACAGAAAATCTCCAAATAGTGTGACGTAGAAGTTATGCTGTTTGAGTCAGAAAATGAAGTTCATGTTTCTGACAGCGGTATTTAAGTATGTAATGTAAGAACAGCAGTTCTGATACTTTCCTTGCTGTGTTAAGACAAGTTTGATAGGTAAAGGTAATATGTATTAGACCAACTTGTAAGGTTACAAAAGTTAAACAAGGCTGAAGAAGGGCTTGTGTGCCCTAAAGCTAGTCCGACTTAGCCTAGTGACTCTGGGTGATCTTATGAAAGACATACCTACAGCTATTATGTGGCCTCCAATTGCCGTGGCTGCCGCAGCACAGTGTATTTTGGGTTAGTTTCCCCTGCCCCTGCAACGTGTACTTTATAACAGACAAGCTGTGCTATGCAGACCAGTTAGTCTTTGTTGCTGAAGTTGCATGATTCATCTATTGTTTAACGCCACAGGTCTCAAAAGAACTCAGAGATGTTTGGCATATTCAGTCTTGAATTTTTAATGATTTTTTAAATTATATTTTTTAACTATGTGGTAAATGGTTTAACTGAGTGTGTACAGGAAACTGTTTGTACACTTCCGTACATCTAGTGGATTCTTCTACTAAATAAAATACCTACCCAGTCTTCCTGCCATAAGAGATATGTCTTCGTTGTTGTGTATTCGCAAATTTCCTAACATTACTGACACTTTGTCATTTAAACTCTGTCCCTTCTGAGCTACGCTGTAGTGGAGGGATTCATAATGAGCAGTGATCTAGAATTTTAGCACAACCAGAAGACTGCAGAGAGCTATCTGGTATTTTGCCTCTAGTCCAAAAAAGTACCCGATGTTTCAGTGAGAGGTAAAATGTGCGCACCACATACGCATGCTTTCCTTCCAGCCAGTTGTACAGTATTGTCATTTTCTTTAAGCGAACACATTACCTGTTATTTGTTTGGGGCCATCTGTAGTTTTATTGTAAAGTAAAGTTAATTTACTTCCAGCTCTTATGTGATTGTTTTCTCAAAAATTTAGTGCTTTTTAGAAGTTATGTAACATATAACAAATGAAGAATAGCACAAAACTGATATTTTAGCAGAATAATTTTGGTATCGTCAATGTTTTCTCTGGTTACTCTATCAGTTCTTTTCACAGATGATTTTTTTTTGCTTAGTACAGAAAAATTACATCAAATGCAGGATAACAGAACACTGTCAAACTAAGAAGGTTTTATATGGACAGCATTAGACAGGAGCAGAAAGATCCAGTGCACTAATAGGCACGCTCACATGAGCTACCTAGTCCATTGACAGTTTTTTCCTTTGTTCTCCCTCTCGACCCACTTTCTGCCAGTGATTTGTGACATATTTTGTAAGAGATCAAATAAGCCCTCGACACCTGATTGCAATGTAGTGCTTGTTTACAGTTGCATTTTTGAAGGACCTCTAGACAAGATGGAAGGCTTAACTTAAAGTAATTAAATTTGCATCTGCTCTGTGACAGGAATTTTCTTGTGTGTGCATCCTGTTGAGCAACTTTTACCGTAATTGGCCATGAAGTACCAAAAGAAAGATGCAGGTAGACAAAATCGTTGTTGCCTACTAGTAAAATCTGTCATTGTATTTCATAAGGACTGGCTTGTACCTGGATTTGTGTCTGGTTCTTTGAAATATAGGAATGCCTGCTTTTATTTGGAAGGGGGAAGGGAGAGATTTCCACAGCATTGGACCTTTCTCTGGGTCCTTTCACACTGCTTGAGTGAGGCTAGACATCTAAAATGCCTGTAGTTACATTAATCTCTTTCAGAATTACTTTCTTCTTGAATGTTAGTTTTTATTTGGTTTGCAGTTATTTGCCTTTTTTCGACATGTCTACCTTTGTCCTTGGGCAGATTCCTGAGCTGTTTGATAGTGTTATAGCTAGGCACTCAACCTACATTCTGTCATCATCTTGATTTTCTTAATCATTAAAGGTGGATCTGATGTGGGGTGATGCAGCTGTGCTGAAGTCAGTGGCATTGGACTCCCTTCAGTTGGATCCAAATTTAACCAGATGTTATCACTTCTACTTGTATCTGCAGATGTTATTATTTTACAACAGACTGTTTTTGTTTGTATGCTAATTTAGGGACAAAATTAATATTTGATTGAAATTATTAATGTGAGAGTTTCTTGATGTTTTTAAAGTCTTGAAACAATCTTGTAGGAAGATAGAGGACTGGAGAAATAAGCCTTAGGAAAACTGATTGATTTGGTCATGTTCAAAGCAAAATTAGGAAATTGGCACTGGAAATTGAATAAAAGGTTTTTCTGACTCCAGGTCTGTTCTAACAGCATATCCTACTGTCTAGTACTTTATAATAATAGTAGCAAAAAAAAAAAAAGCTTTAGGAAATCTAGTAATGATAGCCTAATCATTACAAAAATACAATGGAAAGTGTTTTTTGTTTTGGGGGGTTGCTTTGTTGGGGTTTTTCCTCTCTCTCCAGCCATCTGTTATCAGTGAATTAAATGTTTAGTTGTCTTTTCAGAGATTTCAGTGGAAGATTTGTAATGGGCTTTGATAAAAATTGACTATAATTTTTAAGCGTGTAATAGGCTTACTAGTTGACCAGTAGATTAAAAAAAACGAAGCACTGAAGTTTCAGTTAGTGTCCCACAGTATTCTTCATCTTACAGTAGCTCTTAGAGGCCCTAAGTGAGATATGAATCTCTGTTGTTCTATGTACTGTGCACATGGTGTCTCCCAGTTATGTGTGAAATGCTGATGTGACTATATGTGGCATAGAACTTTTGTTCTAGTTGCACAACCCTTTCCCCTCCTTTTTATCAATTAGCTATTTAGTTCAGATGGATAAGCACTAGGTTGCTGTTAGGTGGCAGAACTCTCAGGCGATACTTAAATTCACTTTATTCTAGAACCATCTGCACATGACTTATGCTCAGTAGAATATTTTTTAAGCAAACATTTTATTTGGGGAAATACTACATTTTGTCTATCCAGTTCATCACAAATTGGTTAGTAGACTGGTTGTTATCAGCAATCTTTTCTTAATGTGTAATTTTGAAGTAACTACTTATTCTCCAGACAGTGCTTGCAACTATCATTGAGTTATCAAGTTTAATATTTTTACTGAGCTGCTGTCTAGTACTGTGTGATTCCCAGGATCCTCATGTTCCCTACCAACAGGAGAATCTTTTTTTCTTTTAATGTGATAAAGGTCAGTGTTAATTCTTGTAAGTCAGAAGGCAAACGAGACACGCTAAGTAGACTGAAGATAAGTAAGGTTCTTTAGTTCTTTTCTCCTTATATTGTTTTAAATGTGGACCCTGATTTGAAAGATAAATTAAGCTGAACTTGATGAATAGCATTTTCTATTCGCATTTTAAAAGCTAAAGACCTATTTTATAGTTGCTTTGAATTCACCATGATTAATTCTTGTCCATTCTTTGTGGTATATTATGGCCAAATGCAGCTGATCTGACGTAGTGTAATGTACAATAGATATTGTCGAGATTCCTCTTGTCAGTGAGATTTGAAGTAACATGCCATGATGCTCACCTAATACTATTTCAAGTGGTTTTATGAGGACCAAGAATTATTTGTGTCTTGCATGACCTGTCCTTATTGCTACCCTATTACTACAACATAGGTTAGAAGAAGTAATTATTTTCAGCCTACTGACTACAAGCGAGATTAATAGCTTTTGAAAGGGCTGTAATGAAAGGCTGACCCAACTGGCTTTTGTATTATACCTTGTTTATCCTACTCGCATCTCTATCACCTTTGGGCTACAACAAAATGTAATTTATGTTAGCAGTGCTTCATAGAAGGTGAAAGGTCATACTTTTAATGAGGGTAGCCCTGATTGGGATTCAGGGTTTAAAATGTTGTGTGGTAGAGTACAGTCAACAAAGTCCATGTAAACAAAGTGATTGCAGAAGGGGGCAAGAAAACCTATTATTTGACAGGAAATAAGACCGCTTTCTTTTACTAGGCATTAGTAAAGTTCAATCAGCAGAAGTTCAATGACTAGAAAAAGGGATTTAACAAAATACCAGCATTGTGATGGTCAAGTCTAATAAACCTTAATAGTTTTGGTGGAGTGTTGGGTTCTTTGTACTGAAAAAAATATTTTGCAGATAATCAATTCCTCTTATTTTGATGCCATTTGCTGAAAACAACTTTACATCTATCTATCTTATCTTTGATTTGAGCAGGGCAGAAATGAAATGACCACCTGTGCTTGTTCCAGGGAGAAATATGCTGTACAGTGCAACTGAGCTTGTCCATAGTTAGAAAGGTTAACTATAATACTCAACTGGTTTTGAGTTTTCCCTTTGGAATGAAAAGTTGCATTACGTTCAAGTACAGTTCATGAGATTGAGCAATGGTGTCTATTAGTGGTGTGTTCACTTAAGTAAAACTGAACTTTTGAGACTGGTATGCTTTAGGGATAGACAATGCTGCTGGATTTATTTGTTGAATGATGTTAATATTAGAATTCACTATGTTACTTACATAACCTTTTTTCACAGAACATGCTGCCTCCTCATAGAAGCCAAAATTTTTTGAAGTAGGTTATAACTTCAAGAGAATTCTAGTCAAAAGAAGTTTAGCAAATGCAGGGGGAGGTTTTAGGGTGTAAGAGAGGAAGGTAAAGATTTCAACTCGGAGTAGTCAAAAGCTGATTTGAAAGAAGTTCTTGTATTTGGGTTTCAGCATTCAAATGCATACCCTGTGTGACTGATGCTTCCCATGAAAGCTCATTCTTGTCTTTCATTTGTGTGTGTTTTTTGCAAGTGACAAATTGCTTCAGTTATGTTCCAGAAGGGAATGGGAAACACTTCAGAGATTTTGAATTTCATTACTGTTTGTGGAAACAACTTCTAACCTGGGTTTAGTTCAAAGTTGGCATAGAGAAGAATGGTGGAGTGAGCCCCTTCAGTTACTTACAGCCAAATTGCCTTTCATGGAGATATAAAAGCTCAGATTTTGACAATTTGTATGTTGGATTTTTTACCATGTAAAAAGTTCCGCATTAGAATAGAGAATAAAAAAACTGGCTGGACAGCCGAGCCCAGAGAGTCATGGTGAATGCAGTGAAATCCAGTTGGCAGCTGGTCACAAGCGGAGTCCCCCAGGGCTCAGTTTTAAGGCTGGTCTTGTTTAATATCTTTATTGATGATCTGGATGAGGGGATTGAGTGCTCCCTCAGCAAGTTTGCAGATGACACCAAACTGGGTGGGAGCGTTGATCTGCTCGAGGGTAGGAAGGCTCTGCAGAGGGATCTGGACAGGCTGGATCGATGGGACGAGGCCAATTGTATGAGGTTCAACAAGGCCAAGTGCCGGGTCCTGCACTTGGCCCACAACAACCCCACACAATGCTACAGGCTTGGGGACGAGTGGCTGGAAAGCTGCCCTGCAGAAAAGGACTGGGGGGGGTGTTGATTGACAGCCGGCTGAATAGGAGCCAGCAGTGTGCCCAGGTGGCCAAGAAGGCCAACAGCATCCTGGCCTGTATCAGAAATAGTGTGGCCAGCAGGAGTAGGGAAGGGATCGTGCCCCTGTGCTCGGCACTGGTGAGGCCGCACCTCGAATACTGTGTTCAGTTCTGGGTCCCTCACTACAAAAAGGACATTGAGGTGCTGGAGTGTGTCCAGAGAAGGGCAACAAAGCTGGTGAGGGGTCTGGAGCACAAGTCTTGTGAGGAGCAGCTGAGGGAGCTGGGGTTGTTCAGTCTGGAGAAGAGGAGGCTGAGGGGAGACCTCATCTCTCTCTACAACTACCTGAAAGGGGGTTGTGGTGAGGTGGGTGTTGGTCTCTTCTCCCAAGTGACAGGACAAGAGGAAATGGCCTCAAGTTGCACCAGGGGAGGTTCAGACTGGATATTAGGAACAATGTCTTTCCTGAGAGAGTGGTGACACACTGGAAGAGGCTGCCCAGGGAGGTGGGGGAGTCACCGTCACTGGAGGTGTTCAAGGAACGTCTGGACATGGCACTTTGGGACATGGTTTAGTGGGCATGGGGGGGTTGGTTGATGGTTGGACTTGATGATCTTACAGGTCTTTTCCAACCGTAGTGCTTCTGTGATTCTGTGAATTGTTAGCTTTCCTATATGACAGCATGGTAACTGCTGGTAAATGTAGACTGCGTAACAGTAACCAGTATGTGCAAAAACCAAAAGGCATATAGGATTCACTTTGTGTGGGACTTCATTACGGAAGTTTGAGAGGGCAGTAATTTGGATTACATACGAGCTGCAAGACTTTGGAGAGGTGTTGTTCTGATGTCAGATGCGTTTTTCCCTGATTTTGCACTATTTTCTGTGTGTAGTGCTGCATCATCATTAAATATTGGGTTGTGCCCCTATGTGACATGAACTTTTTATTTCGTGGTGATGTGTGAGACCGTGTTCTAGCAGTTTGAACATTGGGCTGCTTCTCCCCAGCACTCCCCCACTCCTGCAGTCGTACTTGACTGCCTTTTTAACCTAGGTCGGCCTTTCTGTGCTGTCCTCCTGCAATGCCATTCCATGCTGCTGTCTCCCTTCTTCCCTACTGCAGCACTCCCCCGTGTCTTTGGGCTCCTGCTGCCTGTTGGCAAGAAATAGAATCACATGTTACTTTAAAGCAACATAATGTTGGGATTCCCCTTCTTTTCTTCAGTGTCAATAGGTCTCGAACTATTAATGCAAGTCTTCAAAATGATTCTTTTAAATTTACACTTGTTTTACATTATTTTATAATTAACTTTTAGTGTTTAAAGAGAAGAAAGGAATGGAAGTTTTTCAAGTGATTAAATATTAATTTTATTCACATTTAACCCTAATTTACATTAAGGATGTTAACTGAAAGGCAAAGCTTTTGAATTCAACATTTTCATTTCCTTCTAGCCTCATTGATGAATAGCTGGATCTTGTCATATGTTCATAAAGGGTGATAGTCCACTGGGATAGAAGGAATAATTGTGCTGTCTTGCACTTTCTAGGATGGTCTGTTTGTGATCCTTACTGTTTCCTAAAAAGGAAAAGAAAAAAAACGATTCCCTTTTGTCTAAACTAAAACTGAGATTTGAAACGAAAACTTGTTTAAGACCATTAGAGAGACTGTCCTGCTTCCCATATAGCTAATTATTTTTATTTTATTTCAAGAACAGTATTATCCTTAAAAATTATGACAGTATTATATTTCAAATATCTTTTTGTTAAAGGCTTCTCTTTTGTTTTTCTGAATGAGACTTTTATAAGCTCTCCTGGCTTAGGTGCTTCTGCTTAAGTCTTAAAAGATTGAACAAACAGACCAGCCTTAAGCACCTTGAAAACTCAGTCACTCCTGTATTGTCCTCATAGGATGTTTTGTATGCAGGTGAAATTAAGGCTATAGATTATGAAATATTATGCTTCACTTTATATATTTCATATCCAGATTTCTCTGTTACGTATCAACTGAGAGATTGATTTGAAGAGACCTGTTTAATCCTAGGCAAGCCTTTTGAGGACTCTGGCAATTTGTCTTGTCTGTCTTAACAGGACTTTGGAGTTTTGGAAATCTGATTTCTAAGGTATTTTATTGGAAGGTGTATCAAGTGATAGTATTACATATGTGATGTATCTATCATGTATAGTACTACGAATCTAGGTAAATACAAAAATGTTGTGATGTGTGCAACTACAACTAGGGGTAAAACCAACCACTGATGTTAATTTGGATTTGTTTTCAGAGAATTATGTTAACTAAAATGCACTCAGTATACTCCTGTTAAAATCTGTATTTCTTACCTGGGAGTTCTGGTAACATAAAATTTATTTCTGTAATTTAAATTGCTTACAGAATTCTGAGTAGAAGTACAGTCTTGGTATTGTATAAACTGCTATAGCCTATTCCATGCATTCAGCGCATACACTTGCACAAGTAAAATCCTAGTTTTGCATACTCCTACAGTTAGGTGGTTTTGCAAATGATACAGACCTTTGTGCACAGTGTTTAATAAATTATTGAACTTTGAAGTATCTTTGAGAAGTAGGGCCTGCATGTGACTGAGCAGTAGACATGAATAAATGTTATCCTCAAGTGTATCTAGCAGACAGTAATAGATGCTTGAACAGACAATATGAGCACTGAGTGAATGATGGTAATAACATTAAATATTTACATACAGCAAAAGCATCTTGACAGCAGAAAAGAGTCTGTCTCTGCAGTAAGGTGGATGAAACCCAGTGTAATATAGTATACCTTTCTATAGGACAACTTTCTGTTAATAACTAGCAGCATTTCTCTCTAAGATGCATATTATAAAAGTAGTTGTTTGGGACTTGCAACTACTGTATTTCAGTCTACCTATTTTATGACATTTTAAAATCTGTGAATCTTTACTGTCACACTAGACAGTTTTCAAGACTTCATCGGTATACTCTCCTGGTGTTGATATCACTCCATACCTACTGTAATGTAAAAATGATTGCTAAGTTCAGGAATAAGAATTAATAATTGGATAATAATCAAATGTTAATATTAACCAAAAGTACATTTTGACCTGTATGCTCCTAGAAGCTCAGAATCACTCTGCTTTACTTTACCTTAGTTTTACATTGGATTTTCTAACATAGGAGCTGTCTTGAGAAGTGTGTCCAAAAGAAAGTTGTACTGTGGCTATACTCAAAAGAATTCATGAAAGCAAGAAGTAATATCCTTCTCCCCCCTGCCTTCTCCACTGCTGAGCAGTTTCATGGGAGTAAATCCATTTTATTGATGTCCAGAGTCCTTGAAGTGCATGATACTTGTTTATGTGCCCTTGTTTTGTTGTGGTGTTTTTTTTTCTTGGGGGGGGAATGGAACCTGCAAATTATGATTGTAGAACAGTTGGTATTGCTTGCACTGCACTTTTTAAAATAGGTCACGCTTGACTTTCCACATAATTTTGAAAGGAAATTACTGTATCAGAAGCATAGGATAACAACTTAATTTTTATACTGAAGAGAAGATGAATTTTGTTAGAGGTTCTTATCATTTTTGATGCATTTCAAATAGCTTTCAGTTATAGGAAAGAAATAAAACAAAGGTGACAGTAAATTGAATTTTTTAAAAATGCTCTATGAAGCTTGTATTAGTGTGGTGAACCTGTTTGCATCTAATGATCTGTCATACCATGTAATTAAAACAAATTAATATTGAAAATGAAGTAAAATGTAGTGCTAGCAAGCCACTTTTTCATATATTCATTTTCTTGTAATAGCAAAAGAGAACATAAAGCAACAAATTATAAAATTGTGGTCTAAGTCATCACTGAGGTTGGTTTTTTGTTTTGTTTTAATATTTTGTTGCAAAGATAATTCCTTAGAAGTGGATACTGGAAACCGTGTTGTACTTTTTTGCTTAGAATTCTTCCCCCGCTTACTTCTTTTGGTGGAAAGATGCTTAGCAATTAATTTCTTAGAGATGGCTTCAGCATGGGTAGCCATTCAATGTTCCTAAGTAATCAGCATCCTTGCGAATATGGAAGATTATGAATGTGGAATATCTAAAGCATATGACCAGTTGAGCATTGGTCAGTCAAGCATTTCTTCAGGTATAAGGGCAAATACATTTTTCTAGCTTTTAAGGAAAGAATCTTAATCCCGTGGAAGAAAGGGTTGGTAATACTGCAAGGGAGAAATATGTTATATTCCTGCAAATATGTGAATGATATGTTTTACAAAAGGAATGTGACAGAAATTTAATGTGACATGTTCTCTTCTTGGATGAGTTTTACTTTGAGGTAAAAAGTTTTGCAGATGATAGCTGTTCTGAGAAGCATTCCTCTGTGGCTGTAAAATTGACGTAGACTAGAGAGCTAGAATGTTGATAACTTGATGCTACTGGATGTGAGCAGAGATGTTTTGAATGGGGAATGAACTGAAGAGAAGCCCAAGTGGGCGCATTCCACTGTCTAAAACTTGCCCCATATTCCTTGTTTGCTTCTTGGATGTCAAGAATTGGAAATTATGCCGCATTTAACTTCAAGATTGCATCTGAAATCTAGTAAGGTAGCATACCTCTGGCTTTCAGAGGGCTGCACATCTCAGGATCCTTAAGAAAAGATACCTATTTTGGAGTAGAAGATCTACATGTATTTCTCAAGGCAACTATTACTTTGGGATCTTTCTGGATTAAAACTTCTTACATGCTGATAAGGAGTTACTCTAGTTTAAATCCTCTTTCTTTCTAACAGAACTGCTGATAGATAAAATTAAGTGTTCTTGTAAAAGCATTAAAACATGACAGATTCTTAAAAGCTTGGACAATAATAATATAATTCAGTCATCATCAAACTTTGGACTTTTTTTTATGACTATGGTAAACAGGGAGTTACGGTTGGGTTTTGCTGTTAATACCACCTTCTTTCTCTGTGGACTCTACAGTTCCTTAACTGTTACACCATCGTTCATCGCTTTGTATCAGCGCATCTTTCCTCCAGTCTCCTCATTTAAGCTTTCCAAGGTGTGATAGCAGTGAAAGTACTCCAGGAAGTACACGTACTTTCTTCGAAGCTGGAAGTGTAATTTGAGAAGCCATGAGTAGAATTCTGTATGAAATGTAAGGAACAAGATTATCTTCCTTTTTTATTTGCCATTTAAAGTAGAAAAAAATACTGATTCTTGTGGCAGCAGTTTAGGTCCTAAGGCAGGGTATAGATTAGAGTATCTAAAGTGTATTTGCAGTAGAGGTTTCCAAACTTAGTTACAGTGTGCTGCCCACACACTGAGTGAAGCTTTTCCCAGTTGGATTTCTAAGTGCTTTTTAGTCCTGCAGTATCTAGGCACTTTACATCATAACTGTTTGCCTAATACAATAGAAGGTTTAACCCACAAGGTTGTATTGTCTAAATCTAACCATCAAGGTGAGAATTTTAACTTGAGAATCTTCGTTCATTGCACATCATTTCAGTGGGGTTTTTTTTGGTGCAGGTACATAAATGAAGAAGATTCTTTGTTCATCATATAATCTTCAGGGTCCAGACCTTGTAATAGTCAGGATCTGAGCACATGCAAAACCTTGCTAAAATCTTATATTTTGATTTCACTGAGTTTGGGGTATGGAAATGACATTAGACAAACTCTTTCTGCAAGTGTAGTTCTGTTGCAGCCTGTATAATATTTTAATGAGCAGTGTTTTAAAAGCCATCATTCCTCCTCCTCATTCTTCCCCCTCACACTTCTCCTTACTGCTTCAGAATTTGGAGAAATTATTTTTAAAGCACTCTCTAAGCATCTTTCTTTAAATTTTATGATAGAGGTTATATTTCAGTCAGAACAGGCATTTAGTGTCCTTCCCTAGTAGTAAGTCTGCCTTGTGAAGATTTTAGATTTTTTTTTCAGATTTTGTTTCCTTGTTCTGTAGTATGCAGTTCAAAAATGTACCCTAAAATATGTTAGTTTCGTTTAGCTTAATGAAGGTAAGAACACAAAATTTAGATTCATGAGGAGCTTGAAGTGGCAGTTTAATGCCTGTAATAGGAAGCAGCTTTGTTGAGGGTTGTTTTCCACTGAAATTAGTACTATAAAGTATTAATATGTTGCTGTCCATTTCATGATGATAGATGTGGGGTTCAGATGCAGAATTTTTAATTTATTCATCTATATGTAAAGTGTCCATAAATAAATGGTGTCCATGTGCTAAATGGCTAGTGAACGTAAAGACTTTTACTTGCCTTTTCCTGTAAAAATCTTGTGCAATAAAAATGCAGGGACTAATGTCAGGGATTATATTAGCATCTTCTGCGCAATCTATGCTTTTAACTTGATCTAAGCATGTAAATGTCTAATTCTTTTTGCATTGGTAGACAATTGTACTGCTATTCAATACACACGTTAATGTATATTCAGCCTAAAATCTATTTCAGCCTCTTCACAGCTTTTCTTGGGCCAGGTTGCACTCAAAGTTTGGTTACCATGAATCAACCTAAACATTCAACTGCAGTACTAATCAGCAGAAGCACAACAAGATAATAAATGTGGTGGCAGAGGTATACAAAGTGTCAGATGCAAGCAAGGAATGAATGTGCAAAGTTTACAGTCTCTAAAACACTTTCTTAAGCTGTGAAAGCACTCCAGATAAAAATAATAATAAATACAGTCCATTCAAATGGGGGGGGGGGGGGGGTGGTGTTTGAAAATTAAGTTGATGGAATATTTTCCTAAAATCAATTTTGTAAAATGTCCAAGCTATCTAAACCTTCTTGTGCATAGTATAGGCTTTAAAATATACTGGGTTTTGTCGTTTTCTGCAAGGCTTTTCTCTTTTTTTTTTTTTTGACTGTAAGAGCAGGTTGTAATAAAAATGTATGTAATGCTTTATCATCTATTTATGGAAGCGTGTGTTTTAGTTATAAAGAAAGGAGAGGAGTTTGTCTCATCGTGATCTCTCTTTGTCTGCCTTTTCTCGGCAAAGAGCAGGGCTTCTCTTCAGTACTGTGCGGACTCCACACTTGAGCCGAATTAGCTTTTGAACTTTTCATGTACTATAAATCTTAAGAGACAGTAAAGTTAAAGTGCACGTCACTAGGTGGCACTGGAACATCGTTGTATGCCAAGTACAGTCTTGAGCTCTTCATCTGCGCTACTAGAGCTGCCTGGATTTGTAAGTGTCAGGGAAATTGTTTTATTGTTAAAGGGCATGGTGTAATATATTCATCTCCATCCAAGGCAGCCATTTAATGCCCTGAAACATGCCCTCTCACAGCTCTGGCCTGTTGACTATGCTTATTTGGTGTAATAATTAGCAGAATTTCTCACTAACAGCGGTACTTACTAACACCTCACATTTTCCTCTGTGTTTTTGTACGTGATGGATTGTGCATTCTATGAATAAAGTTAAGCGGGTCACAGCCTAAGCCCTGTACAACACAGCTATTTTCTGCACAATAGTTTTGAATAGATATATATTAACTCCTTTTTAATCCCTGTGGTGTGTAATGCAAACAAATTTGAGTCTTTTTGTAATAGGCTATTGAAAACTTGTAAGCACAGAACAGTTAACTTGTCAACTTAAAGAACAAAAGAAATTGAACGAGGAGCTATAGAAGTTAGAGTACACTGTCTTTTAACAATGGCATGCTTTAGAAGCCTGTTGTAATGCTTTATGAAGTTTGGTACAGATCGCTGTACTTTATTCTAGGGGAACAATTCTCATATGCATGTTAAAGGTGATATTCTGCTGTCATGATGTTCCAACAATTACGCTGCTTAGTATGAAAGTAGAGGTGGGAAGCCTGAATTAAACATCTCTTGCTTTTTTTGCACTTTATTAGCTGGAAATGAGTGACTATGTTGAAAATTGTTGTGATGGAAATAAAAAGTAAAGGTCCTTGAATAAATGCTGTGGTAGGGATCCCTGTCATGTTTATTTCCAAATGCAGTGGCAAGGACAGATAGAATTAAGGGTTCCCAAAATTATTGGGTAAAGGTAGTCTTTTTTAGTTAAACTCCTAAGTAAAGATCTAATGAAATTCCTACATAATGAACTAATTAAAGTAACAGTGGTTTAAGGCATTTGTCATATGGAAGCTCAGCTCTGCATGGAGACCATCAAAGCTTTGTCACTTCTAGTTTAGATGGGAATTGCAGCATAGGTAGTGCTAAATGTTGGTCATAAGCTCTTGCAGTTGTCTGATATTTATGTAATTTTAAAATCCTCCCTTCCAATGATTTTTTTTTTTTTTTTAATCCTACATTGTTCGTTCTTTTTTCACCTAGCCCTTCTTGAATTCTGGTTACCGCTGAAGCAATTCCATTGTAGAAGGGGAAGTAATACAGCATGTTAAGCCAGCAAATAAGAACAAAGGTGGCTCTGGCAGCTTTCTCTTAATGTCAGTTCCTTGCCCTCAGCCTCCCTTATTAATGCATCTGAGCTGCTGTCACTCAGATGGTTTTAACACAGACATGCATACTATGTGTCAAAAAGGGTGGACTAGATTTTTGAATTTCAGGTTGCGTGTACCCCAACATATAAAACCACTGTATCAGATTATAAAATGGTTGACTCAAGTCCTTGTAGACATTGAGGGAAATTAAATTTATTTATTCTTGTCTTCGACACATGCTTTAAGGAAGCAAGAGAGTTCAGAATTTTAAGGTGCTGCAATATTTTTATTTGGATAGAGACTTGCCTGCGTGACTTAAAAATAATTTTATGATAGTTCAGAACAATCCTTCTCCTTGTCAAGCTGTACTTCCGTATTAGGATTTTTGTGTGTGTGTACATATCTCTTTTTATAAAAAGGGTTTTTACCTCTTCTCACCATCCGTGTACCTTCCCTTGTTCTAATTTACCTGTGGGCTTTTTGATGATGTTCTTATGTAACACATACAAATATTTAGTTAAAAGTACAGTTAGAGACTACTTGGTGCTTTTTCTTTATTGGGTCATTTCATGGATTCAATTTTGAATGTTACCACACAGTTGATTAAACATCTCTGCATTTTTCCTATCAGCCTGGTACAGCTTTAGTATCTGTTACGGATCAGTATGACTGCCTCTCTTCTTCCTTTGTTTGGAGAATGAATCCAAACCATTCTAGAATGATTTAGTACTCTTTGTAGGAATTGTTTGGTTATCAAATTTGGCAGTAGGAATATGCAGTAGTATAAGTCTATGACTTTTTTTCAGCAGAAGGGAGCAAATAGGACAAAGGAGAGTTGGGGTGAAATCCAGAGTGGTCCTCTCTCTGCCAGCCTCTCTCTTTTTCACCTTCAGAAATCCAACCTGTATTTGAGAATAGCATGGAGAAGGGAAGAGATGATTTTTAAAAAGACTTGTCACTGCTGTACTACTTCACATTCACAAAGTACAGAGAGTGACAGCAGCAGGACTATCTAGACTCTTAGACCAGTTAGGAATAGAAATGTATGGGGAGAAAGGACAGACAAGAGTTTCTCTGAACAAATGTACATGGAAGACTTAAGAAATAATTTTTGTGCGTGTCCATTTCAGTTGAGTAGTGCTGCTCTGCAAAATTACAAGTTGCAAGTGAGGGAAAAAGTTAACAAGAAATAAGGTCTGTATATGCAAGGAATAAAAATGAAAACTGGAAATTAAGTATTAGCCTTTGCAAGATCTAGGATTGCTTTTTTAAAACAGCATTATTTGAAAAAGTAACAGTTCTTAAGTATTCTTAAGCAAAATGTTGATTTGCATTATGAAATTTGCCTTGGTTTGGCACAAAGCAAATGGCTTAACAGATCTACTTCTGTCATAGCAGATAAGTGCTCTCTTGTATTTTACCTCTTGGTATACCCTAAACTTACTCTTTAAATTATGCAAAGTCAGTTTAAGAAGAAAATTTGAAAGGGCATTGAATAGTCCTTCCTTTAGCTGTAGCTCTTTAACCTTATGAGGGTACTGTAAATGTTCCAAGTACTGTGAAACAGATCCTGACAAACTCTTGTCAAAGTTTGTATGAGTTGTGAGGCAGAAGAGAATTTCTAACACCAGCTTTAGGACTTCAGTAGAATATATTATTACAGAAGTAGACCAGGGTCTCCTGATTCACTGACCACTGGTGACTGGCAAAGTGATGAATCAAAACCAAACTGAGGAATAAGATGCATCAAACTTACAGTCAGCGTGGCTCTACTGCCTCCAGTTTATTTGGTTAGGCTGTATGTGCAGAACTTCGTGAGGAAATATGGATGATTCATTGCAGTCTGCTGGTCTAAACAGTTTGGGAACCACTGAACTAAAATGTATTGTTTAGAAAAACCTCCAAACTTGATATAAAAAAGAACTCCCGTGAGGGAGAATTCACATCACACAGTGGTGATCTACTGCAATGGTTAATCATCTTTTCTTTTAAATTGTGCTTCCTGTTTCTGGTCTGAACTTGCCTAACCTTCTTTCTGACCCTGAATTTTGCTAATTGCTGTCTGCCAACTTAAACGTTAGCTTTTTGTTCCCCATGTGGCTTATTCCAGAGGCTGTGAACAAAACAAAGCCTTCACTAAGTTGGAATTGTTCACTACATTTGCATTGTTCACTATGAGTTTTTTTCATTAAATATCTTTTGTTACAAAAAACCTCCTCTTCTTTCAGCAAACCCCATATAGCAATATCCTTCTTGATTCAACAGCGTTTCAATAGTGGTCTTAGTATGAAGTTGAGGCAACACCTGCAGTTTATAGGTTTTCTGAGTGGGTATTGTCATCATTTGACCAATGGCGTTGCTTATGCAAAATTAGGAAAAGATTATGTTGTAAATACAAAACAATGTCTGTGCATTGATTACACAGGTTACTCTTATAAATGTATAAAATATTACAAATTGCATTTTTTGCTACTGAATACTCTTGTGCAAATATTGATATATTTGTTAAATTTATGTACATAATGTGATCTGTAATTTTTATGTCCTTGAAAATAATTTGTAAAAAATGATGTGACTGTATTAACATTGTACTCCTGTGTAGCTTCAAAAATAACACCTCAGTGGTTGTGGTGTTTTGGAAATATGTTGACAATTTGTATGACACCAAATTTGTTGTAACCATGATAACAAATCAGTGATGGTTGCCTTTTAAATTGTTTTGGGGAGAGGAGGGGGAATCGCACAAAGCTTCTGCTCAGAGGCTCCTCTGTTATGAGAAATGTTTGAAGGAAAATCTGTTTATCATGTCCTTGACAAGGACAAATCACAAAGGTTGAAGAGCAGAGGCAGGAAGCAGGGTGCTGCTTCTGCAGCTGAACCTCAGGGGACCTAGCATACCCCTTCCTTCTGTGTATTCTGTCTGCAGTGATTTTGTTAATTGTGGCATATACTCTCAAGAATTAGCTTGTAACTATCTCCTTTAAAATACTCCGCTCTGTATCTGGTGAAATGTGACTAACACAAAAGAAAAGTGTTCCTGGAATGCATTTCCTTTTATCTTTAAGGCTTTCAACCATCTTCCTGTCTTTTCATTCTGGAGTGAAGAATACAGTTAAATAATCAAATATGATGTCTTGGAAGGCTGTAAAAGTCTTCAAATTTCACCAGGTTTGTAAGTGCTTTTATACTTTCATAGTGCTTATTGTGCTAATGAAATTTCTGGAAAATAATTTAGTTTTGTAAAAAATATCAAGAGTCAACAATTTTGTAATGGCCTACGAAGATGTTCAAATACTATGTAATGGGCATGACAGTTACAGTATGTGAAATTCAGTGCTCTAGCTCCTTATTGATCTTCCTTGTAGCCAATTGCACGGCACAAGCATTTGCAGTTAGCACCTGCTCTTTCTACATTAACACTATCTTCGGCAGTGTTATCAAGGGGACTTTGGAAACCACACATGATGCTAAACTTAATTTTTAAAGGGAATATCTATTTTTTTTTTTCCAAGTATCCATTTTATTTTCACATTACTTTTGACTGCTGTTTCTTCTGGATGATGTTCTAACACTTAAGTCTCCTCCCCGATCCTGTTTTTAAGTATCCTTATTACATATTGGATACTTCTGCCATTACCTGTCAAAATATATATCTATAGACCAGAAATCCTGCAAGGCTCAGTATTTTCTGGAAATGATGAAAAGCTGCAAGGGAATTAATTGCATCTTTGATCTTGCTGGTGGTTCTGGAAAACTGTATTAGTGTGACCTGCTCGTGTGTGTGTGTTTGGAAGTTCTTTGTCTGTCTACATCTGCAGAAGTTACAAGCCTGTTGCAAAGGTTCTGAATCTGCATCTTAAGCTGTGTCAGCCCTTGGTTTCCATTCTGGAGGACTTGATTCATTCTCTGGTTGTTGGTCAGCGTCTTTGCTCTTACTTCGTTACTGTGATTAGATATTATACCCCAGTGAAGGTTGTACAATCCCGTGTTGCAGATATGCCGTGCTTCCCATAATGTTGTGGTGATTCTTAACGGTTCTTTCTGTTTCCTTGGGCCATTCAAGGAGAAACAGCACCCTGTCAGTGTATTTCCCATTCATAAGCATAGTATATAGCTCGTGAGGCTATACAGCTCTAGTGCCCTGCATTCTGGTAATAGACTTCAGTAGAAGTTAGGCAACATCAGTAACTTCTTAGTGTCATTAGAACATGAGAGGTCTACAGGCAGCAATGACAAATGTATCCTTGTTTCAACATTAACCCTTGTTATAATCTATGGTTTTATTTTATCTCTTTCTAATCTTTATTGAATGTTTTCTCTGTTGAAGGAGTGGTGCTTAGTATTTCACAAACTGGTCAAACCCGTTTGGTTTCTTGGGACTGGGTGTATAGGGGTATATTTACCACATCATGCAGAATCAGTTATTGGTGACAGTCGCTAAGGTTTCTGTCTGCTGATTCTTTGGAGGTGGGCTGGTTAAGAACTGCTTGATTAACAAATCTAGTTTCCCAGCAAGTATTGGCTATTTTTCAGTGAAACTACGCAAAGAATGGCATGCAGAAATGGCCCAGTGTCCTTATCTATTCCTTGTGATTCGCAAACATGTTGATCCACAGTATCCACAGTTTTAAACATTTTCGTAGGTGCATGTATGCTCCTGTGTCCATATGTATAAGAGGAAAACTGAAGAACTGGAGAAGTAATTGAAACTTGGTCATGATTTTCAAACAAAGTTTGAATGTTTGTACTTCTCACCTAATACAGCTGATCCATTTACCAACTGGTACCTGCTGGAAGAGGATGCGCAAATGATAGAGGGAACAAGACATGGATAATAGTGTCAAGATGCATCCAGTGATGGTAGAAGTTTATTGACAGGTATACTGAGGAGGCTTAGGTGCATTTTGTCAGCAAAAAGTGGCTGTGTTTGAACAATTTATCATTTCAAATTTTTATTATGATTACTTAAAGTGCTAACCCATGTGTGACAAATCAACACTCAGCTGGGTAAGAAAATTGCCAGTTCTGTTCCATTAACAGCCACTGGCCAAAGGAACAATGTTCCTGTAGGTTAAAACAACAATTAATGGGCCCTTAACACGTCGAGGTGGGGAGGGAGGGGATACTGGTAGCAAAGACATTTTTCACACATTGCTAAGCTGCTTCAATGCATAAATTAACTCTTAGTTCAGTTATGTCGGTCAAGTATGTTGTGCATATGCATGACTGGTCTGCGTGTGTGTGTAAACCAAAATCTGGGCCTGTTGATTTATGAGAAAGGGTAAGAGAGGTTGAAATTAGTAAGCAAAGCCAAACAGTACCTTTGCAGGAAAGAATATCAAACAGTCTTTTAGACAGCTGCTCAGTTACAAATACTGGTGTTAGACCTGAGGTCTTTGCATTAGAGTGGGTTATTCATTATGTAATTTTTTTTTTCTTGACCAAATCACTTGAACTGCAGCCTACTACTTCTGTAACTGAACTGGTTTGTTCAGTGGGAGAGCAAGATGCACAACAGTTATATGAAATAACCAGCATACTTTATTGTAGTAGAGTTAAGAAATGGATTTATGGGCTATTAAATATTATTAGAGAGTCATAGATAATTTTAATACAAGTTTATATAGAATAATAATAATAGTAATGCAAGTTTTTGTCCTTAATATGAAAATGGGTTTTGGCATATAGTATTACAGGGAGGGAGCTGTAGTATGCAAAGTGTGGTACAGTATGGTCATATGCCTGCCAGTATTTTTGACAGGCTGGATTATAGAAAGAATGTAGCACAGACAAGGCTTTTGGTAGGACTTGAGTGTAATGAAGGGTAACCTGGAAATAAAACTTTTTCATGTGAGTAAATGGTGCTGTAAAATTGGCCAGTCCCTTAAGATCTTTTAATGAGTGGAGTTTACAGAAATAATTTGAAGAAAAAAAATTCTGAAATCTAATATATGTGATAATGGAGAAATAAAAGCTGTAATAGTTAATTTAGAATGTATTTTTTATTACTCTAGATTCATTTCTGACATAACTGGTTTTAGTGAGCCACTTGAATGATCTTGGTTGCTATGAAGTTTTAATAGCTAACACTTGGAAAGCCTTGTAGTTTAAACAAATGTCAACTTCAAAATCACATTCCTGCCTTAGGTAACTATCTCAAATTTGGTGTGGGTTTTTTTTTTATTATTTTGTTTTTTGTTTTTTAAAAACATGTGAAGCAATGTTAAGAGGTAAGGTTGTAGAAGTTCCTGTAAAGTGGTGGCTTTTTTTCTAGATGGGGTCTTAGTATTGTGTCACAAAATTTTTACTATCTAAAGTATTTAATCTTCCTCCTTTATAAAGCCATTGAGCTCTCACTTCAGAGGACTAGCCCTTTGCTTCATGCATGACTTGAAAGAAATCCATGTTTTATTATAGTTGATTAAAAAAAAAAAGGATTAAAGAGAAACACAGGCCCTAATGTACATTCTTATGGGGAGAAAAAGCTAATAAAAGGGAGGGATTTTTGGAAAACCAAAGGTTTGCATCTGAACTTGTGATTCAGATCTTTCTTTCATGACAATATGCATTCTCAGAGTGCTTTGCTAAACCTGATAACCTTTTGGAAAACAAAAGACTAAAAAACCAAACAGTATTGGAGATGGAGATGATACTTCCTTATGCATTCAGTAGAAGTCCTGTTTTTAGAAGCTGGCCCAGAAATTTCTGCAAACACATTGGATTGCATTGAAAACAGAAAAACTTAAGCATTTTACTACTAGTTCTGGTCCCAAGTCAGTATTCTCAAAAGCGTAAAAACTGCAGTGGGCAGTTAGCAAAACCTTCTAGGACGAAAACATTGGCCGATGTTTAAGAACTTCTAATGAAAGGAGTTAAGGCAGAAGGGCTTTTGTAGGTTGTGAATGGAGATGATGTTTCAAAGCTACTAGGCTTTCCTTTTGCAGTCTCACCTCTAGCAGTATGTTGTTCCCTCCTTTTAGCCCCAGTAAGATTATTTGTCAGATCTAGATTTGAGATAGCTGAACATTTTAGCTAGGCTCAATTTACCTTTCTTTTACCTCTCTTTCCTGTGAGATTGCTGGGGGTGGAAGGGAGTGAAAATGAGGAGCATTTTCAATCTTTGCTTTATTAAAAAAATATAGATCATTGACCCAATGAAATTAAGGCAACATTAGGTGGGACTTTAGGTCACTGTAACTTGAGTCAGGTAGTGAATCAGAAAATTCGATTATTTTGCAGGGAAGAGTGTATATGAGTACATAGAATTATTCTGCTGATTGTGCTGTTTTCTCTGCATCAAGCAAACACCAGCTTGCCTGAAAGGTAGATGAAAGAGCCCAGCCAGTTCTCAGCCATCTGCAGAGTATTAAAAATAGTTGTTCGCCAGTGTGATGTGTATATGAAATATTTGTGTATATGAAATATTTGTAAATAATAAATATCTAAGAATTGTTAAAATAGAAAGTTAAATGCAACAGTGAGATACTCAGTTTTTGTTTGAATTGTCGTCTTTCATGTATCTTTCCCATAGCATGATTCATCTTTTGCTTCTTTCTGCATAGTGCTGATTGTAAGGTGAAGGTAAGTAAGTGATGGCTGGAAAAAAGGTTGCTTGCATCCCCTCAGAGGTCGGGAACATATCTGTTAGAAATTTCAAAATACCATCTTTTCTGAAAAAACTTTTTTAGGGAATAATGAGATGGGCTTTTCTGGAATAGTGAGTAACAGTCATGCTTTTTGGCAGTCTGCTAGTTTGAATAAAGTATATATTTTATCTGCTCAACAGAGTGAGTTCTTGTATAACTAAAAACTAACATCCTTAAATGTTTCATAGGCACTCTTGTATCTGTCTGTGTCTGGACTTGTATGACTGACTGTTTACACCCGTATGGGATGCTGCTTTAGGTCCAGAGAGATTACTTGGTGTAGTGAAGCTGACATTTTCACCAAATTCAGGAGAAATGCAGGGCAGCAAACAGGGTTTTCTTTTTAGAGGTGAATACTACTTGCATTGACTTAAGTCTTCTTGTGTGAACAAATGCAATTTCTTCAATAAATTCTTCACTGCTTTTTATGCTAAGTACTGGGGGAAAAAGCCAAATGGTTGCTGATTAATGTTTTCAGTATTTTTGTGTGTTAGAAATTATTGTGATGTTGCAGCCTTAAATTTGTTGTCAGAACTGATTTCAATAATATTTCAATGTGATTTCAATAAAATTAGTTTTTATAATACATTGTTTCAGCTAAGACAATGATCTGTAAATTAGAAAACTGTCTTCTGACTTTGATGAAACTAAGTGGGAATTCTATGTTTGAAACGCTAAGGCCTTCACAAGGCTTTATAGCCTAGATATTGAACTTTTGTCTTACAATTAAGAGAGAAATGAAACCTTTTGAGAATGGTATTGACACCCTGCAGGGAAATATGTCAGCTGCAAAAATTTTTACACTGTCATGCTCCTTAGCCAGAAAATGTCATTAAGTCCCATCTTTCCCTTACACCACTTAATTTGAAAATAATAAACCATGTATGTGTAACATAACTGCATTTTGGCCTGTGATTTTGGTGTATATTAGCTGCGTTCCTATTACTTCTCCTGCTCTGTAACATACCCCGTGTTACTTCTGTTGCCATGAAGAAACTTAGGAAATAAAACCAAACAAAAAACTTGTATCTTTAGTGATTGAGAGATTCCAATTATTACTATTCTACTTGCTGAATTTTACAACCAACCATCTCATTAATAAACCTGTTTATTACTAATAAAAGAGCAGAGACTGTTAATGTCTGCAGGAAGTTCATCACACACCCTAAAAATGGGGATTAGTGATTCTGGTATTCATTCCAGTTATCAGAGTCAGATATAATAGATCTATTAACACTCACAGCAGCCTACAAAATAAGATGTTCGCAGATTTTTCTCCTTTCTGAAGGCCCAAGTAGAACACTTAACAAGGTTTCTTGAGCAGTGCCCAGTGCATGATGACATTATAGGGATGGTTCACCTAAGATTGTCTTTCACATATTGGCATCACTAATGTGTATATAAAAATTACATTGTTTTTTTAAAGTGTAAGAAACAAAATGCTGGTACTTGAATAAACTCTTACACTGTTAATAATTTTTAAAATGTAAAAATTAGATTTAGAAAAATGCTTTTTAAGATGCCTGATACCTTCAAGTAAAGGCAATTATTTTTTTAATTTAGGGGTTTATGTGTTGGAAGAGCCTATAAGCAATGCTTATGTCACAGTGCTTAGACTTACACCTCAGCCTGCTGGTATAGCCAGATCTTCAGTTTTTCTCTTTTTTTACTTTTTGGAGGTATTTGTGAGTAGCTTGATGTTTTTGACATCTGTGTGACAGCTTCTTGCATAAGAGATGAGCAGCATGTTATACCACCCAGCTGTGTGTATTAGTCTGTACATCAAGCTGAAGAGCGGCACTTAGCCAGATCTGACAATCAAATGTGAACTAGTACTACCTATACACAAGAGTGCATTTTAATGTTGTGTGTTTTTTGCCAAGAGGCTGGTACTTGACAAAGAAATTGTCAGAATCTCTCTTCTTCCCACCTCGGTTTCCCCCCCCCCCCCCCCACACACAGATGTGAGTCCGTGTTGAAATATGTGATTTTTTTTCTGCAGTTTAATATGGTTTATCTTACAGATAACAAAGCCAATGTAGTGTTTCCAGTGATTTAATGTAATAAAATTGTAGCAAGCTTTTTGTAATAGAGAAGTGTTATTGTTTTAGAATATGCTGCAAATTAGCATGTGATTTTTTGCCAACTTACTCTGAAGTTACATTATGCTGGGTTTCACCAATGACTTCATGTCGACATACCAACAACCTGTCCCTAAAGAAAGCTAGAGACCTAGAGAAATTACATTGCTAGTTCCTAAATTTCAGTGCTGCTCTTCTCAGTCTAGTTAAGAGTTGGTGGTGATCAGTAGATTGTGAGTGTGGAGATGAGTAAGTCAGAGCTACCTGCTCTTACTTTAGTTTGACTGATCTGTTAGCTATAAACCTTAAAACCTTCTACACTGCCTCATGATTTTAAGCCTGTCATCTTCCTTGATGCTTAAATTTGAATAAATGAAAGTCACTGTCACAGAATAAAATACACAGTAACACTCTTCATAGTTCAGCTTTCCTTGTTCATGTGTTTGCTACAAGCCAGGAGTTAGTTACTACATGTAATATTTCTTTCTTTCCTTTTTAAGTAGCATTGCTAGAATAGGGAAGATCTGTTTTGACCTGTATATGCAACCCAAAAAGATTATAAAAAGGGGAATTTATAAGGAAAAAAAAAAATTTTTTTTTTAACAATGAATTCTCTTGTCTATGGAATAATCAATTTGCAGTGACATCTAGGTGATGAAATACATAGTTGTTCCCATAGAACTTGGTTTTATGGAAGTGTTAGTGATACCCTTTTTTAACTTATTCTGTGTTTTCCTTTGTATTACAGCCTTATCGTTCTTTTAAAAACTATATCCGTTTCCATCTGGTTTTGCTCTTACAACTTAAAAGTATTGTGCAAGCTGCAACTTCAATTATTTCTTGTGATAGTGTTTATGTAGTTGAAAATATTGCAATAAAAATGAGCATTTGAGTCCAGTTATCTGAAATAATCAAGCATTATAGCAGATGTAGGTTTATGATCTTTGAGTTGCATTTTTATTAGTAAATATTTGCTTATGATCAAAGTTTGTAAAGAAACCATCCTTGCAAACTAAAAGAAGAAATAAAGGAAACTGCATTAATTTTCTAGGCCAGTACTTCCAGTGTAACAGTTTTTACACAGTTGTTAATCTGTACTAATATCATGTTGAGTTAGTGTTGAGTTAGACTGTGGGTAGATAAATGTGGATGGACTTGTCATGGATTGGGATTGTTTGATTCCAGAAATCTGATGGCATGTTTCAAGTGTCTTTTGCCCTTTCCAAGTCTTTAGCTGCACAATTAATTGTATAAAGCATACAAAAGTTCTATTTTTATTAATAAAAACCTGGAAAATGTCGTTTGGGGACAATCAGGCATTTATGTTAGCAATTTCATAGTGGTTGTGTTGACTAAACATTGGTGGAGATACTCTCAGTCTAAAACCAGAAGTAAAAATGTTGTTAAGAGAATGAGGGGACAGAGAAAACCTGTTCTTCACAGTCAGCCCGTTCTTAGCACACTCGCAACATCAAACCAGATTTGTGGCTGTCTGCTAGGATGGGAGATCTTGAGTATGGCATTTTAAATATTGTCAGGTTGTAGGGGCTTTGGTGTGCAGCAGATGATGTTTTCTTTTTCCTTCGTACACCCATTTTAGGAAATATTTTAGAGTATGCCCAACATTGAGGCTCATTGTTTTGATCAAGTATGTTATTGAGCCATTGAATGGAATATAAGCTTTGTAGCCATCGGATCCACAAATTGAAGTAGAAAATAAAATGAGAAAGAAATAAGAAAATAGTATCAAGGCACAAGGTAGGCACAGTTCTGAAGAACATTAGACCAAGATAGATTTTCATCAGTGTAATAAGGACTGATTGCGTAAAAAAGAATTTAGGAGGAAAAATACTCACGTGCTCTGAAACTACCTAACCTGAATTACTGCTTTGTAAGTGGAAAATCTCCACTAGTTTTTTTGCATCCATTTTTCCTTATTTAATTTTTTGGAAGTAAAGGTAGTAAGAGAAATAATTGCACATGTTTGTGTCTTTTTAATACAACTTGTATTGTACTTGGCTGTTTACGTCTTGGTTCTTAGTCTAATTTTCTGTTTCAATTTTACCTCTCCAAAACAGAAAAAAAAGCTTCTTGAAGAACTTGGAGGGAATAGGCTTCCATATATGACACCAGCCGATGCTAATTTCCACCAGTTGGTAATGTAATTCTTATAACTGTACTTGTTTTAAACTAAAATGGCTGTTTGCACTGAACAATGAATAAATCTTTCTTCAAAGAGTCACTGTGAAATCTGATATGAAAAAGGTATTCCGATGGCTGATAAAGATAATGTATTTCCAGGTGGTGCAAAATAAGACCTCTAGATTTGGGATGTTCAAGAATGAAAAGTTTATGAACTTCATTTATTTCAGAATTTTGCCCTGAGTATCAGTACCTGAGTACCAGGTAACACACGTAACAATGAATCACAGTTTCTTATGCTTTATTAAAATAAAGGACATGTCACCATTCTTTTAAGGTTTTGGGGGGGTTTTTTTCTGTTTTTTTCCTGAGTTGTGAAAAGAACTATTCTTAATAGCTCGGGTTTGACAAAATAGGGAAAATATTAACATAGAAACTTGAAACTTTTTGGCTTAATTCTACTTTCAAACAAAAAGTAACCCTTAAGACATTGCTTACAGAACGAAGTGTGGAAACTGGAATGCATGCCTCAAGTGAAACTAAATAAAAGTAAGAACAGGCCCAGTAGCCACATGAGTAGTAAACCAAGTGAGCGTATGGAAGAGTATCATGAAATTAATAGAATATTCTGCATCTATCTTGGATCTTTCTAGGTCAGCTACAAAACATATGGCAAGAATTGTAGGTTTAATCAGATCAAATGGGAACACGGTAAGATGAAAAGCATAAGAAAGGATCTCATAGTTTGAACAGCTACAGCAGGCGTGCTTACATTACAGGCATGTCACCTTTCTTGTATTGACATATGGCTCAAAGATGTATATGGTAGCCTGAAAATAGGTCTGACTCTTTCCTTGCAAGGATGAATTTCTCTTTTGCAGGATTGCAAGGCCAAGAAAAGTTTAGCACACATCACACTATAGAAAAGGAAAGATACATTTATGGGTCAGGTACTGGACTGTGACTCAGAAGTCAAATTCCAGTTTCGCCATGGGATTACAGTTGTGGTATTGAGCAACCTGTATACTTCTCTCACCTTTCTCGTTCATTTGGGTTGTAGGATGCTTAGGGAAAGCATGGTTTTCTCTGTATTCTTACAGTGCTGAACATAGTGGAAGTAAGCTCTTGATTGGCATCTTTAACAGCTGTAAGGATAGTAATATGAAAACATAACTTGCTGTTAATCGTAAAAGCACTTCTGTGGGTAAGGACAAGGAAAAACATAGAAGAGCTGGAAAAGTGTAGAAGAGCTTAACAGAATGGTTTTTTTTTTTCCTTTAAAAAAAACCCCAACCAAGCACATTCTTTTCAGTCTTAAACTAACGTTCAAGAGGCAGCTCTTCCCCCTTTTGAGACTCAGGCAGCTTACTGTTTTCTCCTTCCTAGTCCTGTAACATCCCCACCTGTTCTCTTTTGTATCTGTTGCTGCCAAGAGCTGCTATGCCCAGCATGGTTTTTTTTCCCCATCTTTGTAAATCCACAGTCTTGTGGAGCTGACTTGAAAAGAGAAGGTGGAGCCGAGGTTGCCCAAGTGGCATCTCATTTGCTCAGTACCAGTAACCCATAAATACAGAAGATGATGCAAACAATATAAGCAGCAAAATAAGTCCTGTTCAAGCCTCAATAGAGTTTAGATAAATTCGTTTTGCATCATAAGGAATTATACTTTTTGTATAGTGTTTGTGTGCATGCTAGGTATTTTTAAGTGTATGTGATAACCATAAGCATCACAAGCACCTTTTAAATTCTTATGGTGGTTATGAAATGTTACTTTAATCACAGCTGTAGCTATTACAAGTTACATGACGCTTAAATGTGGTACAGATGGAGAGGAAGAGTGAGATTTTGAAGACAAAAAATTGGCAAAATAAAACATCACATACAGTTTAGTTTGATAGTCTGTCTTTCCTGGAGAGACCTGCCTTACTCCTTTAAGGATCCACCCCTTATTAAAGCAGTATTCTTTAAATGTGTTGGAAAAGTTAGGTGGGATGCAAGTAAAAAAAATACAGTATCCTGCCAGGTATGGAAATGTACAGTCTGAACAAAAATAACAAATTCCATCACAAGCAAAACGTTACTGACGTCTTTCAATGCGTCTTGCCTGATGAGGGATTTTAGAAATGAGCCAAAACCACAGGCTGAAACAATGTAATGTTTAGGGCCAGCCTGTTAACAAGGCAATTCACAAATACCTGAAGTACAAACTATCATTTAATGATTTAAGTGGCAGCTTATCAAGGGTCCTTACTGCTGATTTCTAACTTTATTCTATCACTTGAGTCATCCTGTAGGGTGATTCTGTGTTGGGTACCACCATTAGAAGTGAAAGCATGTGTATATTTAAAATGACGTGTGTAATATTCATAGGAAGAATTGAACATCAAATGTGCTTTTCTTTTGTCCTGTAGTTGCCACTAACATATCTACTTCTTTCAGAGTGAACAGTGAGTTGACCTTTAATACTTGCTGTCAGAGTTACAACACAGAGTACATGATTACTTCCCCTTCCCCATCCCCCCAAAACAACAAGGTGTCCAGAGTGAACCCAGCGTTCACCCTGTGTTCTGATCCCTTAATGCTTTCCGTATGTAGGACATAGCACAATGACTGGTTGGAGATTTAAAGAAGACCAAACTGTTTTCATGTGATGTGTTGGAAATGTGTTTCCACTTCCTGATTTCTTCTGAGATATCAGTGTGGGGTTTGTTTTTTTTTTTTAAGGTAGAATCCTAAGTATACTTTGTAAAACTTAGCGATAAAATAGTTCTTAAGCATGTAATCTTAAAACACAACCCAAAGGTAACATGCCTCTGACTTGGGTGGCAGTAAAAATGTGGAAGACGTTACCTCTGCAGTTCAGGAGGGGAATACTATGTTGTTACCTTTGTAAAATCTGTATGCTTCCTTTCTAGTGCATGTTTTTGGGCATTTAGTTGCTTTACATCACATTGTTATTTCCCTCGTTCTGTTTGTAATAATTGTTTGGAATTTCATGGGTGTGATTCATGTCAGAAATTCAGGATATTAAATACTTTGAAAATATGTTGTAATAATGACTTTTTAAATACGCCATAATACCATATGTAATGTGGTAATTGGTTAATCTGACCTGAGTATGTCCAATATACAGAATTATTTAAAGAAATACTGGAACACTGCTATAGAACTGCTAGTGCTCTTTCTTTTATACATATCATTTGCATGATGAAAAAAATCAGGCAGTAATAATCTTTATATATCACTACATATAATGTTCTGTCAGTATTAGGTATGATTGTGAACGAATACTTACAATATTCATCAACCTATACCCACACATCTGACTGTAGCCTATAGCTGTAAATCCTTAAAATTTGCAGTTACTGATTTCAGTAGTTATTCTTTGTAAGGATTTTTTTACTGTACTGTTCAAAGGCTACAGGTACGAAGCACTGGTTGAAACAAAGAGGGCAGTTCAGGACCTCTAAAGGATTCATTTCAGACTTTTGGCAAGCTCAGGCAAATTGCATTTATCAAGTTTATGTTCAGTTCTTTTAATGAAAGCTGGGATCCAGTGTTCTGTGCTGGGGATTGTAGAGGGACCTTCAAATAGATATCTGGGACTATTTGCAAGCTTTGGTATTTCAAGTATAGCATGTAAATACAGATGTTAGCAATTATTATTATCTGTAGATACTGTTATGGGGGTTTTTCCCTCTCTCTAGGAAGCTAGTTTTTGGAAACCGTAAGAACGTGTAAAGAAAAGGGAGTTAGCTTCACTGTAAAAATTCACAAGAAATGGTGGCAAGGTTTATAGATAAACTACGATTTATTATGTGCAATCATTATTTTTATGACAGATTTCCTTTTATATTCCCCTTTTTAGTAGAAACAAACGATCCTATAAAGCCACCTCTTCAATGTTGTAGGATAACAATGTGTTATGATGCAAAAGTCTGTGTTCATGCAGTAGAAAATATGCATACTGACTTAGTGCCAGGTTTATATTTTTTAAAGGCACTTTTTCTGCATTTTAAAATTAATTTCCTGACAGGCAGGTTCAAATCTGACTTGGAAGTAGATAGTACTAGTAAAGTGGTTTTGAGTTGTACCAGAAGGAGCGCAGAGATGGATTGTAGGTCAGTGTGATGCTTTTGTGCTGGTGGCTTTTACTTGTTTTTTAAAAGCACTTTGAACATAAGCTATTACGTTAGTAAAAGTTTTGGTAGATCAGTTTTGTGCATCCGTGTCCTCTTGCCCCATTGCCTAATGCCTTCTGATTTCAGTTTACCTTAATTTTTTTTCCACAACACCATTAGTATCTGCCTTTTCCCCAGGCTAGTGTCTAACTTATGGATAAAAGGAAATAGGTGTATTGAGTCATTTGGAGCTTCATACATGCTAATTGACACTTGATAGGCTCACATTCCAGCCTTTCCCTGACTAAGGGTACTAGTTTGCATCTGTTTCTTTTATTTTTCTATTAATTTTAATGAAATACATAGCAACTTAGTCTGTTTAAGAACTTACTCTCTAGCCTTTGTCCAGTTTGCCGAACAGTCTCAGCAGTAGTTAAAGCAGATTTACAGGCAACCAATAAAAGGTGTGATTATGTGATACTCACTTCCTTAGAAAACCAGATTAACAAAATAAAATTATCCAAGCCTTCCTGGAGTGGGAAGCAATATTTTGCATACAAAGTAAGATACTGCTGATTAGCAGCATCATACCTTGCTGGGAGTTGTTGCCTCCACAAACTGCTGGATTCTGAACTCCAGCTGATACCAGAGCTGGTGTGGTGGGGAGATGGGGAGGAAAATAAGTTTGGAAATTTTTTTTATCTAGAAGGTGAACTTTTTGTATAAATAGGAGAGCTAATTGGCATGCATTGAGGAATGTGAAAATAGAAGTGACCATTTATGTCAAGGACCATTTTGAACATAGAGGTGCAGTGCAGCAGAATGTTGGCCTTTTTTGAAAATTTACATTTTTATTTTGTTATTTTTGCCCTAAATGTTGTTGTTATCTAAACCTATTTCAGTTATCATGTAGCCCTCTAGAATTCTGTACATCAGAATGAGACAGAATGGTCTTTGCAACTATCGCAAAAAGATGAGTCGCTTTGTTACTGCTCAATATTCCATTGTTTATATATTTAAAGGTAGCGTGGTCTACAGATTCATCAGGGGAGCTTTTATGTTCTAGTGATTTCTGCCAGAATCCTCAGATTTATTTATTTTTTTAGAGATTTGTCCTGGTGATACTCTCTGGTTACAGGCCACTGGTACGTATCCACAGTTTGTGCAATATATTGAAATATGAAAGTAAAGTAACAAATACTGGCATCTATTTCTTCACCACATTCTAGACTCATGCTTGATAACTTGTCAACTTAGCCTTGTCTGTTCTTGAATATATGAAATACTTCGGTTCCTGTAAAAAGAATAATTCTCTTGCTGTTTTTGTTTTGTTTTGATTTTTCTTCTTTAGTGGAAGACCAAATATTCAAAGCTGATTTTCAGAAAATCTGATACAGTACCTGAAGGGCTCCATCAAATGGTACAAGAAGGCTTTCTGACCTTGCGAAAACACGATTGTTTCTTTCAAGATCTTGTAAGGATCAAAGGAAAAGATTTTGTTACCCCAGTGTCTCGTATATTAATTGGAAACCCAGGATGCACTTACAAGTACTTGAACACAAGATTATTTACAGTTCCTTGGCCTACTGAAGGTTATGATATAAAATACTGCAGTCCTCAAATACATGATGCTTGTAAAGCATTAATCAGACTTAATGACTACTTGCATATTGAAGCAGTCAAGGCATTACAAGGACAAAACTTGTTTGAGACCAAAGAAATTAAAGATACTACTGTAATAGATAGGGAGCAAAATTTTGCTACTTCTCTTACAGAGAAAGGGTCTGTTTCAAAAGATCAAAGCAGTTGTTGTGTACCAGAGGATGACTACATAAGTCTAAAGAACAGAACATCTTATAACTTGACTTTATTAAATTATATGGATCCACTACAAATGCTGTACTTGAAACAAGAACCTTATTTTGGAATGGGGAACATGGCAGTGAGCTGGCACCATGACGAGAATCTGGTTGAAAGGTCAACGGTTGCTGTGTACAGTTATAGCTGTGAAGGTGAGTGATGGGAGGTATGAGTTGACCAGTGATATAAATATCTCAAATCCCTTAAGCTCTTTTATGTTTCCTCGTGTGTACGTTCATAAGCACACCTGCATACTAGTCTGAATTTGTCACGTGCTTCTGAATACATTGTGTTACTTTTTGTATTTAAGCCCTATCTTTATTTCTACTAAAACCTGTACAAAATATACCTGTGTTTACTGCAGCTGGCTTATCAGTCATTCTCTAAGTAGATTTAAAAATTGGTATGATTAACTTCCTGACTAAGAGCCAGGAAATCAAAATCGGTCAAATACCTATTTCAGGTTAACACATGTGCATCTTTTCTATCCTGTAAAATGTTTCATTGTAGTTGAGATCACCATGTTTATTGTGTTATTTATCATATACAGACTTGCTTCTGCTTTATGCTGATTTTTACTACTCTTCTTTCTATGGGAAAAAGATCATTTTATGTTGGTTTTGCATAGAAGTATTACTGTGTTTACTTGGAAGTACATACATTTTGTCTAGGCACGCTGTAGTGCTAATGCACGTTTTGCGGAGGACCTGCCAATGTTTCTGTAGTTGGGAAGGGTGGAAGCTTTCCATTAAAAGACCTGCTGTCTGACAGGCTTTGCAGGCTCTTAGTTATTTAAAAAACATTTAAATGCAGTATTAGGAGGAAAAATGTGTAGTTGAAGAGTCATTAAATGATTTCATTTTTAGTTTAAAGTATCTTTCCCATCTTTGTCTTTATTTAAAAACAGGCATTTTGTTTATTTTTTTCCTAACAATTTTTGAACCAAGTCTTGGATTTTTTTTAATGGCTTCCAGTTTTGCAAACATAAGATTAGAATTTAGATACCTGATTTGAATTTGCAAATGCTCCCTTATGTTTCGTAATTCACAACTGATTTTTGGTTCTTCCAAAAATCCTTTGATGTTTGCTTCAAAAAATGGGAGGAATTCACATTGACTTCTGTACGTTTTGGCTAAAGACCATGATGTAAAAATAAAAGGTTATACTTTCATGTGTGTTTTCTTATTAGTTTTGAAACTATGGGTGGCTTGGTTATTTAACTTCCAGGTGAAATCATCATATTTACATTTTCCTGGACATAAAACATCAGCTGGCTTAGCAAACTGAATAGAAGAGATTCCCTGACCAGTAGAAGTGTCATTTTGTTTATGAATTTTTTTCTGTCTTATTTGCCAAAGATGTTGATATTTTATGTCCAGTAAATGGCTTTTTTTTTTTTTTGGTAGTACTGTAGATAACTTAACTTAAAATGTTACTGAAAAAATATTTAAAGAAACAAGCATGAACTTGTAGTAATAATAGTGTGTGTGAGGATTTATTGTAATATGCTTAAAAACTTTTTACTTTAACATAAAACTTGCTTGTGCAGGGGGAAAAAAATGAGTCCCTGGAAGTTCAGAGAGCTATAAATTAACAAAAAAGAAAGCTGCAATGTTTATTCATAACTCGTCACTTGATTTTGTTTCTTCAAGTTCAGCAAGTTAGATAGGTAAAAATTACGCTGTTTTAAAACTACTGCAAATTCTATGCAAGATTTGATTGACGAGGGTAGAAAGGAATGTTTTATATGCTTATACCAAAAGTTATTTTTATATCTCTATATAAAAAAATAGTTTTGCCATGTACAAGATTTTTCATAAATACACTTTTATTTTTATATCTCTATATAAAAAATAGTTTTTGCCATGTACAAGATTTTTCATAAATACACTTTTAAGTATAAGTTTATATTTTTTTCTGAAGTGTTTAAAAGTAGACATGAAAACTTAAAAAACCTAGGAGCTTTCCAGTGAGTAAAGTGATCATTCTGTCATTTACATTTACAAAATAATTAAAAAATTACTACTGCAAATTTTTCTATTTTTGCTGTGATTCCAAAAGTTTTTGATCAAACTAAAATTTCTTGGCAGTAGATGGCCATATTAAAACCTCAGTGTAGCTGGAGATATTGTTGGGAAGAAAATTATTTATGACGTCAGATCTAAATCTGAACAAGGTTGAATTCCATTTGATAGCTCTTGAGCATGGCTCAAGCTGGTTTCACGGACTTCAGAGGGAGTTTAAGGTGCTTAGCGTGGCTTCTGAGCATCATGAGGCAATGTCCTGTAGTATACCTTTATGTGAAGACAGTTCACTCCCATCTGTCTGTATTCAGGTTGTGGCTGTCATTGTATATCCCTGAAGTGAAGCTTTATTTATAGTTGGCCTACTTATTCATAAATTGAAGGAAGTGGAACCTGTTTATAGTTTATGAATATGGCAGTGTAATTAAAAACTTGTGCATGTTGAAGTTTTCTACCCAGCGCATCCAAGAGGAGTAATTAGTCTACGTGATTTTAGAGAAATAAATAGATTGTATTTTTGCTCTTCAGATTTCCTGTTTATAGCTTTCTAATGCTGGTGGTTATAAACTTACCAGTGCTTATAATATTATTCTTTCCAGTTCCGTATCACTTCAATGTGTTGGTGGTTTCTGCAGCTCACAAAGACTGTCAATATTTACTGTATCTCTTACTAAGCTCTCCATAACTGTGAAGCATCAAGGAGCTTCACATCTTTTTGAAGATTGTGGTTAAATCTTTGTAGAATCATATCTTGACTCCTCTTCCCATTTTCCGTAAATATTTTTGCTTTTTTATGCCAGTATCTTTTATTAGTACTTACTCCATTAATTCATTTAGTGTTGAGTTGGCATTGAATTCTCACTGTAGTGTATAAAGGCTATCACAGAGTCATTATAGAATACATAATAAAGAGAGTAGAGGTGGTCAGAAATATTTTGATGGAACAATTTTCCTTAGAAGATGTCAATTAGATGGATTAGTAATTTTCTGGGAGAAAACACGCATTCTGTGGGAAATTCAAACATAAATTAAGCATGTTGATTTTTGTTAAAACTAGCTTGATTCTCTTTTCTGCTAGGTCTTGCACATTTTTTTGTCAGCTCTCTGCTCCTCAAATTGTTACTGGTATCTATGGAACTCTAAACACTGAGGATCTGTGGCAGCCCCATAGCATGGGGAAGCTAGGGCTTCCAGAGCTTCATGGTTAGTACCGATCTATCTGCCACAAATGCAGAATGCCCGGGTTTTCAGATTTTGAACAGCAGAAGCCCTAGGAGTCAAGCAATCTTACTGCATTATTGCCGCTGTTTGTCAGACTGTTTAGAGATGCATAACTCAGGTTATATGGTTTTCTTTTTAATTTCCATTTTTATATCATTATTTGTTTGATACCTACTTCTTTGATTAAATATTATTAAAACAGGTATTACTGTAATTGAAACAACTTTATTTTCTTGTTCATTTGTTCAGTGTTTGATGCCATAATGAAGATTTGATGTTTAGAACTTTGATCAGTATTAATTGGAGTAGAAGTGGTTTTTAATATGCCAGAAAAGAAATTTGAGAGCCAACATAAAGATACTGGAACAAGCTGATAGTCCAATTAGTATCACTGTTTATTTTCTTGTTTCCAGTGTCAAACTGTTTCAGAGCAACTTCAAATGAGGTACATTTCTAACAGCAACAAAAGATAGATGTCTTGCTTAACACTCACCTGAATAGTATTTGCCTTTATTTACATGAAAATAAAATGCATTACACTAGGTTAAAAGTAGGTTATCAAGTGATAAGAATAGACCCTCACAAAAATTTGGCAAATTTCATTTTAATGTGTATACTGCATGAAAGTGCATGAGCGGTAGTCATGGTGCATATGCAGAACTGAATACATTACAGAATGTGTGTCAGTTACACTGTCACTAACACTATTCAGAATTAATTTACTTTTCAGAATTTACCACGGAACAGGAATTCCAAATTTAGACCAATTTAGGATTTTAAATAACACATTAGCTTACAAATACCCTATCACATGAGAGCATTAAGGTAAAAACTTGTTCAGGATTTTAATATAGTGAGCTAATAACCCATTTTTATTTCCTGCTCTATTTATAAAAGTGAATTGCAATCCAAATACTGGTGGAATAAGGGCATTTTCAAAAATTGGATTTTATCCATGAAAATTTCCTAATGAAGACTCTTCCCTGAGGTCTTTGTAGGAAGTTTTTATTGCTTAGCAGAGTTCTAGTTGATTCTAAAGCTGTTCTCTGAAGTAGAGACTTGTTTTAGTTACCAGCTTAAAGGACGTGGAAAATAATGTAGTTACTGGAAGTGTTCATATTTCTCTTAACTGGTTTTCCCACAAAGTATGTTTGAGGTTAGATAAGTAGTTTTCTTTAGCTTCTTTACAGTATCTTGTTTGTTATCTTGCTGTAAGGCCTACTTGCTGTATAAATCTCTTGAAGTACTAAACAACTGGCTCTGTTCACTGACAAGGTAATGTTGAAAGGTTTAACAAACTTACAGTTAGTTGCAGTAATGACCAGTCTTGAAGGAGCTTTTATGCTTATTTCTTTTCTAAAATGCTGTTTGTATTTTTTCACACTGTGATGTTAGAAGCAATATCCTAGCACTAAACCTAATGACTGCCGTTTCACTTCTACAGTAATTGCAAATAAAAATAATTCGAATTCACTACAGATGTTTGTTTCCTCACTAGGTTTAAAAAAAAAAACCCTGAAACTACAAAAGTTGTTCAGAATTGAAGTCAATCTAAATTTGTAGTTGACCAATAATCCTCTTTATGTACTCCTTAATGGATAAAAGTCATGGAGTAGATGTTTGTACAGGATGAGAACAATTATATTAAATGGTTTCAAATGTCAATAATGTAGTAGAAATATTGCTTGTTGAAAGAACAGAAATGATATGTAGAAAAAAATATATTACTTCTTAAGAAATGAATATGTGAGTGAAATGGTCACATCTGTAACTTGTAGGTTCTGGCCAGTTGGAATTATTTTCTGAGGGAATCACAAATTTTTAGTGATCCAATTACTCTTATAGTAACAGATTTGAATCCCTGTTTTGTAAAAAGAAATCATCATTTGAATTAACTGTTGTGGGTTGTTTTTTTGTTTTGTTTTTGGTTGGTTGTTTCTTTAACCATGCTGTCACTGATTTGATCAAATAAAGTCTCCCCTTCAAGAACGAAGGGATGACAGAATATTCTTTGTTCTTATTTTAGTGCTTTTGTTCTTGATATATTTGGACACAGTGTTCCAAATATGAATTGATAAGAACAATGTTGGCACGTCTTCCGATTTTTGGTTTTGTAATGTCAGTTGCAAGCACAAGTTAAAATGTTAGTACAGTTTAAATAACCTCTTATGCTATGGCTTTTCAGTAATATGGTAGAAGAAATAACTCTGGGTAGATACTCATTCTTTCCCACCAGCTGCTGAAAAGCAAAGCATTCTTTGCTTTTTTCACTTCTTGCATATAACATGCATAAATTGCTATGGAAGACAGTAATAATGTATATATTTCATTAATCCCTGAACACATGCCCAAATTCTTCTGGAAAAATCAATCAATCTGTAAAAAAAAAAAATTTTTTTTCTTTATCTATGTAACAATGGTCAGTCGGATTTAATGACAAAGTAGATGTTTACAGACCTGCTTGTTTTTAGCAATGTGTTGGCAGTGATTTCGTCGTCTAAGAAATCATGTTTGATTTAAGATTATATTTAGGATATAGTTTGGCATTACAATTTGACTTGAATAGAGAACATTTAGGTTTTAGAATGTCAAAAAACTCTCAAACTCTTATTGAATGTTTTGGTGCTGAATAGCAAAGAAACCTTGCAAAGCTACCTTTACTTTCCGTGCTGTGGAACAATGGCCAAACTAGATCCAGGAAAACAAGTTTCATGATGTTCTGAACCTAACCATGACCCAAACCTGATAAGATCAGGTCTTAGAGCTGGAACATCTCTGAAATCTGAGCTGTCTAGTTAGAAGCATAATGTTGTGGCCAATTTTCTGCAGCTACGTTCTCTCTTTCATGGTTCTACCTTAATTACAGGTTTGATGAGGTATTGTTATAATGTTGTGGTAAACTTGTTACCTGGTTGCACCATTTCATTTGGGATGCAAGCTTAAAGGTTTCTTGCAGGTCAAATTCCATACATCTTTAATGAACAGAATTCAAATTTGCAGATAGTTTTATTATTTTCATTAAATACTGCTACATTTGACCATTTCTATATGGTGGATTCCAAAATAAATACATGTTCTTAAGGTGCTGTGTATGTGCAAGATCCACATGATTTATTCTCATACCTATGGTTTAGATGCATCCAAATGTTTCCGCTTAAATGGGAACTGTAATTATATCAATGAATATACAGCATTCAGTCATGCTTGAGGTGTGACATATGGAATTTAATAACAACTTCTTTTTATGTAAAAGTTTGTCAGTGCTACCTAGAGGTATACCACAAATATTAAGGTGTCTTTTTTTTTTTCTTGCTCTCACTTTCAGAATAGCTTGGATTTAAAAGCTAGTAGCAGCTTGCTTCCATTTGTTACCAAAATAACATGGTAGGAGCAATCAGTTTCAATTGCTGCTGATAATTATAAGGTGCAATAATTGAGAATATAGAGAAAAGGAGACTGTGAGCTACATTTGAACTCTGTACTTAAGCAATAAAAAATTTATCAAACTGCAAAAAATAAGTCATTTTAACGAGCACATTCCAAAGGTGCTGGATTTATGAGGAGACCCCAGGAAACTTTGATTGAAATTGCTGTCTCTGATTGTAGTTCTATATTTTATTGGTGCCATATTGTGAACAGTGCTGCTGCCAAAGTGAATGGGAAAGCAGCATAACAGAGAGAGTTAACCCAGAAAGGTTACCTCTTTTTATAATATCCATGATGTATTGCATTAAAAATGCCTTGAAAGCCATCCTATTTGCAGTTTTCAGAAAACATTTTTCTTAAATTAAGTTACGATTTATCTGAACAGGGCAGAAAATATGAAAGCCCCTTGAAGACTTTAGTATTGATTTTTCTGAGTGTTTGCTCGCTCTTGTTTTCTCATTTGTGTGCTCCTTGATAGAAAGGCCTAGAGCTGCTCCTGAGCCAAAGCTTCAGCTGGATGAGAACTGCAGCAGTGGAGGGAGGGAATATGAATTTACAGTACGAGTTTTAACAGAGAACTTCAGACTGGCTTTTTAAAAGGTTTTGGCCCTCTGCTTCCTGAATTTAGGCAGTATTTAGTTGCCATAGAAAATTAAGGAAATTTACTAATTATTAAAGGCTACTCCCAACTAAACAAACATTGCAGTAACTGTGTGAGATGAATGACTTGAATATTTTGGAAGTGCGAGTTCAAGGTCACTTTTTATGTGTGCATATTGTAATAAGAGTTATAAATCTTGATTTTAGTGTTTTTAAACAATAATTAGGCATTCTACATAGTTGATGATTTCTAACTGTTCACTGCCATTCTGTGCCAACTGCTTATTAAAACTGCATCCTCCCTCTGTCAAAATGCTCTGTTACTTTAGCCATAAAACTGTTATACTATAGCTCCCAAATACCTTGTTATAAATGCTGACTGTATCTTTCAATTTATACTGCAGTGAAGTAAGCTTATGAAAATAGTTCTGAGGGATTAAGCTCTAAGTACTATTTCTATGCAGTGGATTATTTTTTCCCCAAGCTCAACACATTCATGTTGCTTAATGATAAGAAAAATGTTGTGACAAACGTATTGAAGCTTCGTTGGCTCTTGCACGTGTTATCTAGCATGTTTGACTAATAATTTTGAGAAAAGAATGGCAGATATGATTCCAAGATTTGCTCAATGTTGTTGGTCTAGATTGTGTTTTGTGCCCATTACTTCACCTTACTTTGCCTCAGTTTATGATTTGGTGAAATTGCAAGTATGTAAACACATGAAATTGTTCATAAAATGCTTTGGCAGTTTATGACTTGAAATTCTTTCAGAAGTTATCTATTTTTATATCAGTGATTCTTCATTTTTTCTTTTTTCTTCTATGGTTATAGTTTTAGTAATGTAAAAAAAAAAAAAATTAAGAGTGAAGATCAACGAAAACTTCCATTATGTGTACTTGAGAACTTCAGAAAAACTGGAGTCAATTACCAACTTTGCCTTGATTTGCATTTACTTTTTAGTTAACGTGACGTTTTCATCTTAGTAAAGTTGGTTGCAAAAAATTCTTGATCTCGTATGGCTTTTGTTTTTTTTAACCTATTACATACTTTTGAATTTGGAGATGGTGATTATAGAAATTTTAAGCCTATTAAGATTGTACCAGCGTGGGATAGCATTAATTCTGTATTGTTAGACCAGATTTTGTATTTTATGGTTCTCACTTTGTCTGTCATCTTTGGTGTTTTTCCCTCTTGCTTTCTTTAAAGGTTCAGCCATGGAAGAAGGTAATGAACAAAAACTGAAGGGAAGAGACCCAGCTGTTTGGCACGTAGGCTTGAAGGTAGCATGGGACATTGAGACACCTGGATTAGCAATACCACTTCACCAAGGAGACTTCTACTTGATGCTTGGTAATTTTCAAAGGCTAAGAAGGTGAACTTTCTGTTGAAAACAGAGAAAATGACACTTATTTTAATATAAATTATCATTTCAGTCAGGACTTCCCTTATTTAGAAAGACATGAGATCTGGCTAGAGTGTATAATAAATTCCTCCTACCCTGCCCACTTCCAGTGTATTTTGGGGAACCTTTTTTTCCTCGTGTTTCTTTCACTTCACAACTAAAAAAGGAAAATATTCTTCTTGAACCTTTTCTGTCTGTTGTGCAGTCAGAATTGCTAGTCCAAGTCAGGCTTCAGGCCATAAGCAGAATTTCCCCAGATCTTGTGAGAAGTTGAGCTGTATCTGTCCCATCCTTGTATTTGCAGATGCTGATTCCTTTTTCTATTCTTAATGCAGTTTTACTGAGTAACTGTGAGCATTTGTGTCTGTTACGTTCAACAAAAAGTTACTGTTTTTGAGTTTGGCTTATAGACTAGCTACATATTATGTAAGCTGTGACTGTAGCAGTCTTAAAGTTTTCTGGTACTGTGGTTCTTGAAGTTTCAACCATTATGCCAATCTGTGGATGTTTTATTGGTCACCAATTTTAGCCATGACACCTCTCTCCTTCTGCTATGTTGTTCCATGTGAATATTCAAACATACTGTTTTCTAGTAGTGGGATTATACTAAGATCATAATGAACAGAGCTGTCATGCTCCAAGAGTCAGTTTCAATGTCTCAAGTGTAGAGGATTAAAAAAAGAAAATTAAATTGAGTTCATTTACTTGAGCAGCTGAGCTCACACACTAAGGTTTTTTCATTGAAAGAAACGAGACAAGAACTGTGGCTAAGGTTTGTTGACGCAAAATCTGTTGCTTTCTCTTTTGGCTTGTGTTTCTCTTATTAGTTATCATTTGTGTTTAAACAAATTTAGTTATAAATCACACAACTCAAAACATGAACAATGCTTCTGACATTACCATGTTTGCCTGTTTAGTGACTTGTCTTGACAGACGCCATCTTCGAAGAATGAGAGCACTAGCAGTGTTCCCTGTTAATGTATATGTGAGCATCGCCAGAATGACCTCTCGCGCTGCCAACTTATTGGGCTGAACAGTCTTTTCACTTTTACCTTTCACGTTTATCTTCCAACAAATACAAAAACAGTTTACTTACTACAAGCAATACATTTGTGGGGAATCTTAAAAAAAATGTACCATTCCTTTTTCTTAGTTACCTCATCAAATCCTGTGCACTGTCGTCAGTGAAGTATCTTGTGTAAAAGAACTGGACTGTCCGTGCTCTTAAGGACGTTCAGACATGTACAGATCAAGTATCAAGATATGAGATCCTTTGGCACAGTAGTGTGGTTGTGCCTCCCTCTTCTGTATTTGGGAGGATATAGAGTAGCAGTCTGGAGGGAAACAGAGACATTTCTTATATGAAAGTGAAGTTTAAGTGGCAGCTCAACATTCCTAGAAAGGGAATTATTAATCCGTTTTTGTGCAATAGCAGTTTGGACATCAAGTAAACTTCTTATTTAATTCTTCCTGACTGGAAAGTTTGTGCATACACAGCTCTGCTGGGCAACAGTTTCAGAAGGCAAGTAGTAAAAGAAGGGGTCTGACTTCAGTATTTTTATTGCAAAAAATTGTAGATTGTAGTTGACTGAGTTACCCGATCATAAGGACATTTTTTTATTCCCCAATGGCATTTATAAACAGTAACTAAAGTATTATCAGGGATGCTATATGAAAGGCGGGTCAGAAAGTTAGTTTATTTAAGACGTAACATCATGATCATGTTTAGATGGAAACAAAGGATATATTAAACATTCTTTTGAAGACAATGTGTAAATCACTTTCGTATTAATACTTTGTGAAGAGCTACAGATTTGAGCTCTGTAGACCAGGTGTTTGATAATCTCTTCTGCATTTCCATAGCCTTTGTATTTTTTTCCTCAATTACTTAAAAAATAATATTTTGTACAGTCTGAGAGCGTATTCTCAAACTGGCCCTTATATTAGGTTTCTATGTACAGCAGAACTGCCTTTATCATTTTCACTTGAAGTAAAAGACAATATAAGTGGATGTATACAGTTTTAGTGTATTTTTTACTGTTCAGATTTTTTTAAACTGACTTTTAAGAGGAGGCATCTTGAAGATGCCATCTAAAAGATAAAATTTGACAACTTTGTATAAAAAATAACTTCACAAAAAACCAGCCAATTTTAGATTAATTTATCTTGTGCCTTTATACATCATATGTTCCAGAATCTCATTTCAGTAAGCAGAGTCTTCTTGCCGGCATTATTTTAAAAGCAGTGGCAGCAGTATGCAAGGCATCTAGAAAATATAACGTTAAGATAAGAATACTGCAGCTAGTAGTAGCTGTTGATGTACGGGGACTGTGTACTTTTTCTGACTACCGTTGACTCATCCAGCTCCAGCAAAAAACTTAGCAACTCTGTAGGACTGTTTTTCCAATTGTTGAAATGGTATAGTGCTTACTGCTTTATATGAATGCTGTAAAATACTGAAACGTCAAATTCAGTATGTTGCTTATAATTACAAAGTCAGGTCCTATTAATTCCTGTACCTGTAATACCCCAACTACTTCCTAATATTGTACACACAAATCTTCGATTTGAAAATGTGGTAACTTGGTATTTCTAATAGTAATGTGCAATTACAGTAACTTGTAAATCCTGATCAATGGGTATATCTAAGTAACAAAAAGATTGGGAGTGGTTTTTTAGCAATTCTGGTAGACGTTTAGTAATGTTTATTTTCCTTTCTTCATTGGCTCTATAAAATGATTTTTGTTATTTTGGGTAGAATTTTAGTAAATTGCAGTCTTAAAATATAAATTCACACCTGCATTCTCAGCAGTCCTCTTCGGATGAAATCTAAGCCATAATTGAAATGTACGTTAGTACTAAACATGAGGTCATCAAATCCATCCTTCAAGTAAGCTATTGCAGTAATATAAATGTGTTTTGTTTAAACAAAACCAAATAAAATCCAAAATTGCTTTCAGTAAGACAGATTATTTTTTTCAGGGCTTACTTTTCCTAATATGAAGAAAAAAGATCTGCTGAATGACTGCAAATCTGCTGCATAAAAACTCAAATCTGAACTTTATATCACTCATGAAACGGAAACACTTTAGCTCAATTTAGAATAATATATTGGTCTGCAGAGGAAGTGCATACTGAACCCTGCTGTCTCAAGTACACAGTCAAGGGGTGTCTAATATGAAACGTGTTGGGTGCGTGCAATAAATCCAAAACGCGTGGAGGTGAGCAAAGGGCCCCATCTGCTCTGTCCTAGAGCATGCTTAACTAGGGTTGTCATGGTCTTACTATTAAATTGGAATCTTTCCCCTAATCTTTGAGTTAGACACGACCAGATTTGCAAGCAGATTTACAATTTTCACTAATTTTCCTACCATGACTTCAAAACATACTTAACAAAAATACATTCTGGACTTTTTCAAAGGGAGATTTACTTTTCTGCAGCTGTTTCCCATAGATCAAGCTCTTGCTTGAAGGTTAGGGTTTTAAAACAGCATGAAGATGAACTTGGAATCTTATATCACTCCCCACCCCCAGCAAATTATAGTTCAAGAAGCATCAAAAAATTATTTTCATAACCAACCAGAAGTAGGGTGTACACATTGCAGAGGCTGGCTTGTGGTTAAAGATAAATATTTAATGGAAACACTTCCACATGTATATAGTGGCTCATTAAACTATTTCTAGATATTTAATCTGCTTCTATTTCCACAAACTAACTTGAACCCTCTTTGCTCTCTAGCATCTTGAATGTGTTGGAGTTTTTTAACCCTTTTTTTTTTTTTTTTTCTTCTCCTTGAATCCACATTTAATCCAAATGCTATATTCCTTGATTATTGAGACTTAGAACCCCAGAAATTATTTGTCGTTACCAAACTTTGATCATGAAGTTTGGCAAATCCCAGACATCTTTTTTTCTGTTTTATTTTGTTTTTTGGTTCAGCCTTTTAATTCATTGTGTTTTGTTTGTGCACACTTTTCTTGTTTAAAAGCTAAAACTATTTCTTAATTAGGGACAGATCATCCCACTAGCTTTCTGTTATGAAAGCAGTACGCCATTGACCCATAATTTCTTGGGGAGGGAGGCATAACCATCCTGGTGCGTTTTGTTGACATACCTACAGTAAAACTAGTTTGGCTAGGTTGTCTCCTATTGAAGCATTGTGTGCAGTTGGACACAAGTAGAATTGAAAATGGTGGAAAAACATTTTAGTGCTTTTGAAAATTGCACTGTAATATGGTTAAAAATAAAATTCTTTATTTGTTTATGGTAGTTAAGAAAACTAATAGCACAAATCCATTTCACTTTTGTTTGTAGGTATTTGTGGTGTTTAGAATATCAAAGTTTTTGGCAGTGCTTTAAACCCCACCGTACCTATTATCTGCTTCATGAAATAGATGACAAAAAGACAACTGTCCAAAAAGTTCAGGAAGAACACTTGAAAGAAGATAGAAAAGACGATATAAACCCCTGTTGCTAATTCTGAGAGCACTTTCCATTGTGGTTTGTGTTTTCCTGGGAAGTACTTTACCTAGAACTAGTAAGTTTTGGGCCTTTAGTCCCTACTCCTTTCAGTAAGGTTTGGCTAAGAATTAATCTCCTTTCTTTCTACCTTGTATTTGCTATGTCTTAATAGTCTGCAGTGACACGAGTATACAGTCATTGTTTCTCTCTGAGTGCTTTGGCTCCTCACCTCACTGGTGCTCTGATAATTAGTTAAGTAGTAGAATTAGTTAAGTATATGTACGTTAGTTAAGTGTATATACATACACATATCCATTAGTCTGTTCTTTTGACAAAGGCTATACAAGCATAGGGCTTTTGGTGTTTCTGCTGTTGGTGCCCAGGTAATTCAGCTGTCTAGAAGAAAGCATCCAGTGAGGTGTGGACAGAGCAGGGACAGGGACTGAGAAGAACAGGATCAGAGAGAAAAGAGAGGAACTGGCAGTAGTTTGAAGCAGTGGAGAGGACTGTGCTGAGATTCTGTGCCGGGAGGGATATATCTGAGGAAAGGACAGGATGGCAGAAGTCTGTACTGAGGGTGGGGGGCACAGAAAGACCTATGACGTGAACTTGCTCCCACAATTTAAAATAGAATATGCAGCATCCAAATTCCAAAATGTATCTGCTGTCTGTAAATAGCAGGAAAATCACTGAGAAGCTTGTCTGATAAGGGGGTCCACATAGAGAATAATAGTCTGCATCTGATAGTAGAAGGGTGGTCAGGTGTTAAAACAACAGCCTTAGTTTTAGGGGCTGTAAGCCTGCTTCTCTCACAGATTTTCCATGCAAACTTTGGCAAGTCCTTTAACCTCTCCTTACCCTTAGGTTTTTCTGTGTCAGTTACCAACTTTACAGAGGCCTTGCCTGGATAAATGTATTAAAGCACCAAGTATCTTAGATCACAGAATCACTAAGGTTGGAAAATACCTGTAAGATCATCAAGTCTAACCATCAACTAACACCACCATGCCCATTAAACCATGTCCCACAATGCCTCGTCCGCACGTTCCTTGAACGGTTTTGTGTTGTTTGGGTTTTGGTTTTTTTTCCTTTTCCTGCAGGTGTGAGGAATAGGGATCTGTATTAAATAAAAACTCCATTTTCTAACTATTTTTTACACAAGGTGTGTTATCTGAAGTTTCTGTAACTGGAGATTCTGTGTCAAATAATTGTATGCATTTGCAACTAATCAGATCATCTGCTAAACATTCTTGTGACTTCTTAGTACTTCATCTGTAAAGTCAAAATCTGACCTCCAAATTATTTAAACAGACTTCAAGTTGATAACTTTGTTTTCCAAGGTGGCTTTGGCCACCTGTACACAATCATACATGTGATTAATTTCTTTTAATAAATCTTGCCTCAGCTATAGTAGCCCTATAATGGGATCTGGCCGTAAGGTGGCAGATGATTCATTGGGAAGTGGCAGGCAGAAAGTAGCAGGAATAAAAGAATAAACCAATCCATTTAAAAGAAATATGAATTTTGCCATATACATGTATGCAGGAAATACTCTCCTTGTTTCTTAGGTGCTCCACCTCAGACAGAAAAACGAAGTTATTTTTTCCAGCATTCAAATACCAAGTGTCTGTTACCAACCAAGTTGTGTTCCTTTGAATGTAAAAAAGCCCTTTACAATATTGTCAGTAATTTGGGGAAACTGATTTAGGCATTTTACTGCCTGAAATGTAAGTGGTCATCCACATTTGCACAGTGACCGGTGGCACAACGGTATCCCGTTAATGCAGGTAAATATGAATAGCTTTAATGTGTGTGATTAGGCTTTATTGAGAAAATTCTCTTTGGTCAGGATAGCACTCTAGCATGTGTTGGACTTCAATAGTTTTTCTTGATTGTTCTCTAGAATTACTAATTTAAATTCCAATAATTTGTAGTGTTTTAGAAACAAGCAAAAAGCCTGATCAGACTTCAGAAGAATAGTCCGTGCAAGTGACAGCATTTTTCATAGACATGGGAAAGCTTTGGAGAGGAACAGTCATGTAAGGAGAAAATTGTCGTCCAGTTCTCAAAACTTCTTTCTTACCTAGTAGTTACTTAATTGGCATATGCATCTTGTAAGCATCCGTATGGAAGGCAAGACTGTTTCAAGAAGGAGAAGGGATTGTGTGACAGTTCTTGAAACTGTACTAAATACCTTGCTAAGTTGGTGTTACTGGTGATTTAAAAGAAACAGTCACTTCTCACGTGCAGCATGCAGTTAGCATAAGTTTTGGGGGGTTTCGTTTTTGTAGTAGATATTGAAATGAGATGTCTCTGCCATAGTTGTCCTGAATTTGTGGTAAGATAAGGGCCACTGTTTCATGGCAGCAAAGATGCCATGTTGGCTCTTACCTCACCACGAATTCAGGAGAACTGTCTGACAAATAACTTGCCTGCATGCAGTTTTCCAAAGCAGGACTGATACGTATGTTCCAACTGTTACATGCATGTCTTTCATGTGATGCATAATACTGGAGAGGCTGTGTTATGGTTTTCCAGACGTCACCGATCAGTGTTTGGTCATGTAAAACTGATGTTAACTCTGTACATATTGTATTTTACCTAAATCCATGAGAGCGCGATGGTAGTTTCGACATGGGTGTCCAAGGAAGGTAACAGTTTTGGTTTGGCTCTAAAACCAGTAACAGTAATCTGGATGTAGTGTTCTGTATCTGAATAAAAGCTTTTGCTGCCAAATGTACAATGGCCAATTTAACAGAGAGTACTTTTTCTTTTCCATTAATATATTTTTAGAAGAAAAAGAAAAGCAAATCTTTACTGTAATCTTTTAAGACCTAAAATGTATTTTTCAACTGTCCTTTGAGACGTGCAATCCATGAAGCTTCAACTATTTTTGTACAATTACAGTTTTAGACGAATTATAAACTCTTAAATTAAAATTACAGGCTTCTTTCTAAGAGTCATAAAGGATTAGAGACAGTTGGAAGCAATTTCAAGGGGGAGCTCTACAATGAAAGATTTGCCAGGGGTTTGAGTAAAGGTGCAAATAAAAGTAATACTTTTAATGCTGTGTTTGCTGCATAAACCACACCAGAATGAATGGGCACTGAATGGGATAGTGGAAGTGTTTAGGTTTGTTTTCTGTCGCAATTCTTCTTGAAAGTGATTGTGATACTTAGATACTGTAATGTCCAGAGATAATATTGTTCTGTGGCCTTTGCAAGACTTGGCTCTATGCAGTTTAACCCTCATATGTTTATGCAGGAAATAGCCTTTTGCTACTTTCTTTTTGTTTGTTTTGTTTTTTCAAGCTTTTCAACTTCACCTATCTGCAAACCTCATGCAAATAGCAAATAAGGCTCCCATCTAAACTTTCTCAGTGGAAATTCAATCCTGTTTCATAACACTTGTCTGTCTATTCCTTATATAGATTGTTTTTCTGATGTTTATTTTTATTTTTTTCAAGTTTGTGATACTCTCTGCTGTCTTGGGAATGAACTTTTTTAATAGTTGCTTATTAAATTAATAAAAAGAAGACCCTGTTCTTACAACTAGGATAAATTCAGTCATTCTTCTGAATGCTTATTCATTAGACTTCTCTCAGTTCTAAAGTTTCAGACTTACTGCAAGGTAAAGTAGAAGTTAGAGCATATCTTTTTTCAGTAATAAAGAGAATACCATTAAACCTCACGCACTGTTCTTTTCAGTCTGATAGTCTGTCATTATGTTCAGAAGAGCATTTTCAAAAAATAATAGGAATTTGGGATATCAGCTTTCAGGTGTGCAAATATTGATCTCTTAAAGAGAAATTATATTTATGTGATGAAAGGATGAAGCTTGATAATTTCTCATCATGCTCTATTAAGATGACTGAAGCTAAATTCCTTGAAAGAACAGATATTGGTGAAAATACAGACTCCAAGCATCTTCTAGGTCTCTATTCCTGTTCTCCTCTAATTTTGTCTATGACAGTTTTTTGCTTAGTGATACTTCAAGTCACCTAGTTTTGTATGGGTGTTTTAGTGTTTTTCTATTAACTTACAAAACTATAACCCAGGAGTGGTTTTGCAGAAATTTTTGATAGATTTTCCCGAATGTCTTGTTATGGTTGGAAGGGCAGCATAATTTTAACACCAAAACTGTTTGAATTGAAAGCAATTCATGAATGGTTTTCAACATAACAGTGGGTGTTGTTACTAGATTTAGTCTGAACTTTTCCAGAGGGATATGTTTCCTCTAAAAAGTGCTAATTTGTCAATTCAAGCTTTCTTCAGTTACGATAATTTTGATGAAACCCTGATGGCAACCAAGTAGATTCCATCTACAGAGGTTTGTGGGGTGGTTTGTTTGCCAGTTTGTGAACTCAAGTCCGTGACAGCCCGCTGGCAGGCTACAAGGAAGTCACAAATGAAATGCTTTGGAGGCAGGTCTGAGCAGATTGTGCTTTCTGGATTCCCAGTTTCTTGGCTTTGAGCTGAAGGGAGAACTTCAGATAAGTTTCAGATAAAAAGATGGGATAATATGTCTCTTTCTTTCTTTCTTTCTTTCTTTCTTTCTTTCTTTCTTTCTTTCTTTCAATTGTTTAGTGAATTTTTTTTTTTTTTTTTTGAGAAAAGAGATTGTGATTTCTGAGTAGTCTGTTGTTTATAGTGATCCTTAACTTTGAAAGAATTAATGTGTTTAGTTGGACTTTTCCCATAAGAGGTGGGAAAATGGCGCTTCTAAACTGCATAAACTGGGAGAAAAGTAATATGAATAGAGATCTTTGTAACAGTAGGACAGTGAATAGTTATCATGCTCTGCTAAACATTAGAGCTTTATGAAGATAGTACTATTTGACTGAATTATCTTTATTTTTTCTTTAAATGCTTAATGTAGTGTCTTTAATTCATATTCAGGCAGAATAAGTTTTTTTAAGTATAATTTTTCCCTGTACTTAAGGTTATCTAATCTGTCCCTAGATGATCTCAATATGACACATCAGCACTGTGTTCTGGCTGGTTTTTCACCTCGATTCAGCTCAACTCACAGAGTGGCAGATGTAAGTATCAAAAATGGTTTGCTGTTTGGTCATTCGTAAAACTAATGTTCTGGTACTGTATGTGTAGCATCATGTTGTCTTACCCAGAACTGTGGTTCACAGCTACGCTTATGACTCGGACTGTTTTCCTGAGCAACTGCTATTTGTTTATTTTTGGGCTGAGGTACACTTGTTTCTGTGTTGGTAGTTTGCCTAAACTCACAATTAGCCATATAAGATACGAATTAAGAATGTGCTACACCACACCTCATGGATTACTGGAGAAATGTGGAAACAACTGTATTTTTGCCAGAAATGTTTTAAAATTTTTTTGCTGTGTTCATATCCTGGTCCTAGTTGAAAGGCATTATTCATGATGAGATAGAAATACTCGGAACACATATGTCAGCAGTGTCCACTGGCAAAATGGCCTTTACCAGGTCAGAACAACTAAAAGCAGTCATGAGTATGCTTTAAATTGGATCCTTCTGTGCATCTGAGGATTGAAGAAGCAGAAAAGTGATACAGAGTCCCTTGTCTCAGAGTTGTTCTGAGAAAACAAGGCTTCAGCCTGATATTCTCAAGTGCGAAGACACTTTTTTTATTTATTTTTTTTACTAGACCTCTCCTCCCTATTCCTTTCCATGGTGTTATCAGTAGTCTTGTTTGTGTAGTATTCTAATAGGAAAGCATGCAGAAAAATAAAAACAGACTGTATTGTAAAAAAGTATTACTACTTCTTTCATCAAGGCAAAATATACCACTGTTGAAGCAAGAGAGATACATGTATCCATATACTTCTTTTTTTCTCCATTACTCTTCCTAATTTCTGCAGGAATGGAAATGAAGCAATATCACCAAACATGGACATATACATACGTATAAGTTGTAGTATTAAAAAAGTGCCTTTATTTCCCAAACAAATACACACTCTGCTTGCTTGAACTGGGCTTTGACATAAAGCTAAAGTACATTGTACATGTTAAAACCAATAAGTCTGTATTTTTCGTCTCTCATTTTAAGAGTCCTCTGACCTACTGCTCCTGTCTCTGTGTTACTTTTGCAGGAAAATGCACGCTTATTTTCACAGTATGAAAAGCTTCTCTATTAAGTGATTACGCTTTGTTTTTTTAAACTGTTGTGCCTTCAAGTTGTATAGTATGGAGATTTTGTTTACAAAGAATATGAGACCAGGGGGTCCTTATTCAAGATTATTCCTGGAAATTTAACTGAAGGTACAGATATTTAATTGAAAATAATTAAAAGATGTAGATGTCTTCCTTCTTTTATTTCAAAAGGATTTTTACATATTTCCTTCTAATTTTGAAGGAAATTTAATGAAAACAAAAGGAGCAGAAGTGCAAATTTGTTTTGTTGATAGTATCTACACCTTGTAAGGAAAGAACTCTCTCAGACTGGATATGGAACTCCATTTTAGTGTTACTGGGAGCCCATGGAACTAGGCAAATACAACCAATTCTGAAATACTGTCAAAAACTGGCCAGGAAGCAAGGGAAAGTTTGGCCATGTTTTTGTATACCATACTTGTAAAGTAAATGTGAAAGGAATTCTTTTCTTTCTCCTTTTAATCTACACTGTACTGGTTGGCTAGATGATGATGGAATAGACTTTTGTGTAATTTATATAGCAATAACTATATAGACAATCCAGGGGGCATTATGCTTTTTTTAAAAGATCATGAAATACAGTTACAGAAATACATCTCTTCTTCTCCTTCACATTGATTATTTCAGAAGCAAATAGTTCAGTATATTTGAGAAATACATATGTTCTGAAGTGGCTATATATAAATTTTTTATTGTATCTTTATAGTGTTCGAGAGGGACATTGGAATACATATTTGGACAATGTGAACTGGCGCTCCAGAATTTACAGACTGATTCTGATTCAATGGCTTTATCTTTGAAATCACTGGAAACTGCAGTTATAAAGCAAGTAGAAGAAATACATAATGAGGTGAGAAGATCTGCACTGAAAATGCTTCAGTCAGGTTCTGAGAGGTGCAGTCTGCTTATGGAGTTAGTGGCAATTAAGTGTGTTCAGCTGCTCACAAGGCATTGCTCTGTATAAGTTTGAAATGTGCTTTTTATTACTTTTTTACTTGGGTACAGTAATTGGGATTAACTTGGATTGATACTTTCAGTCCCGTGAAGTTTTCATTTTTCCTTCTTAAGATCCCTCTGCTGGTAGAGTAAAAGAGTCGTTTCAGTAATACTGCACCAAATCTGATAGTGTGGTGGACAAACCAAACTACTCTAGCACTTCCCTAACAAAAAGGGAGAGAGGGAAAAAATTAGAGGGAAAGAGCAGGTAACATTTTTCCGTTGTTCGTCAGGTGTTGAACCAGGTTTTACAGAATGCCAGGTGTGACGCAATTGTGAGTATGTGCTTTAAAGCATATTCTGAAGAAAATACAGTGGAAGTATTTGTGAGGAACATATTTAAGCAGGTCGTTCTGTGCTACAAAATATACAAGTGTAACAATGCACTTTCACAGGATTCCACTGAAGCTGGCAGTGCTTTCTTGTTTGAAGTACAGATCTGGAGTCGTAACAAACACATTGATTTGACAAATGAACTAAAAATATAGGACATTTTGGGAAACTGCAGAAACAGGTAATTCTTCCTGTGGTATAAAAGTAGGCAGTATCACAAAAAATGTAATTTGCCTTATTCTCTGTTAATGCATAGAATCAGGAATGTGACACAATGGACTGGGTCTTCTTACAAGGGTAATGTTTCTGATGATGATAAATATAATACTTTTTTTCTTTCTTTAAAAAAGTTACAGAAAATGTAGTCAAGGCTATGTATTAGGAGTTTAAAATGACAGATTGTTTAGCTGCTCTGGAAAGCTGTCCTACCTGAAACAAAGCTTTCAGCTGTTCCTAACTGTAAAGCAATGATGATAATCTCTCTTTAAAAAAAAGCTATAGCAACCAGTTAATACAAATTTCTGAACCACTTTTTGCTTAAATGTCAGTGGTTTTTTACGGCACTCCTGTATTCAGACATTTTTTGAAGGAGCTGTGCTGTATTTCTACTAGGATAAGTATGATCACTATGAGGAGCCGTAGAGTACATAGGTTATTTTCACTCAAATTAGAATTTGTGTAAACTGTTTAAATTGCTGTCTGCTGAGGAATATAATATTGTGTATTGTTACTAAAACTTCATAGAACACATATTTTTATCTGTATTGTGTTTACAGTTGGTAAAATTGAGTATAGTGATAGCAAAAGATTTGCACCCTCAGCTTTTAGCAAAACAGCTCCTAGAGCAATTTAAAGAAGTCTGATGCATGCAGGGTTTTACAAAACATTAATCAGGCTCAGTCCATAAAACTATACGCATATGTGGTTTGCACAGCTAGGGCCACATGCACAGCTGGTGTAAATTTGCACGGGTCCTTTAACATCAAAGACATGTGCCGTTTACATCAGGTGAGAGACTAGCCCCTGGTGTTTGCAGTCACCTGAATAATTTTGCTATGTGACATACAGGGATGTTTCCTGTTACGCACATGGGCTATACTGTAACAGAAATCATTGTTTAACTTGTACATATTGTGCACTTAGACTTAGTAGACACATTGAATCTATATTTCATTTGAAAAGAGAATACGCACTCACCTTTCTTTCTTCTTTTTTTTTTTTAAATATCCCAAGGTCATCTCTTCAGTTGAAGGATAAATTCTATATGCTAAAATGCTATTTAAATTTCACTTATTTGCTGCACAAGTAGACAAAATTACTAGTGGCTTATCAATGTGGTAAATGCACGTTTCTTTTTCGAACATCACTGAAGTGAAAACATACAGATCTGTGAGGCTAATGCAACTTTTTTTTTGCATATAAAAGCTTCCTTCCTTCTTTTATTCACTGGATGGTAAATCTTTGTGTTTTCAGACACTAATACAGGCTTTAGGTTCAAGTTTTCGCAGGCAGGTGAAGAACAAGAACGTGTGTTGTTTCTTTGAAGAATCAAACTGTTTAACTACTGATGAAAATGAGTCTTCCATTTGATAGGTGTGGTCAGGATTTGTATTCCCCTTAGTTTGTTAGTATTTTTAAATACAGAAGACAAAACTGCACAAAAAGCCGAACAGAATTAATGAAGAACTGTCACCCAATTTTGCCTATGTATTTCTGTCTGATACACAGCTTTCTGTGCTAGTTCTAAACCTCCTGTGATTTTTTTTTTTTCTATACTTCTGGACCAGAGATCATGAGCTTGAAATTAGGTAGTATTCGCATCTCTAGAGGAGGTGGTTTACTTTCAAATATTGTCAAAGAACTGAAGTTCCTCACAGGGTTTGACTCAGATAACTGGACACAGCCATTGTTCTAGATACTTTGTCTTCCTGAAATGCTACGGGTTTGGGTTTTTTACCCCTTTTGCTGGCACCTCTGAAGTGGTCATCAGAGATCATTAACCAGAACAGAACCATCACAGTACCATCAGGCCGTGTGTGACTAAGCTGAAATATAGTAGTTTAGCACAGATTCACAGTCTGTGCTGAAATTAACTGCTCTGCCAAATGAGGTCTGGATGAATTATCTGTGTCTGCCAGAGGGAAGAAGCCTAAGAGCAAGTCTGAAAGGATGAGGTATGATTCTGTGCCTTCACTTTTGTATTCCTGGGCAGGAAAATTGACTTGCTGTGCTGATAAAGTGGGTTTGAACTGAAGATCTGAAGTGTAGCTGGAGACTTAGTTTTTTCCATTTTTGCGGTGGGCAGAGAAACCTCTAAAAGAGGTATGGGTGAGTATCTGGGGATGTCTTTACTGATGTTAGATTTCCCAGAGTTCATTTGTCAGAGCCCTGTCTTGGACGTCTTGACAGAGGTATTCCAGTTGAAAAAGTAAGATGCTAACCTGAGGAGGTTTTTAGCATCTCTAGCGGGCAGCCAGGTAGAAGTTTAATGTTACTTTAGACCTAGCTTTGTTGTCATGGTCTCCCTCACTAAAACAGCCTTCAAAGGAATATCTGAGTAATTGAGAGGTATGTGCTGTTTGTTAGATGTGTGAGCCACTTCACTCCCAGTATGTACTTTGTAGTTGTAAGTAAAGATAACCTTAATTACGGGTGTTCAAGTGCTGCTTGTCTGAGTAGCTTATGGGCTTGAAGTCTGAACAGATGCTTCAGTGGGAGGATATCCGGTGAACAGAGTGTAGCAGGGTGACCAGAAGTAATTACCTGGACAGCTGTGAAGTACAATAGCCTAACAATGCACACACAGTGTTAGAGATTGAATGAAGTTACCCCTTTAAGCAATCAGATTGCTGTTTGACCAGTAATAATTTATCCTGAAATAATTGATCTTCCAGAGTTCACTGAATGTGAACCTCCTTGCCTCTACTGAGTCACACTTGGCTTTCCAAAATATATACAGCTACTGGGTATGTCCCAAACAGAGCTACAGGGCACCTGGGGAAACCCGTTGGCAAGGAAATGCTTTTTAAAGTCATAAAACACTGCTGGACACATGATGTTGAATGCTCATACATATAAAAATAAATCTGCAGAAAAGATCATTGCCAGCCTATTCTTCACATGTGAAGGAAAATTTGTTTTCTTTGCTCTGAGTAATGCAAAATCTGGTAGTAGTTCATGTTGTATGAGGTAGTTTCAAGGCTTCTATGTTTGCCAACACCAAGCTAATAATCAGATGTTCTCTATGAAGTAAAACACTAGAGGAAGTTTTTTAGCATCTGGGGATTGTGTTGAAGATATAGCGGGTTTCAAACAAAGTACTCAAGTTTGAAAAGGTAGGGTTTTGTCCTCATCAGGGTTTTTGCTCCGCTGTGATTATCAAATCCTGATTGCCATGATTAAAACTTTTGACTGAATTGGTGGTTCTGTTGCTTGTGAGGTACAGTCACTTTTGCCTATAGCAAATCTGTTTTTATGGCAGCAGTAGATAAATTTAAGTGTGGTGAATGTGGAGGGACGTAGAAAAGCCTGGGCTAGCTAAGTTGAAAGTATATAGTGTTAGGCACTGAGGTCACTGCTGAGAAAGGGTAGCAGTGTACGTAGCCAAAGGAAGGTTAATATGTTTTAGCACATCGCAGTGAGCTGACAGCATAGTTGGTGGCTGGCTAGTACAGAAGGGAGAAAATATAGATCACCTACATGTGTGGCATTTAATAACCAATACTTTTAAATAATTGACTGAGGAGCACTGCCTCATAAAATGTCAAATTCTACTGTTGGCCTTTTACTACCCAGTATTGACTAAAACTTAAATTGGCCTTTAATCATTTTTTAAAGGACAACTTGAAAGTATGTTGAGGTTAGACAAATGAGGCCTGATTCTGACCTTACTTGCACAAATATAAGTCATAAGTGAAAATTAATTAGGAGATGAAAATTATTCCTAAAATATTCAACAGATATAATTTTTTATATATTAATATGTTTAGGCTTTGTCTTGTTCAGTTGTGTAAAATGCTAACTAAAGTTAGCTGTGATATATGGGAGTCTCCAAATTAAAACTCTTTGACAAAGTCCTTGGCAAGAGCTGTTAACCTGAGAGTTTTGTCACGGAAGATGAATATTCTGTAACTTCATTTCCACTAAGGCTGGAATTCAGCTTTTTGTCCCTCTCCAGCATTTACTGTTGTGGGTTTTTTCCTGGTACAGCTCCTCCTGTTCATGGAAGAAGGCAAGCCAATAGGAGTGCCTTCCTGCTACAGGAAAAGATATTACTGAAGAGAGCTCAATGAAAGCAAGAGGACTTTTAGGAGAACTTGAAAAGCCCATAGCATATGTTCTTGTTAAAACATGTACTTAGTAATGGATGTGGTGTAAAAAGTGTTCATGTGTTAATTACAAATACCAAACAAACTTAGCATAACTGGAATATCTGGAGATTTTTAGCAAAACTAAGTATTTGTGCTTGCGTATGTCTAAAACAAAGATAGAGTGATGGAGAAATCATGTCACCATTGCCTCATCAAGATGACTTTTTCAGAATCAACAGTTATCTATTCAGAGGTGATAGTTCAGAGCAGTCACTTGTAAAGCAGCTTGATGGCTAAGTTGGTGGGTGAAACACTGTTTTTCTTCCCAACCCCTATTTTATTAACTTGGTTTAGGGCTAAACCGAGACATTGTGAGATGAATGTGGACCTGAGTTTGAGAGCCCTAGTAAATGGTAGTCCACATCATTAAACATCCACGTGTTGCAATTTGGTACACTGACCTCTGATGAGACCAGCTAATCCTGCAGAAAATTAACTAGCCTGTTGCTAAACTTTACCCCTTGCACCTAAAAGTCAGCTCTTCTGTGTCAGGTTGTATGTTCTGTATAGGATCAAGATACATTTAAGATTTGGCCAAGATGCCAGACCTGAATTAGACTGAAATTACATAGATTGGTGTAACAAATCAATAACTAGTCAAAAATCAGATTGACTGAAATAGATTCTTGTCATGATGAGCCATATTGTAACATTTATTTTCATTTAAAAAAATTTTTTTTTCATTAATTAATGGTCTCATGTGATTCATTTCCTGAAACATGTTTGCCAGACATCATGTGTTATAGCCCTTTCGTAGTAGAGGCCAGCAAAACCAAAAAGGAGTGGGGGCAGAAAAAAGTATCGAGTGCTTAAAACTCCAGTTGAACTGTTGATATGCTTAACCTTCCCAAAACTGTGTATACTGATTTTTTTTATTTTATTTTTTATTAACAAACTATACCTTGATCCTTCATACCTCATTAATACTGTAGAGGAAGCAAATTTCCCTTCAGTTTTTTTTGGGATGGATGTCATCAAACTTCTGTGCTAAAAAGTCACTAGGCTAGCAGTCAGGGTTTTTTGAAAGTATTTTAAGAACTATGTCTGCCAACTAATCATGTTGTTATATTTTACCAACAAAGTTGCTTTGGTACTCTTTTTATACACTTGAAATTTAAGTGTCTTTTATTGTAATCCTTAACATATATTGACCAAATGTTTAGTTAATGCTGACTGGAACACTTTCAGATTTCTGTAGCCATTCTGTTCATCCTTGCAGGAAAGAAAGCATTAGGTGACAGCTTTGGGCAGTTTTCTTTATTCTTTCACCTTGGCAGGTTGTCTTTGTTTGCATCGTTGGAGCTGAGCAGGGATAAACAAAAACTTCTTTGTGATACAAATAATGATTAAAGCAGCTTTGAACTCGGTGTGAAACATAACTACCACAACAAAGATAAATACAGAATTCTAAAGACCAGAACTGTGGATTACTATTAAAGGAAAAAAGGCTCAGTGGAAATGAAGATAAATGGAATTACTTTGCTTCAGGAACATTTGATAAGTTATATATTTATATTATGTTTTAGTCAGCTAATATTTCTTTTGTCTTAAAGTTGATGGGTCATCCATATATGATTTTTTTTTAAAAGTCCAACTAGTAAAGTATTACATCATTTGCTGTGTTTCATATCCTAAATAGAAGTATTAGCTTGCTCCTGACGGAATTTTTATTGCTTCAGTGGCGGATTTGTTTTCTTTGTCAAGCACAGTTTCCACACAAGCTTTGTCCTAGAAAAACAGTTGGGGCCTGTTACTTTAGATGCTCCAAAAAGTTTTTTCGCTCCTGGTAATGTGCACGCTGTTGTGTGTTAGAGGGTTTCCATGTAACGGCAGATCAGCAGAGGGAGCACGAGTGGCTTCGGGACACCCCCTTGCCCCCGCAGGTCTGCCTGAGCAGGGCTTTCATGTCTCATATTGAGAGCCACTTAATCCAAAAGTTATTGGTAGCCTATCTGGTAACCAGATTATTTGGTCAAGTATGAGAAACTATGTTTCATTCTAATGCTGTGCTCTCATTCCATAGCATTTGACTCCGCTGCATTCTAGCAATTTTTTTACTGCAAGTTTTTTCAATCTTTCATATGACTGAAATATTTTCAAACCCACAATGTTAATCAAAGTAAGCCAGAGTTGGTACATATTTGACTAAATTGTGAGTAAACTTGAATTTTTAATGTTCTTTGTACATGTACCCCATGTCGAGAAGAGAGTCAGGTTTTGCACCTTTCTAGGTTTGAAGGGAGTAGCTGAGGTTGCAAATTCTTGTGGAATAGAAATAAAAGAAACAACTGGGTGTAAGGGTGCATTTAGAAATGAGTGCTTTGGTAACCTTCCCCTTTCCTATGGGATTGTTCGGGTACAGCTGGATTCACACATTACCCCATTCTTGGCCCAGATAATGAACATAGATGTTTATGCTACCATATGTTTTTATCTTGCAGGTTGAATTTGAGTGGCTTAGGCAGTTTTGGTTTCAAGGCAAGCGGTATTTGAAGTGCACTGATTGGTGGCTTAAGCCTATGGCTAAATTGGAAGAATTTTGGAGAAAAATGGAGGTTATGGTAAGTCCTAGTTTTATAGTCTAAAGCCTCTAGAGCTTAATTCTGAGAGCACTCACAATTATGTTTTTAATTGTACCATAGTAATGGGATTTAAACTTTATTCAGAACACATGAAAAGTAGAATCAATATCAGCCTTCCACTGCCTCCTCTTATTTTTCTCCCCCAGTAGCCAGAAGAAATGTGAGCAAAATAAGATCCAAAAAAACAAGAGGAGATTTTAGTTATTTCCTGACTTTGCTTGTTTTTTAAAGTTTGACAGCCTCATAAGATGACAGTCATATATTACATCACACCAATTAGTACATGAAACTGTGCATTGTCACCTTTTTGGTCCAGTGGTGAATGCATCTGAGGAAAGTTGAGAGTAAAATCTGATGATCTGGAGGTATAACTATCTGTCTGTAGTCCACCTGCACACTTACACCATAGCTAGAACCAACAAGAGGAGATTAGTTTCTTGAATAATTGTAGTGATACTGGTTCCTGCATGCTTGAAAGTACACCCCTGCTTTCCTTGGAAACGGACCCAGTGACAAGTACTGTTAGCCTGCTTGCTGTTGCTGTCCAAGTAGGGGCTCAGTTGGGAGACTTTGCTAGTGTAAGAGTTTGACACAATTGCCAGCATGCCTCCCGCTAGTTTTGTAAACAGAAGGAACTATGTTGACAAACGTGTCTTGCTCATAGCCTTATGGCTGCATTAGAAGCTGCTTCTTGGTTATTTCTGCTGATCACAGCATAAGCCTCAATTTGCTTGTAGTTGACCTGGAAAAGTTTGTAATGTAGCTGAGGATGCTGAATATGATTTGTAGTAGAGGTGTTTTTGAATCTCTGGAGGTATGGTGCAACAAGAATATGTTCTTGAGTTTTCAGGGAAATGTTGTGACTCACTAACCTGCTCAAATATATTGTACGCTTTTCCAGCAACGGCTGGTTTCAGACTTGGAAAATGAGTGTGGAAAAGCGGAACTTTCATTTGTGAAATCAGTTGCCGCAGGGAATCAGTTAAATGACATAAAAAAAGGAGAGAAATTACTTAAAACTTGTTTATGTGGTTTTTCCCCCTCATTTTTTCGTTCTTACGTGCTCACATTCTTGAATGACCTTTATAATTTAAAAAAAGTCTTTTGGTTTGTTTTTCTTTCAAATGACAACTTACTCTCTTGTAACACAGGCTTAGATGAGGTAGAGGCAAGAATGTTTGATTGTTATTTTATATCCATTGTGTGTTGAGAACATGGAAAAACAGCAAACTTGGGAATTCTCAAGGGTTAGGTTTTCTGCAATTGGTGTGACATTACCATGTGCCTCTAATTGGAAACATGGTGGCGTCGGTGTATCTCCTTTCAACAGGCCTCAGGATGATATTTATCAGCAAACTGAAGGTTGGGCCAAGACAGAAGCTGCTTCTAATTAAAATTTTAAAAATTGCCTTAACGTTACATGACTTATAACGTATTAATCACAATTAATTTCAGCTATTGAAGGAGACAGAAGAGAATGTTAATTGAGAATGTCTGTCTGTTGAGTTGAGATTCGAAGTAAATGTGATGCTTGTTGGATTGGAGGTAGGGTGGCTTTTTTGGGGTTTAACCTACGTTTTGTCCTTTAGTCTCTCACACGATGACAGTAGGGGGCAATGTTGAGCCGCAGTTTTAATGCAACAACGGGCACTGACTTAATAAAAATACATAGAAATGTAGCATTAACATCAAGAATTATCCCTGTTGCTTCAAGTTAGCTGTAATCTCTAAGATTCCATAACACAGGAAATCAATTGTGGGTTTACAAATTCAACAGCAATTTAACATAAAAAGTGCAGTGTTTTGGTGCATGCTTAGCTTCCACAGCATTAAGTTAAATCAAAAAGGTATTTCTGAAGGTACCCAGTAGTCTACAGTCAATGTTTTTTTGTCTAAATTCATAGTTTTAGCTGGATGATTCTTAAAAAAAAAAAAAATAGTGGCTAAATGCTTAAAGTAAAAATGTCTTAGAGTTGTTGATTTTGTCTCAGTAGAGTATTATTGCTTAAAAGGCATTATTTCTTAAAAGAAAATACTTAAATAATGTATTTCTTTACATTTGTGTGTGAGCTGAACAACTCTTGACTTACGTTTTTTTTTAATGTATGTGTCTAGAGTGATAAAAAAGTCAGTCTTGGGTTCCCTGCGTGGCTTTTTTCTCCTTCTTCCCCCCCGCCTTGTTTAGCAATGCAGTCTTAAAGAAGAAAATAAAATCTTCCAAAATAATTTCTGATTGCGCTAATTGTAACTGCTCCGATGGCACATCCAAGTATGATACTGCAGGAAGTTTAACCCAGTGTCTTCAAACCTTTGGGCTTTATTTAATATTTTTGTACATTATAGCAAGCACACAATTTTATCATAATGTTTATTCCTGGCATTTCTTTCCCTGAGGATAGTTTTACTTAGAGCTCTCTCTTGTGATGTAAATGTTAAACCTTTCATTTGAATGACATTCTGATAAAACATCACATTTCCCACAATATTACCTCATGAATTTATGAACCACTAAATCCAAAGCAGTTTAACCAATCTTCTTCTCTTTTTCCCCCACCTTGAAAATATGAAGGCTATTCAGATGTTTGAGGGGTTTTTTTAAAAGTCATCCAAGATTAATACGTTATCATCTGCAACATCAGGATAAATGCTTGCTGAATTCAAAGGGAGAGTTACCATTTGAAAAAAGACTGTACAAGCTTTGCTTTCTGGGTAAAGAGAAGTCTGAAAAGCTGAAATCTCATGTGATGTGAGGAAGTCTTGCTGTAGCTGTTCTGAGATTCAGTGGAGAGACGATTTGTCTCTCAGGGTCTGATATCATGCAAACCTTGCAATCTGACATTTATTTTAGCTATGAAAATCTTCTAACGCCATGCCAAACCCCTAAGAACTGCAGAAGTCCTACAGTCTTTTTTTGTTTATTTTGTTTTAGGCTGATTCATATTTGAATAAGTAAAATTTGAATAAGTAAAATCGGTGAAATGGGGTTGGTTTGTGGAATTAAAAGTAAACATATATGATCATACTTAAATATCGGCTCTTTAAAGACTTTTTTAACATATCTAGTGTTCCTTTAAAAAAAAAAAGCAAACCCAAAATGAATGAAGACCCTAGTAGTGCTATATGGCGTGAATTGTATTTCCTGCTTTGACAGTCCATTTAGCAATGTAGCAATGTATTTATATGGCAGTTGGCCTTAATAACCTTTATTGACTTCGGTGGGTAAGAGCCAAGACTGGGATTATTAAAATGTATCAGTTTCATTGCAGTATAAAATCACAACATATATAATTATGTTAGGTAGGCTAGGCTCCATTTAATCCCACCTATTTATGCAGGAATTTGGCAAGATGAAAAAAACTGTAGAACTAAAATGCAGAGAAAAGTATGACTGATTTGAGTTATATTTAACAGCATAACTGTTTGCCTGCTATAAAGGGTCTACTTAAAGGAATGAAACATAGATCTTAAAGAACTCATTTTTAATGGCATAACTGAAACACAAGTAATTGTTATACCATTTGTTTTACTTTTTGGCATCCTAAAGTACAGCTAATGATAATGAAATGCAGCACACCTTTTAATTTATAAATGTAGTGTAAAAGCCTAAGTGTGCACGCTCTATGTAATTACAATGAGCAAAGTGGCATTTCATGCAAACTGGTATCTTTCAGCACAACTTTCATCTCGATTTGTAAAACTTTTTAAAAACTATATTTACTAGTCATGTTGTTATTACTGTTATTCTCAATAGCACGCTTTTATCAATTTATACAACTAAATTGAAGTCAGAGAGCAAGGCTGTTTTCTTATAAAGTTATTTTTCTTTCCTTTTTGAGGTCTATTTCGTTATTTGCTACGATTGTTACATACGAAGTATGCCATAGTTTCTGCTATAAGCCACTATTGTCAGGGGTTTATAGCCTGACAGTTAGAATTGAGTCTAGGCTGAAACTTGAGCTACAAAATCTCAGCCCAGGGCCATAATATATATATATATATATATATATATATATATATCCCTCCCCACCCCCCACCCCCACCCCCCCCCCCATTAAAACAAGGGTTTAAATATGTATTTAAATCAGAGTATTTCAGTTCCAGAATAACCATTAAAAGCTGTAAGACAAAATATGCTTTTAAAAGGAATCCTCCTAGCTTTTGGAGACTTTGGCATTTTAAACAGCTAACCAATTATACTTAAAAGAAAGTAGATAATGTGATCACAAACAGACTGGTTGGTTGTTTAGCTTTTTTTCAGAAAACGCAGAGCAACCTAACTGGTATTTGAATTCGTTTGACCTTGTCAGCCAAAATTCAAGAAATTCTAAGGTATGATTTTTAATTTCTTTTTTAGCTTTCCGGTTGTGCTTAGATACTGCAGTGTCACACTCCTTTATTGGAGGGCCATGCGGTGATGGGCGATCGTATTTGCCTAATGAGCTGTGAAATGTAGGCACAACATGGCAGCTCAAAGACCCAAATCTTAGCCATATTTCTTGTCTTTTGGGGCTCTTCTTATCTGTTGAGGCCAGACCCTTTGAATAAATGTATTTTTGGCAGGTTATATTTTATGTACACTAGGAGTCAGATGTTTCTGGAAATGTACTTTTTATCTTCAACAACAACAACAACAAAACCTGATCCTGAAGACCTGTTTTTCTTTTTCTTTTTTTTTTTGACACTAATTTCCTTGACCCCAATATTTTTAGCTGTCAGAAATGGATGAAAGGATTCAGCATTGTGTGTTAGTAGAATCACTACCAATCTTTACTTTTTTTTTTAAAGTTGTATTGCACATCTTTCAGACAAAAAATATTTACAATTCTGAGGGAATTCAGACTTAAGCTTCCAAAACAAAGTGTGTGCTGAAAGCACAAAGGACTGTGTTTATGATTCTCTTTGAAGTGTTTTTGCAACAGGATAAGGAAAATTTTAGAAACTGTCTGATAGTGTTCAGGGTAAATACTTAAACCCCTTTAGAGAATTTCACACACAGATACTGTGCAGCAGAAAAAAGGATACTTATGTTTCCTAAAGCTGCTACAGCCTACAGCTTTGTACTTAAAGACAGAGGTGTTGAATAGAATTCTACTGAGGATACATCCAGTGACAATATCTACAGGAACATCAGAGCAAACCAGTGGATAGCACTTTCTATTTTTAACCCTTCTGTGAGCTGGTGGAGATCTAAGCTGTGTTGATATGAACCTCTATAACATTTCTATTACAAACTGGAATTGTTAAAAGGGCAGTCTTCCAACTTAACACAGCATACTGTGAGAATTACACTGAAAACATTAAGGTTATAATGTAAACTGGCATAAGCCAGCAAAAATTTAGGACAATTTATGTCCTATGGGAAAGTGAGATGCATTTCTGACAGCACAAATGGGAGGACCATGGGTGGCTTGTGCAGCTGTGCATGTCGTGTGGCTGGTAGTGTGTGCTGCACCAGATGGTGCAAAGGAGGTGGGCATGCTGTCCCATTTCTGTGTTCCCTTCTAGGTGGGTTTGCACCTGAGTTTGATGTTTGTAGGTGTTCTTGTGCACACAACTGTATCTTGGTGAGCTTCAGTTTTGGATGACTAGAAATCTGTTGTCTTGTGCTTCACTTTTACTGTAACGGCGCTTCTTTCTGTTGCCGTCACTGTATTTTTAAACTATTGGATGTATATGATTGTGTGTAGTATATACGTGTGCTTGCATGTAAAATGTGATGAGCTATATGTTAGTACTTAAAACATAAATACATATAAGACACAATCAGCAGAGATCAAAATCATGCATATAGGTTATGCCCCAATCTTGTATTTGAGTTGTGTAAACAGATCTCTGTGTCTGAGCTGAGCACTGTAGCTTAAACAGGGTTCTCCATCACATGTAAAGGTTTTCTCATAGTGGATAGACAGAGCTGGTCCACAGTATGACTGTATGTACATGCCTCTACACACAAATACATACACAGGTACCTGGGGGCTTTTAACTGTGATGATCTTCTAATTAACAACTTTATGTAACTTCTGAATCAGATAAAGTTGTATTTAGATAAAAGGCGTTTATAGGGAATGAGCACCGGGGGCAACTGCTTGCAGTTCTCGGCAGAAGGAACGGCGTAGGAAAAGAGTTTAGAGAGCATTAGACTACATCTGGTAGTACTGCAAGTCACCCAGTGTGTGGCAGAGAGGGAAAAGCTCAGAACGTAGCTCCTGCTGCATCCCTGCGAATGCAATGTCAATCCTGGAAGGGTATTTTAGAACCTGGCATTGCCCTTTTATTGTTAATGGGAACTATGTGATCGATTTCAGTGAAAACAGAATCAGTGTGATGGGGCTACTGTAAATTGTATAAAATTGTGTGCTGTTTCTACCATTTTTCCCCAGAACCTTGGATGGACATATGCTGGAATAATAAAAGATCTTTTTATCAACAGTGTGTTTATCAAGGCTTATTATTTGCTGTGGAAATAGTGAAGAAGTAGTATTGTGCTATTGTTTTACTAGTCCAATTGTTCTTTGCAAGGCCTTTTATGTTCTTAGAAATCCATTTCCTAGTAGAAAAATTGAATAAAAGACCATATTCGAACACTGAGAATAACATTCCTTGAAAAGAAATTCTTCTATATTTTTGAAATTTGTGTATCTACATGTTATATAAAAGTTGATTAATTATTAAGTATCGTTAAAGTGGTTTCTAGTTCTCATTCATGCAGTCATAGAAGTGATCAGATATAGAGCTTATGGATTTGTACATTTATGTATGTATGTTTATGGACATATTACATAGATACAAAAAAAAGATTTGGTTTGGTGTTAAAACTGTGAATTACAGTGGTTTGGCAGGAATAATTTTTACTGTGGTTGCTATAAACTAGGGGAAGTTGTGATCTCGAATGAAAGTGCAAGCAAATTGCAGTGACTAAAATGTCACCATCTACATTGCTGTATTTATTTTTTTTTTAGAGTAAAACTATTATTGTTAAACATGGTTTTATTGCTATTGTATTTTAGTGGCTATGTAACCACTATAAAATAGAATACAGCTGTTCTACTTCCCAAATGGATTTTGTAAGCAAAGAAGGTGACGTCTTCCGACAAACTGCCATTGCTGCATTGATACGTTTTCTTTCCTATCTGATCATCAGTCCTTCTAATTCCTAACAAGATCATGGGTGAATAGTGTTTTTGCTATGTATTTTTTAAGTTACTTCATCTTTGATCAAAATTACAGCTGTCATTTTATATATAAAGAAATAAAACTTGGCTTCAGTACTTGCCATGGAAAGCATTATGGACTGATGGATTAGGTGCTAATTCTTTCACTGACCCTCTGTTTAACTTGGGCAAATAACTTAAGTGTGGTTTTCAAAATCAGTGTGGAGATCAAAATGTTGAGGTCTTACTTTGGTTTTAGATTGCAGACTATTTCTGATCTTAAATTCCTCATCAATAAAATGAGGCTATGATTTTTTTTAGCGTAACTGAAGAGTTACTTTTTGGCTATGTCCTAGGGAGAGGACATTCTGCAGTTGAAGGAACCCAACAAATTTCTGCCTCCTCCCTACCATGATTGGAAATTGTAGAATTTGGGCCACATCTAAGATATATATATATTTTTTTTTATTATTTTTTTTTCCAGATGGGCAAGTTCTAACCATTTAAGTATGACAGAAGGAGCTTACTGTGTTTTGGCTGACCCCAATTGTCTCCTGGCAGTTCCCAGTTCTAGCTCTCAGGAGCTTTTGAGTGGATCTTTTTTGCACTTTTCATTTCTTGCTACACATGCTTCTGCTTAATAATCCTGAAGCTGTAGACATAATATAATGTTTACTCTTCTGCAGTAAGAAGATAATTACTGGCTTTTCTCGAATGTCTTTAGTTAACATCAGGTTTTGGCAGTTCTCCTTGGACTGCTAGTGAATCTGAACTATATATAGTTCTCACAGCAGAGGCTCTAATATAAAGTTTAAGTGTAGCAAATCTTGTAAATTATTCCTGTAAAATAATGTGATTGTTTATCACAATCAGACTAATGGCATCTTTTTTCATAGGGCTCATTTTGAATTTCTGTCATATAATAGAATGATTAAGGGAATGGTGAGAACAGGCCAAATTCTTGCTTGTGAATAGGCATGGCCTCAGTTGAGCTCCACTCAAGATGAATCTGACTTCATGCTTAGCATGCAGTATTCTGCAAAGTGCACTGTTAATAGCTGGGAATAGTGCATCAGTTCATGTTGTCTAGCTCCTTAGGGATCAATATAATTGTGTAATAAACTGAAGTGATTATTTTATTTTTATGTGTGTATATAGGTATGTATTTATACACTGCTAATAATTATATTTTAGCTCAATCTTCAAGCTGTGTGCTACATGCTAATGGATTAAAGCTTCACGAGCTAGCTAGAAGGTCAATTGTTTTGTCGATGCTGTGGTGGGATTCAGCTTGGATAAGTGAATTATAAGACTTTTCTTGTAATTCAGACCCATGGCAGAGTAAGTTTACTCATTGTCATCCTTTACTGAATGTTCTCATATTCTGTCCAATGTCATGCTTCCACTTCATGAAACAGGAGTTTCTGCGCTGAAATCATTTCCAGTAGGAGGACCACAGAATTCACTCCTTTGCTCGAAACGGATGATTGGCTATGTGCTGATGGAAGATTTGGATAGAAATTATTTAAGATTAGTCTGTACAAACCGGTTTATGCCGATGCTGTGTAGTACCAAAGTACACAAAGGTTGTACTTCCCAGAATTCCTTGAGGTGATAGAGTATCTAAAAATCTTTCAGCAGCTGAGCTTTATGTTTCTGTCTTCTCTTACAGGGAAGAGGAAAGAGCACCGTGGTATTACATGTACAATGGTAACAGATCTATCCCCCAGGAAGCAGGGATGAAGTAACGTGAAATTAATTCTATATTGCATTTATGTAGATGCTCAGTGCAAAGGCCAGTACAAGTCCTGGCTGTAACTTAGTCTGAAATGTTGTTACGCCTTTAAAAGGATTAAATATATACATAATTAGGATTATTAACATTTCTCGCTTTTAAAAGTCTTCTCCTGTCGGTAGTATCTTCATTAATGCAACCTTACAGTGACTGACTCTGTCTCTCAGAGGAATGACAGTAGAGAAAGGAGAAGTTACCTTGCAATTATAGTTTTACAGTCAAGGCTTTTCAGACCGTTACTCTGTTACTGGTCTTTTGTTGGCTTTCATGTAGGACATACTTGATACACACGTTTATAAAACATGTATACACATTCATGGGTCAGTTCCACTGGTGGCCATTACACTAAAGGAATTGTAAATTTACAGTATCAAAACTTAGGAATCTACTGGGGAGGGGAAAAGATGGGTAAAACAACTGATGAATCAGTCTTGAAAAGTCATAGAATTTGCAAAAATATTGAACAAAGCACAAAAAAGTCCCACTGGTTTCTTTAAGAAATCCTACTGTTAAAAACCAGGATACAGGATTGTTGTCTCAACTTTTTTCTTTTGCTTTTCATCTTCTATATTTTCTTGTTAAATGTAAAATACTGTAATTGAATCACAGCATTAGTTGGCTTTTTCCAACAAAAGAGCAGATTTAGCCTCTTTGCTGCTAGTTTCAAAAGTAATATAGAGAGAGAGAGATTGAGAGAGAGCGAAGACAAAAATTGAGCACATAGATGTATAATCCCAAAGGAATAAACTGACTTCTACTAGACAAGCTGAAAGCTGATTAAAATATTTCTCATCCTTTGGGTATGCAACAGCTTTTGATGATGGAGAGTGTATTAATATTCAGCTTAGCTGCTTGTCGACACTTCAGACAGGTCCCAGGAAAGACTCTGATGCTGACCAGGTTTTCTCACTCTGCCAGAAATCTTTACGAGACACAGAGCAGCACCCTTGTACCGGCAAAAGCCAAGATAAGAATAATGCTACTTAGCTATGTCTTTATTTTAGAAATTGCTTTTAGACATTTTGGAAGGATTGAAAATTTTAAAGAATTCTTTTAATGATATAAACTCATTTAGATGCAACAAAGGAGAAAGATTAATCTTAATTGTTTTAAAATAAGACTGCTGTAATCTATTCAATTTTAAATCCGTTTGTCCAAGTTGTTTGTAAACCTACAAAGATCCCAGTAATAATATCAGTGACCGAGATTTTCAGAGTGTTCCTACTGCAGTCAGATCTGAGGTGTTGGGGTAATGCTCTCTTAACTTCATCTATTCCCTTGTAATGTAATACCTACCTTCCAGACAAGAATGAGATGTAAACAGCTGCTTTATCAGCTGATACTTCTTCTGTTCTTTTGTTGGCATGCTGACATATGGGGTGTTTGCTTTTTCCCCTTCCGCAGTGACTAAATATATACAGTATCTCTGGAAAACATGTCATACACTGTGTGAGGTGCCTTTAGGATGGCTCCAGGGCTAAAAACTTCCTGTAATAGGTGAAAGAGCATGGCTTAATCAGCTTAGTTAACTTAATTAAGCTGTGCTTTTTCTCATGGTACAGCCTTAAAGTGTATTTCATTTAGAAACTGTATTTCATAGTTGTGGAATGACACAAGGTTGGAGAAATCCTGTGGGTTTTTATAGCGGGCTTGAAAAAGGTGAAATTTGCTAGTTATTCTGCAAGGTGCAGAGGTGAATTAAAGGAGGGTGTCTTTTTACTGACGATTTAAAGGAGAAATTCTAATGCAGTTTAGATTGTAAAGGCTTCTCAAACTGAGAAAGTCTACTTTTCTTTTCTTTTTCCCCCCATCTAATTTTAACATTTTTATACATGGGAAGAGTTGTCCATGTTCATCCCAACTTTGCCTTGCCTGCTTGCAGATGTGTCGCCAGGGTCTGTGACACTACCTTCTTTTATCATTCTTTGGAAGAAGGTAAAATAGTGTGGTGTGATTGTGAGGATGTGGAACTTCTCTTCCCAATCTCTGGGTCTCAGCAGAAAATACGGTTACAGATTAAAGTAATTTGAATTGAGTTGTTCTTCCTTGAGATGGGTTGCTCTTTATGTTCTTCACGAGGTACTCCACATTAAAGAAAAGGTCTGATTTTCCTCTTGGGGAAACATTGGGATCCTGGTCCTGGTGGAACCCTTCTGTCTGGGAGGTTAGAGATTGATCAGCAAGGCACAGGCACAGCTGGAAACAGCAAGTGCTCAGCGACTTCTGCTTCCCATCTCATTTGGTTCATCTACTGTATGAACGTTTACTTATTTCTTTACCTGTACTACAGGTTTTTGAAAGAGTAAGGGGTGTATGTGTGGGGAAGCAAGCCGGACGGCAGACTGCAGGTTGCAGTTGGCCAAGGAGAGAGTGGCAGCAGGTGCCAGTAGCCAGTGAGAACATGGAAGGAGGGATTAGGAGCCGTTCTGTTGACAGAATAGCAGGAGCAAAAGCAGTGTGAGTGAGGGCTCCTGGGACAGGAGTTTTCAAGCGCTATAGTGGTTGGAAAACTTGAAACTGGATGTGTAGGTGAATGGATCTTTGGGTACAGTGGGAATAGAAAAAAAAGCTTGGCAGGAAAAGCTTTGGAGATTGAGAAAGGGTAGGAAAGGATGGCAAAGGCTCTCGAGCAAAAGGGAGTGATGTGGTTTGGGAGAAAATAGGATAGGGGAAGCTTTGCAATGGGGGAAGTGGTTATGGAGAAGATGGCAGAAGATAAGGTAGCTGTGTCTTTCCTTCAAAGCAGAATATTGCAAGGAGCGATTTCTTTTATTTTTTTTTTCATCCCTTTAAAAAAGTTTGTGTTTTGATAGAAATTTCTTCATTGATGCTTTTGTGCAGTAATAATACTACATTTATATGCTACTGGGTTATACTACAGAACCAAATAAGGGAGAAATAGTCCTTGTTTAAGCAAAAAATAATTACATCGAATGCAGAAAGTTACTTAAAGTATGTTAAAAAATACTTTAACGCAACAAACTTATAAAATTACCCAGAAAAAAAAAATCAGGAAGTTTATGTATGCATAGATTTTTAACAATTTTAAAAAAGCATATAAAGTTTAAAATGTGTGAATTATTTGTTTGTGTGTTTATATACATAAACGCCTGCGCGTGTGCGCACACACATACATACAGACGTGTACACATGGAGGAGAAAAAGGTTTATCTGTTTAAGTACTGAGCTGTTGAAGTTGCAGAATCTTACTGAATTGATATAATACGCCAGTTTCTCATCTCAGTACCTCCCACTGCTTGGGCATAATTCTATGCTAGACTTCAGTGTTTCTTGATTATATGGGGTGTTATAATTTCCTGATGACTGGTTATGTTATTTATAATGCAGAGGGTGTTAATCCTTTGGTGATTAACACTCTATTTGAATTACCAGAGGTCAAAGATACATTCTTTTATTTGGTGTTTTTTGCAGTGTTTCTTCCTTTGATTTTTTTTTTTTTTTTTTTTTTTTTTTAACTAAAGGTTTTGTTTTCTCTGTTTTATCTGAAAATGACTTTGAGGTAATTTGGGGTGAGGGGAGGAGAGGCGCATCCTTCGTCCTTAGGGGTCCAAGTCTATTGAAGCTCTGGTCATTAGAGCATAAATCCTCTTTGTAAGGAATAGGTTCTCCAGAAATCCTTCATTTAAAAATAGTGAAAAATCTCTTAACTGAAAGAAGCATAGTCAAAAGCACATGGAAGAAGGCATTCCCTACTTAGCCTCTAAAAACGTAGATACCTATCTGTGTCTTATTCTAAGCCATTTTGGAGAGATTTATTAAAGAAAAGATTATATATATGTGTGTGTATATATATGTATACATATACAGACACCCACTTTATAATGTGTGTATATATATATGGCTGTCATTTCAGGTGATTTGGAGATACTGTGGAGACTCTTGTCCAGCTGCCAGCTGTGTCCCAATTACCGTGTTTTCAGAATTGAGGAGCTATTTTGAAAGCTTTCAATTCTTTCAGAGGTTGTTGCTGCCCAGAAGTTAGCCTTACCCTAATGTTTCAAGCCTTTCTCTAAATATCATGGTCTTTTTTGTGTTTTGCTGAGCTGTGTTCCTTACAAGGCTGGAGCTGGTGAGAGGGAAGCAGCGAAGGCTTTTTGCTGTTTTGTTTTTCACACAGTCCTGGGATTGTGTAACTGTTCATACATGTTTAAGAGAATTCAGTTATGTGTCCAGGTTTTCTGAGTTGCTGTGTCCAACTGCAAAGACTTTCCAGTGGTCTACAGCAATTGTCAGGGTTTACCGAAGTACGCTGTGGCACTGGCTTTGCTCCACTCGATAAAGATGACCATGCCACATTCCTTGACTGCAAATGCTGAGGTAGATGTTCCACCTGCAGGTTTCTTCATGCTGTGGGCATTCCACCAACCCCAAATCTGGAAAACTGTGGGGGTGGTGGAAGACCTGCAAGAGTTCCCTTACTGGCATTTTTCCATTCTAAAACATCTCTGGTAGTACCTGAAACTGCTAGAAACCAGTTACAGGAGAATTGTGTTGAAACACAGTAGCCCTCTGCAATGTTTAGGACTTGCATATAAACAAAGAAGGTGGTCAAAAAGCAAGGAAGGGAACGTTAATGTTAGGAAGCCAAAAATGAAAGAAGAGCAGCTGACCTGGCGGGGCCGGTATTTCAAGCTTCAGACTGTAGGATGGTCTCAGCTTAAACGATGCTAATCTTGGAAGCTGTAAAGGGATATGATAGTCTGCCTCTGCATTTTCCAATAGAGGCATAACTGATCTTGACTTGGTGTTTCAAGAAAACTCAGCATCAGACTAGGCTGATCAAGTGTTAACAATGTATATTTTGCAGGGCTGGAACATGAGTTCATTGGTGTGTAAAAGCTCTGTTTTAACTCAGTCACCAGCTTAATGCCCGAACTGCTGGATGAAGTTCAATCTGTCAGAAAGTTGAAACGTATTATAATAATGTGTAATCTACATACCAAATCTGTGGGTGTTTTAATGTTGCTCTACAGCAGATAGGATGACTGGTAAGTAAGTGGAAGCACAGAGGCAAGATGCTACTGTCCAGCTACTCATTTGATGATTTTGTTTTACTGCCTGTTGTGTGCTAGCTTTTTCTCTGCTTTTCTCTCTGGTGTTTTGCTCAGAGCTCTGTGAGGTTCTAAGATTAGTGCTGGTTTGCTTTTGTCATAATCTTTCGTGTTTGCTGTGACAGATAGGTGAAAAAGTAGTGTTTGTTCTGCTCCAGCATGCAAGGAATGCAGCTTAGACACTGAGGACAATTAGTCCTATGTTGTGGGATAAAAAGCAGACATGCTAAAATTTTAGGGGGACTTCTTCGTGTCCATGCTCCAGAGGGAACTCTGCGCATAGCACTGTGGCTTCCTACATGACTTTTCTGTTTAAGATTGTTTAACTGCTGTCTGCCATTCCATTGCTGGCCTGTGGTTAGCTTTATTTCTCGCGTACAAACTCTAAACACTACACTGGCTTCATTCCTTCTATTTTTGTTCCTTTAGTGTTTCACTTACGTTTTAATAGTTTTGTTTACACTTAAAAATGTTTTTTGTACTTCTGCAGAGAGATCGTGAGTAGTCCATACGTTTCCCACAAAACGTATGGAAAGCGTAAGAACTTGAAGGAGGGTTCAGTAGGAGGCAGAATTAAAGGCCAAGGTGGTTTTGTGAGGGGGCAGAGAGAGAAATCAGGAGGAAGTAAGTTGCAGGAAAGAGGGAGGAGCAGGGAAGGGAAACAATTGTAAGAAGGAAGATAATATAACAAAGTCAGAGAAGGGTTAAAAAATACAGAGAAATGGGAATAAACATAATGGAAATATAAAGAATCTTGGAAGTGCAAGAGAGTGTAACAGGAAAGAGAACAGTAATAAATTAGAAAATGTCAGCACTTTTTAAACTTTATTTGTAGTCAGCATAATGAAGTTAATATGAAAGTTGATGCCTCATCTTTCAAAATTATTTTTCCTTTCCTTCCTGTTACTCCTTGATGTTAGAAAAACTACAGTAAGTGATAGAACAGGAAAGAGAAACTAGACAGATATTTGCTTTTGTGGCTCAAAAGAACTGCAAGGTATTCGTATGAAAATCTGAATTTTCATTTATTAAACTTTAACTTGTTGGGTTAATAGGGTCTTATTCTCTGAAAATGAAAGATGTAAACTGCTAATAAGAAATGATCCAAGTACTTAAAAATACTACTTTTGTGTGAATGTATTACTTCACTTTATATGTCAAAAATAGTTTTTTGTCTGCTGACATATTTCTGTATGAACTTTCTGAAAGAGTTGTTGTATTATGGCCTTACTGTAGCAGAACATTCAGCCTGAAAGTCTGCAAGTAGAACATTTGCAATAGTGTGTATGTGTGAAATTTTAAGTGATGAGCTGCCTGATTAAACCCAGAATATATTTTTTAGTAAAACTTGTTACTGATTTTGTGTAAATCGATTTTTACTACTACGGGGGGTGTGAAGAAGTGGGGAGGGAAAGGAATTAGGGGGTCGCAAGAAAAGTCTGGAAGAACATACAACTGAAGGCGTAACTTAAACTTATATAAATATCAACACGTCAAATGTGAATAATAAGATCCAGCTTGGTAACTAAGATTTGCTTTGGGAAGATGGAGCAAGTAGTTTGCTGATTTGTCTGGTATAACTAGAACGATGTACTTAGCAGTTTTTATGTTGAAGATTATGTTGTGTGTAAATATATATTACATTATAATTTTGCTAGTCCTGTTTCAAAGTCTGCTGAAATCTGCTTGACTGCTTTTTACATCTGTCACAAACAACTATTTATTTTCTTGGGTTGAACCATAAATATTTGCAGAAGTGCTGTAATCTTTTTTTCAAAACAACCATTTGAAAAGTTTGCGTAATGGACATAAGTAAATGACGTGATTCTCTCACTAGGGCTATGAATCTGTTACTTGTGATACTCTTTTTTGGTGACTCTTTCCATAAGCAGAATTTACACAATTAAATTAGTTACTAGGCATTCAAAGTATGCTACTTGAAATAAGCTTAGAGATGTACATCAGAAATCTTAAATGTTTGTACCCTGATTTCATTTTGCTGTCGTATCTCCTTTTGTCTTACATTTGTACTAACCAGTCAATAAACGTGTATGAACCATGTCAATTTTTGCTATTTCAAGAACTAATTGCATTTTTCAAAATTATTTTAACCAAAAAAACATTTTACTGCTTATTTGCACAGTACAACTTCTAAATCTAAGACACCACTGGGGTCAGAAGACAGTAGGTAACCTATGCAGTGTTTGAACTGGTACTCCAGTTCCTTGTTTCCTGAGGATAAATATGATTGCTCCAATATAAATGTTTTAGATCACAGTGACAGCTGTGGAAATTAAACATAGCCAGCAAAATCTATTTTCTGTCTAGCTAAGTAAGGGAGAGGACAGATGAAAAAATTCCCTGGGCAAATGAATTCTTGTGAAGAGTGATGAATCTTTTCCTTTTGCTATATTTATTTTATTGTATTCTCAAAAAAAAAAAAAAAAGAAAAAGCCCAACTTGGGTTTCTTTATATGTTCTTCATATTCAACTTTATCATTTAAAGGTGAAAAATTTAGAATATCATTCCTAGGCCATGTTGTAGAACACATTGCAAACACCTCTCTAAACACAGGGAAAATTTACCCTTTAGGATAGTTTCCAGAGAGTTGCAATGGTCTGTGAATGGAATAGGCTTTAAAATTCCATGAAAATCTGGGGTTTGGGGAGAGGAGAAGGTTTTCCAATTTCCTAGGAATTTTGTTTCTCCTAATTTTTAATGAACAGTGTTCTGTTTTCAGAGGCTCCAGCAATATTAAGCATTACCTTATCCTGCTTTAAAATATCTTAAAATGTTGAGTCTTCTACAGAGAATTCTCTTTTTTAAATGTAAGTTTTGATACCTGCTTCAGAGGCTACTCTAATGCAGAAAAATGCGGAATTTTCTCTCGTAGACTATGTAGCAGTTTTGCACTGAGAAAGAACAAGCAGAAAGAGACTACCCCGCCAAAAGGTAAATATTTGAGTCATGTTCATCACAATTTTATTTTTTTTTTTCCGGAGGTATGTTCCTGGCTTCTGTAGTTCTGGAGGATTCATTTTCCCTTCCAGCATCTCCTCAGGCTCTACCTGCATCTTCGCCAAACCTGCTTAGTCTTGACAACTGGTTTGAGTCCGCTATTTGCACTTGTCAGAGGAGACTAAACGGCTCTGCCTTTTCAGGTAGTTCTTTCAGAAGCCTTGGAGCACTTGAGCATGCGGTTGTTAATAAGCTTACGCTACTCCTCTCTGGGCCAATTCTTTCTTGTTTCCACGGCAACTTCTTAAGTAACTTCATCTAGCTAAGTATGTTTTGTAACAATTTGCTATTAGAAGTAATTTGATAGTCTTTTTCGTGAACTATACCAGTCACTGGGTATTTCTGTTTGGGCTGAAGACTCCAAATGAGCTATGGAGTGCTCAGTTGTTGCATCTATCGTGTTTTGTTTTTTTTTTTTTTTTTTTTGCGCGAAGCTGGGGGAATTAATGTAGCTTGTAGCTCAGAAATGAGGCTATGGCATATTATTTGTATGTATTAAAAAATCAGTATATTGTGACCCATAAGATACATGGACTTTTTTTGTGGGGAAAAAAAAAGCTCTCTTAAAAAAGTTTATTGCAAAGTAAATGGTTAAAACGGAGCTGCAGTTACTTGAAAGAGACAAATATACATTCATTATTTCCTGAGTATGTTGTTTTTATGGGAAAGCAAAGGAAGCAATGGCTGGGTGTCATTAAGGAGTAGCTAGTGGAAAGCGGTGAAATGAGCAATGAGACTTGTAAAGTGTCATGAAAACTGAAACACCAGGGTACAAAGTACCGCTTATCCTCACAGATATGGATACCATATGGCAACATGAAGGGAAATGGAGAGTAGGAGACAAGAATCCTATTATTCCTCACACTTTCATTTGCTTGCTATTTGCTTTGGGCAAAGGACTGACGAAGTTGCGCGTGAACCTTCTCCTGGCCCAGTATTTACTGACAAGACACCTGTTTTCCCTGTCAGGCTCCTTGAAGTTTCTTTGGTGTCATTCCAGCTTTGGCACTTCTGATTATGATTTTATTGCTGTTTTTCTAATAGTTCTAGAATAATCTTTTCTTGACTGTTCCTAGGTTAAAATCTATATTCATTTTCTTGTACTATAACCCTTTCTTCCCTTACAGCATTTCACTTATTTTCCTTAAGAAAGACAATCTGCTATGATTGTGTTTATTGCTGTCCCTGAAATCTCTGTCTTCCCTTTTTTCCTTTCTCTTCAAGTTACCATCTCTGGTCAACTGTCCGTATCTCTCTTTTATATATCTTTGGAATCGGACTGACTGATTGAGAGTACTTTAATAGCAGACGTTGAAACTATTTAGCTTCTGGAAAGACGGCTATTGGGGGTCCATGTGCCTTTGAAATGATACATAGGAGGAGAGCCTTTATCAGCTCTATAGGGGCTGCTATAGCTGTGAAAAGATCTTTGTCACCACCTCAGCTGCTTCCTCCTTCCCACCTCCTAAACTACACACCTATCTACTGGCCAGAGTTTTCTTCACTTACAGCTGTTTTATATTAGTTTCATGTTTCTCTGAAATTGAAAGATCTTCCTGAAAAATTGTTAAACTAAGTCTACCAATATTCAATACAGTTATCTTCACTGTAATAGTTGTTTGGAATGTAAATTCTAGCATGTTTCGCTTTTGCTCTTCTGACTTCAGTCTTTGTGAAACTGTACTTGAAAATTGCCTCTCCTGATGATGTCCCCCAAAGTCAGTGTTTGGTTTGCTAAGACCAAAGCAAAAGTGTTGTGCAACGTGCAAACCTAGAGAGAACATGATTACCTGCTCTCTTTTGTTGTTACTTACATTGAAACTTTCAGCTATTTTGCCTCACACCATCTGAGGGGACCGTTAGTGTATTTGGTTTTGCCCTCACCTAAGGCAGTGGAAATGAGCATCTATTTGACTGTGTTACAGTAAGATAATGTGATTTTAAGTGCAGGTCCTTGTGTCATAGCAATGGGTGCTATATCAAGAGAGAACGAGAAAAGCTGCGCAGAAAGGTTGCATGGGAGGGCAAGAAAATTGTGCAGAATTTAATAGAAGATGTTATAAAGGGAGCCCCTGATGCATAAGTTTTATGCTTTGTGTGTTGTAATTGTGAAAATTAATGCTTCGTGTGTTATATCAGGCTGTTGTGGGCATGTAGTGGCGAAATTACGGACAATAAATTACCACTTTTCCTACTGAAGCTGTATAACCTTCTCCTAATTTTAGCACCACAAAGAAATGCAATTTATTGGTTCTCTATGCTGTGGAGTTTAGTGCTAATATTTGAACTTCCCTGTGGTCTAGGAAAGCTGGCGTTTTAAGAAGTATTTCATAGTTTCAAAGATTACCATTACACCACTATAATAAGTTTGCAGTGCTTTGCTCAGTGGAACACTAGCCTATTTGTGGGGAAAAAAAGTCCACAGGACATCCTAACTTCTGTTCTCTAAAGTGCTCAATATGACACAGCATTAAGGGATAGAATCAACCCAATATAGTCTCAATTTCAGAAACAGGGGAAAAACTGAAATACGAAGCTACTCCCACTAGAAATGTTGTAAATCTTACAAAATATATAAGCTTTCCTCTTCAACATACATCAAAGGCATAAAACTTGGGAGATTAAAATATGTTTTTAATCTTGGTTTGATGAGCAAAACTTTCACTGTAATATTTATTATGAGAGGCTCTACTTGTGTTGCCTCTTCCCTTTGTTCTGTTTATATATGACTTCCTTTCTTCCAAAAAAGTAGGAAGTATCGCTTTCACAAAGCCGAAGGATATTGCAATGGTTTGTTCATTTAAGCTGGATCGTAGGCCCACGTGGCAGACACAAACTTTTCTTTTATTGTCCTGAGTCCCAGAGGAAGAGCAATGCTTTCTGATGGCTTCCCATGAATGCCTTTCATTTGTGGAGGAGTTTCAGTGGCTTATGCTGACTGTACAAAGATCAAACAGCAGGAAAATTGTGGTTTTGAGAAACTTAGCCAAGATCTTTGTTATTTTCTCAGAAGTTTTTATTCTATAACCCTATTTTTTAAGGACAATATTTGGACAATTAGTTGTAGTGGCTGATGGAAAAAAGCTTGTTTTATCACTTTAAAATTTAAGTGTTTTCTTAGTTATTAGAAAATTCGTAGGCATGTATAAAGAAAATACTAACCATAATTGCAGTCTGTCTTTATTGCGTTTGGAATCAATGGTATCCAAAATTAAGCTTAAAAAAACCTTGTGGCTGCTTGGTCCTGCAATTTGATCTATATCGGGACACTGCGCCTGCAGAGTTTTGCTGAAATCACCCAGGTTTTTTGCCTGGGCACAAAGGTCTGTCAAACAGATTGGATTATGGGATTTGACCTGTGGAAGTCCCTTTTGTTTCAACAACAGTTGGGTTTTTTTCTCAACAGGCTTTCTTAGCGTTCTTCATAAAGATTTCCTTTTTGCTTAGCTATTAGTAAACTTAAGTATTGGAAAGAGATGTGCAGACCACAACATCTTTTTAACTGCAGCGATGGCATGTTTTGCCAGCAAGACACAATTTTCATTGTGTTACTCATATAAAACCTCATGTTTGTCATAGAAATTCATTTTTTTGTTGAAGGTTTATTTTAATAAAACTAAAATGGCTTAAGTTTCTGAAGTAAAGCACGTAGCATCTTTAGAGGTCAGATGTAGCTGAAACTTGAACAGCTGTACAACATGCATCCTAGATTGTTTTTAATTGTCTTCCCTTTCTCTAACAGCAGTAATTCTTGTTTATATTGTCAAGAACCTTTCCACTGAGCACAAGCGCACCATACTTTAAGGTCACATGCTTAACCCCACTGCACGGTTTCAATGTAAATGGGCCCCCTTTGTTTTCATTAATGTGTGAGGGGTTGGTGCAAGGCAAGGCTGTTCACAAGGCTTAAATAACTTATTGTAAAAGTGTCTTAAAGAAAGCATATTTTGTCTCCATACCACAGTTGTTTAGCATTACTCTTGTGCATCCAACCGACAGCCAGTTTGGCAATGGATTTTTGTGTGTCATTTTGTTCTTTTGACCTGTGGTACTTTTTTCTTTCTTTTTTTAACTGAGCCAATGGATTCACCTCAAATAATACAAAACGAAGAGGCTTTTCCTCTTTCCTTCCCTAATATCCTAAAAGTAGTAAACAAAGCTGGAACTGCTCTCTTCCAGCCAAAACCCTTTGCATAACAATTTACCAGTTGATGTTTGTGTGTTGATGTAGAGATTTAAAATTAAGACTTTCTAAAAATGTCAAATTAAATTAGTATGCTCACTGCTTTTAATCAATTAAAAAATGAACAAAGTATAGCCTTTTTAAATGGTTTCAGGATTTTTAAGTAACTCTTGTGCTTTTCTACCTGTAGTCATTGATGTATGGAGGAAAAATACTGTTGAAATCTTAGGAATTGTTTTGGTTTTCATTACTTAGAATTGGCCCTGAGTCCCAAGATTTTAGGTGATTTCAAACCCAGTGCTGATTATAATCTGTGGTTGGCATCTGTCGTTGTTTTTGTAGGCCAAAAAAGTTGAAGTCATGCTCTTAAGTGCTGCACTGTGTCAAAAATCGAGCCCGTTTTTTGGAATATCTCTGTTCCGGGTTGTTTGCTTTTTTTAATATTTGGTTATAATTTTGGACCATGAATACAATTTGATTCCTGTCTGGTTTTGAGAAACGTAGATTTATACCAGCACCTGAAAAGAGTATACACATGTGGCTGTGATCCATCCAGTGTGATGAATTTGATCCAAGAGGGCTGTATGCAAGAGTTTCTCCGTGTGTACTGAATGTCTAAGCACTGAATGAACAAGGCAAGGGAAAACTATTATCACTAGAAGATGAAGCAGTTATAAATGCTTATCAAAGCAGAACACTGTTCTGAATACAAGTTGTAGCTTAGTAGGAATAGTACTTTGTTGGTTTTCAAATTGTTTTAATCAACATAGAAAATCGGGTTTTGTTTGCCAACTTGCAGTTGAGACAAAAATAGGGACTTCCCTGAGGTCAAAACTCTTCAGCATGAGCTTAAGTTCATGGTATTTGTTTGCCGTATGTTAAAACCAAAATGTTGTGACAATAACATGCTTTCACAAATGACTATCAAAATACTATTTTTCTTCATAATGACTGCTATGGTCTTAGGCTTTGGACACAGAAATTTTATGTCTTGGGTTTTAATTTTCTTACAATTCATCTAAACTTTCTGAATTCTTTTTCATAGCTATTATATAGAGAGCAACTTACTATATCTAGTGACATTTCCAGTATGAGAATAACTGATTGTACTAGTCATAGAGGTTTAAACAGGATGATATCTGCCAACCTTGAAAGATTATTTCACACTCAAGCACATAATGGTATTTTGATATTAGAGTAGTTCTGTCGTTAATAAGCATTTAAGAAATGTTTTTGTGAAACACAAAAAGATAAATGTATAGCATTTTAAGACTGTAAATAAGTGGTACAACAAATATAAGTCTTCCAGCATGTAGTCTTCTTGACAACAGAGTTATTGATGAATGCGAAAAAATAATCAACTACTGCTAAAAGGCAGTCCATATCCTAATGAAAATGTTTTAACTTATTTTTTCCTAAATCAGTGTAAAGGTATCCCTGAAAATTGATTTAGTATATATAAAAAGATTGCATAATAACATCTTAAATAAAAATTTAAAAAGGGGGAAAAAAAAAAGGAACACAAACTCAAGAATCCAAATATTGAAGAGAGAGACCAGTTTTTTTTAATTAAATAACATGTTTTCAGCTTGAAGAGAAATATTTATATATACCACATCAATAGTTTGGATGATTGTTCACGTAGACTATATCTCTTATTTGTGGACTTTGAATGCTGTGAAGTGTGATTTGCCCTATAGCATCGTAATAAAGCAGAATGTGAAGTAGATAGGCATTGACATGAAATGGAGATGTATAGCCCATCATGATGTATCTTCCAGGGCAGAAGTTTTTGTGTGATAGAACACAGGTCAAACCCTCCTCCACAAATGGCTGTTTTTCATTTCTGCAGCAACCCAGAAGATCCAAAAGCTTGCCTTCTTAGGTTGGTGGAGAACTTCTCCATTGTGGCATGTACTCATTACGTGTCTGTTAAGGATGCTTCGCCAGCTTGTGTTAATACATCCTTGACATTGCTTTAGCTTTTACTAGTCGATTAACTGATCCTTCTCGAAGAGTGCAGAGGTGATTAGTCAGCCACCTTTGACCTCTCTCTTAAGTTGGACTTTGCAGCTGAACTTGAGAACCCCTATCTTATTTCACGCGCCTACAGAAGGAAACATTAGCGGATGGTAAGGCAGGAGCTGTGCATGTCACAGTGCAGTGTATTGTTACGGGGTGTCACAGAGTAACAGTGATTTCTGTTTGCCAAATTGTATTGTCATAGTTTGTGACCACATTGTGCAAATGTCCTATCTGTTCAATTGCCAGAATATTCCGCACGTGACTTTGGTTCAGAGAGTAATCAATGTGTGTATATTCGCAGTCATCTGTTGATCATGCTGTTTGTTTTTTTTTTTCTTTGTTAGGCATGTGAATCATATGATAAAGGTTTATTTTCCCTGATTGAATGCTTTGTCACTAATGAAAATTGTCTATATAATGACTTTTGATATAGTGAAGCTTTCAAGTAGTCGGCCACTCAAGCTTTAAATTCTTTCTCAGGTATTCATCTATAAATACTTGAATGTTCATGGAAAATGAATACGACAAATTGACAACATTTAGAACTTGATTAGACTCTAAATAAAGAACTTTCCAGAAGGAATTTTTTTAACGCACTAGTAGGTGACAGGAAGTAAATTTTAAAATTTTCTTAACTTGATCTATTTTGGCCCTCAGCTACTTCCGTGTTCTTTCCTTGTGTGTACTTTTAATTGTGGGGTTAATTAGTTGATAATCTTCCTTTTAAGGATGAAGAATGAACTTTTTATTTTCTTTCTCCTGAGGAGATAAACTAATTACGGAGAACTTTATTGCTCCCTTCCTAAGAGTGTGAAACAGAGCAAAAATCCTCCCCCAAAATCAAAATAAAGTGAAAACAAACCCATATGGGATATCATGGAATGTTAATGGAAGAAAAGTGCTACTTTGATAGCATGGACTATTGACATGTTGATATTTGTCATATCCATATAGCCATAACATTCGATCTCTCTGATGAAAGGAAAACATGGGCAGAATCCAAATCTGAAGTCCCAGAAGTGCAGTGCATGCCATGGTCCTTTGCTGGAACACAACTCTGTCAAAATAGAAGAGTCAATAACTGGCTATAGTTTGCATTAAGAGGTTTATAAAGTGTAGGTGTTACAGATACATCGCATTCAAAAGAACAATAAATAGCAAGAAATGTTACTGAGCTCCTGGCGTGATGGAGGTAGGCAAGTCAGCGTCACAAGAGGATGAGAACCTCTGTGGGAAGTGACCTGTCCTTGGAAGGAGTGGAGATCAGCCTGCGTGTACTGCGGATTAATGCTCCAACCCCATGATGGCATACCGCAATTAAGCAGGATGCGACAAAAGCTGTGACTGCAGGTGTGCTACCTGTGTGGTACCCTGGTCTGTGTAGATCTGTATAAAGAGTATACAGGCATGCACACAGAGGATTAGGCAAAGTTTACTTTCTGTCTAATTTAATTTAGGAGGAGAGTTGTGGAAAAAAGTGTAAGTTTCTTTTGAGCCTACAGGTTTGTAAGTTTGAGCAGATGTATTAACTGTAATGAAGCATTGCCTTATTTAGCATTGCAGGTGTACCTGGACTACTGAATTCAGTTTGCAATTATCTTTTTTCTTGTAAGTGTAAGATTTGTGTTGCCTGTATACACTAATAAGACATATTCCCCTTTATTGCTCGTAATGGGAAATTAGTATCCATATATAGGTGGCATATGTACCTATATTACAGGATTTTGTAGCTTTATGCTCTAATAAGTCAGGATGACATGTGCAAAACTTTGTTCCTAAACATACCCTGGATGCAAGAAAAGTAAAAATAAGTAATTGCCTGGCCCCCCAGAAGGGATCTGTATTTACTGTAAGTACTGCATCTGAAATAGTGACTGTACATATTATGGGTGACTGTCTGATGAGAGTTAAATCAGTAAACTTCTCTGTATGTTCTCCTTTGTCAGTCCCCCATTTTTTAAATTTGGTAGTATATTACATTTGTTTGTACCCTTACACTGCACACCCTCAGTGGCAGCTCATCACCATTTGCATGGCCTATATATGAAGTGCCTAGCACATGTTTTTATGTAAAAATATAGTTACGTACTATAACAAAACTGGAGGAGGATAAGGCACTGAAATTGGATTGCCTACATTTCAGTTGAGGAACAAGGATCATAGCTTGCGAAGAAGTTTGTTTCCAAATGCTGTTTTAATCATCACCCTTTAGTAGTGGGTGGTGGTATCCTCCTTGCTGCTTCACCATGCCATACTCCCCATACATTAAATACATGTAATATATCAGGTTCCTATGCCCTTCCCAGGGGCGTGCTTTAAATTTTTTTTCTGTCCCTTTTGCCATGACAGCTAGTATTACTACTGCACTTAGACGATTATGAATTTTAAATCTACATAAAGGTGTGCCATGGTGTCACTGGGGGTAGTGAAGCTGTTACTTGAGCCAAATGTGACAAAACTTCATTTTTGAAACAACATCATGGAAGTCCCATTCTCACAGGGATATGCACACACCGGGTGCATTTACAGTACTATGAAGACGGTGAAGGCATTGAAACCCTTATGTCATTCGAAGGTATGATTCAGCTGTATGCGGTTATCTTGCATGTGTACTAAATCGCTCTGCTGCTGTGGCATGCGTCTTAGACAAAGCATGTCCACGGGCACTTCTGGACATAAGTGCCTTGCTATTTCATTTGATGGTGGCTTGCAGTTTCTTCATTCTGCAGTGTTTAATCCACTCTGTAACCTGGCTTTCTGTGTTTTAAATTATTTCAATAAAACTAATGATACTGGGAATACATCCCAAATTCTTGCACAACTATACTTTTACTAGACATCGTGCTAGAAAGTGCTGTGGCTAAGGCAGTAAGTGGCTTCATGGCAACAGGTAGTGGTTTCAGTGACGGGAGGAAAATGTTGGTGTTCCAGGCTTTTCCATACTAACTTGGTACTAAGATGTGCTGTTTGAGGAAATCAGTAATATGACTTGTAATTAAACACTAAAAGATAGTCGCAAATAAATATGCAATAATGAATTCAGAATCTAGCACTGTTTTCAGTCTTTCTTCATAGTTTGGGGATGTTTAAAAATAATTTTTGTGTGACTAATAATATTATGTTTAGTGATTCCAGTTTGTTTTTTGAGTGCTACAAGGACCTGGTGTCTAGTTTGGAGATTTTGGTGTAAGTCTGCATCTCTACGTATTTTAAGAGAAGCTTGTGTGCAGCTTAGCATATTAGGGCTTCAGTATAAATTAGATGAATCAAAGCAAAGCCTTGCTTACATGTAGAATTATTTCATTAGAATCGGTAAAATTATATGAGTATTTAAGTCAAACTAGAGTTCATTTCAGTGTTTGTGAGGTGGTATTACCTACTGCTGGCTTTGAAGCCCATCGTTTTTTCCTCTCCTCTCTCCCTTCCCAAATTATTCGTAATATCTGACGATGTTATTTTTGATATGCTAAGAAAATTATACTTATAGGGTTATCTTTTGAGTTCTTTTTGAATGCGTAAGATAATTTGTTGTATGATTCTTCAGTGCTTATTAGAACTGCACATAATTGTTGATGATGATGATGATAAATTCTGTCTGCTGGCTAAGTGAACTTGTGCAGGTTGTACTCGGCGTGATTCAGTATTGCAAAATATAAGCTGTCCAGAGCGCATATTGGTGAAGTGAGCCTTGTATTGCATCTTAGCTCAACTGATTTCAGCAATAATAAATAATCACTGAAGCATACACTGCTGTGCAGTCCTTCAGAACTTAAGTGTTCAGCGTAACTACTGTTTGCATGTGACCAAAATGGGAAAAGGGAGGTGTATACAAAGGAGTGAATTACAACAAAGAACACTTTCTGCTTCAGTTCTTGTTCAGAAAACATATGTTCAGCCATGCAGGCAACAGTTGGGGTAAAGACACACTGTAGATTTGGAAACAAAAGGCGTGTTCTTTTCTTGCATTCACAATGTTTTCAAACATATTCACTTGTTAGGGACTAGCCTGTCAGCTGGATTTCTTGCAAGCGTGATTTCTTTTTCCTGACTTCTTTCAAAAGCTTTTTCCCCCACAATGTTTTACACTTCATATAATCCACTATGCATGGTAGGCCTGCTTCAGTCTTTGTGCTATTGATGATTCAGAGGTGGAGGGGCCATGCTCTGGGAGAATGTGGCTAAAGTGTAACCTTTCACTCACCCATACATCTGAAGATGCTAAGCCACTCTTATTCCAAATATCTTGAGTGGTTTGGTTGCTCTTTCTTGATGAGATGGTTATACTTCACCTTTAGAACATTGCCAAACTGATTAGTGCAGCAAAAATATTTTAAAAGTCTTGATTTTTATACTTTTTTTTTCTTCTTTGTAACTGAGTATTGAAAATCTTTCAGAGATCTGTTATAACTGCAGTGAATCATCCAGTAATAAAGGTATTATTTTTTTTTTCCCCTCCACTGGAAATTCATTCAGTTTTGGCATGCCAGAGTAACCAAAAATTGCTTGGTCATGACTTCTGTTTGGATTCCTTTTTTCTAAATGTATGGTTCAAGACCCTAGTATAAATACGCTTATATAGGCATAAAGGTAATGGTTATTTCCAAATAAGCTCTGCCTGGTTTAATTTATGACCTTTAAACTCATATAGCTAGAAAATGTACTGCTTTAGCTCCACAGGTGTAGTTAAATGGTACGACTTTCTAGGGTAGACAAGACCTAAAGTTTCTTTGGAAATGTCTAAGCGATCTACTCTCTGTAGGTTTTTTCGAGGTCGAACTACTCGTCTATCAAGTCAGGTATTCATCCTTTGTTGTCAGCAGTGAATACCTCAAAGACAGGCAGGGGTCCCCACATTTTAATGCACGTAGACTTGTATATAGAGCTTAAGCATATGTCTAACTTTAAGCATTCTGTTCTATAATTGGGTTATGTACTTGCTTAGTTTAGATGTGCATCATTGAATATAATGGTAGGGGAGAATATATAATCTCTGTGGCAATGGCTTCACACCAGAAACTTGAGCCTCCATTCCTTTTTACCCTACAAAACCACAAAAATTACGTGTCTTTCATAAAAATCTCTATTCCTTTATATTTTATTTAAATACAGACATAATATTTGACTCAGACAAACTGTTTTAATGTTGGAAGTGCCCCGTCAATAACCAGAACGGTTATGGAGTTTTATGTTGGCTTGTGGATTATTCATGTATTCTGTTGGAGTATTAATAATGTTAGCTGAATTCAGTAGCCTGGGAAATTACCACTGATGAATGTCCAGTGATTAGGATTCCCCGCATAAGGCCCGTCAGACCATGAGGACCATTTACACAGCTAGAAAATCCACAGACAAGAAAACTCCATGTAAATATTTTCTAATGGAAGGTGCCAGCAAATACATCCTTGCCAACACATGTCAAAACTGCCAGAAAACCTGTGAGGATGGGGATTAACTTTTTAGCACTGTCATCTTAAGAGCCTCGACAGGGAAACATTATTTAAACATTTTTCTTTGACTGCATATGACTGAAAAGATGTTAACGGTAGATAAAACTAATATAAAGCAGTTAATGATACTGACACGTATTCCAAGTCTGCACCTTTTTCTTTTCATTGAGCTCTGTGCCAGACATCCTTGAGAATACTACAGCTTTAAAATAAATTGTCCTTCCTTCTCAAATGAAATTTGATGATTTGTCTCCAGTCTGATAAAAGAAAGCACACGCTAGTATATTGCTTCTTTTCAGGAATTTTTTGTTTTGTTTTATAGGCTCTTTAAAAGAAAATTATGTTTTAGATGTTGCAGTGACTTCTCTGACTCTCAGGAAGAAAACAGTTAATAATAATTTCTTTCCTTTCTGCTCCCATGAGCCTACCTTCATTGTACAGTTTGCATGTAACAGCTAGTAAGAGTAGAATGTACTGAACCTTAAACAAATCTATTAGGATCACCATGGCAAGAAACTAGGAAAATGGCAGGAAAAACGAACAATGATTTTGTAAACCCTCCAAAGGTCAGAAAAAGGCTTTCAGTAAGTATGCAGAGGCTAGAAATCAAATCCCATTTCCTATCATAAGAAACCAGTTGTTTTAGCAGTAGTGGTTAATGTACTGTATGTGAAAGATTTAAGACTAGTTGGAAAGCTTTGCTTCTGTTTTATTAGGCTGCTATTGAAAAGCCAACAGCATAACTTCAACTAGGTGCTTTGAGATTTCTTAATGGGCTGTCAAGGGCAAGACACCAGGTCTGTGCTATACTAGCTCTTTCCTGTACATTAAAACAACAGGGGCCAAATGATCATATACAGAAGTATGAATTACTTGATGCTTTCTCTGTTCCATATGGTCAGCCATGTCTTTGGCAATTAATCATGTACAGAATCAGTTGAGTGCTCTCTGAAGCATTGAAGTCAACATTTAGTTGTACCTGTGCCAGTGGGGGCAGTGGGGGTTGCGAGCGTAAAATAGCAGGATGAAGAGCTGCTGGCGCCGAAGCCAGAGCAGCTGGCTTCTATAAACAACACTTTTTTCCTTTTTACCTTTTTTTTTTTTTTACTTTCTTTGACAAACATGAGCCATTTTTCAATATCATCCAAAACATGAGGGTTGCTGAGTGAAACTGTGATATCTGGCATAGTGGATTAATAAACAAAAGGCAGAGAATTGGGTTTAATGTGCCCAAATTACTGGGTGATAACTTAAACCATACTGGCTGCTGCTTCCATCGTATCAATGAAAATGGGTGCGTTTGCTTATATTTTAAGTAAAAATTTTAAAAGTAAAGAAGAAATGAGCAGTGGTTTGTAAGCAATTACTAGCTTTTTTTATCATGTAAAAGTTATGACATGTTAAATTAACATCACTTAATAGATTTCAGGTTCTCGCCCCCCCCCATAAAAGGCACAGTGTTCTAGTCTTACAGAATTTCATTAGGATAGTTTTTGCACTAAGAGCAAAATAAAGTTACAAAAATAACAAGGAAGCTACAGAACGACAGTGAAAACTTTAGCCCTGCTTACAGATTTTACACTTTGCTTTTCCTTTCTGTATTAGTTATTGATTATTGAAAGATGACTGCTATAATAAAGTAGAAGTGGTTACTAAAGATTCAGAAGCTTATCCTATTTAAGCTGGTGGTGAGTAAATTAAATCTTAACTCAGAGTGAAAAATCTGATTTGTTGACCCAATAAAGTGGAACCAAGAGACAAGCTGTCCCAAGTGCCACTTTAGTTCAGACTGAAGGCTAATTTGTTTGACAGAATTCTAGGCTTCATGTCTCCAGCTAGACAATGTTTCTAACCTTAAGTCTGTCTCCTCGAGAGGTCTGTATTGAAGGAAGGAAAATCTAGCTTTTAAAGACTAAAAACGTACCAGTGCTGGTTTCGGAGTGTTTAGAGTTTGCTTTTCCTTGCTTGTTTGTAAGCATGGCTTGGTATTCACCCAGGATACATACAGTTAAGCAGGGTAGTGGCCTATTGATGTTGAAATGTAGTTTCTTCTGCTGTGTATCTAAGAAAAAAAATCATTATTGTAATCCTGTTACAATACCTGGGTTAGCTTTGTTAAGACTTATAAAAGGTATCTAATTTTGAGTGTGTATCCTGGGCGAATAGTAAGACTTGGTTATAAGTTTCTGTTCAGTCCCATGTCACTGATATATTTTGTCAGTGGGTATGAGAGGAATATTGTATTGGTCTCTTAGAATCTTATCTTAGTACCTCTCATATAATAAGAGAAGATGCTCTGATGGCTGTTGCCTGGTATGTCAGTAGAGCACTAGATTTAGTTCTGCTGCTGTACCAGGAGGAAGGTAAAGGGTATAGTTTCCTAAATGCTATCCTTAACATAGAAGACTACATTGGCAACCGCTCTATCTATGCGTATGTAGCTTTGGGCTTTTTTGATAGGTGGGTTGTGTGTTTGTTTTTAAGACCATGCCATTTGGGATTTACAAGGAAATGCCCTAAATACATTAATAGATCTCTAAGGAGAAATGGGGAAGACTTGCTGAAAATATTAACAGTGCTTCTTAATAAAGAGAGGTGCTGGCCAATGAGACAAGAAGTTGCTTCCCCCAAGTGATAAGCAATTTGTGTAATCTCGTTGCTTAGGTTGTCCAGGATATGTTTTTGCTAGCTCAGGAAGCAGAAGAAAGAAAGTTTCAACAATTTGTAAACATTACCACCCTCAAGAATCTCTGTGAACACAAGGATGAGATAAGACAGGCTGTAGGGCTGGTTACGTTGTTTATTTATTCTTGGTCCTGCGGTGCCAAGGGTGCTGAAAAACACTGAGTCAGTGTTGAGCCCAGTTCAGAAATGTGAAGGCTTCACTCAGCATTGGGCAAAGGGGGCCTCTGCAGACAATTATCTGTCATTAAAGAACATTAAAAGAATTGAGACGCAAGGTCAGATTTTCTTTGATGGGATGTGCAACTATAGCGATGTTCAAAAGAAGGTCATTCCTGCCCTTTAGAGCAGGGGTGGTATCGGCTGGGTTTCTGATGGATTTTTATCAGTGTTGATGTGAGGAAATGGCTTTCCCAGCTGATAACATCTTTGACCGAGTTTCTTGAACCCTTGACCTTTATCAGTCAAGGTATATATTGAATCCCCTTGTTAAAAATAAATCCCAAAACAAGTTACATAGAAAAGAAAACTTTCAAAGGAACGTGCTCTATAATATTATTTTACCTAGAATGCTGCTTTTTTTGTTATGATTTGGGATTTTTATTGAGATGATAAGAATAGCAAGTGATTAAGAAATGCCTTTATAAAAGCTACATATCAAGCCCTGCACTCGCGTTCTGGATAACCTTACTGCTCTCAGCTCTCTTAGAAAACAAGTAAATCAGTTAAATTGCTACGTATTGTTGTTGTATGTTGCTTAATAGTACCATTTCACCCTCCAGGTAGCTGCAACTGTACTCACAGGGCTCAGTAAAGAAGCGTTTATGATGTCAGTGTCAAACTATGAGTTTGACTTGAACCGTGTACATCACCACATAAATGGAAGGTGTTAACAGAGGGCTGGGGCAATATAATTGTTTGCTCACTAAAAATTAAATTACGTTCCATTTCCAGAATTACTATGTTCCTGTAGATAGAGGGGACTTTAGATAGTGGAACTCGGTACCAAAGTTGCAATTTGGCCAGGCCATCAGAATTCATGCAAAAGCATTATGTGATTGTGAATACTTGGAGAAGTGGTCACCCATTTTCTCTGACTGATAATACTCTAATCACATCCTTCTTTCATCAGATTTTAACTGAAAATTCTTTAGGAACTATCAGTTCTCCATGCTCTGTGCTTTGGGAATCACTTATTTAAGGGATCTTGATGCTTGTGGCCTGCAAATAACTATACTTTCAGCTTTGTGAGGCATAGCATCATTAAACTTAGGGCTTTTCTGCAGTCTTGGAGAGAAGTAGACTTCTACACTATCACCAGTGGATTTTCCTATCCCATTGTGATTAATAAGGCCATCCAAGGATTCTGAAAGGGAAATCTTGGTGTACTGTGTGACCTAGCTGTATGGCTACAGTCTGATCATCCTATAATATATAGTGCTGTGTCAAGTCTTGCACATAGTAAATACAAAAGTTAAAGCCTTAATACGTATATTTATTCTGAATGACAAGGCCTGTTAATTTACATCAATTAAAGAATTCCTCTTCATCTCATGTGAGTACGTTCTCATATGCTGAAGTCCTCTTTCAAATCCTGCTTTAAACTGTGCGGTTGCTGGAAGTGAGGCTGTAAGATCAGGACTGTTGAAGTTGGCAGATATTAGAGCTTGTGGAAAAGATGTTGTAGGTCAGTGCAAGGGAAACCCATGTTAGGGAATCCTTATCTCAAAATACTCTCTGGCTTTTTGTTTGCTTTGTAATGTCAAAGCAGGGTCAAGAATGTGATCTGTATTGGCAGAGTTTTGAACGTTTTTGGGTTTTTACAAGAAAATGTTCTTTTTGATGTTTAAGACCCATATTACGGGGTAATGACTTTTGGTAGGCCAACTGATAGAGCTCGGAGATGGGGACGAAGGTGCTATTTGGTCTTTATCATCTGATGTTGGTGTAATAAAATTATTTTCTGTCTCCCTGTCATGCTTGTTTCTTGGAACCACCATGGCAGTAGCAATGTGACTGCTTACTTGACATAGCTTAAGAAGTGTGTGATACGCATATTATTCTTTCTTGTGGGGAAAAAAAAAAACCATGTCAGACCAAGGATAGATCTTCCTGTTTTCACAAACTGAAGATAATAACAACCGTTTATCTCACAGAATCCCCAGAGGAATTTTAGTGGTTATACGTTTGGGCAGGGCAGAATGCAATGTGCACGTGATGTTGAAAAGGAGGCAATATGCCACGTCTTTTTGTCATGTTGTTCCTATAAGAGAGGCCATGCTGGGGGCAGCAATTGCAGCTCTTGGTGGTATTTGAGTTGTGTTTTCAAACTCAATTCCACAACTGCTTAGGATAGAAACATATTTTTTGCCTCCTTTTCTGTGAAAAAGCTAGGTTTGTGCAAGCATTCTGTCTATTCAGTCATTCTTCCCAACAGACTTCAGATACTTTGATACGTTTGCAGAACATGCGGCCGAAGGTTAAAATAGCAAAGATGGTTAAGTGAAAATCAGTGGCTGGTTTGTGCGAGAAAGGCAAATATGGTATCTTCAATGAAGGAAAAGACTGCAGCATCGACTCTAGATCTCTGTGTTGTGGTTGGACTGCTGCACATCAAGTCAGCTCATATACACCGGTCGACTTGCACGTTAGTGGTGTGACCATCAGCATGTGCCATTTCTTTCCCAAGCTGGCAGACTTGCATAGGGAAGCACAAGGAAAAGAAGAGGAGAAAATGGTGGGCAAGTTAGTAGTTGAAGGTAAAGATGGAGTGAGGGAGTTGGAGTTAGCTTGCTGGGTGGATGAAGGCTGATAAGAAGATCTGCAGTTTCGTAACATCAACATTAACTGTCAACACAACATTTGGGAAGGCCAGTAACTTTTGGTCTGCAGAGACTGGGTGTGATGCTACTCCACAATGACTTAAATCCATTGCGTGTGTGTATATATATATTTTAGCAATTTTTAATTTATTCCATAAATGAAAAAAGTTTTACTACTTGTTTACTTGAAATATTTCATGATAAAGAGAACATGGGGACATCATCAGAAATTCCTTTCAGAAAATACAGTGCAAACAGGTATTTTCTACTTCAGCTTCACCAAGGATCAAAGGGGAGGGGGAAATCCCCCAAACGAATGCTATGTTGAGGGAAACATTTCTGATACGATTTGATACAAGAAAATATTTAGAAAAGAAAATAATTATGTCTCAAGAAAATGAGAGCTAGAATGCACAATGTCTTGTGTTACTTAAAGCAATGAGATTTTAAGGTTTACCTTATGTGCCATGTACATTGATTAAATACCAAATATATGGTGGCCATTTCTAACCATAATTTACTGTATTGATTTGTCAGCAGTGGAACTGTAATAAAAAAAGCTATTGATTTACTGTCCTTATTTGCTTATGGGCTTTTTATTAATTTTACACATTGTTTCCTATTTCTAGATTATAATTTTTATGTGTTTTTTCCCTTTAAGACAAGCCTGGTCCTCTCTGAAGTTGGAAAAGAGAAACAAATTGAGGAACAAAGGAATGAAACCATCAGCTGCTTATTGCTAGTTCTTACTGAGCGACAAAGGCTGCGTAAAGAATGGACAGCAAGGTGAGAAATTTGAGAAAGATAGTAAAATAATAAAATTAGAAATGAGTATATCAAATATACTCCTATAAATCCACTTGGGGTGGGGGGAAAGACGACATTTAAAAAAAAAAAAAATTCAAAATTTTTACTGTTCAAATACTATTTTTCCTTGAATGGAATAGTCAATGTTTCTGCTTCTGATTTCAGAGTTACTTTGAGGGGTAGAATGCTCCCTTGTTGTGCTTATATAGTGCAATCTATTGGTAATAGCTTGATAGGCAGCATGCATCTTTGAGGACTGCTATCACCTTAAGTGCCGTAAGGTTTTCCTTATATTGCTAACAATGTAAGCAATACTCCTTGCTGGCCTGCCATGCTAATAGATGCCCTTCTTGTCTGCTTTCTTCATGATCCTCACGTTTTCTCATGGTGTCCTACTGGTGTTAGCTGGGTTGTGCTGGGCGAGATTGGCATACATGTACATATTGCTAGAGTTCACATCGTGTGACTTTTATTATACTTGGGTTCTTAAATTGAATGTATTGCCATGGTAATAAATCAGGTGATGTTGTTAACAGTTTTAAAAAGTTGTTAATGCTTTTATTTGAAAAAGTTTATATTACTGGAATGTAGTCAAATGAATGCATTTCAGAAACTACAGATACATTATACTTCTAGTTCTTTCAGAAATACGTGAATTCAAAAAAGAGGATTTCCACCATATGCCACCTGGTGTCGTTCTCTTTGGCTGCTAAATGAGTTGATGTCACCTTTTTTCATGTCTGTTTCTAAAAGCTATAAATTTATAGTCATTTAGTAATCTCTTCTTTTCCCTTATTTCTGGTATTTACATAAAATATCTAACAGTCTATGAAATTTTTCTACCAAACGTACAGCTTTCCTTTAAAACCAGGAGATGTCCTGTGCTTACAATTAAATACAGTTTTTAGTCAAAAGTATTTTTTAATGAGATTTTGTTAATCAAAATTAGCACTTAATTGGCATGATTTTTTTACTTGCACTAAATGTTCCAGTTAAGGGAGTTCTTCTGTGTTTTGTTAGTGTATAGTTTTGGAAAGCTCCTGAAAATTCTGAGACGTTGACTTTAAAAAGTTAATTGTAGATATTGGGTCTGACATTTTGGGTGTTTTTGCTGTTCCCAATAATTACAGTGAGTGGACTTGAAACATTTTAGAAGCTTTAGCTAAAAATTAAACATTATTACATAGTAGCAATTATTATTACAAATTAGAGGCTGTGTTTTATAAGCCTGTGTTTTTATGAGTATGGAATGTTTATTTGTATACTAATCAGTTAAGATCTCAGAGTGGACAAGAACTTAATAAGTTGGGTCTACAAAATAGTTCATGTTGTCATGTGGCTTTTGTTTCTTCCTTTTGGAGGAATTTAAGGGATTGGCGGGGGGGCCTTCCATCACCATGCTTACTGAAAAATGCAAAGGGTTTGGCCACGTTGGAAACGGAGGAAAGCACTTAAGGCTTTTCCATGGGACACGTGCATCTTTGTTGTGAACAGGAATAGAAAGCTTCCTAGAGGTAGGAAAAAGCTAAACGATTTTAATGAGTGGAGTATTTTTTTCGTGTTCGTTTAGTTTAACAATAATTTCCTAATATAGAGAGTCATCAGAAATCATGGCAATCAGGGCTCATTTAAAAGTAATGTGGTTACAGTCTTTCTGGGCTCTGCTCACAAATTAATCAGAGGCTGGAGCCAGTGGTGCAGCTGTAGACATAGTCTAGTCTCTGACACAGAAATGCTGAAGTTCGTGGCTGGGGGTGGGGAGAGGCACAAGCGGACAAAGTGCAGGCCTCCGTAAAACTAAACACCTGAAAGAACATTTCAAGAGCATTGTGCATTGAAAGTTCTGAAAGAAAGTGTCCTTTGAGTATTAAATATCCATAATCCTTTTTCTTTCCATTTGATGTTTCCCATCCCAGTGACCTATCTGAGAGTCTCATCCATATGATCTGCATAAACAGACTGTTACCGTACACCTCACTTCACTTCATCAAAGCTTCAGCTAGATGTCTGGAATGAAGCACTGGCTGTGGTAGCCATCAAGCATACGGTGGTGAAAGTTATAAAACGTCCGCCGTGGTACTAGCAGGGCTGCCCATGTTTTAGAGATCAGTCTATTGTGTACTTTGGAATTACATGAGAAAAATGTGCTTGGACAGGAAATAATTAGCACTTGTCAAAGGGCAGGCAATAGGTTACAGTATTTTACTTTCAACAGGCTATCAGGGGATCAGCTAGATTAGATAATAGAATTTTTTTCCTCTGGAAGTTAAATACAGATGACTCTAATTACCTTACATTGTGCATTAGAGAGCACATTATGAACAGTACAACTTCAAGAAATTTAGGTCAATGAAGGGAGGGCAGCTGCCAAAAACTTTACTCTGCACTTGGTCTTTGTAGAGTTATGTAGGTATTCTGTTCTTCGGTGGGTTTTATTTGTGTCGTTGACACCTTAAATAAAAAAAAATACATGCTGGGAACTGTTAATACGAACTGATTCAACTGTAGAAATTTAGCCTTTCTTGGAGAAAGGCATCTGAACTGTTCCGATACGTGTATGTTATCTACTTGGTTAAAGCATGTCCTTGCGTTATTTGCTTTAAGCAGTACCAGTGTTTCTGCTTATTAACCAACTGAAATTACTCTTTAAGTTTTTATTTCAGCTCCATAGTCCAAAACACATGGTAGTGCACTTAATGTTATGGCTCGCCCTTTCATATACTTGTGACTCAAAGATGTCATCAGTATCTTAAGTATCTGAGGAGGTCTTCTAGGGATTCAGGTTGTTCTATGTTGAGTGGTAGTGATCCAAAATACTTCAGGTAGGACTCGGTGAATGTCCTCTAAGCGTTAACAGAAATGGTCCAGAGTTTCTAAAGCCCCAGATTTGTTTATACTGCATGATAGTGCCTGATGGACAGGTTGTTATAGCTGTTAAAGAGCTGCTCTAGCCCTTTGAACTGACCCCTTCTTGACCTCTGCTTGTAGAAGGTCACTGTTCAGCTTCTAAAGTAAGGGGAACCTTAGATTCTACTGTAACAAATAGAGGGTAAAGGGAACAGCTGTGAATTTTGGACTAACCATGCAATCCTGTGTAGACTTTTTAGGGTCACTGTATGATAATGAAAATTGTTACCAAATTATATGGAAATTTAACAGCAATAGTGGGAAAGAGAGGGTGGAGTCTAATGCATTGGGTTTGATAAATGAAGTGTGAAGTTACCCATCTGGCTCTAGACAGCCCTCTTTTTCTCTACGAAAGGGAAACATTTAAAAATAACCATGGTACATCTAGAATCAATGACCCATACAGAGAGCTGGAATAGATCAAGATTTAATGGTGGCTGTGGAAGAAATTATCATTTGAAAAGTGAGACGAAGGATTAAAAAGTACAGTTCAATATCTGCACCTGATTCATTTTCAAAAAAGGCCTTAATATTTTTAGCCCGTTGATGATGCTATTGACATTTTTTATTTTACTTTTTAACTGGAACCAGAGAATTTGTTATATCATAGAGAAACAGGTGTGTGTGGGGGGGGTATTACTTGAATTTCAGGAGAGAATGTTGCACTTTTCCTGATTAGTAAATGCCCAAGAGAACCAGACAGTATAGTTCAATAAAAATTGTATCCCTTATTCCTTCTAAGATTAATTGTATGATGTTATAATAATATTGTCTTTAAGGCTTGCATAACATGCTCAGCTTAATTGCTAGTAGTTTTTTGCTATATTTTTCATATAGATGCGTTTACTGCCAAACTAATTTGTCATCAAGAACTCAACAATAGATTAATTTAAAGGATAATGTTTAACTACATTGAAATTATTAACTGCTAGGAAAAGACATGGTTAGTTAAATCATTACTCAAATAAGTCTTTTTCATGCAAAAATTTTATTATTCCAAAATGGTTTTATTATGGTGCAGACCCTGATGTCCATTTTGCTATTTCCCTGGGTGAAATTGCACCATTTCCCTTAGGGGAAATTCAGCCAGGTAATGGAAAATGTAAAGTTTTGGAGAAAGACATAATGAAGTGAAAAGTTTGATAGGAAAAATAATTTTATTTATGATGGTTGTATTTTCATAGTTGTGCTACTTAGTCAAATTCTGATATCTCAAGAGTTCTCTCTAAGCCATCATGTAATGACAAATTGACATAGTGAAAACAGAATAAACATTCAATAAATAGTTTGGACCAAAGTAAACAGAAAATTCTTCTGGTTCATGAGATAAACAGCAGAAAAGTGTTAATTGATTATATCTTGTAAGAATCAATAGCTTAAAACCTTGGCTCAATGAAATAACACAATGAAAAAAAAATCTGTTTTATGAGGTCATTCTACAACCCGTAACATGTTGTAGATCAGATCACTGTGTATCTTTAGAATTGTTATATTCTTCCATCTTTGCACAACACTTCAAAACAGACCCTCTTACTCATGGCAAATTGTCTAAGTTTCAGGTTTCAAGTCAAACTTGAGCATTTCCTTAGTGTTCTTTGCCTTTGTCAAACCCCCTCTTGGATCTCACAATTTTGACATAACAATGTGAAGGTATGTATTTTTTTTTTCTAGCTACAGTGAACGCTTATCATACTACTGAGGTAGTCTTACCTCTCAGCAGTGAAATCTGGATTACTACGTGGATATTTATATAGGAATTTAAATTATAAGTACACAATGTGACAATTGAGTCCTAATCTATGATAACACTGTTAGGTTCTATAATAAGAAGAACAATGAAGAAAATGAGAGTGGAATCCTAAAATAGTATGCCTGTTAAATGAGATACAAACAGGAAGATTTTTATATATTTTATTTTCTGTTTTGAAGAAGTTGTTAATTCTTTTTTTCTTATGCCTTACCTCTTTATACCTTGGAATTTTAGATCATATCTAAGAAGGTAATTGAGGTAGATTTTACTCTTTTTAAGCTCCAGGAGGAGAAAGTGGTGTTGATGTAAAGAAGGAACATAGTTCCTTCTGTAACAGAAGAAAAGTCCATGGGTTAAGAAGTTATCATGGGCTTTGAGAAAACTGGAGCAGCTTTTTTCCTTCTGTCACAGACTTTGTGTATTTTTCAGGAACTCACTAAATGCTAGTTTTGAAATGAGATGTGGTAATACTGGTCGAAAGACTCATTGACAAATACTGAAATTTTTTACACTCTCACAGGCCTGCCAAGATGATAACTATATGAAATATTGTGAACTCTTCAGAAACTACTGCAAGGGGAGCTACACTAGTTCCAAAGATTTAACAGACCAGTTGCAGAGGGATCAAAGTCTGACAGAGAGTGGGGGAAAGTATTTGAGTTGTTTAAAACTTTTGTGGTTGTTTTGTGTAACATTAGAATGACAGATATTTTTTCATGTTGAGGAATCCAACATCCATGTTTCTGAAGTCAGTAAGGATCTCGGTGCACACAGCTGTGTGATCTCCAGCAGGTTTTTTGGAACAATTGTCCTCTCTGGACAATATGTGTGTCAGCTGGAATAGATAGTCAGTAAGTTAGCAACAAGCATAGACAAAAAATTTTGTTCAGCATTTTGGAAATCACAGGGGGGAAAACAAGAAGATTATATTTGCATTCTTTGATATCCATATTTTGTGTGTGTGCGTGTGTATGCTCTTTAAAAGAAAATTCAACTGTTCAGCACCCAGTATGTAACCTAAAACATTTTTTCAGAAAGTAAATGTACGTTGTGACTTAGACGGTAATGCTGAATACTGTATGTTACTCAGGAAGATGCTTTGAGGCAGACTGAAAACCAACCTTAGAGCTTTCGAATGAATGGAGAAAACACTGCAACTTGAATGAAGTTGTCAGGTCTCCTGCTGTAGTTGTGCTTAGACATCAGCTGCCTTGATTGACCTTTGACTTTTCTCCAGTTGCTTATTACCAGACTTCTTTTGCTTCTCGTGACCCTTCCTGTTTTCCGCCTCTGTCTTTCACCTGTGTTTCTTGTATTGAGGAGTCTTTGAAGCAGCAGGCTTGGGATCAATAGGTACAAGTACTCTACAGAACAATGGAAATACTGCTTGATTAAATGCTGCTGTTTAACCACCACTGTTATTTCCTTTGAAACTGTCTTGACCCTTTATCCTTAAAAAGACTTGATGTTTACAAGCTGTGGCTACTTATAGAAAATGCTGCTTCTTACCTTGTGATGTCACTATATACACAGCAAATATGGGGCAAAAAATGTTACTTGGTGTAGGGACTTCAAACGAATGGTGTTATAGGGCAGGCTGGTAAAAGTTGCAGAAATTCAGCCCTGTGTGTGGCTTTTGTGTGTGTCGGACTCTTTCATTAGGCACTTTGTAGGGATTGTTTACTCTGAGGGTTTACTTTATCATTTTAGTTTAGTTTTAGTGCTCCGCTTCTGAAAACCGTAAAGAGATGCATCATCCCATACCCAAATAACTACTAAATCAAAATTCTTTGATTTCACGCTTTTCTTGTTGTTAGATGGATTTTTCAAAAGATGATTCAGTGACACTTCCGAAACCGACAAATGACACAAATTTAATCATTATTTATAGTGCAATTAAAGTTTCCAAAACTAAAAGTGATAAAAATTTTCCCACTCTATCAGAATGCATTTGACTATTTTATATTTTTTTTTAAGCTAAATTTGTTAGAGGTTTGACTTTATTTCACCTGGACAGGCTTTTAAAGTCAGCATGGGTGACATTTCCTTATTTATGTAAGCTTTCATGATTGCAGTACAAGAAAGATAGTGGTGTTTTTGCAGTGGTTTGACAATGATTTGCTCACTACCGCTGGGAGATCTGAATGCTGGAAATGGAGATTATTGCGTGTCCAGGCTGCAGGATACTGGAGATTGAATAGATCACAAAGGTGACAAATTTGTAATCTGTGGAGACAAAGTGTTAGCCACATCATCAGACAGTTGAACCACAAAGTAACGTTAGCATCAGCTGTCACCATTCCTGTAAGAGAGAATGGTGTCTGCCAGAGGCAGGGGAAAAGGAGAAGAGCTGGGAGAACTCAGTGTGGTGTACAGTGCTCTGTAGCTGCCCTTGGTAGCTAAAGACCTGGTGTTATAAACTAGGGATAAAGTGTGACTGGTCCAGAGAATGAAAAATTATCATAGATTTGTTTTGCTTTATCCACTGAGGTTTCTTTCTTCTGCAATGTCAATCCATACTTTCCTTTGTGTTCAGCAAATTGTGCTAATGTCATGGTATGTAACATGTCCATAAAAATACTCACAAACTTAGTATGAACTAAAACTTTGCCTAAAACGAAACATTTAAAGTCAAACGAGTCTAAAGATAGAATTCTTTCTTCTGTAAAATAATAGAAGCCTTATCCAAACAGGACTTTATTGTTGTTAGTACCATTATTGTCACAGCTTTATCTGCCATAAAGCTGAATTAAATAAATTTAATTTGCAGGCTCTGTGTTAAATAATTTGTATATATTACTAATATAGAAAAATCAGAGGGTAACGTAAAGGGTTTACCTAGCCAAATGGTGTGCTTATGTCATAGCATGAGGCGTGAATGAGCAGATGCTTACATAAGTTCATGATTTAAGTCTTAAATGCTGTCAGCCTTATGTTATTAAAGTTTTTCCACATATATAGAACTTGATGGCTACAGGGGTTGGTAATGAAATACAAAGCCTTTTGTTTTCAGGTCAGCAGTTCAAATACGGTTCGGGTAGATAGTGCCAGAGATTATTCCCGTTGGGTATCTGTGTTTGATGGCCTATGTAAAATGCATTGGTTCTCCAATCCTAGTAGGCAGGTGTGTATATCACATAAAGCAACTGTTACAGCTGACACTAATTGGTACCCTTGCTGGCATTTTCGGAGCAGCCAAAAATTAAATGGATGTAGAAACTGAGCAAGACGCTGTCAATGCTCTAAGCAGTCTAGACCATGGTTGTGAGGTAGTGATAAGCCAATGAATATCATGGCTGACTGTGGGCAAAAGGAAGAATGTCAGTCTGTTGCATTGCTGTACAGTTTGCTTGCGCTGAGAGTTATGGCATCTTACACAGATAATGATATGCTGGTGAGAGAGCCATGGTAAAGTACTGGACAGTGTCGGTAGCATTGGACAAGAGAGAAGTGCAATCCACTGGGAGGCCAAAGAATGGGTTGGCGGTGTATCAGCTAATCAGAGAAACTAGGATGAACTGGAGAACGGAATTAAATTTACTTGCTTATTTTCACTACTAATGAGATCTTTTTGGCATCTTAACAGTTTAATTTGGCTATATTATTTGTGCTGTTTATTGTGTCAGAATTTTCAATTCTTATTGTATCATTGCTATGGAATTATTAAATTACAAACTATGATTATGTTTAAAGTAGCTAAATAAGGAAGTTGGCATTTCTTATGCTTAAGATGTTCTGTAAAAACAGAGAACTTGGGAACCTGTTACATAACATGCTTCATTTTCATATTCTGTGTCTTATTTTGGTAAATGACAGCAGCCCCAAATGGGAACAGTGCTTAAAGCATATGTAGTAGTAGCAGAAGAAAATCATACTGTAAGTTACTTGAGTAGCTTAGCCAACTGAGAACACTTCTGGAGGTATGCAGCATCCCAATTTACTGGTAATTCACAATACTCATTTATATTTCCATATTGCTGTAATCTAGAGGTTATCTAGCCTGGGTTGGTGGTGGAGCAGATAGGACTCATGGGTGAGAAGTGTGTTAAAGTAACATCAGTGGACATCAGTGATATAATTAGAAACGGAGAGGAATAATTGAAACAAAAAGGTATCTTGAGATGTATCAGAAACATTAACTGAGAAACAGGCTCTCAAAATGCAGAGTTTGTGGGAGAAGCTAAGAAAAGGCTATCGAGTATTCAAGTAAAAGCAGTAATACTAGGAGAAAAGAGTATTCTGTTGGAAAAGGAGAGTTCTGAGAATTTTAAGAGCTGCTAATAAGAGGGTGTTCCACTCTTTCTACAGGGGTAAGCTGAATGGTTCCATCAGTTATGCCTGTGGATGTGCTGGAGTTAGATTAACTCCAAATTGTGCTGGAGAGCATTTTTTGTACAAGTTTAGACACTAGTCTTAAAATTTTTGCCAGTTGTTTTTGAGCAAGTTGACATTTTCATGTTTTTATTTTCTCATCTTTAGTAATGTCAACACTTGGTCCGTCTGAGTTCTGAAGAATATTCTTAATAGAATTATTTTTGACCACCTAGTAAAGGTGGATTTGAACAAGTGCTCAGGAGATGTAAGGCAATCAATGTATCCACTCCAGTGTAGATGACTTGCTAGCTGTACGGGATGTTTATTGTAAGGCATATAAGGTCTAAATATTTCGTATTAAGCCATCCTGAAAGCATTTTAGGTATTTGCCCTTCTTTTTATATTTGGAGATATGGATAATCCCAAAATCCAGATGTGTGTGCGAGGGATTGAAGGGGGGAGGTTGGAGGAGAGGAAAGGAAGGGAGGGAAAGGGATTTGAGAGGGAAGAGGGTGCAATGTTGGAGAAGGTTTTTTAACTGTTTTACTTGCCTGTAGGTGACACTGTTGCATCATTTGTCTGCACATTTTTACATATCTTGTCCAGGGACAAAAAAAAAAAAGTTTCATTAAAATAATTTGAGAGAGATTCAAATAAATACATTACACTAATGATTCCTTAAGCCTTGGCTAGAGAGTAGAGTCTTAGGTACAGGTAGATGAATTGCTTATTCTCCTTCCCAATGATGGCAGCAGTTTATAATATTATTTCTGATTAACTAGCTCACTAGCATTGCATCTTCAGTTCAGTATTCCCTTGACAGGCAAGATGCTAAAAGGATTGCTCGGCATGTTTCTAAAGACTAATATAATAAACCAAGATGATAATACACTGATGAAAAAAAAAATCTTAATTTGCTGCTAAGTTATGGCAATATAAAGTTAAAATGTTTTTCTTTGCTCAAGTCATTTAAATTAATAATGTGTGCCATTAAGTGAAATCTCACAGAGGGTTTTTTCTTCTTTGCCATTAAGTATGCTGACTACAGAGAAAATGAAATATTCTATGAGGCTTGAGCAATCATCTATCTCTAAGCTACAGTGTGCCTGCTGCCAGATGTTCAGGTGCTGGTGCTGCTGCTTTGACATGTATATCTCTTCCAGGCAAAAAAACAATATATACATCAGTCCAGGTGCAAGGTGGCCTTGCCAGCAAACCTGCCTCCTCCTAGCTGGGACACTCATCCACTCCCCGTCAGAATGTGTACGTTGGAGGGGGATTGTAATTAACCCCTGGAAAGCGTAGGTTTCACTGAAGTGATGTGCACAGTAATGATATTGTTAGCTTCCTTAATTTCCAGTTTCACCATCAATTATGCCATGTGTTTCATCCAGTTGGTGCTACCCTCCCAATGTTAATTATAACCTACAAGACTGTTACAGTTAATTTTATGGCAAGCATATTGTCTCTTCAAGGCTCCACAGCAGCTCATAAATTATCTTGAAGGTAAAATGTAACTTGGGGAACTAGTTATGAAAATTCCATCCATCTCGCTTAGGAGGTGCAGCTGCTACTGTCAGCTGCCTCGCTGCTGCATTGTGAAGGAATTATGGTGGGTCAGGTTTAAGAGGCTAGGCCCAGGCTGTCACTGAGGAGAAAGGCTGTCCTGGCCCTGTCAGACAAGTGCCTTCTGCCAATCCCTTGTGGTTTCGCTTTGCAGGCAGTAAAAGGCAGGCAGTGCAGGTGGATAGTCCCCAAGCTGTCTCTATTCATTACTTTACAGAAACTTGTTTTAGGTAGGCAGGTACGGAGACCTTTTCACTGTTGTCATAATGTTAGGCATCATCTGCAAAGTGCAAGATAGATAACTCTATAAATAACTCACTGTTCTGTTGGGCTGGGGTAGCGGAGAAAAGATGATTAGCACTGTAGATGCACATGAAATAGCTCGCTGGTTTGTAAAATGACTGTTGGTTTAATTGTAGCAATAGCTTGGTTTGGAAGAGCACATCTGTTCGCTTCTATTTCGCATACACAATACAAGGAGGTGCATTTTCACTGCTAAGTAATTTGTGTTGGAGTTTCACATTAAATAAATTAGCATGGGTTTATATTGGAATTATTTACGACATCTCTCTGTGTGTGTGTCCTGGTTTTTTGCTGAAGGGATTGCAATCACTTGTTTTCTTTAAAAAGGGGGGGTGCGGGGAGAAGAATAAAAAATAAAGGAACCCACTACTCAGAACAAGGAACATGGCATTCAGTGCTATTTATATTTCTGTAGTATACTTGTATTATTACTATAATGCCTTATTCTGCTCTTTATAGTAAAAATACGAGACTACCATAAAAGTATAATGCCTTATTCTGCTGTCTCTTCCTTTAATATTTTGTATTTCAATAGTTTGAAATGCTGTCAAGCTTTGGGTGTTCCTTTAAGAATGAAACCTAAGTACAAATCAATTTCCTGAGAGGTTGGGTTGGTTCCCGCCCCCCCCCCCCCCCCCCCCTATTTTACCTTTCAAAAAGATTTCTGCGTTTACAGTGTTGTTTCCTAACCTCATTTACAGCTGGGAGGGCATATGAGAAGGACACTGAAAACTGATACTTAACGCATTTCCATAGGCAACCGCTGTGCAGATGTGAATGTACAGACCCATTGTGAATGAGTAAATGTTGTGAATTCAGTTGAGGAGAAAATGAACAAACACAATAATGAAAACCAGCAAGGATAATGCATCTAAATATGTAGTGTTCATCTGTTTTGACAGTCTTCATTCTTTTTTAATTATTTTTGATCATTCATTATACAGGGAAGTAAAATTGTTCAAAATAATGCTGACTTTGTAAATTGGACCTTTCGTATATTTACAAATCGGGGGGAAAAGGCTGATTAGAGAGTGCAAATTAGTACACTTCTAATGTATGTTCATTACTGCTTTTCCCTTGGAATTTACAGTACATGTGCCTTGCAATATCTTTTTAGAGGTCCATTCTTTTCCCAGAGTCAACAATACCCGTTTCAGCGTATTCAGAGAAGAAACTCTTAAGTTCCAACTGACCAGAATCCTGTACTTCTATTTGTTTAGTTTATTCGGAGGGAAACTGTACATTAGGCACAGCCTTGGGCAAACTGAGGTGTAAAAACAGGATTGCCTCAAGAGTAGACCCAGAGGCATTGCTTCTCAGAAGTAGAGTTCCTTCTTAGCGTCATCCTTTCCTTGTCTGTCACAGAAGACATAGGGGAAAAACTGTAACTGTTGCTAGCATATCCCATTTAATGCGGGGTTGCTTCACCTGGTCATCTACTTCATTATCTCCTACACTGTAGTATGTCGATTACTATACAAAGCTTATCCATCAGTATTGCCAAAGCAATTCCTTCATTGTGGGGTACTTCCCAGTTATGATGCAGAATCATAACTGGGAGGTATCTGCAGTTGCTGTACTATAGTTATCACTAAATTTTCGATGGATTTGTATAGGTAGAGAAGGTTGCAAACCTTGGTTGCAGAAGTCTGAGAATTTTAATGTCCCATACTGGTTTCTAAAGGGATAAGGCAACTGCTGAGTATCCAAAAATGTAACATTTATTTTGCTTAAAGTCACGTGAAAGTATCTGGATTATCATTGTCATCACCATCTCTTCTCCGATTGATTTTACACCATTGCAATATCGCTGAGTTCAAGAGAGTTACTCTTGATTTAAGTTAGTGTAACTGAGAAGATAATTAGGGCATAGGTCCTGGTAAATATCCTTCACATTTTCTTATGAGGAAATTTCAGACTTCTATTGTGACACTGTTGCAGAAAGATGCATCCCATTGGAAAAGCCTTCATAGTTTGTAATTTGGCATGTAAAATGGTCATTACCAAAGTAATTCTCTTTTAAATATAAGAAATCTTTTTTGTGCAATTTAGTAAGAAAATCTTTTTCAGAATAAAGTGCCTTGTTTCTTGGTTCTTGGCCAACTTCAATAGGAAAAACTGCATTTGGAAAGCGATTGAACTATGTAGTATTGTGAACTTATCTTTTAGGAAGATGGATTAAAGTAGCTGTAAAGTAACGGGAGAGAAGACAACTTCAGAGCTGGATCCAGACCACTCCATTGTCACAGGCAGACATATTTTAAAAAGGTGTTGCTGGTTCTTGCTTAACGTGACTCAATATGTTATTTCATATCCTCAACCCAAGAAGAAAATGAATTTTCAAAATAGCCTGAGTATTAGATAGTCATTAGATTCCAAAAAACATTTGGAAAAAAGGGGGGGGTTATGCCTTTAGAGTCTTATTTATGACACAAAGAATTTATACTTTTTTGTTGTAAAAGTCGTAATTTAAAAGAACACAAACTCAAATGAAATATGTTTGCCAATTAAGTGTGCTATCAGCCAGATGAATTTCTAAGAATGAAAATAATTTTGTAGCTCAAATATGTGTAAATATTAAAGGGATTTAAATCAGTGATAGTTGTGCAGATCAGTGTTGAAGCTTGGTGCTTCAAAATGTATAGAGAAAAGAAATGGGAATTTTTAATATTTTTGTAATAGGAAAAATTATTTTTCAAGTTTTCTGCTTGTTAATAGTTAATTATAAGTTCCAATAACATGGGAAGACCTCTGTGCATGTTGAATCTTGTGAAATCAATGGAGCGCTGCATGCAGTTGACCATTTGCGCATTCAGTTCACCCATGAAAACAAGTTATCAATACTGCTTCTCTCTTATATTGTACTCTAATATAGTACATTCTGATGTCAAATAATTTCTTTCTTTTATTTCAAAATATTCCCATACCTTGCTCTTTTGTTACTCTGAGGTGGAAAATCACTGTTCTTCACTGCCATTTTAGGGCCTTCTGATCTATTTGCTGTTGATGTGTAATTTGCCTTGGGTGGGAAATTTAAAACTTTCTGAGTAGGATTGCTAGACTACCAAAATACTATGCAAATTTAATTGTGTAATTAAAGTTACATGATTAAGAAGCAAAAGCTTGATATGTATTTGGTTCCTGGCTCGACAGCAGCATTAAACAAGGTAATTTCAAGAATTTATATAGTCTCTTTGAAGGAATATAGCTTGCAACAAAGTAAATAGAATCACTTACATGTTTAAATTTTCATGTGTTCAAAGCAAGCTACTTTAAGTGTATGTCTGACTTCTAGCATGAATTAAGGTCCTCTTGTCATTAGTCCTTCAGTTTAACTATGCACACAGCAGTACTTTGTTGAAAAGACATCTGCTTGGCTTCATAGATTTGGACTATATTTAGGGATTTCTCTGTCTCCCCAATGTCCTTCTGTAAAAGGAAATCCTCTTGGTCTCTTTTCAGAGTGTTTTAAAACAAACAAACCAACCAACCAGGACAAACAAAAAATTCCCCCAAAACAAAACCAAAAAAACCCCCTGAACTTTACAAAGCATCTACATTTATGAAATATGTAACTTTTCTTTTTTCTCACTAGAACCTATAAGCATGTGCGTTAGGATGCTAACATAGTTGCTGATCTTGAAACTGCTGACTGACCTTTTCTGCACACTCTTAATTGCTAACCGATATGGAAAATACTAATCCTTCAACTTTTACTGATTTTTTTTTTTTATCCTACAAAAGAAACTGTAAGAAAACAACATACTGTCAAATATCAAAAGAAAAAAGGTTTCATTTTTCTGTTTAAGTGTACAACTTTTTTAAATGTATCACTTATTATGAGGTGCAATTGATGATGAATACAGAAAAATAATTTTGTTTGCCTGCTCATTTTTTTGCTCAAAGCCTGACCTTTATTTAAGCATATTATTTTTCTGTGTCACACAAAAAAAAACCCTACAAGATTTATTGGCGTTTGTATGGAAAAAATGAAAGGATTTTCATGTTTTGTAAGAAACTTAATACACTCTCACAGATGGCCCAGCTCAGGTGTGATTTTAATTATGAGATAAAACAAAGCCCAACACAGTAGGAAGTAGTCTTAATAAACGGCCTGAAGCTTTTGTCTTCATGTGTCAAAAAGCCTTTTTATTGCGTGATGAAACTTTTTTTTTACTAGCTGTTTCTAAAAATGCTTGAAAAAAATACAAGGGCTTCCAAAGTTCAAGTGAATTATTTTAGTCAAGTAAAAAATAAGAAATATTTTTGCATTTTTTTTCTTCCCAATAAGTTTAGATTTCTGTTGGCAAATGATAGAAAAAAATGCATTAATAATAATTAAGCCTGCAAGGACACAACTGCTTTATTTACAAATAAAACCATTTTGTAATTAGATGAGGTCGTTGTTTGTTGGTGTATCACATTGCTTAGTAGTAACAAAAACTGAGAGTTTGTTAAGCCTGGCTTAAACTGCACCTTCAGAAATTAACAATAATTTAAACCCAGCTATGGTATTCAGCATTCATTATTAAAACACAAATAGTATGATCCTGTTGTTAAATATTACTAATACTTTATAATAATGTTGGACTGTCTTTCCCTTAGTGGGGAATTATGAGGACCTCATGTTCGGACCTCTGTCCTGACATAGTTAATTATCCATAGATAATGGTTTTCAGCAGTGGCTCTTCTGAACATCACAACCTCACTGTTAAGGGCTTAATAAATATTCGCAGACTGAGGTGCAGAGCACCTATGTACTTCTCTACAGAAACAAACAGCTGTGGTTTCTTTCCTGTGCTATACATCACATACAAGGTCTCATTTATTGTGGCAAACCTAGCGGTGCAAGTGGCAAGCTTTATGTCCTATGGTATACCGTGGTAATACTTTTGCTGCAGATATGCTAGCTTATCTTTCTTGAATCACCTGTCTCTTCTAATCCAGAAATACCTTAGAAAGCTGAAACTTCTGGGGTTCGTTACTTGAATGCTGTGTATATTGATAAAATTATTTAAAACATCATTTTAGAGTGTATAACCACTTATCACCAGCCATGCTGGAAAGTGGAAAACTGAAACTGGATGGTTCACAATTGAATTCTGTATCCATGAGCTTACTTTTGGGGGACAGTTACTTGTAATAATTATTTCAATTATAGGACAGCGCAGAGCGTGAACATAATGAGCTTTTGTAAGTAATACAGGTTAGGGATTATTTTTTTTCCTGTGTGGATGAATACATCTCATGGGAGGAAGTACTCATAAACTTCAGGTAGCTGTGCATCACCTTAAATTGTGGCTTGGAATATTGGGTGATTAGTATATAACATCCCATCTTTAATTGCTGTTGAGTAATGGAGTGAAAGGAGGAAATGCTAGGTCTATGTACATGGACCTAAGCCACGCTCAGAGCGAGGCATTCCAGCAGTGGTGTAGCTTTTATGGTCTTTGATTAGTAGGCAGTAAGCCTCTCTGTCTAACCAGAGAGGGATAACAGTTTCATACTTAAGGACAGAGTTCCTAATAGGAGCTCAGACTTGTGATGTTTGAAGGAAGCGAACAGTAATGTTTGAAGGAAGCAAACTTGAAATGTTACTCAGCAAATTGTTTTAGTATTCAGTCAGAAAAAAAAAAAAAACCCAACTTTTTCATATTTTCCCCATAGATTTCAATGCTTTCAACAAAGGTCTCAAGGGGAAGTTTTGTTTTTTGGGGATTTTTTAAGAAATTTTCCATTGTCTGCTTCCCCCCTCGCCCTGCCATCCATGCATCCTTGGTCCTAATCCTTTTCCATTTCTGGATTTTAAGGATTATATTGTAGTAATTAATCTCTCTTCTAGTCATATTCATCATGTTTTATGAGAAGGTATAACAGAAATAGTAGTCTATACTAAATGAATAATAGTGTATTTCAAGCTCTTGATCATGTGCTGACTGTGGGAGGACTTGGAAGAATAGTGTATGGTCCATGTTCTGTAGCATTTATAGTCCAGTTTAGGCAGGAGAATGATCCTTGTCTGTCTTGTCCTGTGTGCATCATCTGCTGTGATTCTCAGCTTATGTAATACCAAACGCTCTATCGATATTTATCTTTTCTAAGATTGCTAGGAAATCAGTTATTGATGAGTAAGGGTAGCAATCATAGGTGCCTTGACGGGTGGGTGCCTTGACTTGCATGGGTTGCCGTGAAGCCTGGCACTGATTGGCCTGGTCTCTGAGACCCTTCTAACTGGCTTCCGATTGTCAAACACACCAATTTTATTACACTTGCCATCTGGCAAACTGTGTAGTGACTGTAGGAAGCTTTGTCTATCAGTGTTAATGTTACTGTGAGCATTGCATTTCAACTGAAGTTACGATTATGCTTATTCAGATACCAGTTATGGCTTTGGTACAAACCTTGCGGAAGAAGTTTTCATTCTGATGTGCATCCTATGCCCAGTAAACTGTCTTTCTACTTGTTAATCTGATTCTGCTGGTTGACTCAAAGTGAAACAAAAGCTGGCAATACTGGTCTGGTTTACTCCCACAGATGCTCCATTCTCCTTCCACGCTGGATGTGAGTAGTGCTGACGGCTAACATGTCACTTATGTGGCCTGGCTATCTGGCCAAGAAGTCATTAATGGCAGATAAAAAACAGAAGTAAACAAAGGGTGCTGGGTTTAGGACTGACAGTCTACCACCACTTAAGTGTTGTGTCTCCCCATCTAACAGAAGACACAATGGCAGAGCTTATGTCCCTTAATTTTTAGTGGTACAAACCTAGAAGTTACTTGAAAAACACACACATGACTCTAGGATTAAAATTCAGCATTAGATTAATTTAACTGCAGTTACATACCTTTTTAATTGAGTGCACTTTAAAATTCTGCTGGTAACCATTCTATTAGTAACCTACGCCCCTTTGAGTCATTAACAAAATGTAACTGATCCTGATCTGGGGGGGTGGGGGGAGGCAGTTAATCTTCAATATAATTAAGGCAAGAAGCTTTTGGCTCATGAAAGTAAATGTTTTCGATCCTTTGTTGTCAGATCCCACAATTTTCTCCACAGCAGACTTAGATGAAACAGAAAACTGATATAGTGTGCCACTGGAATTGCAGTCTTGTAATTTAGAAATATCCATTTTATCCCTTATAATTTCTTCACTAAGATTCTTCAGTCTGAATCTGATATAGGTAGGAGCCAAGACAAACAGTAACCATTTATAGTCGTTCAGACCAGTTTGGATTTCACTAGAATGTAAAGCCGAAGAGTTCTTGGCTTTGTTTCATGTGTCTTACAAGGATAGAAAGTGCATTTAAATTGTAGTACTCGGCGTAGCTGCATGTTTCTGTAACATCTGCAAGCTTTTATTTTCAACATTACAAAGATGCGAAAATACTTGTGCAGTAAACTCTCTTCATTTACCAGCTGAAGAGCTTGATGGAAGGTCCTTTAACTTTCTAGAAATAACGTATACAAAAAGCTGTCTCCAGTCCTTCAAGCAGGAGCTAGAATGCAATGATACCAGCCATGCCATACATGTGCTTATGTAAAGGAAAGGGTGGGTGCACATCTGTTCTCTGTGGGGCATTGCCCTTAAAGTGCTGACATAAATTAAGAGTTTTGATCCTTCAAAACGCTTCTGAATGCACAGCTAACTTGCTGTGGTTTTAAAGAGCAAGTGCTGCAGCAGATAGTCTTTGCAGGACTGAGCCATAAAATTGCTTTCGTAATTGACTTGTGTACTTGTTCTGGAGGTATTTGCCAAATAGCTAGAATAGCTTACAGTGAGTGTTCCAGGTGCGTCACACAAAAATATGGAAAATATATTTTTATTTTGTTCCAGGAGTCTCGGTCACAGAATTATAAAAACTATCAAAATAGGCTCTTCCCTTCATTTTAGTATGTTATTTCCCTACCACCCAACACGCATGTGCATGCATCCCTGATTTCCTGGTGTTTATACTGAATTGGTACATAATGAGTCCTTCTAGTAAGCAGAGTTTGCCAGAATATCATTCAGAATTTGTCTTGTGTTGCCCTGTTCTCCTGCATTATAAATAACTTGAGATGCAGAACAATGGTTTAATTGCTCTGTACCTCCTGAAAGGTCTTTCTAGTATAGCTTAGACTATTTATTCTACCTTATATAACACTTCAAAATTCCTGGATGAAATTGCTATGTAGCATATATAACAATGAAAAAGAGAGAAGCCTCACAGTGGCAAAATCCATGCTGAGAAAGCAGTATGGCAAAAGCATTGTAGTACTGAGTTCTTTACAGTTGGAAGTTGTGAGAGTTTTACGTGTTGTCGTTATCTGTTTGCTGAATACCTTTGAAATAGATGTATGCAATCTACAGAAAAATGCCATGACAAACTGGCCCCCACCAGAGTATACATATGAGGATGGGACCCTTCTTGTGTGTAATTAGTTTTGAATCAAAATAGATGATACAACAATCAGTAATATCTACTTTAAATGCATGTCACAAAAAATACACATTGCATATTCTTCTCTCTGTCAAAGACTGTAGTACTTATTTCTTTGTGCAGTAAATTATTATCTAGTTTTCTCTCTTCTGCTTTTCAAAGAAAACGTTTGCTATGAATTTCAACTCCCGGTTGCTAAATGGAGTTCAAAGACGAAAACACTACTAACTTTCAGTGCTTTAAAAATCCACAGCAGTCCTTTAGCCATATAAATGACATCAGTGGTAGAAGTATTTGCCCCGGTAGAAAGACACATTGTGTGGACAAAATTGTAAAGCAGATATCCCATGAAATAGCTTAAAAACACGTAATTTCTTGAGAAGGCCATTAATACCAGCTATTAAAGCAGCCGGCCTAAAATGCACATTTCTAGAGTCAGGGTGAAGATGACATTTGCATTCGTAGTCCATCAGAACCTGAAGTTTTCACAATGTCACTGCCTAATGACTCTTAGCTTTTTAAAATGTTCGTTGGCATGCTTGCCCCACTCCCATATTTAAAGGTAATATTGCCAATAAAATTCTATTTTGAGTTAGAATTTAGTTCTTTGTTCTCTGTTTAAGGTTACCTCTGAGGAAAGCAGCTAATCAATAAATAAACAATTTAATGGACTAGAGCAAATAACTGCATTCTGGATAACTAAATTTGGAAATAGTTTCAAAAAATCTCTCCAAATGCAAAAAAAAAAAAAAAAGAGTTTTGAAAGAATACAGGTATTGTCTTGTTAGCTTAAAGCACTCGAAATCTATATGGAAATAATCAAATGGATTATAAACTAAAGAATTAATAAAGAACCTTTTAGTTACTGTACACGTTTCACTCTGGGGATAGATAACCTTAAGATGACCTCTCCACATCTGGGGTCAAGTGCTAGCAAAAGTTGTCTTATTCTTAGACTTCATCCAGGCTGGCATTTCTGACAGACGTGTAAACAGATGCAAGCATTGTTGCTAATGACAGGTGATTATAAGTGGCATGGGTGCCAAGGTAATTAAACCATGCCTTGACAGGAACATTTGGTGAAATGGTATTTCAGCATTAGAAAAATTGTTGCAACACATTTTTCCCTGCTAGGCTATAGACCTGAATATCATTCATTTTGATACTTTGGCCATGGTACTCCAAAATCTGCTCACTGCTTCAGGTATGAGAAGTATTCAGCGTAGGGCAATGGGCAAAACCAGCTAGTTGAATAGAGCAGGTACATATGAGTCGGATTTTGGAGCTTGGAATTGAAGCACCTGCTTCTAAGAAGGCTTTTCGCATTTAAATACAGTACAAAAATCCAGCATGGAGGGATTGGAGATGTATTATCTTACTTGATGACAAGATAACGGTTATTGTGCCTGATTTATTAATGGTTGAATTATTGTGCTGTTCTTTGTCATAGATTTCTTACTGGACATCTTAACTGCTTTTACTGCTGCAAAATGTAGTTTCTAAATCTATTTAAGATTTTCTTTGTGTGAATGTACTTCACAATGAAATACAGGTTATTCTCAAAGTGAAAATAATGGTTGCTTTAGAAATAATGTACTCCTAATATTAGAACTTTTATGAACTTCAGGCAATATATTCTCAGATCTTCATGGAGCAATTTTATAGTTTAAGATGACTTTGTTTGCCGTTGAAATTTCTTTTGCTGATAGTGAATAATGCTAAAGTTCCTTATTGATCTTGAATTCCTAGCAACTCGGTATTTAAAATTAATCACTCGCATACTGCATGAGAGCTGTGGAAAAATTTGGTTTAATCCTATAAATTAATCAAAATTTATTTCATAAAATGTGAGATATCTAGTTGAAGTATATTTTTCCATTATTCTATGCGAAATTCATTATAATCCTAGGATGGAAGCTAACTGTTCACACTACTGATGTTCCTTTGGTATTTGCCTCAGCCTTGAAGCTATGAGTGTTTAATATAATAATCTCAGCTATAGTTCTGGACTTCCACCAAATTTGGGAGAACAACTTAATCCTGTTTATTTTTCATTCAGGCACTCAGGATGGAAAGAAATTACTTCTGTCTGCTGGTTGGTCTGGACATCACTAAAGCAGTACAAGAAACTGCCCCAAATAGTAGATTGTGGCTAATACAATCTGAATATTTGGACTGGGTACCTAGCAAAGGGTCTTGGGAGTCTAGTAACTCTTGTAGTTTAAAGCTGGTTCTTAGAAATGAAGTTTTAAATATGGTGAAATCAATTTTTAGCTACTTGAAGAGATTCAGTTAAATTACTTATTAGATACCTTGCTTCCACGTTCTCATGAAAAGAAGGTAAAACTGAGTTAAAGCCATTAAGATCACAATGAAATTTTCAATGCCTTTTGTTGCGCCTCCCACCATCTCCCAGTCCAAGTCTCTCAGCTTTTTCCATCCACTGTTTCTTCTAATGAATGTGCTGATAGAATGTTAATGTGCAGTTAATACATTTGTAGAATTTTAAGCCCTTGGACTGAGACAGAATCTGGCAAAAATTTGCATGGTCCAAGGAAGCTGGCTTGAATCTGTCTGATGAAGTCAGGTGTGGCAGTGGTAAGTGGTGTGCCTGTCACACACAGCAGAGGTGACCCTAACGAAGTGTCGTAATGCCTCCATAGGAAAAATAGATGAGGGGATCACTTGTAAAGATTATAAAGCTTGAAAAGTGGGAGGATAACTTCGGCATTTTCGTGATTAGAATTTATACGTACAGGAGCATTTCGGAGATTTTGAAGAGCCAGGGTTTTTTCCCTTCAGCATATCGGCGGGTGTGCACATTATGCTCCCTGTTACTGTTTGCATCTTATAAGTAAAGAAACTGTAGAAGAAAGGAAAGGATTTGGATGTCCTATAGTTAAGGGAGGTGTAATATTTGTGAAGCCTATCAGAACTAAAATTTAGGTCCAGTATTAAGTGTGTGTGTTTATACACATAGTACAGTATATAACTTTTTCTAAGGGTTTTAATGTGCAAGTAACCTTGGAGTTGCCAGTTTGTTTTATTTCTGATGTTGCCTGCTAGTCCCTGAAGCAGATAAACTATGGATTTTTTTTTTTTTTTTGATCTTCCATTTGCTAGACTTTCGTTATATTGTGGTTACAGTCACAATGTCAGCACATAAAATGTTAAACATCACTGGTCTGAAAGAAGCTTCCATTGTCTTCTACTTCTGGTGCCTGGGGATTCTTTCTAGTCTTGCAGTGGTGGTTCTGTCAGTGTAATATGTCATGAAGCATTTCTCAGTAATGACAGACATTGAATATGAGTGACAGGAACTCTGACCGAGTGAAATGGGTTCAATTACCAGAGATGTAGGGTTACCTGAGATAAAACCAAATGGTCCAATTGTGCTCGGTTTTGACCCTTTGACTCCCAACTACCCAGCAGCAAAGACAAATGGCTGATTAACCATCCCCTAACCCTCCTTTTCTGTGATAAACTTGTTTGGATTTCCTTGTCTGAATAAAAATCTAAGCGTGGCATGTTTCTAAAAGGAAATATGATAGGAAAACAATGGGCACTGGTGCTAGTCATTTTCTGCTCTTGCCGACACAAAACAGAAAGCTGTCATTCTATCTTGGAATGTATCTAGGACATAGTGTCCAGAAATCAATACAAGATAAGTGATTGCTCTCTTAACCTCACCTTTCTTCTGCTGCAGCGGCTATGTTGCTTCTGTTCACCTGTAGCCAACCTGACGCCAGAATAAATGAGAGAACCTGCCATGAAAAGTATCTTCTTGGGGTTTTTTTGTGTTGGAGGGTTTTTGTTGGGGGGGGCGGGCAGGGGTTGCTAGTCAGTATTGAGTGCCGTTTTACACTTGTTCTAGTCCAGTGCCTACAGCTCCCAGATAGAGTTATAGCAAGCTCCCTAATTAAACTGTCGCTGTCTGCCCTCACTTGACTGCCTTTACAAAGTCATTTAACTAACAGACATTCCTGACTATTAAAGCTAGGAGCAGCGTGTCTCCAGTACTGGAGATAAAATGAATGAAATTTGTTAATCTCCACTGACACTTGATCCTAGATGTTGAACTAATGCTGTTGCACCTGAACTTTTTCTTTATTGTAATTACTTCTCATGTTATTATTTCATATAATAAATTGGAGGGAAATTTCAACAGGTATTAAATTATTCAGGTTGATTTATGGATGCTGAGTGAATATGACATTCATCTTGTGCGTTCTTCAAAAGCACATTGCAGCGAATGTTCAGAGCTGGATTCAAGGATTGCGCTACTAGAATACTATAGTAAGAGGATGTATTTCCTTCAGCTGAAAGGAATGCCATTTTTAGGTCTATACCCTTTAGTAATGAAGATAAATTTTGCCTTTGTGATTTTATCCACTCTTAATTTAAACAAACACTTTGAATGAAAATTTAATACATTTGCAAGTAGCACATCAAAAGAGTTGCATGCCATTGGTAAGATTAAGAGGGCTCAAATTAGAGAGTAGAATTCAGTTCTGCTTGAAGGAACAAACATTTAAAAAAAAAGATTTGTAGTTTATTTTCCATCTCCTGTATTTATTCTGTGTTCTTTCCCTGTGATTCATAGATTCATAGAGTTTAAGGCCAGAAGGGACCATTAGATCATCTAGTTTGACCTCCTGTATGTCATAAGACATTACATTTCACTTGGCTGTCCCTAGATTGAGTCCAATGATTTGTCTTTGGGTTTAGATGGGTCTTTCAGAATGGTGTCCATTGGTCTGAGGACAATGGGAAATTGAGAATCTACCATTTCTATGGAATTTAATTCAATTGTTAATCAGCTTCACAATTTAAAAGTTCTATTTTCTATTTGAATGCTTGGCTTCAGCAATCTTTCAGTCTCTAGTCCTTACTATAATTTTCTCTGCTAGATGGGAAAAAACCCTTTAGTGTCCAGTACTTTCTGTCTACAGATGTATAAACAGCAGTCACTTCACTTGTCTCTCTTGCTTCTGAACAACTTGGCAGACTGAGATCTGTAAGGGTGTTTAGCTCACATTGTAAGGTTGCATGCAGAGCTGCTGTCTTGGGTTCAAGAAGCTGTATACACTAAATGTGTAAAAAATCTCTTCCTGCTCTATAGGAACGCTTGGATACCTAGTTATATGGCTCATTTTAAAAGCTTGTACTTAACAAGTGATGGTTTATAATGCTTTTCATTCCTAGTGAACTTCTACAGGTTCATCACTGTCTTCATCACTAGGTTGTGCTCCTTATTTCCAGGTCTGAGAGGTATGTTTTGAACATTTCTGACTTTTCTGCTTAGTGTACTAATAAGGATAGACATTCTAGGAGGCCCAATTGACCCTAGGAGCTATATTCCAGCATATGTTTTCTTGCAGGGTTGGAAGGAAGGTGTTTTCTTAGAACACCTAAACACTCTCTCTCTTCCACCCTAGAGATAACTTTCTTTAACTTCTTCTGCTAAAAGCAAGTAATAATGCCACTAGAGCCTGACACTGCAATTTGTTGAGCTAAATCAATGGATGCGATTTCCAAACTCGGGACATTTGGGTGATGATATAGCTGGCTGATCATAGCTGGTTAAAGATAACTTATTTTCTGTGAAAAGGGTTTTTAAAAAAAGTTGAAGCTGGGTTCCTTTCCAGATAGATCAGTACCAGAAGTATTATTACATTGTTTCTAAGTCTTACCTGAAAGCTGTAGTATAAAAGAGTATTTTTAAGCTTGCTTTTAATGGCTTCTTGCATCTGCTGGATGAAACAGTACTGTGATTAAGTCTTAATCCTGGAGGTAGTGGATAGCCATGAATTACCTGATTCACATCTTTTCTGTATGACTGGTAGTGTATCTGATGCAGTTTATTTTGCTTTATAAAATTGTTCACAAATACTATTCCCACCACATATAAATAGAGTTCTAGAGAACTACTGCTGACTGCTAGGTGTTATCTGCCCTCTGGTTTTAGCGTTTGTCCTTTACAGCTAAGAGCAGCCAACAAAAATACTGTCTGTTTTGTTTTTGAAATAGGATTTTGGTCATATAGGATTGGATTTCTTGAAATAGATGGGTCATGTCCAATTTTAATTCTGTTTGTGCCAGAAAAAGCTTGGATATGGCTCTTTTTTTTTCTGTTACATTTTTGCAAGAGAGATTAATACTGAACTTCAGAGGGACTCAGCAAAAAGCTATGTGCCTATCTCCACAATATGCAGAAGAGACCTACATCTCCAGGAAGGTCTCAAAATGTTTCACCTTGTCATAATAGTTTCTTAATTCCTCGCATCTTTTAATGCCTATGAATTTGCATCCCCAATGCGACTTCTGTGTCCTCATTGTGCCTACTGAAGCAGCAGTATTCCAGTCAAATGATGTGGGGCTGCAAAAGTCAAGTGCAGTAAGCTTAGTGGAGTGTATTCAGAAATTTGTACTCTTTATTATTCAAAGAAATAAACTATCAGTTTGTTTTGTCTAGTTGGTGCAAAATCTGTCTTATGTTGTGTAGAATTTACTCTGTTTTAAGCAGACATTGTAGCCAGATCTTTAGGGCTATTCACAGAAATAAAATATTCTACAAATTAGTGTTCACAGCAGCAAGGTATTGGATACCAAGGGCAACAGCCAGAGACAGACGAAGGAGAAAAATACATGCATCCTTATTTACAAATCTAAAGAAAGTATCTGTATAACTAATAATCCGAACTTCTATACAGTAAACAATCTTTTCTAAAAACAAGAAATATTTAACTAGCATTTGAGTAGAAAGAAAGTAGGCAGTTAGCTGCCTGTCATAAATTTACATTTCTTTCCTTAATGTTTTTCTTCTGTTGTGATAATATTCCTACCACATCCTTCCTCTGCATCACCTTTCCTATTTTGACCCTTTACTCATATCATTACAATATATCATTGTAATCTACAAGAATAAATTCTTTGAAATGTAGTTTTTTCGTTCATATACATCCATTCTTACCCTCAAATTTCACATCACTCAATGTGTTTGACAAAATCCATATTGATGCATAGTGGACTCCAGTCCCATGCTGTTCTTACCAGTGCAGCTATCCAACAAAAATGCCTTCCACAGCTGCCGGGGCAAAACTTTGCAGTAAACCAGCCATTGCATCCCACTTGGAGCACTGTTTCCACGCTACGCTCTGGATCCTGATGGGCCAAAGGTAACAGCGCAAGTGTTGATCGATGGCTAATACAGTTCCATGCTTTGGTAGCACCTTATTGTAAGGCAAACTTTTTCTCCAGCTAAGGTCGCAAATCATGTTCTGTGCCATGAGAAGTTTGGAAAAAAAACCCTGATATTTTGGTATTCAGAAGATCAATTGGGTTGAATTTTTTTACTCTGTTATGTAAAGAGTGGCAGGTGTGGAGATAAAAGTATGTAGCACTATGTTTTGGGAAAAAAAAGTGGATGTTTCCAATGGTATATTCTCAAGACATAAATATGGGCTAGCAAAATCATCCTTCAGCTGCTTACGTGTCAAGTATACTTTTGGAAGGGTAGTTTGCATATTGTCGTGTATTCACTATTTTGTGTTTGGGGTTTTTTTTACCTTTTGGTATTCCCTTCAATATTCGCAACAACTCTTGTATTAAGTTCAGTGTTCTAAGGTAGTTGCAGTCAATTTCACGAGTATATAAATATGTATAGGGCAGGGTTTTCTCTCACCTTTTAGGGGTCTGTATTTAAAGCCAAACCAACCAACCAAAACAAGCAAAAACCCCACCACCCTCTGTTATTTCTTAAACTACATTTTTTTAAAAAATCGTGCCACAAGATCTGCAAAAGAAAGCACCATTTAATGCAAGCGTCAGGAGCACAGGGGATTTACGTTACTATAAAAGGCACAGAGTATATATAGTCCCTTGTGTGGCTGCCTAAGACTACTAGTCTTTGTGTGTCTCGGGAGAAAGGGGTGGAACTGTGGAGTGAAATTTTTTTGTAGATATTTATTGCACTGAAAAGCTGAATTTTTTTGCAGTCCTTTAAATGGTCATCTAACTTTGCAGGTAGATGACCTCTTGGGTCTTTTACTCTATCATCCTACAGGCTGCTGCAGTCAGGTCCATAGGATTGAAAACACAACCCACAAAAATATCAGAAAAAGAATTAGTTAATATATTTTCTGGTTCAAATAATAAAATTTAAAAAAAGAACATCTGTGATGAGGAGAAGCAAGACTTAAATAAAAGATGACAGGGAAGTGAAAAAAACCATGAAGGAAAAATGCTTCCATATTTTGTGAGAGGGAGAGCAAATCAGAAAATCCCTGAAGTAAAGCAAAAGTGCAGTTAACTTGTGTATAGGTAGGATTTGGGTAGGAATACAAATGCTTCTGTTTGGCAGAGGAGTTCTTTCACCTGTGAATTCATGCCAACAATAACATTTCAGAATAAAATCCAAAGCTAACTTCATATATTTCCTTAAGGTAGTCATACATCTTCACCAAGAAGCCTTGAGCCTACAATAACCTTAGGATGCAATAAATGAAACTATCTGAATTTAAATATCTCAAAGTAAGTAAATTTCTGACGAGTCACACTTGCTTGTAAATATTTGCATTCAATCTTCCAGAACCATCTTCAGGACACCAATTCTATACTGTGATTGCTGATATGGCGAGGAGGCCTCTCGGTGCTTTTATTAAGAGATCCAGGAGGAGGATTGCGTGAACATACATCTCTAAAGATTAGTCTTGTATAGTCCCTATTCCAGCAGAACAGAAACCCGAAGTTATGAATAATGTTATTTCTTCCCAGGCTGCATTAGTAGCTTGATGTCGTCTGAATCACAGAGTAACCCTTCTTCCAGTTTTGGTTTTGGTTGTGTTGCTGCCATAGTTTTTGCATGTGGAAAAAAGAATACCAATACTTAGCAATAAGTATATGCAGGAATTAGTAAACAGTTGTAATATTTGCACGTAAACTTTGACAACCATTCTATGATTTTATGGTTCTACAAAGCATCAGATGCTAACCTGTGTCTTAGTAGGCAAGTTGCATCCTATTTAATAGGTTTCAGGGCTGAATATTAAAATGCAAGAGTAAAAGACTTTTTTTTCTGTGCTAAACCAGGATTGTTACCTTCTATCGAGCGCAGTCTTCTGAATTCAGCTAAATTTTTCTGCCTTTGAGGTGTTGATGAAAGTTGTCCTGTGTTTTAAAGAATTTTCCTTAATAGGCTTACATTAAAAAGTAGTAACTGTAATCCTTAGTTTAAATGCTGTGTACTCTGACTACAGCAATTGATTTTTATAATTCAACATTTATATAAAGTGCTGGAAAGGGAAAAGATGTCTGTTTAAGCTCTGTGCAAGTTGGTATATTTGGGTTTTGTCCTGTAAACTTATATCAATACGGTTGGCTAATCTGGAACTAATTTCAAGAGATAGTGTACCCTCATTCATAGAGCATTAAGATTTCTTGTTTGTGGCATATCCTTCTTGGTTTAAATGTTACGCAGCTGGTTTTTGCAGGCTTAGTTTTGTTCCCAGTGAAGTTGGTGGCAAAAATTCTTTGACTCTTGTGGAAGTAGGCAGTCCATCATGTACAAGCTTAAACATGGAGGTAAGATTGAAGGAGTATTAAACTGATGGGGTAGATACCTTTTTATATAAAAATCATATTATGCTAGTTCTTCAAATGTGTAATTGAGAAAGATGCAAATTTAAAAATGAAATGTAACTGTTAGGTAGAACTACCTAGCTTTATCAGCGGAATAGATACCTTGGTACTTGGAGTAACTCAGAATACTTTTTTAACTATTATAAGCTATTCTGGAAATATGTTAATTAAAACTTACTGAATGTCAGTGCATACGTCCTATTTCTAGAATGTAATGATATATTTGCATACAGAAAACTTCTGTGAAAAATAGTATGAAGTCCATCTTTGGAAGCTAATTGACATAATTTTTATATTAATATTCTTTGAACTAGTAGAAAGTCATCTCTACGTTTCCTTAGCACATTTAGTAAGAGTGAAGTTTCATTTCACAGATTCTAAAAAAGTCATGTTGTCTTAGTGAAAGTATGTGCTTTATTAGCACTTCGGTAAAGTTGCATTCATTTCATTAAGAGAATACAACTTTCTTCTATGTTGGAAGTATTTTCTGTATAACCATCCGGCTCGGATAGGACAGGTGAGTGTTTTCCCTCACGGAGACTTTGATCTTTGTAGGTCTGCAAGCTAAACCGTGTCTCACTGTAACTTTGTTCTGTGGGTATCCACAAGCACACGTAATTCCGTTAATTTTAAAATTCTGTTGCTTTAAGTCTGCAGCTCTCGTATTTCATCTCTGTAAATAAAGCTCCTCCTGCAAGCCAGCCAGGAAAACATATGATACCATTTGCGATTGCAGAATGCGGCATGCTGTTCTTCTGTAATTATAATGGCCTGAGCAGTGAGGGGTTGGTTAGCCTTCCTTAGCAATCATTAATCTATCGAGTCTTAGTTACAGTGGCCCATCTTGGAGAACAGCAGTCCTTGGCGGGAGGCACCTTGGGCTGCGAGTTTGTTTTGAGCAAGGGATAGCCTTGTTTGTTACATGCTGCTGCGCACTGGTCCCTCAGGAGTCTGGGAAGAGGTTTTTTCCTTGTCTTGATTGCTGCTTGCCCTCTCCCTCGCTCTCTAGCTTGTCCCTTTATTTCTCCTTGTTGTGGAAGTTTCTTTCTGTGTGACTGGGAGTCTGTTTAGCAGACCATATTGCAAGTGAAGGTGCATCGTTTGTTGCCTGATTTTGGCAACGCTGGGCAGTCAGCTGGGATGTAATTAAGACTCTGAGAACAGGCTGTCTTCTCCACAGGAAGGGCATGTTAGATGTTGCTGGGATTTGGGGCTGTCAGTTTGGCCAAGGCTGGAAACGGAGAGCTAGGGACAGTGATCTTTTCTTTCATTTATAATCCCTTTATGTACAGTGTATGCACTTGGCAAAGTTTACATATAACCTAGTGGCTGGAGCTTACACGCCAGTGCGGCTAAATTAGCATATGTTACATGTATATTTTAGTAATATTTTAAAGCAAGTGCAAATTTCCAAAGTGAATTATGCATGTATGACAGAAATAGGGTTGTGTTGCATTGGGTGTCAAATCCCACAACTTTTTGTCAAGACCGTGGATTTTACATTAAAAAGGCAGAAAGACTAAACGAGGTAAAACAGTTTTAATTTTTAACAGTTTGGTCCAGCCCAAGGAACTGCTCTCTGACAGTTATAACTGACATTTGAATAATTGGATTAATTCAGAGAGGGGCAAATCCTGTATTGATGGCGGAGCTTGTTCTATATATTTTTAACTTAGGGATGGAGCTGAATGGTTTAATTATTTAAAGGGCACTTCGTGCAATATAAAATACTGCTGTTTTGAAACTTTGGTCTAAATTGCAGGAGGAAAAATATTTGCATTATTTCATTCTTTACTTGTAAAGGCTTAAGGAAAAAAAATATGAAACTTACTGTTTTGTGCTTTTCAAGCCAATGTAAAGAAAACTGGGAGAGGTGGAAATTATCATTTGTGGCCCAAAGCACCAGAAATGGAGATGAGCGTGATTTAGTCGACTAGATTCCAATCTTTTTTACAGAGGTGTAAACCCTCAGTAATAATCACATTAGGCTGCAATTGCAGAATATTCAATCAATGCTGTTGCAAGAAGGATCTCTTCCAGTTTTCTTAAACCAATATGAAACTCTTCTTTTGGTCAGACTCTTTTTTTTTTTTCCATGAGAAATTTAGTATTTACAGAAATAAATGGTTTTACTGTGCTGAAAACCAAGGGTAGGAAGGCTAACTATTGTCAGAGACAGTTTAGAACACTGGTTTGGTTCTGGCTGTTTCCCCAGCAGGACATTAATAGTATTAACACTCAAGGAGAAAGTGTTGATTCACAGCTTACAATCTTAACACCCTGTAAGCGAAGTATGAAGCATGCCCATGAAAGGCCACGTGCATCTATGGATGCATGTATGATTTTAGACAAGTAGAAGTGCTTTTTTAAAGGATAATGAAGTCTGCTTTGGTTTTATTAGTTTATTGAAATGTTTTTATGTTGCAAAGCAAGCAAATAACATCTTTCCTAAGCACTCCTACCTGCCATACTGCATTTACATACTACATCATCATAAATTCTGCTAACATAAGTTTGTTTCCAAAATGGTTTGTTTCAACAGATTATATATAAAGAACCAAGTGAAAGCTGAAAGTGTGTGAACAAATTCTAAATTTGTACGATTAGATGACAAGGAAACATATTCTTTAAGTTAATTTTGTACACTGTCATCCTAAGGAGTTTCTGTACATTCCTGAAATATTTTATCATTTGCTTTGCAAACAAGGCCATCCAGCTTTCCTGTATCCCGACTAGTGTTCCTTTGGGAATTCTCAAAGCCTTTTAAAATTAGGGGGGTTTTGGTGTTGGTTTTGTTTTGGTTTGGGTCGTTGTTTTTTTTTCTGGGGCAGTCTAAGGAAGTCCCAGGAGTGAAGTTGCCATCTGTCCTCTATATTAAAAGAATCTTCTGTATTATATACCTGATGTTCTTGTCCCAGAGATAAATGTCGATCATTAAAAGGACAGCATTTGTCCTTTATTCTGAATAAAAATTCTTTCTTATAAACAGTTACAAAACTTACGAACAATTTTTAGGCTCTTTGACCTCATATTTTCTAGTCTGTGAGTCACTTTTTTTTTCCATTCCAGAGTTTTGATAAGTATTGGCAAGTAAATTGAATAGTTTATTAATCTAAGCATGTGCATGTATGATTTAAGGAAGGCTTCAGCAAGTCTGAATACAGTAGACTTGTAGATAAATTATTGTTATAGATAAGTCTGTCTCGTGATAGCCAGGAGGGAAGGCAGCGGGTTGAGAATGAGAGATTTATTTGAGCCAGACACCTATTTTGGGATTGTTTCCTCCATAAAAATTGCAAGTTAGAGACTCCACCTCCCCCCTTCAGGAAAGCAACCTACTTCATTGTATGAACTTCCTTCCCCAACACACATTTGCCCAGGAACAATTCTGCATCTTTACACTTCAGCTGTAGCTCATTAGTGTCCATAGTTGCTCCCAGAGGTCCCTCCATTCAGTGAATATCATAGTGCATGCATGTTCTGAATACCAAGTACCTATATTCTGAATATCATATTTACGCAAGTCAAGATTAATAATTTGTAAGTCGCTTCCTTGCTTCTTGTTTTAATACTATCTCCATTCATGGTTTTAATACAATAATATAAAGAAGACTGTGTTTATCAAGAAGAAGAGTTGAAAAAAAAGTGCTGAGATGTTGCTATAATAATATATTGTGCTGCTCTCCTTCCCCCGTCGTAAGCAGCTCCATGCCAAGTCAGACCAAAGATCTTTCTAGCTCCGTGTCGTATAATGCTGGACAATAGCAGATGGCAAAAGAAAAAAAAAATGAGAATAAGGGGAGTGTATAGTGATTCTCGCTCTGGATATTGATCTAGCTCCAGTAATTTGTGGCTAACAATTTCTGATGCAAAGGTGATGATATCTTTGCATTTAATGATCCTGCATAGATACTTCTTTTCAGTGAATTTATGAAGCAATTTTTGATTTAAGTAGACTTTTAATAGCCTCAATATTCTGTTGTGAGCAGTTGCACTATGTGCTAAAGGTTTTGACCACACCCCACACCACCCCCCCAAAAAAAACCCCCAAACTAAAACACCCAAACCAAAAATCCTATCTGCTTTGGCTCATTTGTTTCTTTTATTAGCAAACAGTGAAAAGTAATTCCCTAGGTAAGTTTGGGTTTGGTTGTTTTTTTTTTTTTTTTTTTTTTTTTGTTCGTTTATGATCTTACTGAGTTCCATTGCATCTCCCTTTTGTGATCACTCTTCTAGGCTGAACAGCCTTACTCTATTTAATCATCTGCTTTCAGGAGGAGAACCAAAACTGCTTAGTTCTTCATGCTTTGGCATCTAATCATATAAAAACAACACCATATTCATATAAAAGAGTTAATTTTTCTTCCTAGTTTGAATGTTTTTTTACTTCTGTCTAAAAGAGCCTATGTATTTTTTGTGAAGAGAAATGTAGAGATTGATGATTAATAATTATTATTTTTGTAACACAGTAGATGTCTAGCATCCACTATTCAGATATAAAATTGTATCTTCATTTAATTGTCTGTATCGTTAAACATACAAGGTGGAACTGAAGTCAGATCAGAGTCTATTTACTTGCCTTAGGTAAAAGAACGAAGATATTTATGATCTCTTTGCTAGGCAGAATACTGGTGTTGAGATATCAGTGCACATGTAAAGGCACTTCACAAGTGTCTGTTCTAAACTGAGGTTATATTCTGTCTGGAATACCTCAGATATAGAAAACTTAGGCAGAAGTTTAAATTCAGGAGCTGTGCTAGCAAGACTCCTTCTTATAAATAGACCGTTGAAGAGGTGTATAGACCTTTATATTAATATTTAGTTCAGAAGGCTTGTTTGCATGCAGTGACTATCATTTCATTTTAGTGCCAGACTATCAGTAATCAGTAGTTTCATAATGACTCACAAAATACACAGTTCTGTGTATTTCTGTCCCAAGCAAAGCTTTTTGTTAAGAGAGCAACTATTAATTTTAGCAACTAAAGATTTCCTTTCAGTAAATGTGTTTTTTATTATTATTATATACTAAAAATGTTAGTGATTTGTAAGGCTTGGAAATGTATTAACATTCATGGTGCTTTCTTATTTGCTGTGATTGCCATATGTAGTCAGTAACTAAATTTTCAGTTAATCACATATTTTATATGAAGACAAAATATTTTGCCTGGTCCTTAATGGCATAATAATAGTCAAATGTATGCTGTATATAGATCCAGCTATTCAAAAGGAAAGTGATTTAAAATCCCATAGCCCTGTGCCACCTGACAAAGAACGCGACACCTCACATGTGCCAGCCGGCACCTTCTTGATATAGGTAGGGCAAGAAATAAGAACATTAACTTACTCAAATTACAGGGGAAGCTGTGTACACTGTGCAGCATAAGTCAAGCTGGATGTTGGACAGGACGCAGGCTTTGTACAGTATTCCATGGGATTTTTGAAGACCTTGGGATGATATTTTTGTTAGGCCAAACCTTTGGGGAACCGTAAGTGGAGGCTAGTCTGGTCTGCGCCATTGACTAGAAATGCTTTAAAATGACGCTGCGTGATTGCTATGACTTTGAAACCTGAATACCCTTCTCAGAAATTTTGAATGTCAAAGGGGATAGTCTGCATTATTCCTTCTCCGGGCTAAGGAGAGACAAGGAACCTGGATCCCAGGTTCTGGGCCCCTGGGTGCCATCCGGGCCGCCGGGGTCTTCCTCTCGGGGTGCCTGCGCCCTCTGGCGGTGCAGCGCAGCCATAAAGCCGGGGCTAGGGGTGCCTCGATGGTGGGCACCCTGCCGCTACCCAGGTCATGTTTAAGCCTTCATAAAAGCCTTGAGGGAACGTTGTAGGAGAAAAGGCAAGCATCTGTATGCTGAGTTACTTTAGGGTTATTTGTAGATCCATCTCCACCACCTGTCCTTCAAGTCAATAATGTCTAAATTGGTCTTAGAAGCTCTTTTAGACACCCAGGTTTGAGATGGATTTTGAATATCCTACAGTGGTTTTGCAGTCTACATCCTGGCTGCCAGGTCGCAGAATTTATCAGTAATGGTCTTCCATTTTTCTTTGCTTGAATTTGGTCTCATCTGTACCCACCTTCTCCCCCTCTACTGCTAGGGAGAGGAGTCAAGTCTCGAAAGAGGAACTAGTAAGACGTGAACTAATTCTTAGAAGGTCTCAGGTTGAAGAGGACTTCACAATCAAGTCTTAATTTTTTTGTGGATTTACGTGCAACTAAGAATTTTGATGTTACTTTCCTCCTGAGATATTAAAATTGTAGGAAGGAAATAAGACAGTTGTGATCAGAAAGTAAAAAGAGCCTATATGTAAAGTTTAAAAGCCCCTGCAAAAAGGAAAAAAAAGAGTATTTATATGAAAAAATATATCTAGCAGTTCACTTGTGGATGAAGGCAAATAACAAACAGAAAAACTACCATTCAACAGAAAGATGTGTCTGACAGGTAGGATGTGTGTTTTAGAAGATATTGCTAACAATTGCATAAAAAATGATGAACTCAAATGTGGTACACAACTATAGGATACAGCATAACACACCTGATAATTGCTTCATTTCCATAGGTGATTGCTGCCCAGCAGTTTTGGGTGCGGTGAATTTGCTACTGACATTATGCGTACAAGAGGCATGTATTAGGTAGTGATAAGTGGATTATTTCAAATGTCATTCTTCAGCTGCTTAAGAATTGCTAGTTCAGCTTCTGATATCAAGTTGTTGGTTAGCGTGTGTAAGGTAACAGTCCCTGATGATGAACGACCTTCCAGAGTGTATGCAGAATTGTTAGTCTTTCTTCTTAAAATCATCCTTTGCAGGTTTACTTTTATACAACATGCATCTATCTGATGCTATAATCTACCTGATTATAGAAAACTTAATAAAGAAAAGTCCTGTTCCCCAATAGCTACTAATGCACTAGGTTTTGTTACCTTAACATTTTTCTTTCATTAATATTGATTAAACTGTAGAGAGTTTCATTGCTGTTAATAGGGGGCACATTTTAAATTTTAGATCATTAACATTTAAATAGATTTTAATTGTTAAATGTAACAAATTTATGCAGGTAAAGATTCAATTTCTTCAATTAATTTACATTTACATGTTCAGAGATCTTTCGCTAAGGGTATTCTCATAAAACTTTAAGGGTCCCAGAAGGATCTCTCTGTACTTTATTCTTTTCATTTTATCCTTGCTACTCTCTCCATATTATGTCTTTGAAATTGCTAGGCTTTTTTCCATGTGCTATTTAATAAAATAACATTTCTTTCAGCCTTTTAGGCAGAGGTTTGTTTCAACAGATTTATCTATAAAGAACCAAGTGAAATTTAAGTGTGTGACTGAATTCTAAATTTGTTTTACAAGTTTGGGAATTGATCATCGTCTCTATTATGCACACATGAGAAAAATAAGTATCTGCTTGTTTGACGTAACATGCCAGTCAGTCAAAGAAACAATTCCTGAGAGTACTTTTCCATCCCCACAGGTTCCAGAAGCCCACATGTAAATAGGTGAAGTTAGTTTGGTATTTAATCCCATCCTCTAGAGGAAAATTCAGAAAGATTGTATTCTTATGTTTTCCTTGATTTGGGCCTGGCATTTCTCTGGAAGCCTATTATCTTGGATGTAGCCGCTTTATATCTACGTAGTGTATGAATATATAGGATAAGTTTCTAACAGCCCAGTAAAAAGTTACATGTTTTACTTTATCAAACTAATAAGTTAATATTGACTTGCATGATGTCAAGATAAAACACAGTATAGAGCAAGGACAAGAAAGACGGATGTGAGAAACATCTCTGACTCTTATGAACAAGAGGAGGAATACATCTTGCAATATTTAATTTCACAAAGAAGGGAGACAAATTTCTTCATTTCCTTTGAAACAGCCTTCTCAGCTCATAATTGCATATGTATGCTCCCAAATAAATCACTAGCAAAGATTAAATGTAACACATTTTGTGTTACTATATGTTCATTGTGTGCCATGAAGCAATTTTCTGAATTCCTTAACCCAACATGCAAAAACAAGGACTCAAGGGATTGTAGAAGATGGGTAAGTCATTTAAAGTTTTTGAGTTGATAAGAAATTCACAGGCATGTCAGGGACATGATGTGAGTTTGACAGTGGGGTCAAATCAATAGAAAGCAAAGGGTTTAGTATGTTGGAAAGGAAAAGTTAAAAAACTCCCTATGAAGGAACTGGTATTTTGAAGAGATGAGTGGACCAAGAATGGCTCGTGGGAGGAGAAGGACCTGCTAGAAGACATGTGGAAGGGAATATCGAATCAATCTTAAATGCTCAGACACAAATAGATTTCGAGGATTGTGGGCACAGCACAATTAAGCGCAATAAAGATGTAAAGGAGAATGGAAATGCGAAAGGCTCTAAAAATTTTCAAGGAAAGTATTACAACATTTGGTGGAAGCGATTTCTGTGAACAAAAGGTGGACCAAGCTGAGGTGATCAGAAAGGAAGCTGAGAGGATCTTGAAACAATGGTAGTAAACTGACATTCAATGCATATAGGAGGAATAAAAATTGAAGTAAAGATTGAAGAGGAAGTTGAGATCTAAATACTGGGGTTTTTTTCTCATGATAATAAACATGAGTGTTTTGGGAGGGCTTTGCCAATAAGGAGTGAAAAGATGAGAGAGAGAAAAGAAGGAAAGATGGGGGGAAAAAAAGGGCTTCAACTTGAATGGGGAAGTTAGTAGTTGGTTGACACAAGATACCATCAAAAGGACACACTACTCGAGTATACTGACCATTAAGGACCAACAGTGTATACGTATTTTGAGGGTAACTTGACTTGTTCTTGTGTTATGAAAGGCAGCTTGTGTCAGGAGGTGGAGTGTTTTTCTTGGAAGTGATTTATTCTCTCAGACAGTATTGATTTTAATTGTGTAGAAGGTATTACAAAAAAATGGCAGCTCCACTATGTTGGCGCTTACCCATTCGTGGTTAACAGATTTCTATGCAGTACTCTTGGCTTCAGTGCTGGCAGCAGTCAAAAGTGTAATTATTGTTTGTGAGGGAAAGAAACTCGCTTGAAAGTGCAATGACTTGGTAATTGAAAAAAAAAAAAATTCTTCACTGGGTCAGTTTCTTGACTTTCTAATAATCATAGTCTTCTATATGTCCCCCTCCAAAAAAAAAAAAAAAAGAAAGAAAGAAAAAAGTTAGAGCTATATATTAATAGAGAAAATAGAGCTAAGTTGGAAAGTGATGTAAATTATCTCAAAACATAAAAACAATTTAAAACAAAGGATATTTCCCCCATAGAGACAAGAATATAAAGTTTTTATTCAGCGTTTCAGTGAAGGGTTTGCATTTCCATGTTTATGATTCTACATCTGTCCATCACCAAATGCACACGTGATTTTTGTGCCTTTGATTCAGAGTTTAAAACAGGAGAAGACAATCTGATTTCCAAGAAGGAAAGTCTTTCATATTAGATCATCATGTTAGTTTTGGGCTTCTGCTAATGTGAAAATAAGAATATTTACTGCTGAGAGACTGGGATCTACACATAAAATATCTATGAAGGAAATAAATATTTTAAAATGCAAGCACTAAAGTTGTATTGGCGCTTCAAAACAGGGTCAGAGGCTGGTTCCTCCTTCAGAAGTGTCAGTGTTGTATTGTATATTACTGCGTACACTGAACCTTTCATGATAAAGTAGCTGTTGTTGCTTTTTTCCAATGGAAAAAACCACACAGAGTCCTTTTGTAAAAAAGATCACAAGATTCCTATAAATAGTAATATAGGGCTTCAGTATTATGCGAAAATGGAAGTGTTCAGAAAAATGATTTATTCTATCCAGACCGCACAGAAGAGACCACCAGAATAACATCTGCCTGGCAAGTTAATTCATGTTTCTTTTAATGAAGATAATTTCTTCAAAACGAGTAAAGAAAAAGCCATGCTTCTGCAAGATAAATGTATCTTTTTTTCCAGTTGATCCATGTCTAATACCAAAACATATAAAAATGTACTTCAGCCTGTATGTACTTAGCCTTAGTGCACAAAAGGGGAGGTGTGTAGCATTATGTATTTGGAAGCCAGGAATTTCTGCAATCTCAGCAGCCTGCTAGCATCAGCTAAGACTCCTGTTTGTTCTAGGTAGCATAAAGGATGCAGGAGGAGACCAAACCTTTGCTTCAAAACCTTCTTGCACCTAATGTTGGTGATGTTATTTGATCTATCTTAAAAAGATAGACTAGTAATAATAGGACTTTGCAGTAGTCCTATTTCCTCCCGATGTCCCACGGCAACAGGGAGTGAGTACTCAGATCTACTTCCTGCCTTTGCGTATTCCCCCAGACTGGTTTGTGCCTTAACAGTACAATGTGTTTTGGTTTCAACTTCTGGTTTCACGGTCATATTTTTGTACAGAATCAAAGTGTGTATTATGCATCAAGTAATTGTCTGTAAATATTAAACCTCTGGTAGTGATGTCTGGATGCATAAAAGCGAGAAGAGTAGACTATTAATAAAATAGAAATGAAGGAATATAGATTTTGGGGACCCTAAATGGGCATTTCACTTGGGTCCTGAGCTCGATACATACTGAGTACCTGTAATTAAATGCTGAGCAATCTGAACTTCTGTTGACCTCATTGGGAACTGAAGTTTCAAATGTGTCTCCCATCACTTTAACAACCCCCAAGTTTCTGTTGCAAATTACATATGGTTTTGTGTAAGTGGGAAGGTTAAATAGCTTGTGCTCTTTACTTAACTTGTTCTCCTGCCTTCAGACTGCTGGTAGATGAAACACGTGTTCAGCTGTGCTATTCCATAGAATTTGCTATAATTCAAGATTAAAATTCCAAGACAAATAATGAGAGGACAAGAGGTGTGGTTTATCACGCAGTGGCCACCTCAAGTCAAACTGGAATCTGGTTAGACTGCTGCTGCTTGCGGTGGCAACAGAACAATCTCATAGAAAAAAGCAATTCCTAGGTGGAATTTGGATGCTTGTAGATATCCTTTTTAAGCAAATAACTTTAGAGAACATATGTATATGCATATGCAAAGCAAACTGTGTGGGTTGCGAAAACTGGTGCTTGAATTTCCTACTAAAATGTTTTAAGGGGATTTGTTAGGGTCTGCCAGGTTAGGGGAAGACAGAATCATAAATTCAGGTGTGTTATAACTAATTATCTAAGAGGCAACTAAATGAAGTTAAGGTCTCAGGGAAAATTAAAATAATGTGAATTTGAACACCTCAGTAAGTTCCTTGGTGTGGAAGAGCTGCTACCTCTATCACTTTGCTGTGCAGAGGAGTCGTGTGTGTGCATGTCATTGTCTTTTCTTTCTTTAACAAAGCAGCAAGCGCACATCGTTCTTGCCCCAATGTGTTTCTAAAGAGGACAAAGTTGAATTCAAGACAACCAGTAATAAGTGACCTACAGGTGCTGAAGGCGTCAGTTTAACTTGAATGTTTACATAGGCATTAGTCTGAAAAAATATTCAATAACTGCCTTATCTGTTTATTTAATATAAAAATAATTTGTTAGAAAAAATTGACATGCTTTTGCATGTTCCTACAAAGCTCTGTTTATCAGCTTGTTGAATCTTCATCAGTCGTACACAACCTAACAAGGAGACAGAAATGTGATAGGATACAACGAACAGTCTCTAGCACAGTGCAGATGTACACACAAAACCTGCATAATAGCTGCTTCATGACAGTAGGTGTAAATGTCACTATCTTATATCCACCTGCAAAAGTTTTTACAATTGCCTTGGAAAGACAAGCATGCAGAAGGCGAACTCTGTAAAATACAAAGTGTGAACAAATAAGGCTAAAAGATAGGATTTATTGCCGATAAGGTATGATTGCTTTTCCCCTAAAGTGGTACTCTAATAGAAGTCACAGCTATTTGCAGGTAAGGGAAACGTTACTGCTATCTGAAGTTCCTGAGAGTGACAGCAGGAATACGGAATCTTGCATCTGTACTTCCTTTTCCTGACTATCTCGCATACACTTAAATATGCCTTACCAGTGCAAGCCATCCTTGTGTATTCGTGTCCAGGCTTTGAAATTTTAGCCCTTTCTGGTAAATATGTTTGAATGAAAATTGGATTTCTTTTCCCTTCTTTAAAGGCGCAGGAGAGTTGATTCTAGTCTTTCCACTGTAGTCACTATATTCTGATTAGTCCCCCAAATTTAGCTCTAGTGAACATACGTTTGCACAGAGAGAAATAGAAATAAATATGGTATCTCTTCTGAAGACGGCAGTTCTCTGCTAAAAATAAAAAAAGCACGCTCTGATTGCACTGTTAGGACATGATTTCTGAGTCCAGCCAGTTCAGACAGGTCTGCCTAAAACTATAATCAAGTTGATTGTATTGCACTGGTATTCTAATTTCCAATTTGGGATTTTGCTACATAATCTCTAGTAAAGTATGTCTAATCTTTATGAGACCCAAAGTCTTTGTATAAACTCTCTGAATTTTCCTCCATGTGTCTCTGCTAAACTGAGATGTGTCTTCTGGCTGCGTTGTAGAGACATTAAATTACTGAGTAAATCAATACAGTGCTGTTATGTCACTGTATCTTTTTCAAAGACCAGCTCAAATTTTGTATGCTGTAGCTTTGATCCCTTTCATTTAATTCTAAGTACACTTGTTATTATAGTAACTGTTGTTTGTATGTTATTTTAGCTTTTTACTTAAGTAGCTATTTAGCAATTTAAATGAAAATGTAATTAGGTTACATCTCTTTTACATGCATGTAATACCACGCAGATGTAAACTTATATTAAAACCATATTTTCTTTTTGGCAAAAAGACGTAAGAATAAAATTGTAGCAATCATGCAATACATCTTTTTTTTTTTTTAATAGTGTATACAAGATGTATTCCAGTGTTTCAGTGTTTATGTTGTGATGGTAACAGCCCTTTCTATTTTTATGAGAGACAGCACAGGGAGCTAACTGGCATAGCCTTTTATTTTAGTTCTACAAGGATAAGTACACTGTTACGCTGGTGTAAATCCAAAGGAACTCCATTGAAGTTAGTTAAAATTCCTTACCAAACTCATCAGTTTCAATAACTGACTCTTTCTGGAGCCAAATTCCATTCTAAGGATCTCCACTGAAATGAAGAATCTTGTGTCATTGCGAATGACAGTGATATGTGGCTTTCAATAGCTTTATTTTAAAGAAAGATGAACTTCTTGCTGGACTGATCTTACAAAGTGCTGAGTGCCCTCAGCTATTGTTGACTTTGATAGGGGTTTTTTCTATGCTCTGGAAAGAGAGATAAGAAGTATGGATTCAATTCCAGCTTTCCCTTAGTCTTTGTATAGGTACTTAGGGAAGGTACTTGATGTCTCTCTACTACTTGTAATCATAACACAGAATTTCTCCTGCCTTATTTGTCCTTTTCTTTTTTTGACTGTAGGCTCTTTGTGGCTGATTACTACTCTTTGTTTATTGGTGTCTAGCACAGTATCGGGATTATGAGTAGTGTCCATTGATACAGGTATAAATCACGTCCTAAGTGAAATACAGAAATTAATTTGGGTTCCTGGCAGTTCCCTGAAGATGACTAGTATCTTTTAAGACTTTGTAATTTCTTTGGAATAGCTAATTTGTTTATCAGTAGGCTAAAAATATTAAGCATTAGTATGTGTATTCTGTAGTGTAGCGCACAACTTTTTGATAATGTAATGCCTTGGAACCTGCGTTAATAAGGTAAGACTTCTTACTCGTTTAGTTTTACTTATCTAAGCGTAAGTTCAAAATAAACTATGTATATTTTACTTGGAGCAAGGGAGTATTTTAGTAGACTTTTATTGCTTCAGTATATATTTCAGTTCAATAACTCTGCCTTTATAGAGAATAATTGCGAAGGACACATAAGAAAACTGTTGCATGTTTTTCTTCTTACTTATTCCTATGAACATTTAAGGCCCTGATTCTACAACTGTGAACATAAGCATATGAGACTATATGGAGACAGAATCAGAATATAAATGTAAATTTATTCCAGTTCCTCGTTATTAAATACTTTAGGGCTAAATCTTGCCGCTCTTAAGTGTGAATTTGGCCCAAATAAGGGCTTGAAGGTTGTCTCTGAAGAGTATTTAAACGGGTAATTCAATGCAAAGATGACAGGAAGCCAGAGAGAGTCAGTATTATGGTATTGTTTCTCAGTCGTGCCTGATAGCTCTGCTACAGTTTATGTTTGTTACAAGGTTTGTATTTCAGGAGTGTGTAACTTCATTATTCTGAATGAACCGTAATGACCCACTCAAAACAATTTTCTCCAAATCCATAATGTATTTGTTTTCCCTCATTTGTTTAAAGTAACTAAGCCTGGGACTTACCCATGAAAAATCCACAATCCAAGTCTTGGTTAAAAATAATTACTAAGTAGTTTTGTAAATATTGGCAAATCTTAATATTTTTGTAAGCATATAGAGTATTTTAAACATCTAGTTTTAAAGTCTTTTTTCCACATATACTATGCAACTCCAAGCTCTGTCATTTCAGAGAATTTGTCTTTTGCTTTTGTGTTAACCGAGCTGGTCCAGTTAACTTTGCTGTATAAGGTACTCCAAATTTTCTTCATTACTTTGCCAGAGAAATTGATGGATGCAGAAATCTTTACTTCCCACACGCAGAATTCAGTTGATTGGTTGGCTGTTACGCAGGATTATACATACGATATGTATGTAGGATGGTAACATTAACAACATGGAAAGAAGAAACACAAAGGGTTTTTTCTAAATATATGTAAATATATTATATTGTAAATATAAATATTATCAGGCAAAGACTGAAAGCTGAACATGTTTCCCCCTCCTTTTGCTTTCTTCATAGAAGTTTTTTTTTTTTCTCCCCTTTTGGGTAATCAATGCCATTCTCCTTTCCTGTGGACTGGGCTGTGAAGTACTTGCCCTCAAGTTGAGATCATGATTTATAGCATTATATACAGTGATGTATAAATATATGTAGAGAGATGTGTGTATATACTTATTTAAAACCTCTGGAGTTTTAAGAATTTTTGTGTCGCCCAAAGCCATGCACTCGGTACTTTAAGAACTGTCTCGGTTTCCAGACTGCTGGTGCCAAGTATACCTCAGCTGCTGCTGCTGAGCGTAACTCAGCTTTCCGCACCTCTCTCGGTATTCACAGATTGTGCGGGTAAACTTTGCAGAGAATGATTCGGGGTTAATTTACATGACGACTGGCTGTATGAGTTATGGTGACTTTAGGTGGGAACGTACTATGTACAGTGGATTCTTTCTGTCTCCTCCTGGACAGACGTATCTCCATTTATTGCACGTAAAATGTAACTGCCTGTGGTTGCCGAGGAAAGCCATCTCAGAGATGTGGTGGTGAGGCTTATAACTCCTAAGCACTTTGTCCTGAATCCACAGCTGCCCCAGCCCTGCTACTCCAGTGTTCCTTCCTCTCTTGGCAATGCAATGGAACATGCTGTTCATTGTCCCTAACCTGCCCTTTTATGCCAATATGATGTAATGCTTGTGGTAAATAAAATCGTTGTAGTTGAGTTGTGATTCAACGTTAACTTTGATTATTGACACCTAATTGACTGAGACAGGTCTCTGATTATTAGTATTTTAATAGTTTAAAAATAGTCTGACAAACTAAAGATACCAAATATATTATAAATTCAAAACATTGTGTGGAGGGGGAGAACGTAGCTACATAATCACAATTATTAAAGCGCTTGATGTAGCATGTAACATCTTTCCCTTTGTGTTACAGCAGCTTTCTTTGCTGAAGAGGTAAATGAGTGTCTGTTATGACTGCCAACGTGAGGAAAGAGCATTGAAACCTGGACTCGGTATCAGATCATGTTTCACTAACAGAACAAGATTGATTTATTGTGTTACATCAGGGTTAGATGGACCTAGTACTGCTTCACCACATGCTATTTCGTTCCCTTGTCTACTAAGTATGCAAGTACAAACAGCTTTAACACAATTCTTTACCTAGAAACAAGCCTAAGGCTTCATCCAAATACTTTTAACATATGAAAATTGAGCTGCTTTGAACTTGTATGTTTTTGATAACTGCTTGGTATGCTTCCTGGAGGATCACCTGTAGGCTTTTCTTTCCAAATCCTAATCCCTTTGATTAAGTGCCAGGACAGATAGCTCTCATTGAATAACTGCAGTCTCATAATTCTTCCTTCATTCAGAGTTGAAAGGGAGCTGCTCAGGCTTCAATAGGTAAATCCTCAGATTTAGTTAAAGTAATTCAGACACTTAGAAACTGAAATTGTTTTGTTCTGAAACAGGGTTCAGATGGGCTACTGAACATTTACATACCACTTGCTGCCAGAAGCTGTAGGATGAAAAAACAAAACAAATTTTTTAGCAAGAAGGATTAAGAGTAGGAAAACTTTGAGAACCAGACGTTAAAGACAACCTGGCATGGAAATTTAGACCCAGAAATAGAAACACAGTTACTTTGCTTGACTGCTCTTGTTTTCTTTTTCTGCAAGATCAGACTGTGGTGCTGGGCTAAACATTCCATTCCTTCCATAGCCCTTCTTCTCGTTAATAACTACCAAAACAGGGAGTAAGCATACAAGTATGCCTGCTGGGAACGAACCTGAGCCAGTTCAGGATTCTTCTATTTAAAAGTGTTTGTGGCAGGAGAGTATGACGGGGAATTAGAAATAAACCTGTTAGCCGCTGATGTCTTGGGGTAATAGAGATATCTATTGCATATACATTTTTGCACACGTCATTTTGCGTATGTGCATAATGAAGCAGTTTTCTCCGTGGAAAACTTACTGTTCACCTAGGAAATAAGAATATTTCCTTGTGAATAAAGTGCCTTGGTTAATTCTAGTAAAACCAGAAATGGAGCAGAACAGTTAGAGAAACTACACACAGTTCCTATGACACAGATTTTCATAGCTCCTTCAGCCTGAAAATGTGTTATCTTTAGCAGAATGCAACCTGCTGAAATAGTACATGAAACTGAGTGTTGTAGCACGGTACTAAAGAGCTAGCCCATTCTGTGAACAAGAGATGGTGCTTCCATGGCTATAACCCCAGTTTCTGGTTGGACTTGAGCAAAAACCACTGGGTGACTGTGCACCTTGCCAGCAGTAGACTTCCCGTCAAGTCCTTTTGCCTCTTTGCTACGAGATTGTTCCAAAATATTAATGTACACTTCATCTGGTAGAAAACGTTTTTTTAACCCTCCCTGTCTCCCTTATTTGTTGTTGCCATGGTAGGCAATAGTGTTACTTCTGCAGCTCTTTGACAGGTAAACCATGCTAGCTATTTGAAGACATGGCTTTACCATTAAAATAAACCACCTTTGGAATTAATTACAGACCTCAAAAACTACAAGAGTAGATTAAAAATTAGGAAATACATAAAGAAAACCAGCCCCCACAAATCTGGGGTAGTTCTGACTGTTCAGATTGCTTTCCACTGTGACGATTAAAGTTTAACTTGATTTTTTTTCTTTTAAGAAGACTATTCAAATCATATCCTCAATATCAAGAAACTTGTAACTGAGTTGCAGTTCAGCTACATCAGTACAAGTAAGTTTGGAAATAAAATGGAATGGTATCCAGCTGTAACTAATAAGCAAAAACAAGTAGGCAAGAGGGCATAAATGAGCTAGAATTTTCAAGGACACATGTAAATATTTTCTAGATCAAAGAAATTAGCACTTGTGTCACATGATTGGGATTTCAGTCTTTTCTGACAGATCTTGCTGCAGACAGCATAGGAACATCCATTGTCTTGAATCAGCACTAACTCAGTATTACATACGGATGAGGTAATCTCTGTCTAATATCATGAGGTTTTATAAATTCTTAACTCTAACTTACTATTTGATTCCTTAACTAATTTGATAAATGAATCCAGTAGGTCTTTGAATTATTATTAGGGCAATGACTACTTGAGGGTTCTGGTTAATAAGATAATAACAAAAGTAGTTTGGTTAAATAAACTTAGAAGCAGAAAGCCTGAAGGCCTCTTGTTATTACCTCATTAACAAGAAATGCCATTAAGTTATTATTATTATCCTGTAATGGTTCTCCTTATCACTCTTGCATTCTGATCAGCAAGGATGTTTAATGAAATAGCAATAAATTTTAAGAAATTACATGTACCCAAGCAACTATAAACTAAAAATGAAAACAGAAAGATTTAACATTTGAACATACAGTTTTGAAATGGAGAAAGATTCTGCGTGTTCTTACGACAAAGCTTTGGAATGAAAGCAAAAGTTTATGACACATTTTATTACACCGGTAAATCTGAAAGCTTAGCTATAGTTTTTAATTTTTATTTTGCCTCTATAACTATTTTTATACCCTTTTTATAGTTGACTGGTCCAAGGTTTAAAATAAGTTCTGCTGGGAGTCTATGCCCCATTAGTCTTCTATAATAAAATGTGAACCTGGCTAAAATAAAACATGATGCCTTAAGAGCAATTAAGAATGGTCTTTTGTAGATAACTGTAACATGAAATACAATTGCTGTTTTTATTAATGGATTTGGGAAAAGGAGCTCAATGATTTATAGCAGAAGAGTGGGTTATTTTACATTTTTATTTCTTTTATTTTATGTCTCACTCTTCAAAAAAACCTTTTAAGACCCCTGCAATAATCAAATTCTGTGTTTGAAATGTTTATCATGTTAACGTGAACCTCAGTATCTGTTTTATTTAGGTGGTGCAATGATGTCAGCTAAGAAGGTGTACAGTTTTTTGCTGTTACTCCAATCCAAAAAAAAGTGTTATTCTTGAAAGAAAAATCTTGTTGAGTGTTTTATAAGAGTGATAAAACGTAAAAGCTGTGCTTTGTGCTTTATAATGGCAGGATTTGTAGGACACAGACATAATCTACTGGGCATTGTCTGAACACAAAGCATAGCATCTCATTAACGCATAGTTTCTTAAAAACTATAAACACGGTTGACAGATGTTTCTCTAACAGTATAATAATAGTTTCTTTCTGATTATTAGATTAAGCTTCTAATAACTTGAAGTCTTGAAGATTGGTGTTTAATATGGTTGGAAATGGAATCTGCGCTGTTAAACTTGGAGAGGTTGTAGTTCTTGTGTTTGAAACATTTAGAAAGACTTCAGGGACACCTTTCCCCTCGTTGGATTTTAATTGTGCTTAATATGCTGCTTGCAAGCGAAAAGGCTAAAACTGGTGTTGTTATGAATGAGGGAAGAAGGACGGGGAAGTGAAAGGAAAGGCTACGATGACCAGTATCTTTCCTCATCTCCTTGAGACCATAACCGCTGTCAGTAGTATGTGGGCACGTACCCCTTTGGAGGCCCTGTTTTCCAAAAGGCCTGAAACCACCTTCTGGGTTTCTGCTGACAAATCAGTTAGCTAGAGGGGTGTTACGCGTGTGCCATTTACATCTCCATCTCGCTCTGTGGGCACTCGCAAAATCTTGAAGCAGCACAATCTTGGTTACACAAATTTAGAAGCATGTTTTCTAGACTTTGTATCGGTATATCTCAAATAAGAAATTGATTAGCATGTGCTAGTAAGCACGAGAAAATGTTTGAATGAAGGTAGCACATTGTTTTTCCACAGCAGAGCTGTGTATAGCTTGAAAAGCCATTGGCATATACAGAGAAGGGCCACAGCAATATTCCACACGAGGTGACTGCTGGCATTTCGCACGTGCAGGATCAAGGTAGACAGAATGTGTGCCTGGTAAATGACAGAGTTTCCACTCTTCTGGGCTAGGTAAGTTGGGAAGCGTGCATTCTAACTGGTAAAACTGAACAAAAATTCATGTCCTATATTGCCATTTGGAAAAGCAATCAAAATCACATTAGCTAAGCTTGTCTCTCTCTCTCTCTCTCTCTATATATATAGTGTTTATGTACCTATCTGTCTGTGTATATGTGTATTTTTTAATATATGTATGGGGTTGGGATATTTTAGTGTAGAAAAGGCCGTTTATGCTTCTGAAGGGTAGTATGAGTATTATCACTGGCCTCATTTTGCTTTTTGTTTCACCTGCCGCAAGAAAGAGCAAGTTTTAAATGAAGTTTCTTCTGCAGGAAATACTGCTTCCACAGCTATGTTGAAGTATACAGTAAAAATCAGGAGCCTAATGCTTCTGCACTTACAGTAAAGCGTAGTTGCAAATGAAACAGTTCATTTGATCTGTAAGCACATTTGCAAATGTTGTTTTGACAGCTGTCTAGTTTACACCGCAAATTTTGTGGTAGCAACGAATTCTGGGGTTAAACCTTCTGGCCCAAAGCCATGGGGTGGTCTTAACTGTCTTTGAATGCTTGGCCCTAAGTATTATTTGGTAGAGACAAATAGTAGCTGACACGTACTGTGCTAGTAATACCCTCTGTCTGCTGTAACCAAATCCTTCCCTAGCCGATGCAGTGCCCTATTTTTGGAATGTGCTGGCTGGCAGTACAAAGTGGGCAGTTAGTCACCTTGAATTCCACCCGCCTGACTTTCAGTCCCCAGGGACTCGGCCCCACGCTCAGCGCTAGCTGCTGTTGGCATAGGCCCTTCAGTCAGTCAGAATTCTGGTCATTCTTCAAGATAAGATCTGAAAGAAATCTTCCTTTTGAAAACTTGTTTTGTTGCCATAGGCATAAGAATTCAGCCTTCGTTTAAAATCAGCATATCAGAGTCACTGTGTCTTTCAGAAAACGTTATGTGGATATATCCAGAGATTCATAGTCTAGAGAACGAGGAGCTAGGATGTGGATTTCCTTAGCTTAGCCTACTGCAGAAAGGTAGCAAAGACATGCTAAAGACTAAGTCAAGAAGTTTCAAAGGCATGGGGGGGGAAACTAGTGTGTAGATTCTCTTTATAAATGATAGGATTTGTGCTCAGAACTCATCTGGTACAGCTCTGCAAAGTACCACGGAAAGTCTTAATAGGACTGAAGGGTAAAGTAGCCTGAGGAAAAAAGACCTGTGCAAATCCACATACCCCAAATCCACCTCCAGAAGAGATAAATGAAAATCAGAATGGCTAAAAGGTATCCTGTCAACTTCCAGAAACGTCTTCCTGCTCTCTGGAGTAGTTCTGTAGGAACAAAGGGGTTGTCATATAGTGCTGCATGATCTGGGGTATTTGCCAATGGAGAACTCCGTTCTGTCTCTAGCAAATCTAAATATAATGGCATTAATCCAGATGATATACACAGAATGATCCCTACCAAATTCATACAGTGATAGAAAATTTAAAGAAAAATGATGACTTTGGCATCATACTACAGGAGTATGAATTTACTGTTACTCGTTGTATGTTAGATATTTTTCTTCTCTCTGTATGGTTCCAAAAATGATCATTAAAATTAACGATAATTGTCACTTTGCTATAGCACTTTATCTTGTATTAAGTTAATATTTTCACTTAGCTTTCACTGCTAGTATCAACGTGGCCAATTTCCAAGGCTTTGTTCATGATTTACTCTATGCTGTGAAAGTGTACTTTAATGTGATGTTTCTCTTACTGAAACTGTCAACACGGTTGGGAGATCTGCATGATAATTTAATTATCACTGTTTTTTTTCACATTAAAGCAATTAAAAGCAACTTGCAGAACAAGTCAAACAGTTAACTATGCTCATACAGGGTAAAAAGAATTCTCAGAGACAAATAGATCGTCCATCGGAGACAGGAGTGGCTGTGGTTGAAGGGAGTGTATGATCACTGGGCAGCACAGAACATTTTTTTTCCTGTTTTTTCCTCTTTGCTTATAATATAGTTATTAAATATTTTTTTATAAATGCAATAATTAGCCTTTTTTAGCTTTTAGGATTTTAAAACACTTCAGACCTCCTTGAAGGACAGTATGTGGTGGAAATATGGTGCATGGTATTAAGCAAAATGGATGCTCTGGTGTCGTCTTAGTAGTATTGACTTGACAGTGAGTAATAATGAGATTTACAATGCACAAATCCATTCAGGGCCTTTGCTTGAGAATTTGTGATGCTGCATTTTCCCATGTAGTTTCTTCACTCTCCCTAGCTGCTGCTCAGCCTTTTATCTTCAAAGTGGTCAATATGATTCAGACGTAGCCCTGTATTTTAGTCTTCATTGGAGCTTGCCGGTTGCATTCATATTTTGCATCATTTACTTTTCCTAATATGAAGAAATTCAGGGCCACACTGATGTCTGTGCGAACTTTGCTATTATCTACAGCAAACCCAGGAATCTGATAGAGATTTTGCTTGTTTCAGGTGCAGAGCCACAAATAGTGTCTAGGATTGTAGAGAGCGTGTATATCACATTTCTGAGGCAGTGACGTAATAATCTTACGGAAAATGAGATTCAGGCTAGGGATTGATTCTGTACAAGTAGATGTTGGTAGTGTTCTGGTTTAGGATTAGAATTCTAGATGCTTGGTTTCACTGATAAATTGTCAACAAAAACTGTTATCATTACCATGCGTTCTTGGCATTTCTACTGGCATTTATATTCTTTGTATATAGTCTGTTTGTGATGTGTAAGTATTTATTATAATATCCCAGAATTATTTTTTAAGGTAACAAAACAAAATGGAAGGGCATGGGAAGAAATTATGTTACTATTCGGAATCAATAAATATATTTGTATACTCATTGATTTTAGTTATTATATCTTAAATTCTGTTGTTAGGAGATGTTAGTAGACATTTCTGTACTGAAAAGACATTTTTTATCTTCCTTATAAACAGACAGAAGGTAAGCAAAGCTTAGTTTGATTTATAGGACTTATCATTGACACTGACCATTCATGCACAGTAACTCATGCCTTCAGCTCCCTTTTTATGTACAGTAGATGTTCAGTTGCTGATTTGCACACCTGCAGCAGCTTTATCTTCAGCCTACCTGTATTACAACTCTTAACTCTATATACAGCTGTTGGTGGGATGCATACTGTTTTAAATATTTGCAAGTATAGAGTATTAGGGATAAAGCTGAATTATTAAAATTCTTATGTTGAAATGGTTCATAAAGGATCTATACTTTCATATAGAAAACTGAAAATACACATTTTCCTATCCACTTAGTTGTTAAGTAGCACACAAATAATTTTTAATCAACTTCTTTCAAGTGTTTGTATTTTCTGCGAGGAAATCCTTTAGCATCTTTGTAGTTCATAGTAGTTACCTTGGTGCTTGTATGTGCCAACGTTTGTGACGTTCAGTTCTGTGCCGATTGTACCGAGACACCTAATGGTGTTGATGTTTTGCTCTTAAATACCATAAGTGATATGAAATATGCACTGAGGACTTCCACAGAGAGAGAAATACTTCTTTAAAATTTAGTTTACACAGTTTTGGGATGAAGCAACCCACAGAGTGGTTGCTGAGATCGCATAGACAGACAGTTGTGCTTTCCGTAATTTTTAATTGCTTCTTTTTTAATTTATTTTAAATTACGGACTGGAAGCTGTTTGATGCATTGAAGAAGGCTGTGCCTTTATGTGGTTCATGCTCTGGCTTGGGGGCTCTGGCTGAAATGTCGTAGTCGTTTCAGGAATTCCCTCAGAGAGTTTGGATGAGTCTCTTCATGAAATGTGAGAAAACATTAGTTAGCTAACTGCAAAGAGCTGCTTGTACAGACAGGAGAATAGATGTCTCCAGCCTCCATGCATAAGGTATATTTAAAATCACATTTACTCACAGGCTAAATGATACGGTTGCACTACACTAGTATATTATGTTTAAAGGATGCTGGGAACAACACTAATAATCAAAAAATTTTAGTGAAATGTGTTAGTGCATTGAGGCTGGGTTAAGATACTCTGTTATGAATGTCCTTTCAGTAGGAGGCATTAAACTTGCTTGTGTTCTTCATTTAAAGACAAATGTCAGATCATCTTTCAGTAATGCTAGATACCTTTTTTTTTTTTAGCTAGAGCAGATAACGTTGTGACAGTGTTTCAATGCTGTTGATTTTTCCCATAAATTACATAATAAATGAAAACATTTCAAAGGCATAAGCTGTTTACTATAGAGGTGTATTTACACTGCTTACCTAAATCCTCATATTTCCCTTGCAAAATTTCTTTGAAAGTCTGTAAAGTCATTTTGTGTATCAGCTGTAGACTATGAAGAAAAGAAGGTACCATGTTTGCACTGAAGAGGGGAAAAGCAGATAATTTCAGTTATATAATAAATAGAAATGCTTATGTCCTTTTTCTCAAAAAAAAATCAGCTCTGTGTATTTTAGAGCACATTAACAGTGTGGCATACTGAGAGGTTTTCTGCACGAGGATTAATTAGTCGTCGTGTTTTGTTGGACACTCTCTACACTGGTTTTGAAAGCTGTTTTCTGAGAATATGGTTGCTTCAAGTCAGATGAAAAGGGTACTAAGAATGCAATAATGTTGGTAAAATGGAGTTCTTGGGAACACTGCATTATCCCTACTTGTGAACTTTTAGGATTTTGATTTGCTATCAGAATAAACAAGGGCTGAGAGATGACTAGTTCCTACTAATTATGTGCCAACTTTATCACTCGGCTGTTACCGAGTCTTGTGTAAACAATTGTACCGCAGGGGACGTTCTCTAAATGGCGAGGTCTTCCTGCCTTGCTACCACAGAAGACTGACTGCAAGTCAATCGTTGTCAGCTCGTGTTAAAACAGACCCAGTCCCTATGTTAGGTCATGTATTAGAGATGCATCTCTCTCTAAATCAAATTAAGCTTTTTCTGGGCATCTGCTTTCTATACCAAGATTTCAAAACTGCTAACACTCGTTACCAGGAACAGAGAAAGTCGTCTTATGGGGCACTAAGTAACTGCATGTGGGTTTTATAGGCTTATGGACATGTTACTTCCATGCGGCATCTACGTGGCTTTGAGGAAAGAGGCATTTTGTTGATCTGCTTGGGCTCATGTTTGTATAATTACTGCAGATGCTTTTAAGAAGTAAAATTTGCTTCTGATCTTCCCTTAAATTTTGAAGTTAAGGTGACTTCTTTGCCCCAGTTGTAAAATTTGCGGCGAGATCTACCTGGTAAAAGTGCTGAGCAGGACGGGCAGAGCAAGCTACAAGAAAGCGTAGTTTTGTCTGTTCTCCTCAGACCCTGTGGAAAAGCTACTGGAAAAGAATTTATATAGTGAAGTAAAGGTCTGTGTTGTTCTTAAGAAATATAAAGGCAAGTTTAAATATGTTCTATAGAAGTTAGAGTAGGTAAAAAATAGCAGTGTAAGGAAATGAATAAAAACTGGGGTTTATATTTGAATCATTCTGGTTTAAAAGAAATATCTAAAAACCCCCATGCAGTCAATGTTAACGTACAGACTTCTTAAGATCGATGAAACCCATTTGTATTACAACAATAATCAAGCAACACACTTGTTTACAGCTGAAGTTTTAAAGAAAGTCAAAGGACTGAAAGAGTTAAACACCTGGAGCGAGTCTGCTAAACTGCTAAGCTGGCTTTTGGCAGCAGTAGCAGCGTGCAGAGAGGGTTTGTCCTCCATTATGGTTCAGTGACTAATTCATTCAAAGCTGAGAAACCAATGGAGAGTTGAAAATGCAGGAAAGCTTATTTTCCAATTCTCACCTTCAAAGAAATTGATATCTAAGAGGACTTGAGCGACAACTTTTAAATGCTTGCTGGACATTAAAAACAAAAATAAAAGAATTAATTTTTTGTAATATATCCAGTGCACTAACATTGTTTTTATTTCAATTAAAAAACAACTATTCAAAAAATTATCATCTTGTACATTTTCAGTTCTTTTCCAAATGTCGACCTAAATCACAGTTGTCATTTTTACTGAATATTTAAATAATCAGTAATTATTTCCAAAGTACTAAAAAGCATAAATTGGCTAAAACGAGAAGTATAATATAGAATTGACAAAAATACATGTCTATCAAGTGTTGTAGTTATGGTACTCAGTTGTAAAACCACTTTTTTTAATAGTTGCTAGTCACTTAGCAATATTTTTGTAAGAAAACAACTGAAAGTTGTAATTAGTACTTCTCAGCTTCTTACAAAGAATCCCCTCCTTTGGTCATTCCACTTCTGTTTACCTAGTTGATGTTGGTCCTCTGAGCTAAAACTATTCTTCCATGACAAAATATAAGGTTCATGTGTCAGATCTTGGGCATTTACAGATAGCAATAACTGATCTATAAAAGTATCTCAGGTATGCCTATATGAAAATAAATACTTCTTTAAAAAGGCTAGAGGTCATCTATGTTTTGATAAATTATATTCTTTAACCAGATCTTTTGTATTTTTCCTATACTTGTAAAGGCAAGTTTAGACAAGGAAGAAGTCCTGTGTATATTCTCAAAATAAACATAATATAAGCTCACTTCCTAATTTGTTGAATATGTTTGGGAAGTTTGGAAGAGAGGTTTAGATAAACAGATGGACTTACAGAGAATTGAATTATAGGAAATGCTTCGTTTGAAGTTTTAAATTTAGTTTTTCCTCACCTTTTGATTCTGGAAGGCAGACCTAAGTTAGAATATTTTTAATCTGTTTTCTATCGTTGGCCATGATCTTACAGTAACAAAGTCTTAAAGTAATGTTCACAAGAACACATCAAGTACTGGTTGAATAAGATTTCAAAGGACTTTTTTTTTTTGAGAATTGCAATTATAGATAAATAATTTTTTTCTAGTTTGTTAAGCTCTATTTCATCCCTCTTTAATTTCAAGTTTCATAACCTTTTCCCTCTTATTTCAAGAGATCTTTTGAATGTGAGAATATCATGTCAAAACTTAGCTCAACCCTTCACCAGGCTTTTTAAGACCTAAGTTAGAATTCTGTTTCTAAGATAAACAGATTTGGATCAGAAAGATTTTCAACTAGCTAGTATTCATTTTGGCTGAGAGTTCAAGCAATGTCTTTAATCATATTTTTGTTGATTATTTATTAGTTTCTCTGGGAAATCAAAGGACAGACAACCTAAAATATGTCTTCCATAAAATACATCATGAATCAGAAGCTCTGGCAAAGAATTTCTAGGAAGTGTCTTTCATGTACCGATATGAACTGATTGAGAGATAAAATATACATCTTTAGTGTGTGTGTAACATGCAAATGAAGGCTGACCCAAAAATGGAAGACTCTACTATCTGGCTGGAGTAAAATTTGTATTGCATTACTAGAGTAAGAAAATCTGTCATGAGAGAAGAGAGTATTTCAGTTCTGTTCCAAGTCGTCTGAAGGGCGATGGTTAAAACTAATTCAAAACATGAAAGAAAATCGGCATAAAAGTGCACGTTAAGAATACGTTGGCTACCTTTGGAAACTTTGCAAAATACATGTTTCCATAATTGGTATGTACTTGTATGGGGTAGTAATAAAATTTGCTATCACCCAAATATAGCTATGAAACCCGAACGGGCTTTCAGCAATCACAGCATGTACTTTTGAATGGTGATAGCCAAAGACTAGCTTTAGTACTGACACTAACTGGGAGAAAATAGTGTCTTATTGTAGGAAGGTAAAATATGCTGTGCATTTTATTGCAGAAAGCAACGTTAGAAAAAAACCTTAGTTACCTGAAAATGTAAGTGATTATGTAAAACTAATTCTGGATTTTGAATCTTCTGCTGGAGAAATACTAAGACTTTTACAACTTCAGTAACCTGCGTTTCATTCAGGAAGCTCCATAGCCCGTGAGAAGCACCATTATCTGACATTAGGAATAAGAAGCATTTACGTGGTTTCTAGCTGGCAATTCACGTCTCTGAGTGAGCTTTTCTAGCTGCTTCAGCTTGCAGGGGATTTCCATCTGATTCTCCCTTCATTCTCTTCCCCAGTCCTTCTCTATGCATATTATCTAGGTTTCCTTTATGTAAATCGGTGTGGGAGTAGAAATCGTTCTATTCTCCCCCCGCTGCCCCCAGAAAAACAGAAGACAAATACAACATTTTTATAAATAAAATAACATTTTCTTTATTTTTGCTTGCAAAGTAATCAAATATCTAGCAAGAAGAATATCTTTCTTCTGAAAAATATATTGAGGTTTTTTCAAAAAGCCATTGTATATAGGCAATGAAAAAGCAATGAATTAGTTTAATTCTTTAGCATTTCCATTTGAAGATTTCTAAAGGGCAGAATCTGCTGGAGTGTTGAAACAGAGGTTTAGTCCTGTATTTGGAACTGGGTGGTATTCAGCAGTCTAAATATCAGTGCTGCCAAATATAATATGATTCACACACCACTAATAGTTTCTACTTAGCCGTATGTGAGATTTTGTAAATGTCTATGGAAATTGTGCAATACTCATTTTTTTGGGATGATCTAAATATGCAGACGCAAACTGTGTCCTCACTCTGTATCCCAAGGCAAGATCTCCAGATAAGAAAAAGTACAAGCCACTAGCCAAAATACAGCATAGCTTTTATTTTGAGAATCAGTATCATCTTCAGCCAAAATATGGCATAGTTTTTATTTTGAGACTGGTATCATCTTCAGAGTAGAAGTTCTGTCTATTCAAACAGTGAACTCCATTACCTTGTGCTCCATTTTCATCCAACGGGCCAAATGCTTGAGGAAAGCCTTGACTATTTATTATTGTCTTACTAGAAATAAATTAGATGCAGACTTTCAAATTAATTTGTCCTCGCAGCCCTAGGTTTGCATGCCTTTGTCAAGAAGGCCAGAGATGTTACTGCAGTTTATTTCACTCGTATCTCAAAGCTAGAGCAAAACCTGTTGTTGTGTTTTCCCTTAGCCTTTTCATAAATACTTTTTCTTTTCTTTATTGAAGTTAAGTGATTTAAAGACACTTGGGAGCAAGGATTTTTTTTTTTTTAATAGTCATTATTTAGTTTCTAGATGTATCGGTGAGGAAACAAAGATTACCTTGTTCATAAGGGAATTGGTGCCCCAGGTTAATGTCCAGGTGTTCTTTCAACTGATGTCTGAGACTAATTTCTTCCTGGCCCTCTGGTAACCAGCTGAAGCAGGAGACCAGCTGGTCTATCTTCACTCTTGCATACCAACATCTTTCACTGATTCACAGATTTCCTTATATCCTCAGTACTTCCTCTACTGCTTAACAATCTTTGAACAGTAGTTTGAAGATAACTGCTGTTGTGCTTTGCAATGGCTGTATCTGAATCAAGGAATGAATGATTTAAAAAATAAATAAATCGCATAATGATCCTCATAAGCTCCATTTGTCAAAAAGTCATAAATTTGAGAACCTGTCAAAGGTTTGCTAAAGAAATGCTTAACACTGAATATTATGTGGTTTGAATCTTACGAGTTTGGATGGCATTTCAGCAGGTAATGCTACAAAGCAGGGTTCCTAATATATGTAATTCAAAGGTTCAATTTCTTGAACACAACAACACACACACTTACTCCCAATTTAAGTTACTTTTTGCCTGCTGCATGCAGACATCAACTACATCAATCTAAAAATACACTCAGCAGTAGGGGCATCTGATGTTTCTTTACTGCATTCTGAACTTTTATGATGCATATACTGTGTATTTATTTTTTAGACTTCCATGCAAAGTTTACAGACCCCTTGTATTCACCATTTGCTGTAAGACCCATTTGAATAAGGGAGGTAGTAAACATAAGATGGAAGCAGCCGAGGGGACAGCAAAGGGGCAGCCATCAATTTCAGCTGCATCTTAGTAAAGAATTTACTTACCCTGAGGGTACGTGGAAAGTGGAAGGTTGAGAGCTGGAGTTTCTTGTGGGAAAAGATGACAAACAAAGTGATCTTTGCAGGTGCTGTTGACCTGTGAAGTAGGAAAAAAAGCAGGTTCACTATATACGTGGTGGAAAATGTTAAGTAGGAGTACACAGCATAGAGAAAAAGAAACTTAACCTCATATAGTAAACACCAGTTTGAAGAAATAGACCCTGAAGACCATTATTGGGGGAGAACAATGGAGTCGTGAGGGATTCATTGAAATGCTTAAGTCTGAATTAAAATAGCTTCAGACTTCTCATATAAGCCAGGATAAAACTTCACAGTTCAAAGTGCTTCTCGTCACTACTGTAGATGTATTGGTGTGATGTTACTTGTTTGTATATAACTGAATCATACTGTGAGAAAACAGTTTATGTACATTTGGACATTTAGACCAAATAATTGCATTCAGAGCAAATAACACGTAACTGCATCTGTTATGAAGGACTGGTAATTAAGATATGCAAAGAGAAGGAAGTCCTTATTCACCAGAACGTCCATATAACTCCATCTCTGCTTTCATTGTAGTCGTTCAGACTTTTCTGTCCCTGTCAGCGCTACAAACATTTAAATCACTGTTAACAACTATGGAAGAGAGAAGGTGGAAGCTACTTATAATGGTTTGTATAAAGGATTGTCATTTGAACAGCTCTTTTAAGGAAACCTCTGAAATGATTCCTTTGCTATTGTCTGTAAAAACTAAAGTGGAGGTCGCTGAGTTATGTTAATTATCTCACGTATGTGTTGAGTATCTCTTGGGGTTTCTTCAGTTCCCCAAGGACCTTCACAGCATAACTGCATGTTCTAATTACATAATTACACATTTACGCCACTTATGCCATTAAGTATAATTGCACTTGCTATGTGAACGTGCCACGATAGAGCAAAAATTACTTTGAGAAAATGATACAACAGAATCTTAATTAAAAGACCATTAAGTATGTAGGACACGGTTACCAAAATATAGTGTATATTAAAGGCTAAAAACTCCCCTGACGCAGAAGAGTTTGCAAAGTCTCAGTGTTTCCTTATGCATACACTGGTGAGCCCTTTGCCTTAATTTCCTTTCGGGTGCAATTTTTGTTGTATATATTAAACTTCTCTAATGTCTGTGCTACATAGAAATAATACTTGTAGTTGAGAACTGTAGTTCTGGATGTAGTCAGAGAAACCTTTGAGTATGAATTCCACCATGATGTTTAGCGAAGGAGATACGAACAAGCTGATTTGATAGTTTTACAAGAATGCATTGCGGAAAGACTTGGTGCTGCGTTAGCGTGTGGTGTAAGTCTGCAGCTGGCACTCTTCTTTCTGTTCCTGACGTGGTATTATCAGTGGAGAGGTATTTGCATGAATCCTAGGACATTGGTGGAACAGCAATATTATGGATGAGACGAAGTTCTGCCTTCGAGGTATTGTGAGAATTCCTAGCATGGATTCTACAAGCACTCTAGTGAAGAGCGAATGGCCGTGCAGATAGCCATATTCTGACTCGGTTCCCTGGACTGTTTCATTTGGACTCTGAATTATCTTTCCCTAAACTGTTGATCTGTGTTGAACAGCTGCTGCCTTTTATTCAGACCTGGCTGGAGTTCAGTGATTTATCTTAAGTTGTGAAGCTAGTCTAAGACAATTCATGAAAGGCTCAACAAAAAGTTTCTTAGTGGGAAGTAATTTTCTAATCAACATATAACAGAACTGTAGTAATACATTGGAGTATCCTTTCATGTAACTTAAGACATACGGTTGCCTAATAAGAATGCCTAGTTGTATAGGTTTCATTTTATCTAGCTGAGGAACAATTTTGACCAGCTTCTAAGGTGTTACGAGATACTTCTGACTGAAATTTAAATTCAAGATTATATCAGATAATGAAAATAGAGACATGCTGCATTAGCATAATTATATCTCTCTAGTTGTAAATATTTATATAACGATACTGCAAAGACCAAATATACTTATATGCTTTTATTCCAGTTGGTCCAAACATTCAAGAAAGACTAGTTCTTCAGCTGTTCTAGGAATAGTTTATTCATCAAGTTATAAATAAGCTTTTAGAGGATTTAAGCTCATCTTTCTAACATTTTTTTTCCTTATTTATTTGTTTCAAATATTTCACTTTTTTTTTTATGGTAACCCATGAAATTTCTTGTGCTTCTAAAAAGAAAAAAGAAAAAAGCCACTTTCACATAAAAGTTTCTGTTGGAAAACATGCTTTTAAAACTCACCTGTACCTTTCTTTAAATTTAAAGGCCTGGGGAAGGGACATTGTCTGCTAGGTATCTCTCTTAACATATGGGGTGAATTACTCAGCAAAGAATTGAACCACCCTGTTTCAGATTGGTTACGGTGGTAAAAACTGCCTTGCGCTGCTCTGCAGAAGAGGGATGGATAATACGCTCTTTGAACAGTCAAGATTTTTTAAAAATGTCAGTGCAGAGGGCTTGCATTTGTATTTGGCTTTCTAGACCTGCCTCTTGACCTTCTAATTACTTTATTTGAAACAGCACTGAGGGTATAATAAAACTGGAGGTTGTCTCTCGTTTGCTTTATCATAAATTAAAGCTGTTAGTTTGGTGAGGTGAAAGTAGAGGCAGAGTGTTCATTACTGCTCAAGTGACGGCTTGTCAATAGCACTGCCTTTTAGTTTGTTCTAGTCAGCACTTGCTGTGCATTTTGTTGGACCACTGGGAAATAAATACAACAAGATTATACATTTGGAATACCACAAGAGTTCATGAAGGGAAAAAAAATGCCAAATAATAAATTATACACTCGGTAGAAAGTGACATGCTATCTTGTGCTATTAACAACCAGAGATAATTGCAGCGAATTGTAATTGCAGTTTGCAACTTACAGTACAGTGTGTCCAACATCAATCTTAATAGTGAACAAAGCAATTTGTATTAAAAGTTAATTCACTTGGTAAGTTTCGGCTGTATATAAGGGGGCTAACAGATGTAGCTTTTCAGAAAGTTCAAAGGCATTTGGAACATGGAGAGAAATGCTAATGTAGTAAGCCTTAGAGAAATACTGCGTTCCTACTTGTAATGAAAACAAATGTGTGCCATTATATCCCAGTTTGTGTTTATTTAATAAACTATACAGTTTTGTACATTGAAGAAATTGTGTTTCTGAATGTAACAAAACCAGATTTTTATTCATAGATTACACAAGAATAGCAATTATATATGTATAGACTAAATGGGGTCTAGATTTCCATGTGTTTGAGTCTATACTCAATTTTAACTTAATCCTTTTATGAGAGAGTACTAAAATGAGTGTGTGTGTGTGTATGTGTTTATATTTATACATACATATTACTGGAATTTTTAAATCTAGGGCTTTATTCTGGAATTGTTTACTAGTGCCCAGGGTATTTTAGAAGGTTGCCTGCTTGTAATTACTCTAGATTTTGAGCAATATCTTTAATCTGGTTTCATTAAAATGAAACTTTATTTCGTGAAAGCCCAGCATCCCTTCTAATGGAGATGATAATCTTACTTTGACTGACCACGCAGTGGTGCCCTAATGTCTGGAAGAGATTCTGCATACCACTGACTTCTGTTCTCTGGGCTGCATCACTTCACCTTTACTTTAACAGGTACTACCATTTTCTCAGTGTTGTGGTCAGTCCTTGGTGTTCATCAGATGACAGAGAATTCCCTGAACTGCAGAGTCATGACCTAAGCACTTACGGTTCGGCTGTGGGATTGACTGCTTCTTTGTGGGTGACCATCAATACAGTTTGAAAATGCAGGGTGAAAGTGCTGCCTTTTTGGATAGTTATTTGTCCAAGTATGAAAATCTCCAAATTAAAACTTAGTTAGATTTGCTTAATTGAGTAATTGCTACCTTTTTTAGAACGGGGAAAAGATTGAGGGGGAAGGGGGTTGAGGAGGAGGTTCTACTTACTGTATCATCTTACATATCCGGACCTCATTCAGAGGATTCATCCAACACAGAAAGAAGTATCGTTCTTCATTTTGTACCATTGGGCTTTTTCATAAACATCTTATCCTTATGAGAGAGCAGTTATTTCATATATTTAAATGTTGGGTAGATTCTCACCTAGCGTGAACTACTCTAGTTCTACTGAATTCAGTGGGACAAAGACATTTAACACTAGCTAATGATTGATTCTTACAGGAGTTTTGGGAGTAGCTGAAAAGCTGGACTGAGGCTATTTTTCTTCTTTATGACACCGTTTTCATTGGGTAGGTACGAATGTGCGTTTCAGACCCAACAAACTTGCTTAAATGTCTGGCATGGATCTTTACTTGTCTGTGCTGAAGGAGATCCAGAGTTGCGCTAAACTTCCTATCTCTTATAGAATGTACCCATGTGCTTCGGCCAGGGTTTTGGTCTAGGCTTCAATAAAGATTTATCCTATTAAAACATACAATCTTAAATTATTTGATCATTAGTGTTATGATGTAGAGGTAACACTAGCAATATTTAGTAGCAGGCTTTTACATTTGGTGGTTAATCCTTGGCTGGAATTTTTAGAATGGTATATAGAAAATAAAAAAGCCTTCACTTTTTTGCTGGTAATGAATTTTCTCCTGTAAAACAATGTACTGTACCTGATGTAAATTGGTGGGAAAGGTAATTTGAGAAACTCAGTTTAGAAATGTTACATATAGTTTTCCATTTGTTTTAGCAAAAGCCATCTATAAATCTAAGGGGTATTTTGACAGCCAGTCATTCTGGACATACAGTATTCAATTAAAATTATATTTATTTTGTTTACTTTTCCGTAGGTAAAATCAGAATTATTAAAAATACATAACGTTATCTTATATTTTACTTGTTTTTATCAGAAGCAAGCTTCTCTGCATATGTGAATATACTAACCAGTGTAATTCATTTTACCGAGAAGAGCTTGTGGTGCTTCCTGTATGCATTTATTTTATATGTCATAATAGGAATTGAGTTCTCTCCCCATTTTTCTCCTTAGCTTTGTGACTATTCGTGCACGTTCCATGCATTACTCTGTTAACAGAACACCTATCCAAAAAACCCCAAACCAAAGTAGTCCTAAAGTGTATGACTAGTCTGTAACCCGTTTTACACTGCTGCAGAATAGAGGGCAGCCAGACACGGCGATGTGTAGCATCACTGCAGTGGGGAGCATCTGCCTCTCGGAGGTGGGTAGGGTGACGTGGAGTTAAACACAGGAGTGGTGGTATTAGTTCAGACCAAGGATCCATCAAACTCTACCTGTTCCATCTCCAAGAGTGGCCATATGCAGATACCTAGGGAATGAGAAAAGAGCAGGTATAAGTGGTACTTTATCAACCTCTAAGTATGAATGAAGGGGATGCTTGTCTGTTAATTTGCCAAGTGCCCTGATGTATGCAGTGCTGTATCTATGCTGGTCCATCAGATGGGCGTGCTGAAGGAGCCTTGTAACGGTTAACTCTCGCATTGCAGCAGTGTGGAGACATGGCTGGAAAGTGGCTTGCCCTTGCTCTCCTCCAGATAACACTAGCGATGCAGCAGCGGTGCATGCAGCTGGGTAGCAATGTCACAGTCTGGTATGGAGTAAGATTGTCTTGCAGGAGAAGGAATAGCAAGATTCAAATTTTTAAAAAGCTCAGCAATTAACACCTTCCATTTAACAAGCTCATTAAAGGAGACAGGTTTTCACAGGAGTTCAAGTACCATGTATATATTTACTCTGCTTATATATACATTCCATAAAAAGGTGTGCCTATCTTTTTCTCCAGGCACTCTTTAAGAAATGTCAAAAGTGCAATTATACAAACACTACTTGGGACCCTCCATTCACCCAGTAATTAACACAAATCATGATCTGGCAACAAACCTTATTCTTAGTCTTTATCATCTCCCACCAGAACAGTTAAATGACCAGACATCCAAATCATGGAGCTGTTAGTAACTCTCCACCTGAAACAGAATTATTTTTTTTTTTACACATGTGTGTCTATAGAAGAAAAACTTCTGAATATTAGTCTAGTGAATCGGATGTGGCTTAGTATTACCCTTTCTTTACGTAAATGATGTCACTTTGTCAGTTAATGAGTATGTTTAGCATTGATTTGTTGTATGTTTTGCACCTACTACAAAGAAAAAGTTGCAAAGAATTAACAAAAGAAACCTAGTGTTAGGAATTTATTAATAATGAAAATGAGCAATATGAGAAGAGCCTGAAGAATTCTTCCAGATACTGTAGTGGAGCATGCCATGAAATACCTTTTAATGTAATTGAAATTGAAATAATTTACAGTACTCCTGAAATAGAAAAGTGTAAATAACAGAAGGATCCAGCATGATATCCTCAGGAATTCTTCAAAACTGAAATACATTAGGGATAAGGAGATGAACAGAAAGCGGAAGACCTATAACAAAGGTTAAATTGAAGACTTGCAGAAAAAGGACAAAGGAGATAAAACACACATGCAGGATGATCTACTTCTAGGAAAGAGGACTAGAGAAAGAAGGGCTTTAAAAAGATCTTTGTACAAAAGAAATGTTAATAAAACTGTAAAGCCACTGATGTATAAAACTGGAGAAAGGAGTAAGAATCTAAGGAACTTTAGATTCGTCAACATGTTTTGAAAAATCACTTCATTCTTTACGTTTTTATCCTTATTTCTTAACAGAGCCACAGTAAAAGCTATATGTTAAATGACTGCGAGACAACACTTGAATCACTCGAACATGTGAAAATAATCAGATCTGGATGATATGCATTTGGTAATCGGGAAGGATTTGACTAGCAACTCTGTTTTAAATATTAGGGTGCTAGAAGCAGATGGACTGATTTACAAGTGTAGTTTGGAAAGAAAAGCAGTATGTTTAGGTAGCTGTAAATTCTAAGTTCATATTATTTCTTTGCAACATTCAAAGAGTTTGTGTGCATTCAGGGAAATACTTGTACATTTTGGTGCAAATTCAGTACCTTATAAAATATAGTTTCGTATTTGTATTTTGTGTTCACTAATAGAAACATCATTATGTTAGTCCTTCCGTCATACTTTTTGGCAGTAGATCTCTGAATAATTTACAAAGAGGTAAACCATATTATCCTTCAGGAAACTGATGAACGGAGAAATGCAATAACTTATCCAAAGTGACTTTGAAGTATCAGGATGTGTTACTTTATTTAACATTTTTAAATTATTCTTTCAAACAGTAAAACCAAGGGTCTGATATTTGGATAGCACACCATGTAACATAAATAAAAAATAGGCGACACAGGAAACAATTTTACAGAAACCATTGTCTGAAAACAATTTGCTGAAAGCTTTTAGGCCATTCTTGCAAAATAAGGATGCATTAAAAAAAAATCGAGATTCCTGTAAAGAATTTTAATAAGATCCTCTTCAAACTTGAACCTAATTCTTCGGGGCAGGGAGAAGAGAGTGAGAATCTGTTTCTGTTGGAGAATTTATTTTATTTTGCTGAAATAATAGTTGAACCTGTATTTCCAGTTCTTGGGACTTTTTGGGGGGAGAACAAGCCTAGCTCTGGTTACATCAAGACAAATGGAACCAGGCCAGGAAACCCAGTTCCTCCACCACTATAGTCTGTGAAAACAAGATCCAGCCTGAATACTTGGTGTAGTGTCTGTGCTAGGAGGAAGCACGAACAATTCTGGTAAAGTAGTGAAAATAGGAATTTTGGTTTGTGTTTTTGTGAAATATTTAAAACTTGTGAAGTTATTGAGAGCTAGATATTTACTGCACTGCATTTGTTTTTCAGGATCGCGAGTAGCTCTCTGATTTCAAGCATTATAAAAGAGACGTCAATGGGGATATTTTTCAAAGTAACCATACAAGTAGCAGAATTAAACGAAGAAAAGTTTAGGTTATTAAAGAAAGTTCTAACACTTCTTACTCGCTCAAAATATTTGCAGCAAGTTCTATGAAGTAGAAAATGAAGGGAACGCGCCGTGCAATTTTTCTTTAGCCTTTTTGCAATGCAACAGGGCAATCGATACAAATCTTTGCAGTAATCATATATTGATTTTCCTAGAATATAACTCCATTTAAAGCATTTTTATCCCCAGGAGTGAAAGCATTGGAGGCTATCAAAGGAGGAAGTAGCTTTCCTTGACCCCATCTGCAGTTCACATTGATTAACAGAGGCTAGGTAAAATAAATAAATATGTGAGAGAGGGAAGAAAGAAAAAAGAGTCACAGAAAGGTTAATACTAGCTGGGGAGAAACATAATTATAGTGCATTAGGGTTTTTGTAAAATTATTAGGTCAGGATAAGCTAACAAGTGACTCGGAGAAGGTGGATTCTTCATTAAGTCAGAGCCGAATATTACAATAGCTGTTTTTCACTGACTGTGCTGCAAATTCAAGTAATGGGGAGCTTTCTGATGGTGTACCCATGTGCACATGCAGGTATCAGAATAGCAAAACTGAGCTGAAGCTGGCAGGTTTTCCTTTACCCTGTAAAGGAAGGTCGGTTATGATGTACTGAGTCTGGGACAAATTCATAGTGAGTGTGCAGAGGTGGCAGTGGAAGAAGTTTGATTCCATGGCACTGCATTTTCATTAACTGTAAAAATGCCGTTGTTGTAGATAGATGGGGTTTTTTACAAAAGCTGGAGAAACATGCTAGATTTGTTTTATTTATTTATTTTATGACAAATTATAAACAGTGCAAGATACTCTTTTAATATCATTTTAGTAACATGCATGAAGCAAGTCCCTTCTCCTAGTGTAGTGTATTGAAGACAATTTTCACTTTTTAACTACTTGTTTCATTCACGGGAAGTGCAAAGTAGATGACACCACATCTCATGCAGGTGTTATGTTCTGCAGTGTGTTACTCCTACACGAGACAGTAAAACCAAGGTGATGCAATAGGTTGGCATCAGATTCTTCCTCAAAGCCAGGGACATTTGGATTTTCTGATTCATCCTAGATGTCCTAAAAGTCCCTACAGCCCATCCTATGCAGCTTCCAGCTCTGTACTTTCAGTCTGGCAGTTTTACCTCCTCTCCTGCCATTTACTTCTGTGATTTCCTGGCCCTTCTCCTCCATTTCCTATGGTTTTGTGGCTGGAGCTGGGTTCTCATAGATCAGCCTTTATTAAATTAAAAGGTGCGTGTAGCCTCATTATCCTTCTCACTGCATTGTAGTTGATACTGTTTATTTTACCAGCAACTTCAGAGCTTTTTTGCTTCAGGCAAAGCAACTACTACACATTGTCAGATAAAGTACCTTATCTGTCAGCAGCACTCTTGTGAATTAATCATAATTCAATAGGTTTACTAATCAAGATTTGAGATGAATGTTTTGATAGAGCAATCAGATTTGTCTAATCTATCATTACTTGACAGTTGCTTTAGGCAGAGTGCTAACTTGGCATTAGTACCTGGGTTTGATCAGTTTGGCCTGGCCCCACCAGTCAGTAACATTAGTTATTGCAGCAACGGACTTCTGCATAGATACTAATTATAGTTCTTTTTCAGTTTCGGGAGAGACTGGAGTGAAGCTGAGATCAGGCAGCTCCCACCTATCCTGTAATGCATTATCAAAAAAATTTTGAACCAGGAGTTCACTTTGTAATTTTCACAAATAACAAAAGTACTCAAAGCTTGTTGACAAATCTGAGGCGTGATTTATGGTAGCATATGCAAACATTGCTCAGAACTGAAAGGGTCACTGGAATAGAAAGGAGATAAACCTAATATATTGTTAAGTGTTGCTAATTATGAATCCAGTCACGTCTGATGTCACTAAAATTTGTTCTCTATTTTGCCCAGTTAAACATTCTTGGGGGTAATTTACAACATAGCTTGCAGCAGTTTGCTCAATTTGAAAGCATAAATGAAAGCTTTCATTGTATATTGACATATTTTTCTTGTTAAGCAATGTTTAAAGTACTGATACAAGGTGCTGTAATAGTGGGTTAGACTGCAAGTGCAAGTTTGGTACATTGTAGTCAATAATGCATTAGTGTGGGAAAATGAAGGAGAGAATTGATGTGGTTTTTTGGTTGTGGGTTTGGTTTTTTTTTTAGCATGGGTGGAGTCTTGTCTCCGTGTAGAAAAAGAAGAAAAAACCTTCAAGCATCAATGGCTAAATATAGATCTTTATTCCCATTTAATTTTAGGGTATGTGTGAGCAATATGAATACAATATACGTGTGGACCTCTAGTTTCATCATCAACTCAACTTATATTCTTTTTGGGGATCAGATAGCATTTACATGTTAATGTGATGAGAAGTCCACTGTGGACTGTCCTCTGTACAGACGGTGGTTATAGGTGATGCTTTTTCTTGTGCAGCAGGCTATCATGAGAATTATGTACCGTTTAAATTCTGTTGAAGCCCTTAACACAGAGCTAAAACCAGTCCCTTACCAGCGGGATGTAAACTCTTCTGCCTATGTGGAGTTTCTCTCTTAATCATTTGAAAATTTGAAATACATTAGGTAAAAGAAGCAGCCAAAAAGTACCAGTTCTCATATAGGTGTTCAGCCCTAAGCCCAGAAAACAAAAATGTGCAGGTGTAACATTTTATATAGCAGAAATCAGTGTCCAGATGCCTTTACTGTTCCGGCTATGGAGGAATTTAGTACAGTGTAGTGGCAACTTGCGGTGCTAATACTTTGGTAACAACAAGATGAGATAGGAAATAGACTTTCATTTAGTGATGAGCTCAGAAGACCGTGGTATAAATATTTGTATTCACTTGAGGTTAAAAAGCAATCGTAATGCTAGATCTTTGCAGCCATGCTCTAGTAGCTTTCCTGTAGTTGTCTATGAGCTCAAAAGCTCACTAACTTCCAGTGTGCCTACACAGACGCCTTCTGAAATCCTAGTGCAAATACTTCTTGAAAACTGCTATGGAGTAAGGATGCCAGTAGCACTAACCACTCGAGTATCAGCAGGCGAACTGAGTCAGAGTCTAATGCTCATCTGATTTGTATTGAGTCTGTTGCGGACAGTGAGGACAATAATGCCTCTCAGTAATGATGAATGAGATACTTCCCTGGTTATCTTCAACGCAAGTGAAATGCCTTCAGTATCTGCTGCACGTTAGAGAGAAATTTTGTGCGCCATCCTTTAACGCAGCACTGACCAGTAAAACCAAAAAAGTGATACTTGTGCAAAGAAAAATGTACTTCTAATTTTACCTTTTGGGGTTTTTTAGTGTAGCCTGGCAAATTAAAAAAAAAACAAACAAAAAACCACACCTTTTTATGTCTTTTGTTTTAAAAATAATTTTTGTATTTTTGCCAGTCACTACTCTGCTAAAAGCCAAAGTGAATATTATTTGTACTCACTGCTCATAAAATACCATAGGCCTGTTTCTATGGAGTGATGAGAATTACATTGACTTCGCCACCACAGGATTCCTTCTAATATCCTGTCAACAGTCTCATGCCCTGCATTTACTGCTGTGCTCAAATCCCATCTCTCCGTAACATTTAAAAGGCATAATGAAAGGGCATCCTTTCCAGTATCAAACTACTCTATTGTTTCATTTGTGCACTGAACTGCTGTTGATTACTTTGCAAGTTCCCTCTACCTGGTAAACTGGGCAAGATTTTTTTTTTTGTACAAATTTAGATGAGGAAAGCTTTTTGAGGATCAGTGAAGTACCATGTATGTAAAGTGGTTGATTACATTTCCTTGCTTCCTCCATCAAATTCTGCAAGTTAAAAATCCCATTCTGAGGTTCTCCGCTCACTCAAAACCCTGCTGCCTCGACAGCCACCTTTGACTTCATTTTCTTTTTGATAAAATCTATCATGACACGCAAGAGTGCCTTGCTCATATGTGAGATGAATGATGGTCCTGCATGCTTACTACAATAACATGAGATTAACATAGATCAAAGATTTGCTAGAGTTATTAAGAGTGGGCAGCCTCCACATACTTAATTCATCTGGATTTTTTCCCTTTTGCTAGTTAACATATCAAACTAATAAATAGCAATGAGTCATTCTGGTTTTTTTCCTTAGAGTGCTAATAAATGTATTTGAGTTGACAGTTTTATAATGGTGAGGAGATAAAAAATGTTCTTGGTAAAAAGATGCTCCGTGTGAATACTTGTATGCATTTCTGTTCACATGGTCATATATATAACACCTGTGTGATCCCTCAGGCAATTCAGTCACTCATTTTTCCTGCCAATTTGCTTGCTTCATTTTGATCTATGTTTGCTATCATTTGTCAACTGACACCTTTAGCATGTTTTCACATCAGTTGTTTTGAGAACATAAATGCTGATAATTACATCAGTACTGCCCCATTGCAGGAGGATAGACTAGACAGTCACCTGGGACTGTTTTTAACAGTTATTTAACAGTTATTAATTTCTGATTTTCATGTGTTGCAAAATTGCTGGTTGCTTCTCCATTGTTCTCGTTGCAGATTTGTAGGCAGTAACTAGAACCCTATTAAGTGCATGTCCTCATGGCTTCAGTATTGGAGCTTGGTGGTTGGGTGTTTTCCCCAGCTGTACGTGGCTTGCCTCCCCTCGTATAGGTGTCAAAGACCTAAAGAATAGTTCAGTTTTCCTGTGCCTCAGTTAGTCTCAACTTCCTTAGCTTAGAACAGAATTCCCCAGGGTTTGTGCATGCACATGACCACCATCTCTGTGTTACCAAATTCCCGTGAAAGAACAGTCTACCTTTATCGTGACTTACTGAGATTCCTTGAGGGCTTCATGCAAATATTCTTTATAGTGTGAGGCACGCCTTGTCATTTCTGCTTCTTTTTCATTACCATGATAGTTCCGTCATCTGGACCAGCTGCTGGTTGTTCACTCTTTCTGTGAGGGCAGTCTTCTCTCTAGCACTCACTTTTATGAAGGAGCATAGGTGAGATCTAGACTGTAATTGTGGTTCCCGTTCATATAAGGCTTTACACAAACAAGGTATGCCAGAAGACTCTTCACCAAAGTTAATTTTCATTTTAGTCAACTGATTCACCTAGTTTTCTTCCCCAAACCTCATGCTTTGAGAACGGAAGCATTTGATGCAAGGAATAACTTGTCTTTCTGTGTACATGGGACTAAACATTTCACCCAACTCTTATCTTTTTATTTAGACAAAGATCTAAAGACATCATGAAATAAGCCAGCAACTCATTGAAACAGAATCATGTCATCTTAACAGAAACACATTTCATGTCTGTAACCAGTAGGTGAAGCTCCATAACACAAGTCTTAAATAAAACAAGAATTGTTCCAGTAGCATTAAACAGTGCTACTGCTTTAAAAGAGACTTACCCCAAAGGGCTTATTACCACAATTTTCCAAGTCTTTAATTTATTACGTGCTCTGTGTTTTACTACCTTTCCCAGATTTTAGTTATCTCAGCCCCACTTTTGAGTGCTGAAAGGTCAAAAGGTGCACTGAAAAGGCTGTGAGCATAAAGGCACATCAAATGCTGAAATGTTTAGACTATTTGAAATCAAGGAATAAAATAGAAAGCTGTTTATTTCTGTGCTTGTGCATATTTTAGAATCCAGCATAAAACCTCTTTAAACATTATAGTGCATAATTAACATTTAACTTCTTATCTATGCATTTTTTCATAAATGTCTAGAACAGGATTTACTGGAAGCTCAATATGAGTGTTACAGAAGAAGGTCTGTCAGGTTTTCAGCCTCGAATGTAAATGTGTGGTGTGGTGTTTTGGGGTTTTTTTAATGTCATTAACATTTCTTTTTTAGTGTGTCTCCCACAAGGAAACAAAGTGATAAGGTATTCACAACAAAAATGCAGCTGCTTGTGCGGTCTGCAAACTTCTAGATGTACATGTGTTCTAAGGGAGACACAATTTTGTTATTTAAAAAAAATGCATCTTATATTTCTGTAGCACCTTTTATCCCCAAGGGTCCCAAAGTACTTTAGAAAACTCTTAACATATGTTAGATCATCTAGCATACCACTAGAGTATTGGCACCTGTGGTACAGAACACAGTGGCCTTTTAAAGTAGTAAAATTCTTTTTAAAAATACAGATACAAAAGACAGTAAGCATCCAGGTCAACTGCCACTAAAGCCTTTCCATTGATTTTGCTGGGAGGTACACAAGAAAAACGTCAGGAAATGCCACCATTTAATTTGGCAGATTAAAAAAGAAAAGCACTTTCAATTTTTGTCCCCGAAAAAACTGTAATTTTACAGAACCACTTGTATACTGCTTATGATTTCAGATCCTAAAGAGACTTTTGGAGCCATTTCAGTTTAACTTCACTGCACGTACCTAAACTCAAGAATATTTTTCATTGTAAAGAGTAGGACTTTAGTTTGTGACGAAACGGGAGTTTGACTAGGAGGAGAATGGACGCTGTTATTTTGAAGAAAAACGTGACTAGAATATTAAGGCCCAATCTTGCTTGCATTGGCAGGGAATAGAAATTATGGTGGTGACTTTGATGGGCTTTGAATAAATAAAAAGAAAATCTAACATGTTAAAATACATTAAGTTTATCTGTTTACCTATCTTTCTCTGTGTAGATGTAGTTCATGGCGATATGCATAAGAAATGCTTCCAAGAGTTTTAGAGGGAAAGAAAGTGGAAATAGTTTTCCTCTTCCATATTAACCGAGGCAGTTTCCCTATTTCACTTCTGGGTGCTAAGGGTTCTGGACAGGTCCTAATTAGGCTTTGTTTTGTTTTGTTTTTTCCTTCTGTTGCTATTTTTGGCTTGACCTAACTTTCAAAAAGGCAGACGCCCAAGGCTATACCCCTGAATGCGCATGAAAACAACTGTAGCGAGGTGTATGAATCTACAATTCACCGGTACGACTTTCCAGCTGCTGGCTTTCATCTGAAAGCAGAGACGCCTGATGCTGTTAGTGCAGCCAGGGAAGACTGACCGTCTCACTTGCGAGTCGGGCCATTGCACGTGGCAATGGCTCTGAAAGCAAAGCTGTGGTCTTTTTTAGAAAGATCTGCCCCTCCAGGTTTTGGTTTACACTGTCCAGCTCCGGCATCGGGGTAAGTGCTGGGCGCTCCAGGATTTGCGTTGGAGGTGCTGCCGGCCCAGAGAGGCACAAAGCGGAGCTGCGGCTGGTGGTCGGTTACCGCTGCCTTCGAGATGGGGCTGTAACTGGAATGGCCGCACTAAGCTTGTCCAGACACAGAACTGGTCAGCTGTGGCTTAAAGCCACCGGTACCAATTTTACACCGCCATACCGGCTGTGCTTCAGTTAGGAGCCTGAGTCAGACCAACGTGGTTTTGCCTTTCTTGCAGGTATTTTGTGCCACCTTAGCAGCTGGTGCAGTCTGACAGGCGCTGCTAAACTGGGAATGGCACCAACGCCAGTGAACGGGGTTGGGGTTTTTGTTTAGTGTGTGAATATTTGCAGTCACGGTTGCTGTGCGTAAAGTATTTCATAATTCTGTGCATAATAAGTACTGGAATATGCTGTGGTAGATCAAAAAAGTCATCCTCAATGATAACACAAGCCATGTTAACACTTTTCTAGAAAAAATGTGCTTATATCCTTTATCAAGAACATATGATCTTGATGAAGATATCTGATAACATACAGTGCATTATCATTCTTAAAACCACATTGCACTTGAATGATTTGTCATAATAACCATTTGTTGGAAGAGACCTGAAAAATACTTTTCTCAAAATGCAGTGGATTTACCTTAGGTTTGAGAAACTTGGTACACACAGCAACAGTAGCCAGCCTATGCACATTTTTAGCTCCTGGGAAACAGCTCAGTGAAAGAGCTTTTTAATTTCTGATGTAAAGTTTCTGGTTAAGAAGCATCACTTTTTTGGCAGTTGCATAAATGAGTTTAATTTTTATACTTAAAATACTTTGATTGATTTGCTTCATTTGAATACAGTTGTCAACAACATTGATTACATTTAGACCTTTTTCAGTCTAAAGTAAGTGGTAAATATTTTCATAAATGAATTCATCTGTTGTTAAGTGAACATACAAATGTAAAAGAAAGCAGAGTTAATTGGTTTCTTACTCCATTGACCGTCTTGCTAATATTCACCGTCACTTTGTAGCATGAGTCGCAAAGTATCTAGGGACTTTAAGTCTGGAAAACCATGTTGGCATTCTAGTATGATCTTTTTAAATAAGTTTTCGGCTTGGGAACCTTTCTCAGCTTCCACACCCAACATCCCTTCCTCAAAATCCCCTCCAAAGGGAAGAAGTTTTAAATCATGATTAGTCTTTATGGTTTAATGTGTTTTAGTTGCCTTTGCAGCCCCTGGATGTGTTAACAGGGTGGGGTGGAAGTGGAATAATTACTTAATGTTGTTATATAGAGTGTAAAGAACCAGACTAGGAAAAGTTGTGAGTCTTTTTTTCTAAATCCTACTCCTTACAAAAGCGGAGGGGGAAAAAATAAGGCAGCCATTGCTATGGTAAATAATTTGGGAAATATTCATAATTATGCTTTATCCATTTCATTGATTTCATGCTAACTAATGGCTTTTGTGCATATGTTTTTAGTAAGATTGGATGGGTCTTGTAACAAATTAATATGCTTTGAAAGATGTCCAAAACTTAGATAATGCTTTTTTTTTTAATACCAGTTAATAAATATTCTATAGTTGAAATAGGTAGCAGCTGAGTGTTGATTAGAGTAGGATGAATCAGAACAAATAGTAATAACTTGTTTGTGTTCTGCATGGGCAAAATTTCTAGTCAATAATAAAATATTGTTAATCAGTGGATTCATTTGACCATAAAGCAGTTGTATATTGATGCAACCGAAGCATTAAATTTGAACATTGTCATCTCTGGGTGTGTCAGATCTGAAGGCTACGTTGCAAGCTATGAATTCTCCAGTGTTGATAGTAATCAAAGAAGGGGATTTTTAAAGGAGGTATCCACCCTCTACAGAATGGAAAGGGTGAAAAGTTCTCTAATGAATATGATGCAAGATAATCAAAGCAGATCATCAAAGTACGCGATAGCTACTATACCAGCCATATCTCTACTAATGGCTCTTGCTGTCTGCCTGTCACTGAACTGTAGAGAGAGGGAGGGGAAAAGTAGTTCAGAGGACAAAGTAACATGGGGAGATTCTTTTCCCAGACACATTCATGATACTTGAGTCCCTGGGTTGTATCTGTCACCATAGGTTTGAGTATTATGCTGTAATTATAGATGTGTGGCTTTTGCTGAGCTAGAAGTTGTAGTTCAGGAGATACACTGAGGTCCAGGTTTAATTCTCCAGGAGGTACTACTTGGCATAACGTTTGGTGCATTGATACTAGCCGTACACTGATTCAGAACCAAAAGCTTTGTCAGTCGTTGTGAACAGCTGATCTCTTCTTCTTAGCAGTGGGGTTTCATCAAGTGCTCTTTTATGATGGAGAAACTGAACTGAGTTTAGAGGACTGATTTTTAATTTCAAAATAAAAGGACATTTGAGTTTGGGCACAAGGGAAGATGTCTTCTGTTTGCCTCTTTAGCACCTCTCAAATTCATTGGAATATGTTTATTAGTTCTCTGAAGAGTGAAAAGGCTTTGAATTGTTGGTGGCACATGTACTCACACATGGAAATCTGAGAGAAGTTGAAACTTTTTTTGTTTTGACTGGCACTTGAAAGGCATCAGCAAAGTAAAATGCAGTATCTAATGCAATATGTAGCTGTGAACAGTTTCCTCCTCCTTTTTTTGTGTTCATACTTTATTTACTATATCTTGCTCTCAGTGTTCCAAATAATCTTAAAATAAATCTGATCCTATTTGATAAGACAACCAACAGTTTCTTCCCTTCTTCTCTCTTCCAATCGAATCAAATACCTTATCAACCTAAAAAAAATCAGAGCAAGTCTCTTGAGAATTCCGCACAGCCATTACGTGACTTTGCCCAGAACGCTTCCTCAACTCTTAGGGAGAAGGGAATGCCAGGGAAGAAAAAAAATGCCAATAATCTGGCTTCAAAGAAAGAGATCTCACTCACTTACCAGTGTTGCTTCTCTTAGGCATTTCTTCTGTGTACAGTTGCAGCAATTGCTACTGTGGGCAGACGAAAAAGAGAGAAAGAGCATTTAGATAGGTAATTTCCCCCAAGTTTTAGAAATTTGTAGGACAAACTGCATTGTAAAATGTGCTTGGAAGACAGCAGTAAATATAAATTTCCATTGCGAAGCTTTGCAATATTTAGAGAACCAGCACTTACCAAACAAATTGCGCACTGGCTACCATTTCCAAATAGACTTATTATAAATATGAAACATTATGGAACTGTCATTGCCGTGTTTTCTATGCTAAATGAAGTAATCATTCAGCAGAAAACAAAACCAAACCAAAGCAGGTGGTGTGGCGTCCATCGCTAGCGCGGAAACAATTATGAAGCATGCCAGAGCAGCTTCAATAAGCAGAAAAGTTCTGTGATATCTTAACCCAGTAATGTTGTATTGCATGGTTACACACCTCAAATGAAGTCAGAACAATTGAAGATTGAAAGACTGGTTTTTAATTTTTTTTTTTTTTTTAAATCTGTGTGCATTATAATAACATCTAGAACTCCATTTCTAATTGGGGTAACATTGTGTATGGTGATGAACAGATGCCTAAGTGCCTGAAATTAAATGAAATGAATGGTCCCTTCTGTAGTCACAAACCGTAAAGAAAAAGAGACAGAGACTTACTCAAGGCCATATAGTGAGTTCCTGGCAATGCCACAGTAAAGCGTTAGCATCTTCTGAATCCTAATCCAGAGCTCTGTCTGCTAGAGCTCACTGCCTGCCTTGTATGGAGAGATGCTCCAGCGTCTGTACGGATACAGGCCAGCACTTGGATTTATGAGCTCTGGACATATTTGAATGGTACTGTAGATGTAGGATGTAAATTTTGACTTTTATAAAATATAACTCACTGAAAGACATGAACTGAATGTGAAAACTAGCCATTTTGTTCATGAGTGCTTCTTTCCTGTTTGGGCTCAGTAAAAACAACAGCAAGGGCCAAGCAATTTGATCACCATTAAGTGTAGTAATTTGTCTGAAATTATTTTCTCATTGTGATTCTGAAAACATGACAGAATAGGAAGAGGGGACAATTTACACCTGCTTTTAACAATTCATTTTAACATTGACATGTGAAAGAAAATCTCCATTTGAGCCCAGAGGTTGAAAGCTATTTCATAGCAAAAGGAAGTGACTTGTTTGCACTGGTTTCTTACTACGGAATGTTTAAAGCAGCAGAAACTAAATTAGTAAAACTGCATGAAATAAATACAAATGCAATTTGTGAATGAGTCTATATGAGGACAGAAATGAGACCTGTAGTATTTGGGTAGAAATTGTTCCTTAGGCTGCAAGCTGCCTTTAGGTCCATATGCTTCTCTCATCCACATGCACAAAGAAGTCTGCGCACAGGGGAGGAGAGAAATGTGGCCCTTTATGATCAGTGAATTGAGAGCTCGAGTACACATAAACACTGTCCTATTAGCACAGCCAAAGACGAAAGGTATTGCAAATTAATTGAGCAAAAAAATTTGGGTGCGGTTGGCATGTCTGTTCTTACATGAATCAGAAGGAAGAGTTGGGCAGAGATCCTTTTAGGAAGAAAAGAAAAACATATGTTAGTTATTGTATTGAGAGGATGTTTTTATGAGAAAAGGGGATGCTGCTTCATTAATAACTCTGACATGTCACACCAATTCTGGTAGGTCTGATAGATTAAACATGAACCTCTCATTATTCAAGCAGCTGAAATGTATTGGCTGCTTTACCCACCTAATATTTATTCCTTGCACAGTATAACTACAAAATTGACATCTTCTTTTAAAATTGTTTGGCTGTAATAAATATAAAACTTTCACCACTGATGTAAAGCATTGCTAGCTGGCATAATTTCCTATCCCTTTTTAATTATTCTTGACACTGTGGAGAAACATCTAATATAAATCTGTAATGTGCTCTGATGACAAACTACACGGTTGGAAGACCATGTAATCTCTCCACAATTAATTAAAGTGCACAGAGCTTCCCCCCCCCCCCTTTTATTTTTTTCCTTTTTTTTTTTTCTCTTTTTTTCCACCACCCCAGCAAACAGATGCCACTGACTGGCTGAAATAACATTGCTGTCAACTGTAAAAAATTAAGATCCAAACCCTAAGAAAGGTACTTAAATAAGGAAACCAGATGCCAGGTTATTTTTTGATATTATGGCATACATCTTGGTGGAAGGCACTATTGTTCAACATCTGTAGCTTTCCATACTTAATTACTCACATAACTTAGCAAATCTGTCGGCAGTTTATTTCCACAAGTATCTGTCACTTCAGCAAATCCTTTATTAAAAATTGAACGATGCCAATCAGTGTGAGTAGTTCACCAGCACTCTCAGAGCAACTAAGTGAAGGGGGATTTGGCCGCTGTTTGTTCGGTGGGCACATCCTTTTGGTTTTGAATGGGTGTGAATCTGCTGCAGAAGCGCTTCAGCTCCCTGCTAGAAACAGTTAGCAATGCCGTTAGGCTCACAGGGCACATGGAGTTGATCAAACACAAATTAATAACAATTTTTAGGCAACGTAAGAATGTTGTTGTAGCATTTACTGACTGTAATAATACTGTGGATGGAAGACAGGTTAATAAAAGGTGTTTATTAAATATTACTGTACCACCACATGACTTTTGGTGGTGAAGTGTGTAGCCACAGGAAACTGCAGGTGCAGGTTAATTTGCAAGACAGCAGCAAAAGTTCGGATTACTATTAATTAAAGTTAACAAGAAAAAATTGCATAAGCACACTCTAATTTTTCATTGACGTTACAGTATGAAAAAAAATCACCTCAATATTATTATTTGACGTGGGTATTTTTATAGAAATGTTTGGAATATGTTAATGTATTTTCTGCTGTGTCTGTAAAAATAGAATGGTATGCTAATATGTATGGTATGCCGGTGTCAGTGGGTTTCCTACCAGCCTAGCAAGTGTATTTAGATAAGAAAGTAAAATGTTTTGGGCTTACAGGTATTTGGGAAAACTCCCCTATGCTTCATTATTTATCAGTTGAGGTTGGTTTATTACTTAAAAAGAGTTTTTCAAGAATCATAAAAAAATTTCCTGTTGGTGTTAGTGGAGTCTTTCGCGGGTGGAATGTGCAACTGTTGTGACAAGCAGAGAGTTTCCTATCTCCTACACATCTGCTACGTGCGGTGCAGCCTTGCTCTTTGTGCTGCTCTAGGCACGGTACCAACTGCAGGGCAGATGTCGTAACAATTGATCTCCCCAGGATCAGGAGCATTGTATAATAAGTATTTAGTCATGGAAATAACAATAAAGATCTAACTTAACTATCTTTGTTGATTATGTAGTACCGATGGCTTAGGACACGGTGGAAGGTCTGTGGTTCTGTCGTGTTTTGGAGAGGTTTCTTTTTATGAGATAGCATTAGTGTTTGTAAACTGTTCTCTAACTCACTCACTTTCCAGTTCACATTTCACTTCATGCCACCATTCACTCACTTCTCACGAATAATAGAAATCATTAGGTTTACAGTACATTTCCTTGCTGCATGGCGTATTTCTTTAAAGAATTATACTACTAGTGCTAGAGATGGTGGTTTTTTTTTTCTCCTGCTACCAGACAGTTGGCACAATTAGAACCTAAACTACACTGTACTTGTTAACGCTCTTGAAGAGAAACCTCCTCCCTCTTAGCAAAAAACACTGACTCATCAGCTTTGTAAGCATTCTGATTGAGGGCACAGCGTTTCCACTGAAGTGGTTTAAAAATAGGACAGTCAAAACTACAGAGCAGTTTGTAAATGGGGAACGTGGATACGATGTGGTGGTTTAAATCCATATAAAACTGATACAAACAATATATAAGCTTTTCTGTGCTGAGTGTTTTTGCTGTGTTTTTTAACATACTTAGTGTTCTATCTGGGGGTTTAGTGTATTCTCAATGATCACATTTTTTGAATCATTTTATTTGGGGTTATATACAACATAATCATGTTATTTATACTTGCGTTATAGTTGAGGGATTTGAAACTGTGTTACAAACTATGGATCAAATTTCACTATCAAGTACCTCCAAGAAATCCCATTAGTTTCACCCATTTTAATGGGCTGTAACTGAGAGAGCATGTAGAGCTCCATATGAATGCGTTTACATGCAAGACGCTTCTTGAAAGCGTTTGAACGGCAGCCACTCCTAGAGCAGAACATAGCAAGGTTGCGGTGGGCTGGCTCAGCACGGAACTCTCTGAAGAAAGTGCACAAGGAGTAAAGCTAGGTGGCATAAAACTTGTGTATTAAAAACATTCCAGTTGGGGCAAAATCAGTGTTCTAAGGGTACAGTAAGCGCCAGGGGATTTTAGTGACCACAAATGGTTAGGAGCCTGGGTTTACGTCTCATCTGACCAAGAGTTTATGACGCGCTGTGGCTTTTGCTTTTCTGTAACAACATGTTTCTTGGATCGTTTAAAGTATTTGGCTTGCAACACCTCTGAGGCATGGGTTAGCTCGCAGTAACGCAGACTTTGATGTGTCTTATTGTTAAATTATATAGTGCATACAATATTTCATTTTATTTAATACAAATCATTTTTATTTACTTAAAAGGAGCAAGCTGTCTTATTATATGTGTTTGGCGTAGAAACAAAGGAATTATATTCTTTTAAGAGGTGTTTTATGTTTTATGGGTGCTGAGAGAATACATGGCCTTTTAATAGGCATTTATATAAGTGGGATCCATGTCTCCACTCTATTATATATTTTCAAATAATTAAAAGTGCTATACAAATGCCATATGATAGCCTTACAAAAAAGGGGGAAAACCCACGTGGTTTAAGATGTCAGGAAAAAAAAAATCCTGTTTCTTGGGGAGGGGAGGAGGCAGAAAGGTTTATTAGGGTAATTTAATTTCTACTGATGCTACAAACATGCATGGGATGAGGATGTGGGAGTTCAAATGTAGATGCTGCTTGTACTGTTCTCTATGGTGACCTGTTCTTCATTGAGACAGGCAATTGACACAGACGCCAGTGCATTTATTACTGAGTCTACTGTAAATGAGACTTTCAGTCTTGCCAGGGATAGATATTTTTCCTGTGTTCACCACTATCACACATCACGTTCGAGGGAGGGGGAAAAGGAACTTTTAAAACAATAATATCAAACAACTTGGGAAAAAATGTTAAATATTACCATATGAAGAACTGATTAAATTTGTATGGTTTTCTTTCAGTAAAAATTGATATGTGATGAAACACAGTGCAGCTGGATAACTTGTTTTGGCTAACGTTCCAGTGTTCTCTGATCTCTTTACCCAGCTATATATAAAAAAAGAAACCGTATCAGCGTTCTTGTTCCTATTGTACAAGCTCTGACATAAATGCCCCCTTTTCATTCACCCCTTACCATCTGGACTGTAAAAAACTTAAACTACCTCACTGGCAAACTCATGTTATCTACATATCTTCTTCATATTCAGACCTACTCTCAAATAGCATTTTTGTAAGTCTACTCATCACAGTTTTCATGCATTTAATTTGAAAAACTACTGTACTTGGGTATTTCCAATTCAGCAGTGCTAGAGAACCAATGAGCAGACGCTGCTCATGTTTCCTTTTTGGTGTAGCCCAGAGGCAAGTATGTTCTGATAGCTGGGAACCAAATATTTAGAAGTGGTCTTGTTCTGTCCTTCACACTCCATGGGCTCTTATACACGGTCATTAATTAGTGAAAATGCCACCATGTTTAGGTACCTCTTCCTGTTTCGTTGCAATACTATTTTTTTTGTTTGTGTATATGAAGAAACTCAGGAGCAATTCTTCCATGACAGTAACACTTTCAAACAATGAACTAATTTTTTAAAAGCATAAAAGCTCTGTTAAAGTCATAAACTTACGCTTGTCAGTATCAGAGGTGATTTTAAAATTTGTATTCCTTATGAATATTCCTCAGTACCTGAAATGCAGGAGTGTGAATTTAGGCTAGTTTGCTTACTTTAAATTCCTTTCTTCAGCCAAATGTCCTTATATTGCAGGCTTTTTGGCTGGCACAGGAAGATCAGACTTCCTGCTCATTGATGTAGACAGAATTTTTCTTTTATTTTGGGAGTGGCAGGGGGTTGCTGCAAAGTTTAATTTTCCATTTTGTTAACTAAGAACATATGCCAAGGGTCTTGGACTCTCTGAAGTACTGACTGACATAAAATATAATGGCAATCCAGCATGGGCTGGGGCTGGAGAATCTTGGATATTGTCCCACTAGATACTGGAAGACTGCAGATTTTTTTAACTGGGATAGATAGCATGGGTAATTTGCTCTTCACTTTGGCACACTCTGTTTAATTGCAACTACAGCAGAGCAAAACCATCTGCTAAAGTGATCAAGGTCGGAGTTTTTGAGTTATGAACGTTAGAGAAAGTCATAGGTACAGTTCTTCTTGTCATTTCTTGTGGTGGAACCCCACAGAGATATACCCTATTCTTGGTATATAGTGGTTGTCTCTGTTGTTTGATAAGTGCCAACCATGTGTTCCATCCTACTGCCAGTCCTGTACTCCTGCAGCTGCTAGCACACTGTGCTGCTTCTGCTTGCTCTGTTTGTCAGTGTTGTTCCTAACTCTTCCCTATTTTTCAAGGGTGTTTGATGCAACGCTGCGTTGGAAAATAGGAAAAAGCTAAGAAAAGTTTCATGACCATTGTAGGCTCTAGTTAGGGACCGCACAAACCCCGAAGCATCTAGAGCAATGAGATTTTCCATACTTTGTAACAACAAGGTATGATTGTAGCCCTTTTAGTCAGCTTTTGCTGCTATCAGATAGCACATTTTTTTCTTAGGAAAAGTTTGTGCCTCTGGAATCCTTGGACCGTCAGTGAGGACTGCAGAAGGAACGATTCCTCTGTTCTTGTGTTTGCCACTGTGCATCGCTCTGTGATGACTTCCAGACTGTTCTTCATTCTAAAACATAAGCTTACTCTGCAAACATCTCCACAGATTATTTTTTTTCCTATTTAGAATACTGCACTTTTATGGAAAAGAACAACCCTCTCCTAAAAAAAAACCTCAGAAATCTATAAGCCCCCCCCCCCCAATAGAGAATTAAATAAGAATAGGGATTTATATCCCTGGAAGATTTATCTAGATTAAAAAATAAATACCTACAGTTAATATACTATTAATACTCTAATTCTACAGCAGCCTTTCATTCCTATTAATTTAATTCTCAGTAAATTCTAATGAACTTTTATATTGAAATAGATAATTTTTCTGCTTCAAGTGAAGAGGGGTTATTATTGTATATTCAATGACAGGACAGAAAAGATATCAATGTGCATTTTGTCCCCAAAATACAAACAGCAGAATTCTGACGTTCTGATGACATTCTCGTGTTTAGCCTTCCTGGATGTGATTGTTATATAAGGATATTGTACCTCCTTTTTGTCACTGCTAGCACTGCACAATTATACACGTATGGATTTTTTTACGCTCAGAGTTCATACTGTAAAACTCGGAAGTATTACAGAACCTACCTTTCTTGTCCAAACCCTTAACCATGGAAATGAAAGCTGATATTCTAAAAGGTGCAGTCAGTAACTTCTTCTACTCTTTGAACAAAATACTGATCCAATTGTAGGCATTTTCTGTACACATAAAGAAAGATCATGGCCTTTTATGCCCTTTAAAACTTGCTTGTTTCATTTTTCTATCTTATCATTGCTACCATAGCTCTCTTCCTGTTCATATCAGTTAATGTCACATTTGTGTTGCCAACTTAACTTTCTAGGGTAAAGAGTATCTTAGTCATAAGAACATAAAAACTGCTCTGAAAGTTCAGGTGAAAGGTCCACCTAATTCAGTAATCCAATCTGAACTGGGTCCAGTTTTGAAAGCTCAGAAAAAGAGTGAAGAGAGAGGATGCTGGAAGACAAAAACTGGTTTTCCACATCTCAACCTTACTGGACATTTATGTGAAGAAGATCTGGTATAACTAAGTGGGAGTTAAATTTGTTGAAATACCGTAGAACACTGTAAAAATGACTTAAAAATTAACGTACAATTCTGTGCCCGTAATTTATAATGCGTGTATTAATTCTGATTTCAGCATGGCCTGATATATGTGCTAAGTTCTGACTGACAGCCTAAAATTAGAATTTCAGTTTGTACAAATGAAAACAAATTATTTAATAGATGTACAGAACTGAATAAGCAATTATACATGTTCTGTGTTACCTTTGTTCACATGAGAGGAATGCTATATCATGTTCTCTATAGTAAGGTTCACTCTTTAGATTTATAGGATAAGAAATGGACTTCATAAAGTCAATAATTTTTTCAAGGCTCAATAGCTTCTTTCTGTAAGAGCATTGTCTGTTCTGTAGATCGTAAAAGAACAAAAAAATCCTCAGAATTACTGCCACCCCCAAAAATACGCTCTGTTGCCCTAAAACCCAGCCAAGCAAAGTACTGTTATGCATGTGTGTATGGAATGATAGGTTTTCTTTGGAAAAGAAAAAGCATTCAATTTTTAGACTATTTTAGAATACCTTTTACATTTTTTCCTTAAATAACACCAGTGTAACATAAGTATAACTCATTGGAAGGAACATTTTTGAAAATGGTATCTGTGTGGTGCTTAACTTCTGGGAAGTGGCTACTGCCTGAGCTTTGTCTCTATTACCTTTTTTTATTCTAAAATACTGATCCTGACATGATACAGAGACAGCAGAAATGACCCGGGGAAGGTATGAATCAGCTAAAACAAAGGAAAGCAAGTGCAAGGAAATAGTAAAAGAAGTATTCTTCTATCAGTTCAAAGTCATGTCCATCTGCTCTTAATTTATCATCATGCAGAGGTTGGACCTTTCACTGCTGTTAGGCCACGCAATGAATCAAATCCTGTTTCCTAATTTCCACCATTCTAAGTTATGGTCCTAGGAAATGGAATTCTGCAGTTTCTTGCCTCTCTTCATGACAGCTGGAGGAAAGGAATGAGATGAAGAGAGGAAGATGGCAGCGTAGACCTTTCACTTCGAACCTACCTAGGTCCCTAACTTGGGCTTGCAAAAGCATTGACTTCTTGCATGTCTTTGTCAGCCTTTAGGTAAGGGCTTTCTGTGGCCATTGTGTACTGTCTTTATTTGTATATAACTGTGAAGAATTTGTCTTACTTTTGCTAGATGCTATCCAATATTTTAATGGTATTTCATAGAAATGAAGGTGAAAGTGTTCTATGGCTGGATAAAAAAGAAAACCCAGATGGCTTGCTTCATGCATTACTTAGCTGCCCTCTTCCAACAAAGTCAAAATTATATGAAAACCTCAGAGTATCTCTTCTCGGATTTTGTTTGATGATTTCAATATGCCTGGCTTCTTTATTTAGATGTTGTTGAATTAAACATATATACAGTTGGGTAGGAATTTAAAATAAAGTTTGGGTTCAAAAAGTCTCCAAACCAAGTTCACAGAGCTGCTTGAAGATGAGCTGCTTCTCATAAGATGTGAGAGGAGTTTGGCATGAAGTGACAGAAGTCTGGGTCTTAGGCCTGCTCTAAAGGTAGGGAGCCCGGCTGCCTGCTCCGTTGGTTTCTCCAGGTGTCAGTATGTCAGGATATCAATTGCTGCAAAATTAGAATGCTCACGCTTCACGTGTGCTGACTAGGCAATGTGTGAATAAAAATAACGCAGACTTAAGGTATTTCTGGGACGGCGGAGCAAGGGAGGTTTTGGCTGGTGGTATTCAGGTCTGGTTGGAGTGCCTGTGTATGGTATATGATTCCACAAAGAGTGTGTGATGCTTATGTTTGTTTCAGCCTGTAATTACTTGATGAGGTCAATATCTGATACCTTTAGTTTCAAGAACCGTGGTTTAAAATATAGCTAGCTTGATGGGCCAAATTTTGGACCATATGTCACTCCCAACGCAATCCCATTTGAAGGAACATAAAGGCTGCACAACAAGAAAAGACTTTGAGCCCTTGTGTTATGTATTGCAGTGAAGTATCAGCTATGGTGAAATTACCTTTATTTATTGTAGGAGACTTCCTTTCCCCAAAAAGCATGTTGAGAAGATGCGGTTGTCACAACTCTCAGAAGAGCTTCCCAAATTAATTTTTAAAATTTAGGTAATTAATTTACTTATTACATTAAATTTATGTAAGCTGTTACATGTAAATGCTTCACTTTCAAGGGGAACCTAAATCATTTGTACCTTGTGATGTAATCCTTTTCTATTAGAATCAGGAGAGTTTACTGCGAGGCATGGCTTTCTCCCACACAGAGTCAGTACGCAGCCCCTTTTCTTATACATCCTGGTGTGGGTTTTTCCATGAACACTTTTTGCTCTTTAGTTATTTGTTGTAATTATCAAGTTCATTTTTCTCTAATAGATGTGATTAAGTATATTTAGCACTGTGTAATGAGTTTTCTGCCTGGTTGCGTTCTGGCTAATAAGGAATTCCTCAGAGTCTCTTCTGACAGCTGCTGTGGATCCCAGGTTTGTGCTGCCACAAGAGACCTCTTCCATGAATTGCTAACATTAGAGAAATTAACTCGGTTAGACTAACCATAAAATCTGGGCTGAAATTTGATTACTAATAGATCTCGTGTTAGCTTTCAGCAGCACAGATATTGAGGTGTTCTCTTGCACAGAAAGACCCACAAAAACTCAGAATTCAAAAATACTTTTGCATTCACACGGAGTGAATATGTAAAGTTCTTTGTGGAGGCTGTGCTGCTAAAAAAACCTGATTGAAAATAATACTAGCAATAAGTGGTCAGTGGTTTTGTAATAGTAGTCTCTCCCTTAGTTCTTATGATCCATCTGCTAACTTACCGGACTATGGGTAATACTTTTGTTATCCATACTACTTGCTATTATTATACCAGCTCCCAAATTTGTGAGGCTGAAAATGATGGGGAAAATCTGTAATTGGTGATGCAGTGCTGTGGTATAGTTGCTTAGCAACAGCTGCTGCAGCCTCTTCGCTGAGTCTCCGGAAGGGGGATACAGAGACAGGAAGATGAAATAAATACAGTTTCGGCATGGTTGACTTTGTAAGAGAATGATAAAGGTTGTAAGTTATTTTTCTCTAAAGTGCCAGTGACTGTGGGAAAAGTCTTCTGTAAACAGATCCTGCGAAAAAGGAAAAAAATGGAAGCCGGCCACTTGACTTTCTGAATTACTACAACAGAATGAAAATACAGCAGTAAATATGTTTTCCTGCTAACTGTGAGCCTGTGTTATATTATGAGGTATTTGCTGCTGTGGTGCATAATCGTTACAGAAAATGCATAATCATAACCATGTGTCTTCTATTTATCACTACAATTGAGTACCAAATTCATGGAGAAAAGGGGTTGAAAATTAATGCCAAGTACCTCTTAAATTCCCCGCTGGTATGTTAATTACGTAAAGACGGTTCATAATAGGGTTAGTGGTAATGTAATAATTATGGATGGGTCTACAATTTTAAATTCTTTTGAGATCTGAACAACTCTACATTTAGGATTGCACAGTATTAATTGCTAGGAACTTTCTTTCAATCCTCTTCTCTTTTATCCAGTGAAATATTTTACAAAGACTCGTGTGATTACTAAAGTATCAGAGTGTTGTTTTCAGTACCGTATATCCCACACCCCGAAGCCTTTGGAAATCTGCTGTGCTTGAAGCCTCTCTGTAGAGCGAGGTATCGCACTTTGCTACGTTATTTAGTACAAAATCTCAGCCTTTAGAAAGCATAAAATGTAAAAGGGAGTAGGAAGTAAGTTGATGCAGATATAGCCAACTTTGCTAAGGGGCTCTTATCTACAGTAACCAGCAACAGACGGGTTTTTTTCCAAGGGCTAGTTATTACTGCTAGTCAGTGCTGCTTTGCAATTAGTGTTGGAGCACCTAGATAAGGTGGATATATAGGAACTAAGAACAGATAACATAATGCAAACAAAGAAATTTAAACCTTTTGACCTCCTTTGTACGTGTTTCTTTCTGAACTGAATCTTAAGCAAAAGAGCAAAAAGAGGTTGCGTTTCAGTACGGTTTATTTGGGGAAGAACATGTTTAGAAATTTAGAAAGAAACACCTCAATATAGAAGAGTTTGTATTGCTTCACTTTTACATTGTTGTATTTTGCAAATGATGCTGCAGTCATCGTAAGCCTGGTCCTAAAATTCGTCATAAATAAGACACTGCATATCATAAAAGCAAAGAGGTTTTGATCTAAGTGGGAGGCTGCTGGTTCATTTTTAGAAGGTCAGATTGATAGACAATATCTCACAGTCTAGATAGTGACTCTATCAAACTAATTCTTAAACATATAGTAGTACAATGAATTATTCTTGTCTTGGAAGTATGGTTTATGACCTTTCTGCCCCAGGTATTATTGCTGATTATTATCTGAGAATGGGTGGTAGCATGCTTTTTGTTTCATTGGGGTTTGTGTGATGTCTTTTTTTTTATTTTAACTCAAGAATTTTTTTAAACAAATATGTTTTATGAACCATTTAATACAGCAGATTTCTGATAAAATAGATTTCTCTTATAGCATGGTAATAAAGAAGTGCTCTTCACCTTTTTTTTTTTTTCTCCCAGAGGTTATTGTTTAAACTAATATCTCAGGTTGTGCCGATAAATATTTCTGTGACCTTTTGTTTTCTGTTTTTTTCACACTGATTTGCAGAAAAGTGTGAGCATTTTAGAATGCTTTAATTTATTTTGCAAAATCTGCACTTGCTAATTGCCAGCTTCTCAAAAACAAAATGGTAGAATTCTTCATATGAGGCTGCATAAAAGATGGACCTATTTTGTATATAGAATATTGCCTGTCCTTTAGATCTATGTGTTTTGCTTATGGAATAAACCAAAGTAGGAGAGATAAACTAATATTTTGTATAAGCTCAGCCAGACAATACACATGATAAAGATGTTTCATCTTCTTATGTATGCAGAAAATATGAAAAATTGTAGTTTACACATATTTTCTCAATTCAAGTGTAAAATTGGGCCCCCAGATTGCCCTGGGCCACGGTGCTTGTGTTAAAGAAGCACTATTTACCTAGCAGCTGAGTGAAAAATGATCAGAATATTAGACTCATCTAGGCCATATTAAGGAGCCATTGCATTTCCCGACAATTTTATGCTATCTCAATATGAAAACAGAGCAATTTCAGCTCATATCAGGTTATGATCGGCAATTACAGTTGCATAATTCACCTAGTCGTCTCTTTTCAGGGCCTTTATTTTCCCTCTTGGTGACATTCCTGAGAAAGTGCCTGATAAAAATGTCATATATCATCCTGGCTTTAAAACTCGTAAGGGGGTAATCTGCTATGCCTTGCTGAGCCTATATTCATCACTAGATTTTTGACTTGGAGGGGTCATGACACTCATAATTTCCTTTTTGATATTGTCCTCACCAGATATGACAAGGGGCTGTAAAAGCTCAGTTGTATGCTGTGGTTAAGAGCCATTCCAGTGGGGCTCATCACTAGCAATAACAGTGCATTACTGTGGATTGTGCAGTAGTTGGCCGTTTCGAAGATAATTAGATTTGATGTCAACATTTCTTTATCACCTGCATCCTTTTGTGCATCTGCGTGTCAAGTTGTTATTTCCGGATTTATTAGCACCCTCAGAGCTACTATCTATCTGTCAGCCTGTGTGGTGTTTGTGTTGACAGTTGTAAAGTTAATTACTAGTACTAATGAGCATCGGGCTTTTGGTGGACATGGCATTTTGGGCATTTAAAACTGTAATTAGATTTTTTTTCCTTTGTGTACAGCCACAGGAAAAATGCAGAAAAAGAAAAAGAAACCCAAACCAAGCACCCTGACCTCAAATCTCTATCTCCAGTTTGATATGGTTTATAGTATCTCTAAGTCAAAAAACTCAGAGGCAGCTTTGTTTACTTTTTACTGTTTTTTCTGCTCATCATTAACTCTGAATATTTGTTTTATCATGTCATCCAAACGAAGATCTTAAAAAAAAAAAAAAAACAAAAAAAAAACAACAACCAACAATTCTTTACAGATGACTTTATAAAAAAACATGTCCAGGTAGCGTATATATCAGTCATTCCCTTTTCTGTAGAAGTATTTGTATTTCAGCAGACAGTCAATATAAGTATTGTGTTTAAAAATAAATTTGTAAGGACAGCAAAATTAGCCCATCTCCTGTTCCCTATCATTGTAATATAGTAATGTATTAAACGCAGTGAACACAGAGATGCTTACTGTTTATTATACAATAGTAAATCCAGAGTAATTTCAGTGAAGTGGGATTAACACAGGTGTAACAGAAAGAAGAATTTTGATACTTATTTGCCTTGCATACATGCTAAATTCCCTATCCTGTAAATCATATTACGAGGTCTTTTATGCGATGTTCTGAGTAACATATAACTCATAGGATTTAGAATAATGGCACTTATATGTGACATATACTTTATGTAAGTATATTGTTTATTCTGCTGCTGCAACTAAGAACCACTCCCTTGCTGCTGTTTCTATTTACTTTCTATTTATCATTACCTGCCATTTTGTTTAACAACTACCCTTCCCAGACATAAATCATCTGTAAAAATACTCTGGCTCAGAGAAAATTTCACCCTGGCACTGAAATGATGAGATAACCATTTTCATCTCTTGTTGAAGCATTGAGATTTATTGGGCTTTGATGGGCTACAGACCAGACATCATTCTCTGCTAAACAGACTCCCACTTGCATTTATTCTTATTGCATTTAGCAATTCAAAATGGAGCTCCCTAAGTCCCTGCAGAGCCCCTTCCCAGCTTAGGTGGGGCACGGGACGTCAGTGTTATTACTTTATATTAGATAAGGAAGGGACACACAGCGAAGCATGTGGTGATTCAGATGATTTTTTATTTCCGTTTAGCAGTGATGACAGAATGTCATAGTGAAATGACTTCAAAAGTCATTTTTCCCTCTGCCCTGGTTCTGCAGCCTTGTCCCTCGAGGGCACTTCCATTGTACAGTTATATTAATTCTGCTAACTTTCAGACTTCATTGCTGACAATAGGCCTTTTGGCTTTCTCAGACTATTACATTAAATTTCCCATCAAACCATGTCAGCCTCTGAGGTCAGAGATTCCAGGAGAAGCTTTAGATATTTTGCCTTTTGACTTCATGGGCAGGTATTTCTAAATTGCTTTTAGGTTTGTTTTTCCAGTGTCAGAAATCATATTGAACCTCTCTGAAAACTCAGACAATGACGCTCATCAGGTGAAGGACAAATGGTCTGAGGGGTGGGGAGGGTGTGCGCGGACACCCGAACACATGTTTGCTGGAACACTTCTGTCCTCGGTCGTGCCAGTGTTAACGAGGATCAGCCACCCTTAGTCCAGCTGCGTTTCTCAAGGTAGCAGAGTCTGACCGTGCATTTCACACACAGCACCCCCCGGTCGATCTTTAAAGGTTCGTCTTCCAAACAAAAGGCTTTTATTTTATCTCAAGGTACATTTAATGTTAAGTAGTTTTACTACTCTACAGTTTGTTCGGCATCTTTGTCAAAAAATAGGTATAACATTCTTCAGTTCACAGTTAGGGAAACTGAGGCAGGAAGAGGTGAGCTCTTTTAGCAAGGGGAGGGAAGCACAAGCACACCGGGGACTCTCCGTCATGGAGCCCTGTCAGCTGGCATTGTCTGGAAGCGGTTACCTTGAAGGCATTTCGAAGAATTGAAGTACAGTGGACTTAAACAAAGCAAAACTTATTTACATAAAACATGGCTCATGTAAGAATCATCGAAATCCTAGATCGTACTATGCGACCATGAAATAGTTTTTAGATTATTGAGCAAGCTTTGCTGCTGAAGCATTCTTTTTATATATATTCATCAAGATACTCAGCCTTCTCCAAATAACATATAAATTGTTTTGACTTGATGGATTTTTTTTCTCCTTGGAATGATTTTTACATTATGGGGGGATAAAAAAGTATTTAAACCAGCCGTTGTCGAATAAGATTCTTAATTTATCACAGATTCACACCTAGCATTGAACTGGAGAAAATGTTATTTTAAAAAAGGTGTTACTGCACGCAGAATACGATGAAGTAAAAAACTCAACAAAATTATAGGAAGAATAAAATAGGCTTTGCATGATAGAAACACATCAAGAAACTAAGAGCTTGGGTGGCATATAGAATTCAACAAAATTCAGTATGTCCAGCTGTCTTCGCCACTATTTTGAATTTGTAATTGTGGTTTCTGTATTTGGAAAACAGGAATTCTGCAGTGTTTTCTTCCCCCAAAACTCTATTCTTTAAAAATAAGGCAGAGGAACAGACTTTTCAGAAAAAAAAATATTTCACCCTGAAAACAACCTCTGCTCATTTTTCATGGTAATTTTAAAGGACCAAAATTCTTAATTCTTAATTCTTAACTGAGAGTTACATATGTATAGGAGGATGTGTGCATGTGTGTACAGAATAATGGGCGGGTGGCAGGGCTGGAGAAAGATGAGCTTAGAAAGGCAGTGTCGATGTGTTACTACCTGCTTGCAGCCATAAGGCTAGGGAATCATTTGTGACACTCTGGGGACAATTTTGTCACCCTGACAGTAATGCTGTTATGCACCAACTTGACACACAGGAAGAATCCATAAAGACAGATAAGTAACTGTGAAAGTGGCTGGGGATCAGCCTGAGTGCTACCACTCACCTGCAGTGACAAATAGATAGTCATGAAGGATTGAAAATCCTGCCCAGCGCAGAGATATGTCAGTCCAAAGCTAGAATACTGCATGGTTACACGGAGGTTGTAGTAAAAATACACATAAGGCACGCGCACAGAAGAGCCCCCAGGCGTAAGTATGAGAAGGTTAACTTCAAAAGATATTAGTTCTTCTTTGTAGCATATATTTTTTTTTTAGCAGAATACTTGATGTCTTTCACAATTGGGCCAAATTCTTACATTAATTACATTTGATTGGGCCGATTCCTGCGTTTTTAATTGAAATCAGTATGGGTTAACATTGACTTAATGAAAATAAGAATTTGGCCAATGTGATTTTCATGGGAGCCAATGGGTCTGTTTCTAGGTGTCATTTTTTTAGTAATTATTTTATACCAATAGAGGTCCCCATCTGCAAATCAAATGAAGAAACTTGTGACTTAACAAATACAATCTGCTTTTAAAAATACTGTACTTTAGCTGTTGCAGTCAATCATAGGTGCTAAAAATCAGTACCAAACCCTTTGCTGTTTATTATGTTCAAGAATGTGTTAATTCCTACTGCAAATGCATTTCTTTTTGTAAAAAAAGATAGTGACTTGCTGTTTTTAAAATATTCTTTAGAAACTTAATGATAGCTTTTTGGGTTGTTCATTTATGACAAAGGGATGTAATCTAACCTTGAAGACCACTTCTGAATTCAGTCATTCTTTGTGACCTCCTCTTCGTTATTCGTGTTTGATAATTTGAAGGTTATTCCTCAGGAAAGAAATGAGTTACAACTGATGGCAGATGATGTTCTTAGGTTTTTATTTGGTTTAGTTTATAATCTCTGTTTTCTTCCTTTCTTCTCAGTCTGGCCACTGGCTTTCACTTGTAAGAAACTGTCCTTTGGAGGCAATCTCTGAAGTAATTTTGATCCCTGGAATAGAGAGCAAAAAGAACTGCCACCCTTACATTTCCTCATGTCCCACACGCTCAGGATTTTTTTTCCATGTTTTTTATCTTTTTCTTCCAACCTGGAAGTTCATTGTTCTGTCCTCAATTCCCTTCCACACCACCAGCCTCTGAATGACTTCTGCAGTGCACTGAAACAGTACCTATTCCCTTCACTCAAATACCTTCACCTAGCTGGAAAGCAGTGGGGTCCAACGGGTCTAATGCTCAGCCCCAAGTGCCATTCCCAACTTCCTTGCTGAGCACTTACATACAGCACATACAAACCCTGTTTAAGTATTAATTTCATACTCTACTAGTTTCTTGTTTAGTCTTTGCCTCTTTGGCATAGTGTTGGGCACAGGCTTTCTGGATGATTTGTGCAAGGTGGGACATGGTGGTACACGTGATTGGCGCTGACCTTCCTTCAGTCCCCTTGTCCCTGAGCTGCTGTGGCATGAACGTTTTCTTTTCCTGAGGATGCCCTCCTCTGGAGGTCCTGAAGAAGATGAGTTTGGGTTGCCTCAGGAACCAGTCCCAGTAATGACAAGGCACATAATGAGCTCCTGTGCACTAAGATACACTGGTCCTCATTACCAGCACTTTCAAACTATTTAGCAAATGTCTAGCTTGCTTCTCCATTGCTGTATCTTGTTGGAAGCACAGAGCAAACCCTAGTAAAGGGGTTTTGAAACCTATTTTCTGCCTTGCCCCTCCCTGTCTCAAGTTCCTCATCATAGAATGCTTTTTAGGCTTAAGTCAAAATATCTGCAGACCCCAGGATCTTCCCCCTTACATTCCTGCACTGCTTTAGCCTTTTCTGTTGGTTTTGGGTTTGGTTTTTTTTTTCCTTTTGCCTATCCCTTGCAGCAGAGTCCCCGTTCAGACAAGCCTTCCATTGCTTGCAGGTCTTCTGTTGCTATCTACCAGCCTGTATGAGTGGGTTCTTTTTCTTGATCTGCTTGCTTCTCCTTGTCCAAGGCTGTAACAAGTTTTTGTCTTTGTCGAGAATCATTTGTAGCCATTTTTGCCCAGTGTAAGTTTTGGGGTTTTTTCTGATTCTTTCTGATTGTTACAGCACTTTATGGAGTACTTAGAGAACAGTTTTACAGTAAAAAAAAAAAAGTCTCAGGAGAAAAACAAAGACACATATCTATAAACTTAGGTTAAATATACATCAGTTTATCTCACAAGTGTTAAAGAGCCCCCCCCAATCATTATTAACATACATTTTTAGATTCTAAAAGACCATTTCAAATGTGTTTTCAGCTTCTATTTTTGAGCAGGTAGGGTTTGTATTTCCGTTGCAATCTTGAACAGTAAAGCCTTTTTAAAGCAGAGGTTAAGATTCACGTGTTATTCAAGTCCAAGAATTTCTTATTTAATAAAGATGCAGTGAACGCTGTGGAATTTTTATAAGTGATAAGAATTAGCAAAGCAGTGTCTAACTCTCCCCATTTTACCATATTTTTGCTGAGATATAATTACTTGAGCTAATCAAAATTAAGGTCAAATGCTTTTTCACCAAAAAGTGCAATTTTTACAAAGCTAAAGCTTTCCATAGTAAATATCTCTGTTTTAATAAAACAAAGTCTGTTTAATTTTGTATGAGTTTGATCTTAAGTATAATAGTTCAGGTTTCTGATTATTCGAAAACATCTCATTTTGTGTGATTTGAAATTGTCTTCTAGAAGTGTAGATTAAACTCCCATTTTGTTCTGTTTGTTCAGCTTCTTGGCAAAAATAATATATCTTTGATGTATTTTGGACTTTGTAAGATAAAGCCATGTAGTGGCCTGTAGGAGTTAAATGACTGTTGAATAAATTATAGGAGATGTAGTCTCCTGCAAGCGATGTCGACTATAGTGTGAAAGTGAACGTCAGGCTCACCTGCCACAACTCCCATCAAGCTATATGCCACCATGAAGAATGCAGTTCAGTATTTTACCGACTAAAACTCAAGTGTTTCAGCTCAGTTCTACAAATCAGAGTGAACATTGCAACTTGGAATTATTTGGGCATCATTTGATTTTCAAAAATGCAATATATAAAAAAGCAATGGAAATTTCAAAATTTCCTCTGGCACAAAGATTGACGTTTTCACTCAGCTTATGTGCAATATGCCATTGGCAAAGCAATTCTCTTCTATAGTCAATTGCTCTTGTTGGTTGAACTGAATGCTAATGGAGGAGCTTTTATCTCATTCAAAACATATTAGTCAGAAACTAGAGAGTGAGAGGATACTGCCAAAAGGTGTCTTGCATTGACAGCAAAACTTCTAGCTCTAGAGCTCATCTCTCCCATTTCCATTCTAATCTTAGCTCTGAGTTGGGGAAGGAAAATGCAGTTATTTCCTGTCACTGCTTAGAAATATTTAAAAAAAAAAAAGTTTGTTTCCCATTTACCTTCTCTTTGTAGTGCCTTTACCCAGAAGGTATATAATGACTGCAATTCTTGTGCTTTGAATGGTGCTAAAGCAGTAGTTGTGCTTTACTGCCTCACGGATTTGTAAAGGGAATTGGAAGACATTTTTTATACTTCTATACTGTCTTCCGTACACTCATGAAAATACGGAATGTACTGATTCAACATATTAGAAACGTATTATAATATACTTCAGAAAACTGGTAATGGGATATCTGTGTTTATAATGCCAATTTCTTTAGATAATGTTCATTTTGCCTAGATGTTCTGAATGTTTTCAGTTTACATGTCCATATCTTTCCCATGGAAAGAATTTTGAAGCTATGTTGACCTGTCCCTCCTTGACGTATAATCTATGCATACATAAAATACGTGCATGATATACAATATAAACATTGCTAATAATGAACAACTTCTGTTTTTAAACGTATGTCGTCTTTGTGCACACTGGTGTGATAGAAACTTTTTAAAGACTTTAGGAGTTGTGTTCTTGAATTGATCTTAGTTAACCCTACAGCTTTTGCTAGTAAATACATTTTGCATTCAAGGCTTACATTTTTAGCCTGAGTGTTTGATGATGTAAAGCTGAAGCCCTAGTCTGACTGAACCTGCTTCTGCAATCTGAGGTCCAGCACTATTTTATAGCCTACAAAATTAATATTTTGTTTAGCCAAGATCTTTTTATTAATGAAATATGAATTTCACAATGAATACCTCTTCAGAGTGGACTGGAAAGAAGTAGAATGATGTGGTCATTTGTCACCAGGAGATTGAAAATTCTAGACTTAGATAACCTGAAATTGAGTTTGTATGGTCATTACTACATCTCCCTTTGTTAACCTGATTATCATGCATTTTCTTGGTGATTGCACGCAGATTACTTGTAGTTTTGTTGTATTTTCTTCTTTTAAAACAAATGGCATAGCTTCTCCTTTTTAGAGGAGGCCCATGCTAAACTCATAGATCCAGCCCTTTGGCTGGTACACGTTCTTCAGGCAAAGAGTGAGTTGGGCTGATGGGAAAACAGAGTACAGCCCAGGAAAAGAATTTCATCTTCAACTGACTTGATCCCAACTAGTGAATGTTTACTGTGTTCCACTGACTGCCATGCCATTATGTGAATTTATGTCATTTTCATGTCACTTTTGAGGTTACTACAAAATCTAATTGGAAAAAAATGTAGACACACACACCCTGAAAGGGCAATGTATTAGTAATGTTGTGGCAGGAGACTTACAAGGCTAGATAGTTTTCCGTAACGCTCCAGATTTTTGGGGAATTCTGGAATAGGGCCACCTAGCTGAAACCCCTGGTTAAATTTACAATAGAGTCATCGCTCAGTAAATTAATTGCTGGAGAGAAATGGGCTTTTCCTGCTATCAGTCACAAGAGGTTGAGTGTTCACTCTAAAAACCTGTGACAAGTCCCCTCGTTTATGGTACCAACAAAAACCCCGGGGATGCCTGCTGTGGCACGTCTGGGTTCCTCTCAGCTCAGCCCCAGCAAGGAGTGCTTTGGCCCGCTTAAGAACTTGGGCCCCTGCTATTCTCTCTGTTTGCCTTATGTATACCAGAAAGGGCAAAATCCCTCTCCGTTCTTTAGGGGTGACGATACTGAGTGTCTGCGCAATACCTAAGCCGAGACTATATAATTTTGTCCAAGGGGAGGGAATGGAAGGAAAACTGGCTTTGTGGGTGTTTGGTTAGAGAGACCCACAGTGTTTCCAACCAGTTAGAACATGGGGTAGCTGAAAATTCATGAGAAGTGCTTTCCACTGAATAAGCAGTGTGGACACAAGGAATTGTTTCACAGGAATTATTAATAGGAATTGAAGTAACGAGACACCGTATGTATTCTTCTGCAGAGAAGCCGCGGGTTGTGCGCAAAAGGAGGGAAGCCACAGCGGTACTAGAAGGGCTCACAAAGGTCAAACCCTCAATTGCAAACTGAACAGATTGTAAATAATACACGTAGGTCACAGACATATCTCTTTTTCCTATGATTAATTATGCAAATCTGGTATTCTATCTCAGGTCAGGTCAATGACCATATAGTGTGTTCCTTTTTTGTGGAAAATTTCTGTGTTCTGCTCCCTTCTCCCAACAAGGAGCTACTGGTAGAGCTTCAGAACTTCCAAACCACATTTCTTGCTGATTTATTTCAAGCAAAGTGCATTTTATAGGCTTATCTACTACTTCTTTTGATTAAAACACAAGCAAAACTCAACCAACTTGAACAGGTTGAATGCCACATCTGTGCAGAAGATAGCAGCGCACTTACTTATTTATGGCTCAAAGAAACAGAATCTAAATTAAAGCAGCTATTGCTATAGAGTGGATAAGCGGCCATTATGAATTATCCTTAATTATAGCGATTTCCTAAACTAATAAACCTGCTAAATCTTTATTGCAAAGGTTAGTTTACACAGTGCATATAAAATCCGCATGTGCTACGCATCAACCACCAGCTGTCTGACAGTGTGTTGCTATTGCAGTGAGTGTTCACATAAATTTTATGTTGGTTATATTAACAGTCAGTCCATATCACTACCCACAGATGCCAGTAGACATAAAAATTGCTCTCCAGTGAGCCTAAATATCCCTAGAAGCTAGTTGTGTCTAATGTTCCATGTAGTATTTGTACGTGAAAGCAGCAGTTTGAAAAGTTATTTACAGATGAATATTTCAATCCAGTTAGTTCATATTGGCCTACTTAGGCTTCTTTGCTGGTTTATTTGTATGCTAAATAATTCACTAAAGGTTCTTGTTTACTTTCAAAAGTAGTTTCCGTGAAAGGCAAACAACAGAACCAACTTTAGGTGCTCAAAAGGCTAAACAGCCCTCTTTTAAATGCAGGTCAGAGCTACAGACAGCATCTTGCAGATGGGCTGTCACTCACAGTTTTTACCCTTTTAGTTGCTGGGTTTTTAAAGAATTTACTGAGATCTGATGTTTTCGTATAAATGTTTGGCAAGAATGGGTTATTTTTTCTTAATCTATCCTTTTTCACGAACAAATGTGAAGTCTTTCAGGATCTTCCCATTAAGCAGACAGTGCTGGCAGCACGCAGCGTGTTGTGGGCTGTTAGGTGGATTCTTGACAGTGCACAGGACTAGCGAGTGCAGTAGATATGCGATTCCTCCTGCTGTAGGACATAAATACTTTTTTATGCGAATTTCTAAGGTACTACGTTTGCATGCTATTTGTTGTATACTTTGGTTTCCTGAGTAATGAGAACACTGGACAAGTTCAACCACTGTCCGTTCCTGTACGGCGATCGAGGAACTTAGGAACACTCCTAACACAGCGCTGTCTAGACCACGGAGTTCATCTATGTGCTAACTTTTTATTTTATAATATTGATTTTATCATTTTTACTGTTTGTAATAGGAGTTGCTTTATTGATATTTACTCAACCCCTCTTTGTGCAAACGCTGTAGAATACTTTGTTGCAAGTATTGACATACATCTGCTGGTTGCTTCACCACCATCAGCTTATTTCACCCAAATGGTATTCAGATGCTGTAATTGTTTCTTGCTATTGATTTTAGATTGCGTTTATAACATGCTTCCGAAGATCATAGCGCACATGCTGTGTCTGGCTGGAGTTTCAGTTCAACCTTTTCAACAAGAATACGAATGACACATATTAAAATTGCAACAGCATAATATTTTAGGTCTAGGTTTGCTTTGCAAAGGTCTTTCAAGAAAGATTGAGACCAGTCAGTTCTTGAGAGATGGTGAAGGAGTATCTTAACCCTTCCTAAAGAATAGTTGGTTATATTTGCAGGCATTCTGAGCTATTAATGGATATTCTAGCATAATACTAGGGATGCTATACTGTCAGTGGTGACCTATTTTTTGTACAAATATGTAGTTGCTCAGGCTTAGGTATACAAAGGCATTTACGAGCCAGTTATTTCATTGCCTGCGTGTCCTACTGTTTGTAAAATGAGGACTTTCGGATAAATTTCATCTTCAACAGTTGCTAGAGATGGGTGTATAGCACAAAATACTTTTAGCAAGCATTTCTTTAAAGAGTGAGAGATTTCACTTGGTTTATGCTCAAGTCCCATTCAGTCTTTCCACAGAAATTTTTATTAAGAAGTTAACCTGCCAAAGTGCCATGGAGGCAAATGCCTTTAGTGGCATCCCCCAGAGAATGAAAACTCTGACTGTAAAATTAAAATACTTGCACTGGGAAATACCCAAGGATGAAGTAGAAGCCTATGATATCACCTAGTAAAATAAACCGGTAGAACATGTATAACATATCTATTGATTTTAATCAATTAGGTTTTTATTTCTTTCAAGTATTACTTATTTGACTGGTGCTGCATTTTGCACAGCAAATGCTGTGTTACCATGCTGGTTATAGAATTAGGTATCTATAGAAGATATCTCTTTGAAGAACTGAATAGCAGTTTTCAAAAATTAATTTGTATGCTTATTTTTGAAAACTGACTTGCATTCTGTTTAATAAAAGAAGGGTGGTAAATTAAATACAATTAAATACAGAATCCCTAGGAAGGTTAATGGGGGTTTGCACCAAAAGTGTTTGGGCAGTTTTGAAAATCTCACTTGCATTAAGAAAAAAAAAAAGTTTGAATATTTCATAAACATGCAAGAGTGTATGTTTATGTGGAGGGCAACTTCATTCCACAGGGAATTACTTTTCCCAAAAGGAGCTGAGTTGAACATTGTTAGTATTAAAATAGAAAACCCAGCTACATTTGCCAAAATATCAGCAATCAAATTCAGTCCTCATGTGATTGCGTCAAATAGAACCCTTGGCCCCACAGCGTTAGCTGTGAGTGAAGACAAATCAGCAGTACTTCTCCAACAGACAGGCAAAGAAAAAAGCCATTATGAAATATTAGTGTACGTGTTGTGAGACATCAGTGTTTTGCAGAAGCTGTCCCGTTTGTCAGTGCTGCCCTAGTTGCCGTAGAATATTTAAGGAAATTTTTCTGTGTAATTTTTATATGTTAAAAAAATCCGAATTCATTCCAACACATGTGTAGCACTGAGAAACACAAAGTTGTGAAAGGAGTTAAATTACATGCTTTGTATTTTGGTAAGAGAGAGTGTAAACATTTTGCAAGTCTACTAAACATTTGGAACGCAGCATTTTACAATGGAGAAATCATGGCATCTTCAGACTGATTCTCAGCTTCCTGAGGACTTTTCCTGAATGCAGGGGAGGTTTCCTCTGTGCAAGGAGCTCAGGACAGGGCTCCGTCATCGTCAGTTAATTGGGCAGAGATCTGGCAATGGGAATGTTTGAAAGAAGCGTATGAATGAAGGCAGACAGGCATCCTACAACAACTAATTCACCCACGTAACACATCTTTGAACTGTCTAAGGCATACCTAACTGTTTACATGCTACCAACAAGAGTAAATACTCTGAACAGAAGGAAGAGACAGAGTTGCTGTGAATAAAGAAAAAGATTACAAGACAGCCCATCTGCTAGAGAGTACCTGTCACCTCTAGTTACAAGCCGGAGGCAGCCCTACCTCGTAGCAACTAGAGAGACCAGTTTATTATTCAAGCAGGAGAGAGGAAGAAGCTAACTTAGACCTCCACTTACTGTCTGATACGGTGTCAAAACATCAGTTTCAGAGAATCTTGTGGGCAGAATAGTGAGGAGAAGTTGAGTCTAAACATGAACAAGAAAATAGCTAAAAGAATCTACAGCTTCAGGGAAGCTAAATGGTTATCCTTGCTAATAGCTGTGAAAGGGATTGAACACACTGGCTGTTGGGTGTAGGCAAGAATTCTGCCAAGGAAAGTACTACTGGCAACGGGGATGAGAATTATATCATTAGCGAAGGTGATCTTGTTATCCTTAAGAATCCTGATTTATAGGCATTTAAAAAAACAGCGACCTGTTTGTCATTATACTGTAAGGCTGACAAAGGCACTTTTAGGGGGCCTTAAATTAAGCCACCTCATTTTCTTTTCTTTTTGGAATACCTACTGTTTATACATACTTATTATGTGGTAGGTATTGGAATACCTGTTGTTTTTGGAAACCTATTGTTTATGCCTACAGCCAGGTCAAGTTTCACCCCTTCCGTTAACATCTTCAAGGTCAGGTAGAGTGGTCACAGTCAGTTTTCACTGCTCTTATAATGTTTTTGTTTTATCTAGTATCCCTTGGAGAACAGACAAATTGGGTGCATACATGTAGCAGGCCATCTTGACATTGATTTTTGAAGGTTCATTAGATAAATGCTGACATCATAGATTGATGTCTCTTTAAAACAGTGCTTAGCACAGAACCATTGGGGGAATCAAAAATATCGACTTACCATGTTTGTGCAGAAGGCCCACCGGAGATCTCCTGCATTAATGGGTCCATCAATTTAGGTGTTCTTTAATTATTCTAATTGTACACCTTGCAGCTGGAAACTGACTTTATTAGGACTTCTGGCTAGGTAGTCGCACCTTTCGCAGAGAAGAAATAGCAGTGGATAATAGTGACTTAATCTACTTTGTCATCACGTCTTGAATTGTTCAGTAATTTTTTTTTTTGCTTTTGCTTTATTATGGGCTAATTTGCCTGTCTAACATGGTGGTAAAAATGAATAGGGATGCAGTGATGGGCCAATGCAGAGGCCAAGAAGCTATATGGTACTTTAGAGAAATACATGCTGGTAAAATAAAGTTGATGGTTTTGTTCGTGTTTAACCCCTCACCCTGGTACCATCAATAGATTGAAGACATCATTTGTATCTGCAAGTGTTTGTTTAATTAAGACCTCCTAAAAATCTTTGCTATTGATTCATTCCATTATCTTATTGATTAACTGCACTGGATCATGTACTTGCTCTTTAGTGGAAGGCAACAGTTTCAGCCTGCTGTCATTTACCCACAGATGTGAACAGTAAGCAATGTTCAGCATCCATGTCTGCCAAAGTGTCTTGTGTTTTAATGAAGTACTGGCTGCAATTCCCTGTATTACATGAGAAAAGCCAGTTGTCTCCTGCTGGTGGTGTGACCAAGCATAAAGGTTTTCTTCCAGTTATTCATAAAGCAGCTGCTTACCAGGGAATGTTAGAAAGTTGTGCTTTGCATTTCTGTGTTAAAATCTAGAGGTTTGAGTCAGAGCAGCAAATTAACACAGATGACCTGCGTATTTCATTTCCACGCTTTTGTATTTTGTTTTTTTGCTGTACTGGAAAATAATGTAAACCAGGATTTTTTTATAATATGATGTCATATTTGTACCTTGCAGCTTCTCCTTGTGGAGTTTGCTGTGTGACCTAGTATTAATATATGTGTATATCGGATAAAAGCATCCCACCACTGCCTCTCTGAAGATTTTTCTCGGGAAAATAATGCAGTAACAACATTTTGACTGCTCAAGAATTGGACTGTCTGGCTACATTTGTGCAGCTGCACGTGCCCTGGTTTGTCAGCTCTTTGTCATCCTTTTTGTAGAGAAAAGTCCCTTCCTTATACCAGTGTGATAGCAATGTGGCACATAGTACCTTATTTTACAATTCCAGAAATGAGTTTCTGTGTTGGAAGTGGGAATCTGACAACTCAGACCTGCGGGGACCAGCTGCCACAAGGTCGCACAAGTGTAATGTACCGTCTGCTTGCCCACCCCTAGGTAGGCTGAGTGCTGGTTTTAGAAAGGCTCATGCCGCCTCTCAGATTTTCAGGGGCTACCATTAGTAGCAAGAAAAGAGGTGGTGACTGACAGTGAAATTATGGGTAAGTTTAAAGCAAAGGAAAAAACCCAGCCCGGCATTTTCTCCTTCTGTCCTGACATTTGAGTGACAATCCAGATTGGTCCGGAGTAACGGCCAATATTTCAGTGGAAAATTTTAAAACCTTATGCATGCCATATTGAAGTGCTTCATAGGAAATAGGGCATATATTCTTTATTTTCCCATGCAGCTCTTTCTTGACATTTCCAATATACTATACGTACTGTGGGTGGTCTCCTAGTGAATGCCGGCAGGTTCCTTGTTGCCATTGTGAAGGAAGGGCTCAGAAACTCCCCCCATGACAAAACTGCTACTTTTTTCCTCCCTTCTTTATATAAAATGAAAACTTCTCCACTTGGGCTGTTTTAAAATTCTAGCTCAATTGAGACTTTTGTGTTTAGTTAAGTATATCTGCTGGCATGCTTTGTTAATTTAAGCCAAACCCTCAACTTTACCTTGGCAGAGACACTGATTTTGTTGGGTTCCCTGCACCCTGTTAAATGAGCTAGTACCAAAACAACATCCAAAGGACAAATGACTGTGTTCTGATTACTTTTCAGGGTCTTTGATGGCAGCAGTAAGTCCTGACTCAGCCTTTATGATACCTTAGCATGGCCATTTTGAATGCCTCAGGTTATTTGTAACTGCATAAATGCTATAATTAAATCACAAAGAAAAAGTTCTTTAAGTTCTTGTTCTTTAAGCCATCTCTGAGAACACATCATACAACTTCTTTTTTACTTTTTTTTCCCCAGAATCCATTTATATGCAAATAGTAGGTTCTTCTGTTTGCTATCATAAGTAATTGTAGTATTTATGACAGAGATATGTAATATGTATCATATACAAGAAGTTGCTAGCCAAATTCTGGAATTGTGCAGGACAGGGTAGAAGGTACCTTGTTGCAGGAATTGCCTTTGCTTCCCTTCTGGTCCAAAATCATTAATTTCTTCTGTTTATTTACCCCCAATGACTGCATCACTTTGGGGTTGCTGTTGTGGGAGGTCCTGGGAATCTCTCAGGTGGCTGGTGATATCCTAGAGGGGTTTGTCTCAGAACAGACCTAGAACTGAATTTTGTATTTGGTGGGCAATCAGAGTAGGAACAGAAATATTTGCCTGACAGGTCTGTAGAAGACTGAATGGCTAAGGCAGCAGATTGCTATAGGTTTTAGCAGCAGACTGGGGGGGTGGGACAGGACAGAACTTGTTCCTTAGTTTGATAGGGCTTTCTCAATTACAGTCTTGGCATCTATGTCATATTCTTTCTCTTCCATTTCTGGCTTGGATTTTTTGCTTAGCTTCAGTCTGCTCCTTTTCTTAGGTTCTGAGCACTTACTGTGATTAGAGAACAGAGCAAATACTCAGCCAGAATGGGTTTTGTCCAGTTCTTTACCAGTAATTGAAATGATAGGAGAAAAGTTCCATCTGTCCCTTCTTATTTCATCCACAGATGGGCTGATTGGACCCACTGTTTGTAAATTACAGTGCAGTGCAGTAACTACCCTTTAGATAGTTGTACCCTAGATGGCTTTAAAGTAACTGCCGTTGGGTACTGGTGAAGCATAGCTCTATAGTGTTGGTCACCTTGTTGAGGTCCCAGTTTACTTTGCAAGATCAAAGACATGCACTATATACTGCTCGCTGTTAGCTAAACTGGCAAGTGTATCCTGGCTAGCTCAGGGCTGCTTAGGGGAGCGGGATCACACCTTTGGACTGTGAATAAGGCGTTGTTAGTTTATATTCACAGAAGTAAAGAACTATACAGTTTCAACATGTTTCTGGAAAACAGACTGGGTTTGTTTCTCACTGTTCTAAGATCCAATTACTTTGTAGTCTTAAGTAATTCACCTGTATCTCTACAGGAAAATGAAGATAGTAGTATTCAATATTGATATAAAGGGCAGATGTAAGTCTCAGGAAAAGTGTCAACATTTTAGATATTTTCTATAAGGACAAAAAGTCAAATTCTTAAAAATGTACTGTAACCTTCAATTCAGAAGATATTTTAGCACAGGCTAGTGAAAGTAATTTATGTTCCCAAAACATATAGGTGTTTTATATTTATATATTTACCTGAAATTCCCAAATGGAAGTTACTTGTTTTGAATATGTTAAAATGAGATTTTTTCACAATTTGGAAATGTCTTTCCAAAATGTCTTTTAAATATTTAATAAATTGAAACTGACCTTTTCCACCAACTTTTACAGTTTCAAGAAATTAGGGTTTTCTGGGGAAAACATGTTTCATTGAAAAGATCCCAGCTAAATCTATTGAAGATTTATTATTTATCATGGACCAAATCTTGCTTTCTGTACCTACATAAATAGTTAATGAAAGTGCTTCCAAGCATAAAGCATGAACTATTTGGACCAATGTTATAAAGTGCTTTGAGCTGGGAGAAATAGAAGCTGGAACATGGAAGTTACATTATAAGGAAAGTTATTTTTGTTCTGTAGAAAAACTTTTCAATGTAAAAAGAAAGTCTCTTTCTTTCCCTTTTGAATCCTACAAGAGTTAACTTCAATGCACATTACTAACATTTTATTGTGGTTGTCAAAAACTCAACACTATTGTTTTGATTACTGAGATTTAGGCAGAGATCAGTTGAACAATTAAAATATACAAATAAAATTTCATGAATTGTCAAACTGAGCATGAGTTCCCAGTGGAAAAGACTTATTTTTAAAGTTGAAATTTTGGTGCATAATGTCTTTACCAGTTTGCAGCTTTGCTGACTGGAGCATAGAAAAGCATTTCACAGAGCACGACATCTTGGTCTTTTATGGATGGTGAATTTACTATATTCCTATAACAGATATCTGAACTGATGTATCACTATGTAACATCAATTAAAATGGGTTATTTTAGAAGAAAGTAACACTTGTAATTGCTGAAACTGGCACAAGTGTCTAGAGTTACTTTGAAATCTGAATAGAAAGAAAAGAACACTTTGAAGTAAGGTATACATTAAAAAGCAATGGTAATTCAAATATTTTGGGGGGAAAAGTATAGGGTTAATCTTGCTGGTATGTTAATATAATTTCTCCAAAAGTTTGCTGTTTGCCCTTTGAGATCGATTTAATTCTGAATGTGCTTCCTATATAATACTGAACACTATATCAAAGTGAATGGGAGTCTTGCCTGAATAAGAATAGCAGAATAAGACTGTATACATTAATATGAGGCATTGCGAACTGAAAGAATTGGATTTGGAAAACGTAAACTAAAGCTTCATTAAACTTTCTTGTTAAGCAGATCTAGTGGAAACATATACAAGACAGCTTTCTCAATAGATAGGGACCACCGGTAGTATACGTAATTAGGCCAAATGTGTCTAAGAACTTGGGAAGTAATCCTATGCGGAGCCCTTGGCTGCTGTCAGTATGTTAGCAATTTCCAGGTTAACTTTCACTGCAGAATAGAACTATCCTAAAATAAATACTTCATATCCACCCATTCCTTGACTTCCTATATAACCTGTACAGTTCAAATGCAAATATGACTATCCTTGTATCAAGCATGTTAGCCAAAAAATGACATAGGAAACTTTTCTGCAAATAAGACAGTCAGAATTTTCACTGATGTGAGTACATTTTTGTTATTTTCTTGTATTTGCTTATATTATTGGTGATCTTGGTCTTCCAGCAGAGAGTTTGGTAGGTCATTCCACACCAATGAGGAAAAAAGTGCACAATAGCACAGTCTAAAAGTAAATAAACAAAAAGCTCTGTGGAATTTCTGCTCCATAAAACATTGTCTTGTGAAGATTTCTTTTTAACTTCTTTTTTTTTGCCCTCCATCTGAGCCCAGATATATGCCCGTTAGGATTTCTTGGAGGCTGTAGCAGGCTAAAACAATCCCTGCTGTGATTGCTGGTACACACATGTTGGTTCTGTCCCTTTTTTCCTACAGACAGTATTGTAGATTTTTCTGAGTTTTTGGCCAGGGTTACCCCAGCAGCCTTCTGTAAATGGGAGACGCTTACTCTGGAAGAAGGATCCAAAGGCACGGAAGTGCATGTTGATTTTCACTCACCCCAAAAGACTGGACTATCTGTATTTTTCTCCTTGCAATTACCCCATCTCTGTAGGTAGGCAGATATCTTTTCACCTGGATATGCAACAATGAGCAAACTTGTATGAATTGCTTTTGTTTCCTGACCACTTATTGCTAAAACACTGAAGTTTACTTTTAATCTTGTCTATACTTTTACAAAATCCCTAGGGAAAAGGAGCTGATTTATGTACAGCTTAGCCTGAAGCACTTGCGTCACTGTACAATTTTGTATTGCTTGCTTAATAGACCACAAAAGTCAACATCTCTTTGGAAGAACAATTTGTGCTTAAAGTAGTCACAAATTCCAAAAGATCCTGTTAAGGCAGGATGTTGTGAGAAACCCAGGGTTGGAACAAAAACTCTTGTTTCCTAATTATAATGTTAATACTTGGAAAACCTTAAGCCGCTCTGTCTTGGTTTATGTCAATAAAGGTTTGGTTTTTCTTCTTTCTTTCTTGCCCATCCTGCTTTGGGAAGTTGGAAGTAAGTCAACATTTTTAGCTGCAACATAAGAAGATTTCAGTTGTCTATTATTATGAAAGCAGATGCTAGATTACATCTCTGAAAAGAGACAGACAATCTGCATTTAAAATATCTTTAATAAAACAAGGTCAAAAACTTCACAGGTTTATAGGGTAAGTGAGGTTGGAAGGGACTTCAGGAGTTCTGTAGGCCAACCTCCTGCCTGAAGCAGTATAATTGGTGAGGTCAAATCAGATTGCTCAGGGCTTTAACCAGTCGGAGCTTGAAAACCTCCAAGTATGGAGACTGCGTAACTTGTTTGGGCAACCTGTTCCACTACTTGGCTGTCCTCATGGGAAGAAAGGTTTTTCTTATATCTGGTCAGAATCTCTCTTGTTTCAGTTTATGGTGGTTCTCTCTTGTCCTCCTCCTGTGCAGCACCCTGAAGAGCCTGACTGACGTTTTCTTGCTAACCTCCTCATAGGTACTAGGAAGCTGCTGTCAAGTCCCGTTAAAGCTGCTACTTCTCCAGGCTGAACAAGCCCCATGCCCTCAGCCTCTTCTCGCAGGGCAGGTGCTCCAGCCTCCAACCATCTCAGCAGCCCTCTGCTGAACTTGCTTCAGTTGATCAACATCTGTCTTGTATTGGAAGATCTCAAACTGGACACAGTATCTAGATGTGATATAAAATTGTTGAATGGAGGGGGAAGATTACCTCCCTTGATTTGCTGGCCATGGTTCCATGCGCTGGCTCATGTGCAGCTTGCTGTCTACCGAGACCTCCAGGTCCTTTTCAGCAGAGCTAGACCCCAGCCAGTCCCGTATCATTATTCCTTCCCACGTGCAGGGCTTTGCTTTTTTCTGTGTTGAATTTCATAAGGTTTCTGTTGACTCATTCCTCCAATCTGTGTGGGAGCCCTGCCCTTGCACATATTGACTACTAGTCATGTGCCCCCACAGTTTGATGTCATCTACCAACTTGATGAGCATGCAGTCCTTTACCTGCCCCAGATCATTGATGAAGCCATTAAACAAGAGGTCTTACTGTAAACCTCTGTGGTACTTTGCTTGCTTGCTGACATCCAGGTGGAGTGCAAACCATTAACCACTATACTCTGAGACCAGTCATCAAAGCAATTTTTTTTTTTTTCCCTTTCTAGGTGTCCATTCAACCTGGGATGATCTTTTTTCCTGCAGTGGTTGTTTGTAGGTGCCTATATCGGACAAATCCTGCATTTCATCACATGCACAAAACATTTGGTTCTTCAGGGTCTTAATTAGGTTCTTTGTGGGTGAAATGCAATTAAATCATTAGTCTTACAGGAGCATAAAAGTGATGTATAGCCATATTCATGCCAAGTTTTGACTAGCACTTTGAAGTTTTCATATTTGAAAGATTAAAATAATAGCAATTCTACATTGCGTCCGTACAGTTTGCAGCATGAGCTCACTTACAGTAATCACTATTAAAAGCCTGCTGATGTATATTTTACATCAGTTTAGATTCAGTGTTCCACAGACCTGGAGTAGGAGTTTTGTTAGGTTCAGTTCTGAACAAGTTTATTTAATATGATGGGTGAACCTTTTTTTTTTCCTTACAATAGGCATTAGTTACACAAAAAAGGTATGGTATAACATTGCTCATCTTGATCACTTTATCCATGTTAACTTCACTAATTTTCAAAGGGTGCGGCATGTAGTATATGCTCTTACAGAAGTGCGCAGTATACGTTTACACAGGAAATTAAGCACTGAAGCTAATATAAGATTGATGAGAAAAAACATGTCATAATATTACAAGCTCTATCAGATTCATGTGTCCAGCAGTAGGTTTAGAGGAAGTGCATGAAAACCAATGTATGGTTGCCTGGTTTCTTCTTGAACTATCAAATACAAAGCCACACATGAGCAATTTTGAGAGATGAATATAACCCCCCTGATAATATCAAACTCTTGAGTTCTTCTGACAGCCACTGATAAAGCCAGCTGATTTGTGGAATAACACATTGTCCATTCCTTCAGACAATTGAAATTACTGTCCTCATCTGGTCATATTAAATTATTTCATTCTATTTCTGGAAAATCCATTTCTAACAACATACAGATTTTTTACCAGTTTCTGTTGCAATGGATAATTTTTCTGATTTCAGGCAGCAACTAGAGCTTCTAGCTGCCTCCTACAGAAGTCATGAATTGTTCGATGTATACATTCTTGTCAGTATTACATATGTGTTTCATTCCACAGGTGGCTAAACATTCCAGGTGTACTTATGCAGGCTATATGGATCTCTGTGTAAGAGAATCGGTAACTCTGTTGAGACCCATGTCTGAAGATGAGTCCATGTTGAATGACTTTGTTGAGTCAGAACCAGAGTATACAAAATTTTGTGGGACTGAGTTAGCAGTTTATTGAGGTGCAGGGTCGATAAGATACTTAAGTATGCCTCAGTAATGTCTTGATTCTATTTTAATCTTGAATTTTCCATCAAAAAATCTTTCTGTAACTGTTCTTCCCGTATTTTTGAAGGGGAAAAGAAGTATTAGCTTTTAAAAGATGGCATGACCCAGTATCTTAATGTATAGGTGTAAATGGTCTAGGCGGCTTGTCTGTTCAGCTCTTTGTTGAGGAAAATCATGTTGCCATCTTCCTAGAAGACAGCAATCTGAACTGCAGCTGATCTGCTAGATTTTTGCTGTAATCAGTATTACTATAGTGTCTTGAAATGGTAAGTGTATGGTTAATCTGATTGACATTAACCCCCTTCTGCACATACGTAATACCTTTTGATAGTCTTAATGTAAATATGTAACATTCTTCACAAGTATACCTTATATTTGATGAAAATACTTTTTTTTTTTTTTAACTGGCTTGTTGATGTTGGTTTTGCACTGTTTCTTTTTCTGTGTTAGCATCACCATCACACAGGTTAATTTGAACATTCTATTTTGGAAGACTATCATGTATTAATTTAACTTCTTCATTAAATTTATACCTTATTTCATTTGCTCATTCTTTAGCAGAATGTGTATTTTGATGAAGTTAGTGCTGTGATGTTTTCCTTTTATTCCCCAATAGCAAATCTGTTCACTGATGATTACAAAACTAATAATTGCTGAGTATACAGTGTCACTTACCATTTCCTACCTTGGAGTGTCTCCTCCCCTGTAAAAGAGAGCAGATTTGCTAATACAGTGACCTGTTTCCCAGCCATTTTGTCTCTTGCAAGACAGGGATGTTTGCATGTAACATTTCTCCTGTCATTCCCTCAATTTAGGGATGTCTGATGAGCATAAGCTCAAAGTATGTAGTGTTTGCAGTCCTTTTTCCTTGGTGAAAGTAAAGTACTGAATGAAACATTCAAAATAAGCTCTTTCATGAACGTAACGTACAGACAAGAACATTGGTTAGCAATGAAGAACAGGTTTGAGGGTCTAAAAAATTATTGTCTGAAGATTGAAAAGAGTGAGTGGTAGATAATCAGAGATAACAAGAGGTAAAAGAGAATAACTGCAACAATGAAGAATAAACCATGGCATGATGCAGACCAGGGGGAAGCAGCTGAGGTCAAGCATTCAGTAATGGTTGTAAGTCTTCAGAAGCGTCAGCATCATGGTAAGAAACATGAAAACAAGAAATTAAACACTAGTGTGCCCTGCTTGAGAGAGACACCCAGACAGAGAAAATAATTTTGTAACAAATCTGTCTACAAGGGATTGTGTTTGCATACCATGCAAAAAGTGCCAAAAGGATGAGGACAAAAACCTAAATTATAGAAGTTACAGTTAAAGTCTGGTTACAGAAAGACAAAAATGGTGCTTTAATGAGCTGCCTGATGCTGGGATTATTACTGGTGACCAAAACCCCACCACTTTCTAGACAACTGAGCAAATCATGAAGAAATGGTTGGGCTTGATGATCTTACAGGTCTTTTCCAACCTTAGTGATTCTGTGATTCTGTGAAATCCAAGGGGCACTGAAAGTGCTTAGGTACAACAAAGCACCAAGTGTTGAAAACATTTCTGCTGAATTATTAAAAGTAGCAAAGAATAAGTTTTGTTTGAAGACTTTAAGTGGAGGTATGAAGACTTTTAAAGGTATCATTTGGAGATCTAAAATAAATTTAAACAGATGAAAATTGGGTTATAATAAAAAAAAAGAAGGGCATGTAGAGTACCACTGCATCTCAGTCCTTATTACAGCCCGTGGGATTCTCTTTTTGATACTGATCTATAAGCTTGCTTACTATTTGGCAGAAATAGTAAGAAAATATTGGCAAGCCTATTAAAAAAAACACAGGTCCACTATGAATAAAGTCGTTTTGTTATTTCATATCAGCGTGGGGTTTGGAAAAAGCATACACAAATGACCTCCACCAGCTTTTGGACAGCTTATGATGATGTTATTTTAAACAGATGTAGGCAGGCAAAAATTGCGAGAAAAACGTCATCCAGATCAGTAAAAATGAAACTAGTTTTATCATGTAAGGCAAGACAAGCACCCAGACGAGCTTACAAACAGTTCACAACGATTATCATGCTATATAGTTTATGTACGTAGAAGCATTAATTACTGATAACAACTTAAGGAGAAGACAATAAGGCACAATCTAAGCAACAATGCGTGTTTGCCTCTCGCTTTATCTGTTGAGAATTTTTAGTTTCAGTTACCAAGGTAAAACAAGCTGAAGATGTGCAAAGCTAATGAAAAAGAAATCAAAAAACCTGTTGGTCTGCATCTGTTTGAGGCCTCAGCACTTAAGGCAAAGAAAATTGAGCAATCCTGTGCAATAAAATATTAAGGCACATTTTTTGGGTGGACCAGAGAATGATTGATGTACTAAAGTGTAATAAGGAACTGTGAGAGGTTGGTAAAGAGCAAGTGTATGAACATGAAACCAAGCATATTTGAGGCCAGAAGAGGTAGCAAAAAGGTCAAAGAGACCAGCTAAGTGTCTTTTGGAAGCTCATTCTTTTGGGGCTTGATCTTATGCCAACCAAAGAGAAGACGGAGCAATAGTAATTGAATGAGTCCTAAGATACTTAAAATGAATTGCAGCAATAGACAAAAGATACTGCTGACATAAAGTGGGGCAAATTATGAGTGCAGCTGAGGACCTTTAGGGTTCACAGGGGTTTTTGTATTTCTGGTAATTCCCATAACAACAAGCACAATTTTTATTATGGATCGTATATAGTAACTGTTTTTTCACCAACAATTAATTAAATCCATTATCTACATTATTATAGGGTACATGGAAGGGGGGAATTTATAGAGGACTTTATAGCAGGTATGACTTATTTGGTCGTTCCAAGAATCTGGGATCAACTTTGAAAGCAGTATCCTGCTCAAATTTCTCTTCTAAGCTGCTTGCTCGAGCCCCCTGAAAGCTGCCTGTTATTTCCTACCCATTTGTTACAGTATCCTGTTCTTGGCAATATGCCTACCATTTAAGGTTACTTTCATTAATCAGCCATAAGTTAATTTCTTGGCAGGCAGAATCTCTGATCTCATTGTGTCTTTAAAGCTGAAAGGCCTCAGGTGGTTTTTTTAACTTTGATATCACTGTAAAAAGATATTCTTAAGTTAAAGGACTGTGTCTTTGGGGATTCATTTGCTAGTCTTTGAAAAAGTGACAGTTTGGGCAATCATAAAGCAATATTCACGTTTTTATTTAAAAGTTACAAAATTCAGTGACTGATGCAGCTGTGGAATGTGGATCATGTCCTTAAAACAGTGCTGCATGGATTGCCTTGCAATGGTACATAGAAGAATTATTCTCACAGGCTGCCTGGTCTCAGGGCTAAACACACAATCAAGTCAGTGGTAACACGACAAAATCATTTTTCCTGCCCTGTGACATGCAATTCTTTTTCTAGGGGTTATGTGCATATTTTAGCTAATAGCTATGACTTTCCTTGTTGTACTTCTTTCTGACTTTTTTATAGCAGCCACACGTTTAAAGGTTTATATACTGATCCGTGACTCCTGCGTAGTGCATTTGTGCTTTGAGATGTTTCTTTGCAGAACAGGCTGATCACTTTTTTCTTTTTTCCTTTTTTCTTTTGTTTTTTTTTCAAGATAGATGGCCATTACCAGTACATGTGAACAACAGTCAAACTTGATATGTTGCATATACTATGAGTTTAATGTTTTTTCCATTGCACTTCATTTCCCTAATGCTACCTGAGGTATTTCGAGACACATGCATCCCTGTCTTCTGTCTTTCAGAGTTAACTTCAACTTGAGCAATAAAATCCGGGTGCTTTTTAGAGCATTAAATCTGGCGAGTGGAAATTTGTCGTGATGTCTTTCAGGACCACCAGGTGTATGTCAGAGAGTGGGAAAGTTGCTCCACAGGTAACTCAAATCTCTGTGAGCAAGCCTAGTACATGAAGAAGCCATTTGTATCCCACTGAGTCCCGTAATGTTGAGCACATTGCTGAGATTTACACAAGTCCAATCTATGCAACTGATAAGATGGCTGCAGCAGGGATGACCTGAATCACTGCTGCTCCTGCCTCAGAGGCTGTGGCACTAGTGGGGTTTTTGGTTTTTTATTTGTTTTGGTTTTAGCTGGGTCAAAGCTACCGTGAAGGGTGCATTTTATTAAACTAGGCAGCTGGAAAGCAGTTAGGTGGAAGAGCTCAGGAAAGGAAGCCACGTTGCCTCTTGGGCACGGAGTGGAAACGCTGGGTCAAAGGTAATATATTGGCAAAGGCCCTGAATGTCTGTTTCCATATCTTACTTAGGGTTGCCCCAATGCTTTTAGACAGAATTATTGTCAATGGTATTGATTAGATGTTCTGATAATCTAGCAAGCTTCCTGATGTGTTAAATTTCCTTCTTTCACGTGGCGTTAAATGTGGAAGAAGTATATGTAACTGCAGGAGTAACTCTCAGTGGACACCGCCAAAGTATGACTGCTTGCCATCAATTGTGCTGCGCATGCCAATTCCAATTAGTCATTTGCCAGTCACTTTTAACACTTTCTAGCAATTCTGTGCACCCCTACTAATACACTATGTACTTCTGGAGTTTAAATTTATGTTTTTATCAGATTACCCAAACAGTTTTATTCTCATCAGGCATTAAAAAATGTCTGAATTAAATTTCTGCTTCGCTTACAACATGTGTTCTTAAAAGTGTATATTCAAACTCAGAAGTGGGCAAAGAAAATATGGACTCCAGGATAGCAAAATTTTGTATTTAAAGCAGTTTGTCGGAGCAGGAGCAAACGTAACATTTGAACTTAGAAGTTAAAATTTGAAATGCAACTTGGAAGAAAACCTAACTTCACTTAAGCTTCTGATTTCTTTTGCATAGTTGTTTGGTAGTTGTTTTATGAACACATTCTTACTATGGAAAATATTATCAGGTTTTCAGTCTACTTTAGCTTGTGCTTTGAAGCAGTTACAGTGTGAGAGGAAGGGTGTGATTTTTAAGACCTCTTCCGTTTTATTGGTGTGCAGGCATGTACAGTAACAGCTTCCAGATTTCTCATTTTCCATCACCACGAACCCAGAAGAGCTGTTACTGCAGACAAGATCAGATGTCATCGCTAGTTTTGTCTAAAGGGTCTGGTGTGACGTCCCACCTAGTCAACAGCACCTCCCTTGCTGCCGTAACAGCGAACGGTGGTAGGGCAGCCTGCGAGCCTTGTTGCAGCCCACGAGACGGCGCCCAAAATTCCCGTCAGTCAAAATAAGACCTATTACAGCAAGAAATGGGTTAATGATTGTATCTCTACTTCAGCAAATGCACAATAAAGAGCTAGATTAGTAGAGATGAAAAATTTATTGCAAAACTGCCACAGTATTATGAAAAACAAAATGATTTCATTGAGCAGTAGTTCTGTTACCATAATCCTAACGATAAACTCCGTTACAATAATAATAAGAGAAAAACTAATTGCAGTGAGGACAGGACAAATCTTTTTTAATCCTCGTTGTCATCTCAACTAAATCCAAACCTATTTGTATTAACCTTTGCTGACAGAGTCACATGATGGACATAATTTCTTGTAATTTACCAGCAGTAGATCTAACCTTTCTTCATCAAATATTCATAAAGGCATGATTCTCAATGATTTTCTGTCTCCTTTCATATTTACAGCTTGTTGTCTTCTTCCTTTTTACTATAATTTGAACACAATTGAAGTCAGATGGAATTAAAGTTAAATTGCTTTAGTGGCTACAGTACCTGAAAGCAAAGAATAACTAATTGAAATTTCTTACAAGTGGAGATCATGCCGTACTCTGATGTGACTGCATTAAACAGTCCAAATATCCTTGCCTTTCGAGGGAAAAAACCCCACCCAGATTAAACGGCATCAGCTCTTGGCACTTGCATAACTGTTCAAAGTGTGTGTGTGTGTGTGTCATGTATCTGCATAAAAACACACCTGGAACTGAAAGCATGTAGCTTTTCTGGATCCTTGGACAATGCATTTTGAGTCATGAAAAGAAATGCTGTGGGCTTGGTTCCTAATTTAGGTGTAAATAAGAATAACCATCGAACTCAATTCAATTATGCTAGTGTAGAACTGATGTGAAAGGTTGAAGATAAATCAATTTGGTTAAGGCAGTGTGGAACTGGTATGAGACTTGGACTAAGCATCTTTTAGGATCTAAGAAGTTTAAGTCTGAAATATAATTATATACTAGCTGTAGAATGACCACACTTCCCAGGGGATTTTTTTTAATGAGGAATTGAGACTCTTAATGCAAATATAAGGTATAATGGCAAACATTAAACAGAAATTCATAGTCTTAAAATATTGTAATGTGAGAAATTCTCAAATACTTTAGACTGGTATATTTGAATTTAAGATGACTAGGTAATTGTTGTAAACATTCTTTGCATCGTGCTATGAACAGAAACTATGCCTGTGATTAACTCTAACAGACAATTTGGTATCACCATGCTCCTTCTCTCAGAATAGATTGTGGATAAGTGGAAACAATTTAAATTATTTGAAATAAGCATAGCTTTAAAATGCAGTACTTTTGTAGTAAGCATAAAATTCATAGGCTTTTTTTTTTTTTTAAATGCAGTGCTTTTTAAGTAAGCATCAAATGTGATGCTTGCTTTGTCTTCATCACTTTGTTGTCCAATTCTGGGTGCACACCAGCCAGTAACTGAGCTGTTAAGACCTTGCTTAACATTTTTCAGGTATGGTTGTCATTCTTTTTGTGAGCAATCCCTTCCCTACTGTCTAATGCAATGAGTTGCTGAGAGCTGTCAACTCCCATTTCATCACTGAGAACTGAATGTTCAGCACCTTCTAGCATTAAATCTCTAGAGAACAGAGGGTTCTAGCAGCTCCTAAGTAGTGAGATATTGCTCAAAATTAATGAAGAAAACATCTTAAAGACACATTTGTCATAACTTTTACTTTTGTGGAAAACTAGAGAGGATTCCGTTGTTTGTGCCAGGTTCCTGCCTAGCGATGATCAGATGAGGAATATTGATGAAAAACACTTGTTTCTTTCCTCAAACCAGTTGTCATCTATGAAAGAGTGGATGAAGGGGCATTAACTGACAGAGCACTTTCTGAACTTTGAAGGAAGTGTTCTAAAATCGTTTCATCACAGAATTACATTTCTGGAACTTCTGCAGGTACGCTAGGCATGCCTGTAATCTGTATTCCCTTTAGCTTTTCATTGTGCTTTTTTCTTTGCCTATGGCATCCTTTGTGGGCTTGGACTGAGATTTGAAAGTGCATGGCCTGTTATTGCCAAATGAAGAGAGATAATGGAATGGTGAGAAGAAGGAAGTAGTAGTAGGCTGATGGGAAGGAAGCTTGTCCAGTGGATTAGGCACCCTACTAAGATCAGTGAAGTTAATCGGGTTCTTGACTAGTTCAGCACTCATTTCTCGTTAATTGAGAGCACGTTGTCATGACACCAGAAGGGAGGTGTGAGGTGTTCGGATGAAGCAGTGATGAGGGCATAGAAAGCAGTTAAATATGCACTAGAAGCAGATGAGTTTACAGGTAAATACCATACACTGAAAGAGTTGATACATTTTTATTACAACATGAAGTCTTCATTTTAAATTCAGTGTATTTGAAGGTAGGTGTAGAGGTTTTAAAGACTTTCTCAACTGAAACCAAATGAAGTGCTATGGAGAAAAATGCAAGAAAGCTGTCTTGGAAGTAGAACAAGTTATTAAAAAGGCATAGGTAATTAAAGAAAGTTGTTACTTCATTTCATCTTCGCAGGGAATTAGAGCAGATAGTATGTATGGCTTTGGTTATTCTAGCCTTAGTCAAAGAAAAGCACTTTCTATATCCATAATAATAATAATGAAATTAAGGGGAATTATTCTTATTACATACACACATATTTTAAGATTTCTATTATAATTAGTAATTCACAGAAATAATATTTAAAAATTACCAAAATGAAGAGCTATCTAAATTCTCCACTGTTTTAGGATAATGCTGAATTAAGTGCACTTATTTGTATATAATTAGAACTTTAAATTAATTGTATAGGGCTTTAAATAAAACAATTTTATAGTAATTTGTAAAACTGCATTTCCTTTCAGGTGACAGCTTTAAGCATTACAGAGAAAATGTTTATAAACTCCATAAGCAGTATAAATGGCATTTTCAGGTCTCTCTAAAAGACACGTAGATGTGGTACTTAGGGACATGGTTTAGTGGTGGACCGGGCAGTGTTAGGTTTGTGGTTGGACTCGATGATCTTAAAGGTCTTTTCCAACCTAAATGATACTATGATTGTATGGTTCTCATTGTCTGAACTCACAGCTCGGTTATCTTTAGAGATGTATCCAGCTGAATATTTTAAAGCGGAGACAGCTTTAAAGAACAGAAAGCCAAACAATTAAACATAACTAACATCCTGTCATCTGTTTTTCGTATGGAACTATGGTTTATTCTTTACAGGTCAGAAGACTGCAGCAACATAAAGTTAGATGAGATGCCCTGGGTCATACTCCATCTTGGCCACAGATTCAGGAGTTACACAGAAAGTCCGTAAAAGGGGGTGTGTGCTCTCTCACCATTATTCAGCATTTGCTTTCTCGCAAATAAAAAAAAAGAAAAAATGTAAAATAAAACACACCAATTTATTCATTGAGTGTGCCCATTTTTGTAGAATTCTACTGAGAAAATTATGGTAAAAATGCCATATTTTTACTATGACCAACGTAGGAGGAAAATCACAGGACTTTTCATAGATTCATGACAAACAAACATAATATCTTCAAAGGGCTTATGGCAGATACAGAAAGAATCTAGTCCTGTTCATTCACCAGTACACGGGATGTAACAAAGAGAATCTGCAACCAAGTATTTATGAGTGGAAGAAATGGTTGCAACCTAGAGATTTCCCCCCCACCCACCTTTTCCATATCACCTTATTTTATGAGGTTCCCCCAGTCTATAAGTTTAATATAACCTGTTGTTGATGCAGTGAAACATTCTCCAGCGTTCTAATGTAGCTGGTTACTCAATAAAGACATAGAAGAAGACTGCACTGGGTTCTCACACATTTCATATTATATATGTAATTTGTTTATTGTAGTGAGCTGCTTAGGTTTTAATAGGTCAAACTGCTTGCTCTTACGGGAATATGATGGAGGATTCTGTACAGGGAAAACGCACAGAGTTCATGATTAGTGCACATATTGAAAGCATGGTTTTAGTCTATTTGTATTCTAAAGAGAGTTCTTAAAAGTGTTTGGCATGTGGTTACAGATTATCGCCAAGAAAACTTAATTTCTGGTGATGCGTTCCTATCGCCTGATTTATGGCAATCAAAAGGAGCAAGACAATTAAAAGTTAACTGTGCCAAAGTTACACTCTTTCTTAGCAGACGTGAGTCTTGACGTAAATTTTGAGTGTAGACTGTCTTTGTATTTAGAGGATTTGTGATTATCAACATAATTATACGCTCATGGTAATTCCAATAGACAGTAGTGAACACTGTGTAGTAATTGAAGTGCTTCAGATGAATCTCAGACACTTGAGCTTGTATAACTGTGCATCTAAAAAGCGTGAACGCCAAGTTAGCAGTCTGCTGAAAAACTTGACTTTCCCTCAGTCCCTTGGCAAGGGCAGGAGGTTATTGGGACTAATCAAGTTGGTCTTGTGGGTAGCCAGTGAGGCCTTACGGTTTCCCAGGTGACCTTGGTCCTGTAATGCACCGTAAAGGACTGACTTTCTCCATTAATAGTTTGTTTGTGAGAGCTGGAAAGGTGACTTGTAATGCAGCTGCATTTTCCTGATTCTTCCATAATGACATTTTGAACAAGCAGATGATGTCCTTTGATTCAGTGTGACCTTGTATGTTTTGGTGACTCCAGGATGCTTTTAAGAGAAACAAATTAAATGAAGTGATAAACGTGCTATTTACTTACATTTTCATATCTTGAATATTTTTCATAAATTACATGACAAATTGTAATATTAATTAAATATATGTGTGTGTGTACCTTTCGGCCAATTCTCTTTTCAGTTAAACCTATGCATATTAAAAAGTTAGACTTATACTTGTCTATAATAAGAGCAAGAGAATGGCAGATATGGATGCTTCTAAAGGTTTTTATTCCCTGCATCAGGGTTTTTCTCTCCATAGTGGTATTGGGTTCAAAGGCTAAGCTGATACTTTTGGGACTTCGACAATAGAAGTCTTCTGTCTTCTTTCATTATCCTGGAGTATCCATTCCAATTAGAATGTATAATTTTACAGCAAGATGTATTACAAGGAATTTTTAAAGTCTTACTCAAAGTAAGCTCATTAAAGAATGGTTGTGTGCAAGTTTGAGCATCATTGTATTTAGGATTTTTATGTCAGCTGTTTTGACTTCTATCACAAGTTACTAAATTTTATCCTTTTATCCCTTTGTTAGCTGTATAACTGCATGGTTTCCAGGCAGGAATCTTTTCTTGATTTGAAGATGTCAGAAAAGAAGAATATTCTGTTCCTTTAGTAGTTTGTCCCAGTGTGTGATTGACTTAATTGTAAAAAACAGGCATATTTGAATTTCTCTGGGTTCTTTTTCAAATTCCAGCTTACTCTGCTAGACAAGAGAGCTTTTTCATATGAGATATGTTCCTTCAATCTATCAGTTTTAAATCTGGTAAGTGAAGCAAATTGAGTTAATCATTATCGCATATTTTCCACCTGTCTCCACAGTCTCTTTTTCTCTGCTCTCCTCAATGTACTTCTAAAAAGCTGGAAACAAGGTTATTCCATGTTACTCTCATATTTGTCTATCTAGTGAAATACAGAAGGATTAGGTACTATACTGGGAATTCATTTTGAGTTGTCTGGGATAATATCTACATTGTTTTCAGATGCAGTGGTTCTGACCACAAACTCATCAATTTTGCAGTCATCCTTCTCCTTATCATTGCATATAGTTCTATAACAGATTTGGTCCTGGTCATTAAGTGACCTGGCGGGGCTAAGTCGTGTCCACACGGTTTTTTAACCGTATCAGTCTCTGTGCTATCTGCAAAAATTGTCAAGTAGCTGATCATTGCCATTTACTTTCAGAATACTGATGAAAATGTGACTAATACTGGCCACCGTATTGGTCTCTGGAGGAGTCCCTTATGAGGGTCACCATTCAGTAGTGATTCTCCGTTGATGTTTATCATTATGTTACTTGATAGCCATTACTTACTTGTGGTCTATGTTCTGTTGACATTCAGTGCTACTTGGGAAAAAAAAAATCATTCACTAGCTAGCGTAAATCAATTCATCCTATTCCTCCATAGCTTCTTCTAGTAACTGAACTTGTCATCTTGAAGGGTTTGTCCAACAAGATTTGTTTTCCAGAAAAAACATGCTGATTGGCATGCTTTATGTATTCGTATCTGTCAAATGAATCCCGTACCAGCTTTTCTACTGCCTAATGATATGCTACAGGGCCTGTAGATACCTGGATCACTCCATTTCCTTTGTCATGGCAGTAGCACTCTAACAGTCTTTGTCATTTCCAGAATTCAAATCAACATTATCGGGCCACGGAGTTCTTCAGTCGGTTATAAATTAATAACACAGCATAGTGCCAGACATTAACATCTCTAAGAGGGCTGGCTGTATGCAAAGAGGGATACTGTTCTTTTGTGTGTGTTCTGGAGCAAGTTGAGAAAAAAATGGGTCTGAACACTGCTAAAAGCTTCCTGGCACAGCCCTAGCTGACTTCTACCAAGAGGGTTTTTTATGTTGGTAGAAGATTATTTGATTCCTAAAATCCAGAGATGCAGAGAGTAACACCCTTCATTGTTTCTGACTAAAAAAATACAAAAGGCAGACTGGCAAACAAGATTTTTTAGGCCCCAAAGTTTTCAGAATGCAAAGGTGTTCTCTTGAAGGTTATTCCACTGTCTAATTCGGAAGGTCACAAATATTTCTAGAAGATTCGTACCTGGTTTAAATTACGAGAAAAATGTCAATGAACAGTATTTTTCTAATATCATGTCAGGAGGAAAAAAGAAGGGGAAGATGTGCATGGAGCAGTCTTCAAGGACTTGAAAAGAACCTGCAGTTACAGTGTGATTTCACCAGTGTTTCACTCCGGCTAGACAGCCAGCCAACATTAAGTAAACTGAGCCTGGTAAAGTCATTAAGGCTTGGAAAAGGGAGGTCAAATTGGTATCTGTTAACAGAAAGTAGCTAACCCAGGCTTGTCACTGTTTGGGCAGGCAGCAGTGTTCCGCGTGCTCAACAGAGGTGAAATGCTAGAAAAGCTGCAGTGGAAGTGGAAAGGACAAACTCTGTAGGAGAAGGTCTAAGAAAATGGGCTTTTCGTCTTGCTGAGCAATGTCATTAACTTCCCTAGATGCTCTTACTGGCACTTCAATAAACAGGAGAGCGTGTGGAATTTCCCTGTAGAAATGCACATATCCGAGAAATACAAATTAATAACTCCTCAGGAGTACATAAGAAAGGAAGAAAGAAGAAAGGACACCTCCTGTTTGCACCAAAAAGAGGAGGATTATGTAGCTACTGCCCAACCCCTTAACGTTTACATTAATTCCTTGGCATTAAGACAGGGTGGAGTAATAGCATTTCAGCAAAGAAAAAGGTGAATGCATACTTTGCATTTTAGATTAATATAATCACAGTATTATCTGAAAAAGCAAACTAAGTAGGAGGGATGTTTGGTCTGTTGCAAGCTCAGGGAAGTAGTGTTTCTTGTAACAGGGGAAGAGAAGAAATTTCGTCAGCAGTTCATTGAAAGGAATGACTAACGTAGCTCAGCTGGCAAGCAATAAACTAGGAAAAATGGAGTCTGAAATACAATTTTCATAGACAAAATAAAACATATAGAAGGCCAAGACCATCCACTTTTCAGTTTAAATAACTGTTAAATAACAGTTTAAATAACAGTTTAAATAACTGTTCTTTAGCGCAGACAGAACGAAGGAAGACAAAACAGTAAGTCTCTTGTGAGAGTAATGAAATGGATACTTTTCATTATGTATATCTTGATTTCCCATGAATCTGCACAAAGTATGGAGAGATGGACAGCTTATGGCACCCCCAAGAGAAGATTTCTGTTTCCTCAGGCTCAAAAAATTACACCATTATCCACAGAATTTGAACCTGACAGTGTAGCTACTATGTAGGTTACTTGGCAGAAATCCCTGAAAAGTGCTGCTAGTACATTATTGTAGTCCTGCATTACTTCAGATAACACATGGAAGATTCATGCCCATCGCATAATGCATTGGAGAGAACGGGTCAGTGCAGTACAGGGACTAGAGACTAAACGCGAGGGTAGGATCTGGGCTAGGGATAGGATGGCTACCTCAAGTTCTTGAGAAAAGTTGCAATTATTCATGTATATGTACGCGGCTGTGCATTGAGCGGCGATGTAGAGATCCTGCGCAGTGAAGCTTTTAAGCCTGTGGTGAACTTGAAATATATCTGAAAGTTCCACTGAGCTAAATGAAATTTAAATATGTGATTATGCATTTTGCTCAAACCTGATAGAAGACTGAATCAGGTCCTTAATTAACTAATGTAAGAGGTCTTTGGAGTTCTGATGTGATGTTTTAAGAGGAATTATATGACAGAATAACGTAAGAGTAGCATTGCAGGTCAATCAGCACAGCAGATGTCAGCTTCTCTCATTAACAAACTTCAGGCTTTGTAGCCATTTTATAATAAAGAATTAGGGAAGAGAAAGCACATAAATGTTTGAGAATTAATTTGAATTGTGCCTTGCAAATACTAACAAAATAACCCATCTGAACTGCTCTTAAGGCATTGGCACCATATACTTTATTATCATTAGAGTGTTCCCTATGGCAATAACCATCCAAGAAGAATTTCAGACTAGTTGCATTATCTATTGAAAAGCAATTTTTTACTTTTCATTGAGGCAAGATAGTTTTAAGAATAACTCTGAAGTTTACTCCGAAGGCCATTTCAATCGTCCGTAGATCTTACGATATTATGTTACCTTCTTTCGTTTCAAATTCACAGCATAAGAAAGAAAAAGAATGACATAAATTGGATGTTAGAAGAGTTCTGAAGATAGACATCAGAAGAATTCAAGAGTAAGAAGAGAACTCAGCATTATTTGTTATTTTCCATCCTAAAGTAAAAAGAGAACAAAGCATCAAAAGCATCAGTAGTGAGAGATAGCTCAAAGCCAGGACTAGATATCATAGCATATAAAACAAGTGAGTTGGCACCACCAAAAGGTCTAAAGTCTTAGTCTGTGGTTTAAAGTCATTGATATTGCAGTCAGAAAGATTCTTTACACCACGGAAAATAATATGAAGAGCTATATGCATTTTGCTATATGCGTTTTAGGTTTTACCTACTAGTAGCATTTTGGTACTCAGTTGGGTGAATAAGTAAGTCTTCATGGTGCTGAGAGAATTCAACTCCACTGAGAGAATGTTGTAGATCGGGATCTTGCACTTTTTTTAAGCACTCATGGAAATAATGTCTCTGAAAGTAAGGCAGGATCAGATGCATGTAGTTTATTGTCTGTTTAAATTGATTGAATGCAATCATATTCCATAAAAGAAAGTGTATTCTTGTCTAATAACTTTAAATCATCATTCAGTCTGTACTGGAATTTTAGTTGGTATTAAAAATATTGCAGAATTACATTAATTGCAAAAATCTGAGGTATAGTGATGCTGGACTTTCACACAGAATGTCTTCCCTTAATGCAGTTGAAAATAAACAAAGAAATGCGTCTGTTTGCATTGCATTTGGGCGATGGTAATTATTTACAAGTTAAAGCAGAAAAGGATACTTAACATCTCTATATAATGTTTTCAGTTATTTGAAATGCAAAGGGTAAATAGAAAAAAGTCTGAGGTCTTCTTTGGTAATCAGAAAGATTTACTCCACTTATAGAAGTAGAGAAGAAGCATATTGAGCATATTGTTGCCATCTGATTTTTATTTGTGCCTGGATGTACTGTAGCATTTCCTGGGACATCAAGTCTATTTCTCTGCCAGCACTGGAATTTTTTTGGTGGTGTATTTTTGTAGCGATTTACCCATAAAATACCACTGAATAAAGCAGCAGCCATGGAGAAATTCTGCAGTGATTGAAATGTGTTTAGTGACATGAGGTTTTCTCTTCTTATTCCTAAACTTCTTTTTCCTCTTTTTGAGTCTCTCTGCCTTTCTTATATCTGTTTTCTCATTTCCCTATTGTTTCTTCCCTCCTGCTTCTGTTTGACCTCCTGTTGACCTAAAGGAAACTGTGTTTTAGTCCATAGGATTGCATTGCTCTTATAGTATTAGTTCTAATATATGTTATAAGCATTCTGCTTGCAGGCTACAGCTGAGATGCGCAGCACAGGGAAGACAATGTAGTTCTGCAGCACAATAAACCTTTTTTTTTTGTTCCCTAAGCCACGTAGGAGTTCAAGACCATATCTCTTGAGAGAAAATGTGGTGTAAGCTCCTCTTGTATATGTGTGTGAGTATATATGTATGTATGTATACAGAGAGAGATGTATACATGTACACATACGTATTTATATCACAAGTTATAGTGATAAGCAAGATCTTTATTTCAGTCTGCAAATAGGGAGTTAGTCTTGTGGTGGTTTGGCTCTCCCATATGGTGCTTGCTATCAGTCTATCACAGTTTCCTTTTGGCTAATGGAACATGCGGATTCGCTGAAATGGACCCAAGCTAGTGAGAGCTGCATTGTAGTGAGAGGCTGAGAGCGGCCAGACAGCATGGCTGCTGGTGCGGGGTCTCCGTTTGGCGTCACTCTCCCTAATAAACTTCCATCAACAAAGGACTGTTCCGTGTAAAATCCTACACGGAGTCCTTCTTGCACAGTAGTTACTACAAACATCTAAGGTCTGTGGTTCCATTCTGCTCCCAGGTGCTGCCCCTTCTGTGTCACCTTTGCTTTGGTCCTGGTGGAGGCTGTGGGATTTTGAGGATGGGTTGTATTAGCAGCTTGCAGGAGTGACGCAGGGATCACCTTGGGCTGAAAGGATTACATAGCTTTGATGCTGAAAAGGTATAGCCCATTTCTGTCCAGTCTGATTTAAGGATCAAATAATATAGTTACTGTTAGTTGCATTCAGTCGTGTTTCTTTTGATTTTACTTTCCGCGTATAACAAATAGGGATTTGTCATACAGCAGTTGAGTTTTATTGACGTGAAAAGTTGTCATATGGAAAAATGCGTACTCAACAGGGAAAATGTTTTAGCTTTCTTGCAGAAGGGCAGAGTCTGCAAACCCTGACGTTCTTTGGAAAATGGGATTGCTTACTTTATGTGAGGGGGCAGTAAATGGAAGAGGCATCCTCCTGCAGCGTCATCTAAAACCACCCTATGTTTACATTTTTCCTTGGCTATATGGCATCCACATAAAAGGGGCACAAAAGATAAAGTGGAACAGTAAATGATGCTGGAAGCATCATTAACTTTTTGGGTGGCATTCTTTTGGAAACTACAGTGTCTTTCGAAAAATGTGCCATATGCATGGCTCAGCCCCAGATCTTCCAGCAGTCTAATACTGGCAAGGGAGGGCATCCGTAGCCCCCTGGGAAGCAGGCTGTGGAGATTTCCTTTTCTCCTCTTTGTTGGTCTTTATTTCCATTTCCTTTTCCTCTCTTTTTCTCAGTCATTTAATGCCGTTCTGTACAGCAGAGGGGAGCATCTGGCCCCAAGTAAACACCCAATAAAATAAGTGGGGGAAGTTCACAGCTCCCCTGGTGCTATTGCGTCTGTCTGTCTGGTTGTGGACTCAACAAGATAACCGTGCATCAATTTACATTGTCCAGGCTATCTTCACAACCAGAAGTGCTTGAAACCTTATTTTAATAGAAGCTTAGATTCTGGAGAATACTGTAAAATCTCTCCAAAGGCTCCAAATCAGCAATTCCATCTGTGTTTCTGCAAATGTAGAGGAACAATGCCCCAGCTGATTATGCAAACAGAATGAACATAGTTATTTTAAAAGTGCATAAAATCAATACTTTGGGGGAAACAAGTCAGCTGTGTTTATACTCAGCGTATAGCAGACATTTTGTTTCTTTGTCTGAAAAAATCACAGGAAAGCAAGGATCGCAAGTGAAATAAAACAGCCGATCATACAGCGCAACAGAGGGGACTGGAACATCAGATGCCTCGGCAAAGGCTTAGAGCATTTTAGGTTCCTTTTGAGAGAATATAAATTATACTGAGGTTGATATATATCTATGTTGTTTGAAGTCAAAGCCAAATATTCTCAGCACAGAGGGAATAACTCACATGATTGCTGATCATGAGAAGTATATAACTAAACGCATGTCTGTGGTGCTGAAAATTCCCTTCTAAATGCTGTCTCTTTTGGGCTGATGGGATTTTTTGCAAGTATTGGTACGGAGGGGTGTGTATATAAATATGTATAAACGTGCTTCTCATACAGTCAGGATACATTGCTTGTATACATATTCTTCTAAAAACAGGAAACAAAAGCATCTGAGAAACAGGGCTGAAAGGGAACAATTTGTAGACCTATAGGTTAAATTGGATTAAACTTCATCTTTCAGCAAATGCCGTGTTATTTATTCAGTGTTTCTCTGGGGGATTTCCCTACCCCCTACACTTTATAGAGAGTAGTGATGTTTCTTAATTAAAAAATCAAACAAACATGGAATGGAGGCTGCTCTACACAGCCATTCTCTTGTGGGACTAGGAGGCACACTGATTTTCTCATGGACAGTTTCTAGGTCTGTTGGACAGAGGCCACAAAGGAGAGGAAAAGCTCTGTCTGGGGAAGTCAAGTTTACACCACGCATCCGATGCCAGCACTCTTCTCAGTGGCATTACAGTTGCTGCAGTGCCATCAACTAGGTATTCCCCTTTGGTAGGGTGGAGTTGGGGGACATGGTGAGGAAGGTCATTGATAATCTCATCAGAAGTATCTTTCGGATAGTTTTCTATTTGTTAATTCACCCACAGTAGAGATTAATATATTAGAGAAAAGAGCTTCTTGTGTCCTCTTTTCTTCCATTCTTTCCACCCAGAGCTGGAATGTTTCTGAGGTTTTGGGGCTTTGTTTTACAATCCCCACTCTGTAGCTGAAGATACTGTGCAGCAAATCTTTATCCTTTCCCGTAGTTTGTCAGCTAAATAGTTTAGAAAGACTGAAGTGTATTGTTACAGATTTTGATGAATATTGTAGCGAAAAAACCATTGAAAATTTATTTTAATTTCTCTACAGATAAGGCAAAGCAAAACATTCTTTTAAAATAGTTCTGTGAGTTTTCATCTATTTCTACAAATACACGTGAAACAGGTTGGTGCACCACTTGAAAACTCTCTGCAGTTGCACTCCACCAGTGCTTTGGCTGCTGTTATTTCAACATTTGGAGGGTATTAACAATTTAAGTTTTTCTCATATTTACCTCATTTACAATTTGAGTGATAATAGAAGCTCTGGCATTTTCAAGTTCATGCAGCTGTCACTTAAACCTCTTTAGTGTCAGGTTCATTGATCTCTCTCCTACCTCCCCGTGGAACAGCAGAACGCACTCTTCAGGCCAGTGTTAAAAGGCGGATTCTGCTAGAGATTCACTTTGTAGAAGTACACACAAGGATAGTGCTGGCTGTTTTCAGGCTATCCTACTATGTCATCAGTGACGCCTCAGGATGTTTTAGCAGTGTCCTCATTTCCAGTGGAATGGCTGACTTTGGAGGCGTAAAGCTCTTGGGTCAGTGACTGTAAAGTCTGGTTCTGTAGTAAGGGCCAAATGCATCAGTGACACAAGTCACTATCAACTTTTGAAAGAAGCAGACAGGAAAGATCTTCTAACATGCAACCAGGCGTACTTGTACTTGCATATTTGTGCAGCTGATACTTTTTTTTTCTTGGATTGAAATTTAACTGGTATTGCCTCCATCCCTTCCTAAATCTGTCATTCTCTTTTCATGTTTCTGATCTGGAAACAAACTCATTTTGTCCCTTCTATAAATGCAGTCCTGGTCTCAGCCGTTACTTACGGCTGGGCACACTCTAGTTACAGCACATGAAAGAACATCAGCGGTAACTTAATGTAAATGGGACAGACTCCTTGGGAATACACTGGGGATTAGATGTTCAAAAGAACGAAGCACTGCTCGCTTTCCATCTGGCCACTTCATTTCACTGCCTGTTTGGGACCAGTACTTCTGAAATCTGGTTTGCAAAGTCAAATACTGATGTAATTTGGTTTGTTCTTAAAAGGCAGAGTAAACCTGGGAAGGTTTTAGTTGTACAGAGTCGCAGTTGGACAAGCATGGAACAACTGAAAGAAATACTCTCTGCCGAGGTTGACAACTTTCTGATTGGTTCATTAAAAAAGCTAAGAAAATCTTTGGTTTAAGGTTTAGATTGAACTCAAAAACTTTCAAAATGCCAGTTTTGGCATGAAAAAATAGAATTTTGTTGGTGATAAAGACAAACCATTTGCAGCCATATGAAGAAAACATCTTTCATATTGTTACATTTTCTCCATCCTTTGTTTTTTCAGTAAACAGTTTTTAGGGTACAAATTATGAAAGTTAATCATAATACCAAGCGAAGGATTTGTAAATTATTGGCTTGATTATGTTTTACAGAGTTGAAACAAAGAGATCAGAAAGCATTCCACCCTAACCCTGTGTCATAATGGGGCATTAACTAACCCCCATTTTCCAAACACCCGTTAGTTTTGGTGACATTCCAGCTGAAATACTGATTTTGTATATGTTATTTCCTCTAAATAAGCCAAACCAGAAGTCACGATTTCAACGTTTTTTAACTATAAACAAGTCTAGCTCCAGGTCCCTAAGCAAACCTCATGCACCCTTTGTTTTGTACAGTTTTACAGTTGTCGCAGCTTTGTGCTGAGCTCCGGAATTCAACTGTGGGTACCTAAAGCTCTAGCGGGGTTGCCTGAGATATGACATATATAACCACCCTCGCCATTTGACCCCGGTATTGTTCCACGCGGCCAGCTAGGAGCAATGCAGGCTGCAGGTGCCCCCCTCCAGTGACTGATGTCAGAGGTCAGCCGCTCCTAACTGGTCAGCTGGCAAAACGTCCCATTCATCACCACCGGGATGTAATGGCCATGCTGACAAATAGATCTAGGTATAAAATTGTTCTCAGCAGTCTACCTGATGGCCTTAAACCTTAATAAGTGATTGGAAAGTCTCACTTGTTACCAGCTCCTGTGACCAAACAGGTGCCTGGAGTAGAAGAAAACTTAAAATTAGGCGTATTGTAATTTCTGAAATCGCTAATGCTGGAATGGGCACCCAGCTGGAAAGCAGCTGCTTTTCAGATTTCTCACCCCCATTCCATTTTATCAGGAATTACATTTATCCCTTCCACCTTTTAATTTTTCATGAAGATAAATGAAAGTCTAGTTCCTCAAATAACAGGGGTGGCTTTTTCAGTCCTTTTGAGGAACTTTAACCCAATATCCTATCCATGACCAAAGGTGAAGGAGAATATGTATTTACAGCATCAGTCTGAGTTTTTACTTTAGAGTTGTTCTGTGCTTTACTGAGCAATTCAGTTTGATAAAACAAGTATTTTTTCTTTCTGTGGCAACTTTGAAGTTACAAAACATCACATCTTATTACCGCACATTGTATTAGCTGACTTACAATGCCAATCATTTAACCACCATTGTAAATGGACAAAAAATTTAAATTGAGTATCCCTTGCTGGATTTCACTTTGAGAAACTATATTCAGCCTATTTCATTCCTTCCGTAGTTTTTTTTTTTTTGGATGGTTTTTATTATTATGCTTACTAGCTCATGTCTATTGTGAATGGTTTCTGGAAAAGTATTTGGATTGGAATCTTGACCTTGTTGAAATCACTGGAACTTTCAATTTTAACTTAAGTGGTATCAGGTTTTAGTTGCGATGCATTCAGCAGCAGAAGTAAATTTGTCATACCTGTCAAGGAGAGACACTATTTAGAAAAAAGAAAAATCAAGGTTAACTTATTTGAATAATTGTTCTCATGTATGTCATCTCATCTTTTCTCTGTGCTTTGCATAACAATTCAGATAGCTGAGAACGCACTGGATTCTCTTGTACCTGCTCTGGCAACTAAGTATGTCAGCTTGAAATGACATGGGATAATCCTAACGCTGAGATTAGAGTAACTACACATAGTTTGCATAATAATTTCCAGGTAGAGGAAAGGTTTGAAGGACAAGGATGAAAAAATCCAAACCTGCAGGCAAAGCTCTATGTACGAGGTACCTGTACTATGAGGATTTGCATTCACAGGAGAGCTCCGTGTTGGAACAGTAATAGCCCATATTTGATTAGACCCAAATTTGCAAAGTTGTTGTGAATCTTAAGAATGGAAGATGCTGTCTAAAGAAGCTACTGCTGTTACTCTCACTCAGAGCAGCATCCCTGTTAGCAGTGTTGTATCATTTTAACCAATGTCAGTATGGGTTTAATGAATGCAATTTGTCTTAGTAGGGTGATCCGAATGCTGTTTTTACCTGGGCAATTGTTTTAAAAGATACTCTGAAGTAACAGCTCAGTAACACCTTTATTCTAGCATGAATGGAGGGAGGAAATAACTCCCATATAAAACGTAATACTTTCAGGAACGCTGGAGGAAGCAAGTATGGGCGAGTGTGCACTTTTGTACATGCAGAGCCAATACCCCATCCTCCCTTTCTGACCACATCAGTACACGGGGAAGATGGCGAGGCTCACGTTCCTTTACTTACCTTATGAATTTCCACGTGATCTCCACTGGTCTTTGAACTGCCAGGCGTAGGCAGCTAAATTAGTACCGTCTAGGAAACTGGACTGTTCGTATCATCTCCTGACTCTTAACAGGCCTGTGCAGTCTGAGCCGCAAATTGACCCCTATTGATCTGATCTGACTACGCTTCTGTGGAGTAGACAAACAGTGCAATAGAATCCAGGGACCCTAATTCACAGTACCCAGTTCCTAGGTAATAATTCTTATTTGCATTAATCGCATTCATCAGCAGAACCCGAGGCCGCCTCCTGGCTTATATGCATTCCTGTTCCTGACAACAGAACAAAAAGGTATCTGCTCTGAAAAAAGAGTGTTTTAAGTATATTGATACTTGATACTTAATAGTTGCAAAACTTAACTGTTAGAAAGACTGTTTTTCAAATCAATGGCTCACACATTACTGTAAAATATATCGATTAAAAACAAAGCATAATGTTAGTCATTTAGTCAGTAGAGTGATGCAATGCTGAAATAAATTTATCCTTTGACTTTTGCATTAACCTTTTATTGACTGCTTGCATACTCATAATTAACGCACACTTTAGCTAGCTTGGTTAATTTTAGCATCGTGATCAGTGTCCTCTAATGTAGCTGACACCCTGATCATCAAAATGTCAGTGCGGCCCAGGGGACCACAACCAGGCAACTGTCTGTCTCAGTGAAGGTACACCTGCCCAGGGTGAAATGAGCCACCTTCCACGGGGGAGCGTCGTATATTGTCATACAAACAGGCATACACTCAAACAAATGATTGTCATGACTTAGTTGAACTTACATTAATATTCAGCTATAGGTAACTATTAATGAGCAAAGTCCGTTTGGCAAAAATAGACAAAAAGGGAATCAAAAATCTGTCAAGTTTACAGGGGAGAGGCAGTGAGAATGTGCACCGCAACAGTGACTAATTGTTCCTTAAAAATGGGCTTTTTTAATTGAAAGTGGCACAGGTCTTGATTGTTTTAGCAAGAAAGTGGGGACCAGGGAGTTTTGTGCATTTTGCACATCTTTAGACAAATCATCCTTTCCATAATAAGTTGGGAACGTGTATTATCAAGGTGTTGGGGGTAAATTGCTCTGAAATATATCATGGCAGTTTTTCTGTTCTCCTGCTGGAAGTAAGGTATGAAAGGTGCCTCTTGATTTGGCATCTGTTCTGTTCCTCAGAGCGTGTGTTATTTCCACTCTTAACACATTTTGTGCGTACAATATACACAGATTAGATCTACTTTCTTTTGGAGACTTGACTTTATTAACTCAAATAACAGTTTTTAGTTGATATGTAATATTTTAATTAGCTTATAATATTAGAAATCTTGGTCCTTCCCCACTACCACCGTAATTTGATGTTTGCTCCACATGGAGCCTCATAAATTCTTTTGTATCTGGGAAAAGATAGAATTTCTTTTTATCCTGAGTTGTCATTGCTAACTTACGTTAGCTGTCTTTTCCCAGGTACAAAGGAATTTTAAATAATTCTGTGCAATTATTTAAGTGCCTTTGATTGTTCCGCTTCAGTTAAAAATGTTGCTATCCTTTTGCAGGATCTTCAGGTCTGTTACTCTGCTACAAATTAAAGACCATTGTAGGAACAATTTTTCCCACAGAAATTTATTAAAATCAATAGTAATGTACCCACCTGGAAAGGGCTGTTCTTGCACCCAAACTCTGAGTCAGAAAACACGTATTTGGATGACTGCATTCAAGCTTGTGGATGCCATTCAGGTGAATTGCTTAATGAACTGCAAGGTGCAGCGATGACTGCTTACAACCCAGCCCCGCATCTTTAAATATGAACAATTTGAGTTGACTTTGATGTCAGCGGATCCGGCACAGGGATTGTAATTTTGGTCAAAACAGATGACTCACAAAATGTAAAAATGTAACGTTCACGCTGTTCTTGCTAGCGATAGAAAGCAAAGCAACAGAAATCCTGGACAGAAAGACAAAGGAGCTGTGGGATCGCGGAACTTGGAATATTACGGCATTGCTTTCCCCTTTTTTATACTTTTGCAGTACGCTGATGCATTTCTGTCATCAGACTTGCACAGGAAGCCCGAGGACCTGATGCACCTCTATTCCTCTAATCCCTCACATGGAATATGATATGGCTAAAACTTCCCAAGTGCATGGCTGCCTGGAAGTTAAGGCACATGCTTAGTTGTGGGGTGACCTTTCAGAGATGGCTCTGCTGGTAAGAAAAATAGTGAAGGGAAGGTAGCGACTAGAATAGTTGCTCGTGGGCTGTCCAGTCACAGCATCGCTGTGGCTGCTGCCACATTTACAGCAACACAAATGCCCAAACCCCAAATGTGAGGGAAAAGCTGGTCAAACTATTTGTGTGAGAGCCCAAGGGAAAAAAGAGATGTGAAAGGTAAAAAAGGGCTCTGAACTGTTGAAGAAGCTAAAAGCTGGTATGATCTTCCTCTCAGTGAAAACTGTGTTGTTAATAGCAGATGTGAGAGAGGGAGAATGTTTGTTATTAAAAGTTGAGTTTTGCAGACCACATAACATGCCTGCAGCATTTACCGGCTGAGCTTCTTGATTTGTCATCTGCAGTAATCTCTACATGGTTAATTTATCCACTTCTAGATTGGAATACTTAAAACTGGAATATCTTATACTACCCAGCAAATTGAGTGTATTATTTTGTGCCAAGACAGAAAATAAAGCAAGGTTTTAAAGGCCTTATAGAGTTATGCTGTAATTAGTTTCAGCTTCCCCTGCATATTAATTTTCTCCTGTTCCTTTATACAATTTGGAAAATGTCTTCAGAACATGATGGCACAATCAGTTTAAGTACCTCTCAGAACTCATACACTAAACTGCATTTGCTCTAACAACTATTATAAAGCAGCCGGCAAAACAAATCCTCTGTTATTCTGTACAGTGCAGCTTATCAATGCAAACAGTTTAATATTTATGCTAAGAGGATTGTCACAAGTAGCTTCTGTTCCTTTAATTCTTGTTTTAAATAAATAATGAGAACATTTAAACACATTACTCTTCCCAGGGCCCTGAGGTCGCCTAATCTTATTATTTATGAAGTGATGTGCTACATAATAGTACTTAGTGCATGTTAACAGATGCTATTATCAGGGGCTGATGTGGAGAGCTGAAGATATATTGAAATGTTATGTGTTAATACTGTCCTTGTAGTGTAATGTACGATGGATTGAGTGCCCAGGATGCTGGTGCGGCAATTAACCACACACCAACATGGGTGTAAAGCTGAAGTATGTTTTCTCATGGGGATTACACTGCCATTAATAATTCCCAAGAGAAGAAGACATCTTTCATTTGGAAACAGTCTCTTCCAGAAGGCCGACGGTGTAGACAAGGAAGTTGCATGTGTCAATGTTTTTAGAGTTCATTTTACAGAGATGCAAGACACATATATGTTTAAAACAACTTTAAAATTGTTACAACAATTATGTACTTTATAGAACATGAATTCTAAAAAATGTCTTGCAAGAGATAAAAGTGTATTGCTGCAATTTGCTTGTTATCTCTTTGAAGAACTACGTAGACCTGCAGTATATCCACCAAAATTATAGTAATGCTTAGCATTTTTCTTTGTCTGGCCCCATTGCAAAAGAGAGGGGGAGAAATCCTCCTTGAATTGTGACAGGTTTTTTGATGCAGCATGTTGTATTACAGCCTGATCTTAAGAGATGTGATGGTTGCCACTTCTAAAACTTTCCTCTGCAGGCTGCAGTTCAGTTGAATATTACAATTAGACTTCACTAGTATTGATGAATAATCCATTTAATAAAAAACACTGTAATTTAAACATTTTCTCTGGGGACTGACATACACTAACCTCTTAATTTAATTTTATTGAAGTTTTGCCCACCTATTCATCATTGGAAGTTGTTATTAACCTCCATTTCCATTTATCTTTATAGAATTTTCTCTTTCTATATTGTCTTTTTCAGAGCTAAGCAGGTTGATACACTTGTAAATCTCCAGAATCTACAAAGCTAGTCCGGCTTCTTTAATATTGTTTAATCTATCCCCCCTGACCTTAATGCAGTAAATTCAGTTTAATCTTTCTCAATAATCTAGTAATACATTGGAAACTGGCAAACATTTAAATCTGATAATGGTTTAATCACATACTTTAAATAACAGCTGAGATAATGAAAAAATAATTCACCATATAAAGGTACACTAACTGAGTTTTCTCTGTGATTGGCTTTTTGAGAAATCCCTATAGAAAATACAAAGCCTACAACAGACATCAACTTCACTGGAAATGAACAAGCCATTTGGTCTGAAGATGTGGTATTTCTTTTTTATTATCATCTTTCTCTTTAAATTAATGCACAAATGTATCCTCGCTGAGTATTCAGTTTCTTGATACAGTTTTACTTACGTAGTTCATCTGCTTACCTTTCTTTTCAGATGCCAGTCAGAAGCAGCAGAGAACTTGCCAGAAGAGCAGAAACCAGAATGCCATCCCTTCTGGACAGACGATGAATGTAATATGCCTCTGCCATATGATCTTGAAGAAGTAATTGCTAATCTACAAAATCTTGTTCAGTGTGTAGAATAACAAGTGACCTTCCAGCCTAGAATTATTGATGCTCATCATTTGGAGAGAAGCCTTTTAGTTTAACATAAATCTTTTCAGCTTTATGATTCCTTGATCTTGAGTTATTTTATGTGTCAATGCAGATTTTACCGGTCTTCAGGCAGTACCTTAGTTACTGTCTCGAAATAAAAAAGGCCAGGCCCCAAATCTACAGAAACAGGTGGCTTTTAAGACCTGAAGTCCAGAACACCAGCCTCAGTTCTTTCCTCCTCCACTATAATTCCCATTGACCCTGCAGCCCATGGATATCTGTGTTTCCACAAGTTCCCTTGGCATCTGTATTTCAGCTTCCACGAATGCCTAGAACTGCCTCTAGCATGGCTGGTTTGAGCAGTACAAGGTGTAGCTCACACCTGTGGCAAAGCAGAATCCACCATCTGGGCATCCTAATGAGAGGCCAGCTTGGGGTGAGCCTGCTGGATGTCTTCGCAATAGAGCTGTGACTTCTTCATCCGCTAACGTAGGCAGAGGTGCAGGAGACGGTGGAGAAAGTCTGTTGTGGAATGGCTCCTCGTTAGAGCATTGTTTCAGATGAGGAACTCTGGAGGAGCATCCTGACATAGATCCCAAGATTTTCTTGCTGGTTTGCATCATGGCAATTGAGTAGTACTGGCAGAGATTTCTGATGTGAATCCACACCTCCTGAGCTCCCTGGAACTCGGAATTCGGTTCCTAACTATTGCTTTGTTTCTGCATGTTGCGAATCCTATTCGGAGGCCAGGTTTCCCAGTGCATTGTCTAAAGAGCTGATGGACCTAAGTAAGGGTTTCCATCTGGGGTGTCGTGTCCCCCGACAGATTAGATTTAGGTTGTGTGATACTGGGCATTGCAGCATCTGTACAGATCTAGTGAGATCTATGAGAACAAAAGCAGAAGACTATGAGAAATGAAGCTGTTTGTGATCTGTTTTGTAGTAACATGCTATAAAAAGAACAATTCTATTTTGGACAATCCAGGGCACTCCTGAATGAGAGAGAGATTTTTCATTTGGTTAAGTTGCTACTTTAACTTGAGCTGGTGTACGCCTTCTCCTTTGCCACAAAAAGCAGAAGAAAATCATACTGTGGTGAAACAACATTCAGTCTGTAATACCACTGCAAAAGAAACTAGGAAGACTCAGAGCTTGATGTTGCCACCAAGAAGTGAGTATGCCTCCTGTGTTAATCTTTTGTTTAAAATCACTGTTGAGGCCAGGCTTGCCCAGAGCATACCAGTATACTGTATTGGCAAAGCGCTCTGTGTGCGGATGAGGCTCGTACTGCTGAAAATTGTACTTTGACAGTATAACGTATACCAGACCTCCCGGGTGCTTAAGAAGCTATGCCAGCAAAAATTCAGTTTTACTGGTATAAAACTGTGTCCACACCTACCAGCTTTTAGCCAGGACAATTATATCAAGTAGCGATTGTACCTCTTAACACCTTTGACATAACTATGCCAGCAAAAGTACAAAGACCTGCATCAAGCATTTTCATTGTAGTCCTGGACTTCTGCAAAAACTGTTAGCCACCTTGTAGAACGTAAAGGCTCTTTGAAGGATAAATTATTGCTTAAGTAGATCTGATTATATTATAACCTTGATCCATACATTTATCTGTTGTCTCTTGTGCCACAGATTTCTTAACATTTTGAAATACTGTGTCATGGGCATAGCTTTTTCTTCCCTGCACTAGCTAAAGCTGGCTTTACCAGTGGGCAAATAGCATGTATTTGGATTAATGCCACACTAAATACTGTTTACTTTAGAGATCACTTAGAGAAAAGCTCGCTGAAGATGTGGGAATTCTGCTTTTGAAACAGCAGTTCTCACAGAAACATATTACTTTGGAAATGAGCAAGATGAATTCAAACAAGCTAATGATGTAACACTGTTAACACAGCGTTTGAGGGGATTGTTTGTTTGTTTATGCTGTTACTTTATGATTATTTTGTGTTTAATTAAGCGCTGCTAGAAACCACAGGGATCACAGTATTGAAATGAATCTGGCAGCCATAAAGGGTAGAGAAGGAACATCAATGTTGTAGTTTGTAGCTGAAGTGGAGGCATAGCTATTAAAAAAAGATTGGCAAATAATTATTTCCAGCAGTAGTAAAAAACATTGGGTTTTTTCTTGTATTAGGAGACTGCTGGCAGCAATAATAGAATTTTTAAAAACACAGTATTCTAGGTCTTGTCTATGCTGAAGGTTGAAGCTAGTGAGTTAGCTGAACTTGTACTAGCCTCAGTGTAGCCAGCTAGCACTCATTTAAGCCATGGTTGGCAATGACATAGACAAATGAACACCTTTGGAATGGATAAGACCTAAGATTCACTGGCAAAATACCAGTAATCAAGTGGTTAAAGAGGATTAATGCTCTGTTTTGCATTCCAGTCTCACATCATCTAAATCAGTGTAACTTGATGGAGTTCAGTTGAAAAACAGACGTATAAGAAGATTTCGTATCTCCAAAGTTGATAGCAAAACCATGAGTAAGGTTGATGGAACTGTTTGAAGCGTGTAGTAATGCCAGTATGTACCCCCAGAGGAGAACATGGTTAACGGTAAATATTATAAAAAAACCTGAGAGATGGAGTGTAAATTGTCACTGTGTTTGGATTACGTACTAGAAACAGACAAATACTCCAAAGTTTTCTTTATTCAAATAGCTGTAATTTAGCTCATGCTGCAATGATACTTTAGCAATCCGTTTATATTCCAGTATTAGATAACTCATTTCCATTTTGGATGAGCTGAAAGACACAGCCTCTAATGGATGTTCTGTGTATAGCAACTGTTTGCCAAGTCTGGATGCTCTACAGGCAGAAGGACCAAGGTCAGGTTTTTTCAGGGAAGAGGTGCGAGCATAAATTTGCTTCTAACATTAGATTCAGTGATTCTTTTTAAATGGTGAAGTTCACGACTTTGCTTACATTTACTTTTCATCAGCTGTGAAAGAATTAAGGTAAAATAGTCCACTTGCACGTGGGTGTCAGGCTAAATGGATTACAGAAGATACAGATCTGTTTGCCTGTCTGCACTTGCCTTTAGACAATATTCATCAATTTTACAAAAGCTACTGACTAAACATGGAACCAATACAAATGAAATGCTTGAGGCAAGGTCTTTCTTTAAAAAATCTGATACAGAGTTGGGTTTACACTGATAGAAAGAAAATGTTGGCAGAAAATTAAAAACTTTTATTGTTTCTGTAATTTGGGGGATGAAAGGTAAAGGCCGTTTTTAAGTATTTGATAGAAAACTGCTGTGTTATGCAATGTAATTAGAAATGTTTTTACAATGCTTTATTCATATCTCTGTATATGAAAATGTTTTATCCTGTAGGTCCTTTCTTCTTGTTAAAAGGTTATGTAAATAAAAAATATTAATCTCAATACAGTAGATTTTAAAGGCATCATGCTTATGCTCTGAGCTTTACAGCAGATTCTGATTATCTAAAGTGTAAATAAGAATGCCATGAGTAATCACTGACTGGAAACTGGCCAGGATGGGTAAACATGCAACATAATAAATATCCAAATCAGTTGTCTTATTATCATCCAGACATAGTTTTAGTTTCACTGGTAATGATGCAAGATGCACTTTAAAATCATGCTAGACTTCTTAATGCTTTGGGACAGATTCAGGGATTCCAGTGCCATGACAGGAAAAAAAAGAAATGAAAAGAATACTAAAATCCATCATGAAAGATGGCTAAAATACTGTAGTGTGTTAAGAGTGGGCATTGCTCCTTTCTCAGTCACTGTGGTGCCGTTCCGTTAGTCCTGTGTCATGCAGTGGGATTTGGGCTAATGTAACAGAGATTAAACTAGCCCAGGAGCTGATGCCTACGCTGGGATGAGAGGAGGGGAAGAGAGGTGAGATGAGATGCACATGAGATGCAAGGGATGTGCTTTCTCAAGGCCACAACTTTATTAACTGAACTCATATGGGAGTCATTGAGCAGTAACTTGTACAGTGCAGGTCAGGATCTCCCCCTTAATTGTTCCCACCTGGTGCAAAGAAGATGTTGGCTCCTTAACCCCCCTCGTGCCCCCGGCAGCTGCTCCTCAGCTTTTTGCTAGGGGCTGACCACTGTTGCCTTGCTCCAGGGTTACAGAGTTGGGAAGAGTGGTTGTTCCACTGTGGCAACAGGCATCAGAAACCCTGATCCCCAGCTTCAGCCTCCACTTCTGTCCTGCTACACCTGCATGGAGTGAGTACCTCCACTCAACATCTGTTTCCCGTTTGAGATTCAAGTTCCTGCAGCTCATCCTCTGAACGGGGACGGTGAGCTGCTATGGGGAAGGGCCAGACAAACAAACAGAACGCTGTTTGCGGTGAGGTTCCTCATCTGAAAAAAGACAACCACTGCACTCCCCACAGCAGAGCAAAAAGCTCAGCCCTGCACTAATCTAGCATTAGAGGGTGGGAGCTGTTAGGTAGAGATGAAAGACTCGGGCACAACCACCAACATCCAATGTTTCTGAGAGCTCCCAACCTGCCCGATTCTGGCTGTCACCTCACCTCACCTGTAAGGGCAGGGGCAATCCTGAATAGAACCACTGTTCTCTTTCCAGTCCAAACTGAGATTCATCACCTTCAGTGTGGCTGGGCTCACATCTTAATTTACATTCATCTGTCCTCTTCACCTTAGCCTGGGGGCATTCATTGAACAAGAGAAGATGATTTATACAACTGCAAAAAGAGTGTACTTAGTAAGGCTGAATAATGTGTCAAATAAAAGCCAACAAATAACTGGTAAAATTATCACATTAAAATGCTGATGTTTGGGTGTGAGCACTTCACACATGACATGAAAACTATGGTTTATCTTCCTGTTGCTTTGGAGATAGCATTCATAATTCACACGATAGGAAAGGACTTACTATGCTATGGTTTACATCCTCTAATACTCCCCTGGTTTTACAGTGCTTGTCCATGATGAATCAGAACTTGGTCACAAAAGTTGTTCTCCTCCCCCTCCGTATCGTCAAATACTTGCTTTCATGCCAACCCATCTTGGTCTGATTAGTCCCCTTGATTAGAGGCTAAAGTAAAAAGTCAGGTGTATAGGATTCCCATTATCCTTTATTCCACTGCTTCTAAGAACAGGTCAGATAGAGTTATTTCAGTGAAAATGTGAACAATCAACTTCTGTTTACCATTAGCCTTCAGTTTTCTTTTCTTAAAATCAAATCAGGACTTGGTAGGCAGTTATTTTCATACATGTCCCTTGATCAGTGGAACAATCTGTCAAAAGCCATTAAAGCCTCCATTAGGTTGAATTGCATTCAAAGCTAAACTATCCACTCATTTAAAGGGCTGTGATGATTGTTTTTAATAGAGTATACATTGATTTCTCTCTCTGAGTAGTAACATAACTTTGAAACTAAGCATGTATGACTAGGACTTTTTGCTATCCAGTGTGTCCTGAGCAGCTTGGTTTCTCATGATAGATGAATGTCTACACAAAAAAGGAAAAAACGAATGCAGTGAAATCACCTGTATACTTTCAGAAGCTTTTCCTCTGTTTTTTCCTATTTCATTGTATCCATCGAAGTGTAACATATATGGAACGGGATGAAATTTTCCAAGGTCCTTTGCTCAAAAGCTTCACTGAAAAATTTAACGTCTAATTGTAGTAATATTTTAAAGTAGCTTTTTATCGTAAGATCTCAGGATGCTTTACACAGAGAAACTGAGGCAGAAGTCAAAAGTGCAGCTGTGCTCTGACTGGGGACACTGGAACTGAGCATGCGTAACCCTCCATCGCTGACGTGTCTCTATTACTTCCAGTTAACCAGCTCAGTTTACAGAATAGAGATGCTCTCATAGAATTTTTTTCTCCAAAGATATATCTGAAAGTGGAGCTAGAATCTGTCCTCCTCATATCATATTTAACGTATTATTTAATTGCATAACATACAATAATACATCTCAGGTAATAGAGATCTTTCAGGCCTCCTAATGTTTGATTAAACTTTCTGGTGAATCTTTTAGTTACATTCCAAGTCCCTGAGCTCTCAATGGGAAAGGTAAATTTTATTGGAACTATTAAATTATTCCATGGAGAATATGCAGATATGCAGTATATATATAATATAATATAATATAATATAATATAATATAATATAATATAATATAATATAATATAATATAATCTGCACTTCTATAGCTGTATTTTTAATATGTTCCCTGGACAGCCCCACAAGGTGGTATAACTGCAGTACTAGGAAACGCGTAAGAAAATGCCCTGTGGGTATTTGGGTGCTATTTCTCAAGGTGAAGTTGCATTGCTGGAACAAATGGAAAGCTGGTTATGCACCTGTTAGCACTTTTTGTCTGGTACCTATTTGGTAGTCTGGTAGTACTTTACTGAGAGCACTACTTTTCTAGTTATTGTGATGAACCTCATAATAATTTATTACCGAAACATTATCAAAGCATTCCACAAATCTTTCATTGCTGTTCTTTCTCTTCTATCCACTGATGCCCTTTCTTTCCCTTTTGTCTCAGTATTAACAGTATTGTTATTAACAAGTTGTGTTTTTTGTTAGGCTGACATGACTTCAAAGTGAGAGAACTTAAAAACTACGTATCAGATAGCATTCTCTCAAGTACATTTATTTTCAAACCAATTTATTAGGATATTTTTGCTCCTTGCTTATTTGGTAATGCTATATGTAATTTTTATTAAGGACTATTTATATAACACTGCAAGATATACGGTGATATTTAAATTTGTCTTACGTATTTGCTAATTTACTGGCATTTATAAAATAAGCCACTTAAAGACTCTGTTTGTCTATCGTTTGTCCTCCAGAAGGTGTTAGGTCTTGTCTTTAATACCTCATTGTTGCAGTGAATGGAAGAAGAGGAGTGTATTTTTCACACCATCAAACTTCAGGTGTCTACATGAGAAAATTCATTTCTGTAAGCTTCCTATATGCTGAATAGTGAGAGGTAAGCTTCTTCAAAGCAGCAAACTCAAAGGTGCTGGGAATCTACCCTTCAGTGGGACATCTCTCTCGACGTCAACTGTGCTGCAAGTCCAAGTTAGGTGGCATAGTTATCCTCATCTGCTTATGCTGACAATTTAATAATGGTAAATAGATAAAAGAGACAATGGGGGATTTGTTGTTATTCTTTAAATTAATATAATTAAATTCTGGTTATATTGCAAATCTTCTAGTAAGGAAGGCAAATTAATTTCTGTTACTTTGGTAAGACTCATACTGTAAATGGACATGACTGACTTCTACCCCCTGTAATAGTGTTTCCTTCAGCAAAAATTTATGACTCTCCTACTAGTTTGGGAAGATACTCTTCTGGCTGTGCAGCCTCACACTTCCCGTATTTGAGACAAACTCTCACATTATGTGAGTAGTAGGAACTCAGTGCCTACCAGCACTGCATCAACCTGTTGGAGTGTTTGAACTGTTTGTTCTATGTTTGTTGCATTAGAGTTTGCAATTTAAAACATATGTAGTCGTGTTTAACAAGGCAGTATCAAAGAAATGTGTCTTGCACATAGAGTAAAATGTGAGGCTTGGGATGTCTGTTGTTTCTAGGGAACTTCAGTTCATAGTTTTATCTCCCACTCACAGCAGATTTTCTGCAGGGTTCTACTGTGTCAAAGGAATAGTTATCAGTTGTCTCCATCTCAGGGCTGTGGATAGCCGAAAGTCCAAGCTACCCCAGATTCGGGTCACAGAGCAAGGCAAGGACCAATGCTGCAAATTTCCTTTGATGCTCTGAAGAGTGCCATTGTAGAGTACAGCAGAACGATTTGATGTGCACATGCCTATGTGGCTGAGATGCACTGCAGTGTTCTGTATTACTTGGAGTTCCCTTAACGCCAAAGGCTGTGTGCCCAAGTTATTCTGCATTACTAGATTCCAGCCAAGAGGTGACAAAAGCATGAATAACAGAGGCCAGGTCATTCCCTGTCAGGATGGAATGGAGTCTCCAAGCCAAAAAGAGTTGACAGAGAGCATTATTCACGGATACTCCAGCTTAGAGTCAGCAAGGCATCCAAGAGGTAAGAAATTTGATTTCTTAGCCTAGAACATTCTTTCCTTGGCTTTAGAAAAAGTTTGATTTAACCAAAAGTCAGTATACAGGCAACTGGATGGAGACCCATGTGTGAAACCAGTATTATTCTGAAACATTTCTTACAATTGATCGTAACATATGTTATAGGTATCTAGAAAGACCAAAATGAGCATCCCCAGGATGTGGAGTCCCTTAAGCTGTTCCTTTTTTTCTGGTTCTCTCAGAGCCAAAGATTCCCTAGATTTTCCTGTTCCTTAACTTCTCATAAAAATGGGTAAAACACATGGCAGCAGTGACCTTTCTAAAAACGGTGCAACCATCAGGGGGCCTTTTCTGGAGGGATACAGGCACAAGCAGACATCACTCCTCTTGACTCTAGCACCCTGTTACATACAGCTATCACCCCGCAGATAAGAGTTTCACAAAGGTCATATGCCCTGCTATAGCTAAAAGGTATTCTCCTTTCCTTTTGGTGGTAAGACTTCGTTTCTAAACTGAAAGGTCTCAAGTTATATTGCTGAAGTTGCAGGTGTGCAATTTGTCTGTCAGCCAGAGTGTCTTTATTTCGCAGTCGTACAGTCAGAACTGGAAGTGGTTTTTACTAAACGTTTTCTAAAGTGTTGGGTTTTTTATTCCACGATCATTCAAATTAAAGAACCATCATCTCAAAACAGAAGAACCACGCTGAGTTTGTAAATGGGTAAAAAGAAGTGGAAAAAGTTTGTATCACTCTGGATACTTGTTTTTTCAGTGAGTGAAGAGTACAATTTTAGAGTTTGTAACGGAATCATCTTATCTAGTAAAGACAGCATACATGCAAGTTTTTGTCTAATCTATATGATATCCTCTTTGCACAATTATATTTCATTTCAGCAGGTATGTGTGAAACTTGTTGCATAAGTATCACTAAGATATTGGAACTAATGGCATTTCGTACATTAGGCTTCTGTTATTACCCTATTCCTAGTTGCATCTTAATTATTAGGGTGAAAATAAAAAGCACTCTTTTATAAGCCTTCATATTTTCTGTTTACAAGAATTTCACTAACATCTAATAAATTTAATGACCTCTAATAACAAGAGGAAGTGAAATCCTACTTAGCAAATTCATAGCTTTTCAGTGTATCTTGTGGCTTTATGGCATTTCAAACTGTAGGAATGTAAAAGCTGTTTAAGGAGCTGTTGCTGGGTTCAACTAGCTGCAGAAACTGTTAAGTTATTTTTGTTTCTCTTTTATTGCTTAACCTCTGGGGCCTAACTCTGGGCTACCTGATAAAGCGGTCGTTCAGGAACTTCAAGCCGTACAAGCTTTGACTTGATAGACATAGAGCAAGGTCTTGTATTAAACATACATTTTAAAAACATAATTTCAAATCTGGAAATTGATTGTGGCTTGACCTACTTATTTTGCAGAGCTCACTGTTCCTTCCTTTCTTTGCTTTGCTGATATTATTAGATCTGTTGTTCTTTTACCAGAACTCCCAGCTGATAGAAGAAAAAAGAATGTAGTGCAAAGCTTGTTGGGCAACAGCACTTTCTTTAGAGTCAGGGCCACAATTAACTAACTAAGACTAAGTTATGACATTTCCACTTTTAAAGGTTACAAATGGTTGTATTATGCAGCTTCTGGTATTCTCAGAGGGCCAGAATCAAACATCCATGAAGCAAGCTGGCAACAGACCAGTCTTTTAAAAAAATTCCATATGACACATTCATTTTTAGTACATGCCCATATGAGAATTATAAATCATAGAGAATTTCTTTCCATTGCTGATTTTTAAACAAAGTGTGCATCCAAAGTAATACTTCTCAGGATTTTTTATCTATCTGCATACCCTTACGTTCACTCATTCCAATCACCTTTTGGGCATACTGATCTCTCAGCTGCCCGTTACAATGTGCATTTGGCACTTGCCCGCGCGGTATGGAGCGGCATGCCGAGGGATCTCTGAGGATGCATCCCTTCTAGACACAGTCGCCTGAGCTGGCTCATCTTGGATTGAGGATGCTCAGAGGTCCGTAGTTCAAACACACATCTGCCCAGCTAATGGGGTCAGAACATCTTCCAATAATGGATTGGTTCTCTCTCGGGTAAAGTGCCTCTAAGAGAAATTGAGAGGAGATCCATCCTTAAATAAGATTTGATGCAGCCCAGGAGAATGACAATTACAGCTTTTACTAACACTGTTCCTAAGGCAAAGTCATGCTTTGTAGGAAACAGGATGATGGAGTACTCGGGGAGCTTTTTTAGTGTAGTGACTAGTAGATAGGTCCATGCTACGGAAAAGTTCTGTGAGAGAGAAAATGAAGCTCACATAAGTGGCTCTTCCATTGGAGACAGCGAGAAATGTCCCTGTGTGGGTCACCTTGGTGAAGTCTGAGTTATTTTCTTCTTGCGCTAAGTGCAGCTGGTGTTGGCAACAGATTTTTACCCAGCAGGTGAAAAACCCAAGAGCCCCCCCAGGGGTTAAAGTTGAGGGAGGCAGCCAAGGTGTACAGCAAAAGAGGCGCTCAGAAGGGGCTGCCAAAATCAAGTTAGGCCTGCAACCAGCCTTCACACCTGAGCAGTCCTTTGCTGGGGCTTAGCCTGTCCCACGGTGTAAGTCCCAGCCGGGGGGCCGGGGCAGGGCTGGGCACGGGTGGGTATAGTGGAGACGGTGGGCTCCATCTCCACCAGAACTTTATCACTGTCATACTCACAGGTATTATTTCCCCTGTGCTGTTGCATGGACCGTGCACACGGTAGCAGCAAAGCTGCCTCGCAACTCAGCAGCGCAGGGAGAACACCGTTCCTGGGCAGCAGCCCTCAGTGGCGTGGAAGGGAGATCCCACCAGCTAGAGAGCATCAGAGCCAACGTATATCTGAACAAAAGCAGGGTTGGATTGCTTGCCCCTCCAAGGTTACTGATTCCCAGGAAGTCCAAGGCATCCTGGAATTTTCACCCACTGTTCTTGAATTCACAGAATCACAGAATCACTAAGGTTGGAAAAGACCTGTAAGATCATCAAGTCCAACCATTAAAACAAACAAACAAAAAAAAAAAAAAAACCCACCACAAAAACAAAAACACACCCACACCCACCCACAGCACCATGCCCATCAAGCCACGTATTCAAAACCTGATTTCCATGGCAGGTCAGTGGCTGAAACATAAATTGGAGATGTGGGCAGTAGCTGAGAACTCACCTGTCTCTGACCTCTTAATTCTCAATTTTGTAATCCCACAGCCTTCTGCACACGCCAGTTTTCCATGCAAGATGTAACAGTAGGCTCTCCAGTCATCGCTCCTAGCTTAACTGACATCAGCCATCCATTTTGGGTGCCCAGGACACTTGCATTAGTACCCCTGGCCCAGGCCCCTACATTAGCACGGGTTTATCAGAAGGCCAAGTTGCGCGGTGGCCCCGCAGACTCTTCAGAAAGGTGGCTGCAGCCCCGTGGCTCTCATCTTCCTGCCGTCACCCAGCGAGGGCGAAGGCACAGCCCTCCCTTTTACCCCCTGTCTCCCTCCCTGCTTTTTCATAGGTACCTGCCCTCGCTGCCGGCCTTTGCTGTACGGCGAGGGTCCCTTTCCTTGAAGAAACGTAACTCAGCTGCGTGCTGTTTGTGCTTACCGTGACAGCTGTCTTTGGAGATGGCTGATTAGACTCGCCTCTCTCCTCCCCTCGTGCCCTGCAGTCTGACTCGCCTCTAAACGTACTCTCTGCAATACCTACTGACTTCAGGTATGTCGGTGTCCTCTCCTCCTTTCCCCCTGGTTGAGTGTTTCCTTAACCTAAAGCCCGGAGCGCGTTACGGCAGCAGCAGAGCGGTGGGTGCGGTGGCGGAGGCTGCCGGGGAGGGGACGGCCGGGCAGCAGCGATCAGGGCGTTGTTGCTGGCACGTTCCCTTTACCTCAGGAATAGGTGTGAAAAGATATCTCAACGTCAGGGCTGTCTTTGTGAAATGATTTGACACGATGTGGCATGTTAACTGTAGATAATGTTTAGGGTGCTTTTTCCTCTTCGAGAGCAAACGTGTAGCTCCTTATTAACGGCTAATGAACAGGAAGAGAAAAACCCCTCCGATGACACATGCAAAAGTTTGCATTCTGTAGCCAAGGAAGGAGTTAAATGTACAGGGATCTAACGTGGGCATAAAATGGTTACAAAGAGCTGCATAAGCAGATGAGTGTGTATGTGGCTCTACCGCCTCCGAACCCCACAACAAAACAAAAAGGGACTGATTTGAAAACAGTTACGGGCTGGGGTTTTGCCATACCTCTCGAGCACCTGCCCTGCCTCTGCCAGTCTGCCACTGCCTCTGCCCTTCGGGCTTAGTAGTTCTGCAACATAAATCCTCCATTCCCTGTAGTGTTGCAGGGGTAAATAGCACTGAAGCAATAGTGTTTACTTACCCAAGGCAGCCCTCCGACATTCCCCAGTAACCACCTGAGCGGTGTATGGTGATTACTGAAACGGCCATGTCATTCCTTCCTAATTCTTATTTACGGTACGTACCTTCCAGAGCCTCACAGGGTAAAAGATAAAAGAATACAGGCTCCTGTAGTGTAAATATATCCCAGTGTTAAGGAGTAATGAAAACACATTTCCTGAAATGTACTGCAGCATTTTCTATTATTTAGAAACACTGCACATCGTTATTTTATGGAGAAGTAAAATATGTAAAAACATTTCTGCACCGTTCCTTTCTAAAGCTAACACTGCCGCTTTTTTCCTTTTTTTTTAAAGCAACCATTTAATAAAGTCTGACACTTAGCAATGTTTTGAAATAATTTTTGCTGCTCTGCCAGCGGTTGGCTTTGCTGTGAATCTCTAAAGACAAATCCATCTACAGTGAATCTAGCAAAATTCAGCTCCGTGTTGTATGTCAGGGTTGAGGACTACTTGTCAGCTCTGGCACTGTCAGATTTTATCTTTAAATATGACAGGCAATTTGTTCAGGGAGCACTTCTGAATGACAAGATATAGTGGTGTTGTAAAACATGGCACCTGTGTGGTATGCCCTGCCTTTGTGGACATCAGAGGCTATTGTTTCCTTTGCTATTAGACAGCCACAGTCACACAATAAGGTGTGTAAAATGTTCACAGAAACCTTTTAAATAGAGTAGCAGGAAAGTAGATACCCTCCGGTCATTTAAGTCAGGCCATTTATCATTTTATCTTATAAAACACAACATTCACTAAAATATGATGTAAAGAGAAAACCAAATGCTCTGCTGAGCAATGTTGGTGCAAGCCAAGGGTTTGAGCCATGCTGTAATAAAAGGGTTTTATCTTTAAAGTGCCATGCAGTAGAAAAATTAGGATTTTAACTCCTTCACAATCAGACAGGTAGCAAGAGCCATTCAGAGGGCTGCCGTTGGCATATGGGATGAATAAGGTCCCGCTGTCCTTGTTTATCTACAGACATGTGAAACTGCTTTAAAGGCGGGGGCAGGAGATACAGGTCTGCTTTTATAGATGAAAGAACGTATTTAATCTATGATGTGCATTTCAGTTGCCCTTAGCAGCCCAGGCAGGGACTAAGGCTCTAGTAGATCTGTGACATGGGAAGTCTGGATTAAGGCCATTCTGTGTAGATTTTCTAAATCCAAGAACAAGGAAAGTATCAAAAGATAGGGGTTTGATTTGCAGTAACGCTGTGATCAAATCATACTGGTGTCCTGTTGTCAGTTGGAAGGCATGCAGTATTTGGTATTTTGCCTAAAGTCTCAAGTCCTGGAGATTAGTGATTCTGTGAGAACATTGGTTTAGCTTTCCTAAAAGAAGCAAGTATATAGACTTTCTGTTTGGCTGAATGGAATAGAAGTGAACTCTGCGAACTCAAACACTAGGTGGCAAATACAGAGATCTCAATTAAAAACATGTATTAGTTACAAAACCACAGTCTCCGTTGTTGCAGCCTGCTCCGTTAATAGCATTTAGTGGTGGTAGCACTGGGTGTGCATGTAGCTTTAGCGTGGCAGCTTGAACAAAAATAAATCTGATACAAGCTGATGGGTGATAGGATGCGATCAATGGTTAAAAAGATGCAGCATATGTGCAGTTGGACCTCTCATTGGAAGGATTTGGCATAGTTTAAATATACTTTTGTGTTTCTTATTCTGAATGGAAATTAAGTACTGTCTTCTCACCTAGGTGTAACTACTTTACGGGAAATTCTGCAGATGAAGAAGAGAGATAGCCTGTGCTATTTCCTTTGTGAGAGACAAAGCTACTTGTCGTGTTCACTCTTAGTATAATTTCCCCATCTTCAGTAGAAGAATAGGATACATTTGGTTTTTAAAATAGCATGATTGTGTTCAAATATTTATTAATTCCCCTCAGATATTTTTATCTGTTTCTTTTTTTACGTACAAGGTTGCCATAATTTTACAACCACTGGGAAAACTGTACATTCATCTTATCTAAGCAAAGATCTTTTGACAGTTAGGTCCATATTCTAAGATGGTTTCCATAATGAATGAAAAGCAAGAAGCAGCTCCAGAGGGTTAATCATTCCACCTGGTTTTGGTATTTATTTCAGGTTAGGATGAACTGTGTCTGAAGAAGCCTATCTCTTCCCATTGACTCTAGGGAGAGCTAAGGTAATTTGCTTGCCTAACTTTCAGGCAGCTAAATTTGGCTGAGGAAAGTCATCTTTAGTCATCCAAGTCCCTTGACTTTCTCCCAGACATAGAAGCCTAGATAGATCACAAAGGTGTTTTTGAAGAACATTTGCCTTCTCCGTGTTTGCAAGTACTTGACCATCTGCGGTATGTTAACTCATAATGGAATCTAATTCAAAGGGCTTTTAAAAACAAGGAGAAAGATTTTATTGTAACTAATAGTGATGGATGATTGGTATGGTCACACAGAGCAACATAAATCTTTGTGCCATGCCCAATGCTAAAAAGCAGACAAACTCGATAGCTCAGGCAACTTGTGTACTTAAGCATAGGAAAGTCATACAGGGAAAGGTTTTCAGACCTTATGTCCATTAGGAGGGCAGATGAACACCCAGTGAAGTAATTTTGCCTGCCCATCACTGAGTAACGTACTCTGAAATGAAGTGCTGCACTGCAGTTCCACTCTCCTCAAGCAAGTGGACTTGCCGGCAGATTTAGAGAGAACGTAATCAGAGAGAAGAAAATCCCTCCAACATTAATGAGAGAATCACATGCATTAAAATTAACTGCCCCAAATAATAGAAGCAGCTTGTGTAATTATCAGTGATCTACCTGCTGATTTTCATTAGGAATTTGATAAAAAATACTTAATATATCTTTCAATTGTTGTGTATTTACTGGGGTCTATGTTGTGCAGCTGTATAAAAAGTATTGGGATTAAGGAGCAGGAAGAACTTTTTTTAAAGGTGAAAACTGAAAATCTGGGAGAGACGTGAACTGATCAGCAGTGAAAGAAGACATAGGCCCATCTCTCAAACTGTGTACCAGTGTATAATCTTTTGCAGTTATAGCAGTTTCTCCTCTAAAGTACTGTAGTTTGAATATTTCTATTACAGGAAAAGTGAGATGTGCCAGCTAGGAAGGAGTAGTTCATCATATTATTTACCCTACAAATGTAACGCACTGGTGAGCATGCTTTTGTAGTTTCTTCTATAGCTAGTCCGCAGATATCATTTAATGCTACCTGCAGTAAAAGTATTTTGGGTGTTTTTAGTGGAAATAGTAGTTTTTTGCTTTAGTGGGCTCCTTGTGTTCTTAATTTGCCTTGTGTAAGCCATGCAGGTGGTTATCATGTAAGCGTGGGCTTATATAGGAATCAAAATAATAGTATCAAATACACAGGAATGTCTTCTTTCGGCAGGGGAAAACGGCAATTCATTGTTGTACAAGATGCCACCCTGCTCTGGGCCTGAAACATGAAGGACGTGGTTATCCACAGCTACAGTAAGTCTGAGATGACAGGAAATGGAAGCAAATATGCACAAGCTCCATTTACTTTCCCAGCTGCCCAGGAGGAAACCTTGAGTCTGTGGCAATGGAGTGAGCTAGAAATGCGATGTGGAGGAACTCAAAGAGGCTGGAAGAAGCTGGTGGACATGCGTGACTGGAGAAAGCTAGGTGGGAGTGTTCCTCTACAGTTCTGAGTTCACTGTGGTGTCTTGCAGAAAGTAGTGCTTTTGGTAGAGTAAATAAGTTAACACTTTCTGTGATTAATAGAGGAAGCAAATTCAGGCATGGAAATTTTTCAGCATGACCGTTCCGTCTGTAGGAACACGGCTTTGGTACCCCTGTGGACCAAGCTTGGCTAGGGAAGACAGGTTCTGTTGCTCGCTCTGATGCTTTTTGACTCCGTCTCCTAAACGGGGGGAAGCGTCTAAGAATGCATTTTCATCATGTGTTCCCCTCTGAGTTGTCCTAAAGACTTTTGAATTTATGGCCAGCTTTAATCAAATATGAAATAGAAATTCAAGTCTCAAAGATGGAAGTTCAGAGATTTTTGTGAAGTTTGGAACGTGGCAAAAGAAGGGAGATGTATAGCAGTGTCTCTTCCAGGGAGGAACGGGCAGAACGTGACCATCGCTGTCCCTTTGAAGCAGCCAGCTGGTCAGTCAATCACAGCAGTGTCCGGGTCCTGGGTAGAGGAAATGCTAAACAACACGGAGAGAGTGGAACTATTGTGGTGAGGGGATAGGGTGGGATTTTGTTGACAAAGAATTTGAATCCATGGGAAATTAACCTTCATTAGTTCTGCTGCTCACAAAACAACTTCTTTCTGGTAACCCTGGGAAAACACAACTCTCTGCTTTACACTTATAAATCAAGGGTGATGTTATTTAAAGTGCTCTGACTATATAAAAGCTAAAATTTTTCAAGCTTCCAAGAATTATCCACAATGGACGCACATTCTTAACTCATGTTTGCTTGTAATAGTCAGTGTGACACTCTGAGCAGAATCGGGCTAGGTATTGAGCTTTTCCGCCCCAAACCAGCAAGGCACTTGGGCATGTATTTAGATTTAAGCTGTGTGAGTTTCCCAGCTGAGAAAATGTGTGAGTGCTTTGCTGGATCAGGGCCGGTCCTGTGCACCTCGGTTTTCTAACTTTTTGAGCAGAGGTTATTTCAGAAGAATAAATCATTTAACCTGGTTTCCTAAAGAAGTATGGTGGTTGCAGTTGTGCTATATGCTCAGTCACCCAAGGACCTGATTAAACCAAATGTAATTGAAGGAGGGGGTAAGCTTCTGCAGGTTTCATGAAACTAGAAAAGAGATATTATTAATGCCAGTAAGGAAAAGGCTGTTTTGAGAACTCGGTCCTACTAGAAATGAGCTAACCCAAGCAGGTGTGAAATTATGAGAAGAGCTCCGTAGCAAGTGAGAATTCACGGGTCATATACCTGTGTTTTTCACTGTGACAAAGCTTTAAAAGCAAACACCATCTTCAAAACAAGTGTTCGGAATTTTTAATCCGAAGTGGGGATCTTTTTCTTGCTAAGGGACACATGTGGCAGGCTGCACGTTAATGCAGGTCTTAGCGTTATCCAGAAGCAACGCAAACGATTTCTGCGGCTGTGCGGATGTTAGGAAGTTCGGTGGCCGGCTGGCCGCAGGCTCCCTCCCTTCACCTTCCTAAACTCGCGGAAGGGGAACAATGAAAAGAAAGGTGGCCCAGACATACTCATCCGAGTCCTAGGATGAAGAACAAATAGCTTGTCAAATCACAGTATTATGTGAGATAATGTTTCTGTTATTCCTACAAAGAGTTGGCAATTACATTGCAGCTTTATTTTGGTTTGCTTTTCTTTAAAATCAGCTGCATATCAATCTACAATCAATAAAGAAAGTTGCCTATAGGCAGTTCTACCTTCAAATCTACTTCATGGATCAGCTGCTGGTAATTTATACACAGTCAATAAGACACATTTCAAAAGTGAGTTTTTTCTCCCAAAAGGCAAAACTGCTCTAATTTACAGCTGGATATGAACTGGGCAAACAACATACACCTGGAGTAAATGTAATTTCTAATTTACAAGAAACTCCAGTGAAAGATTAGATCAGATCTACTCTCTATGCAAGTAATCTATGGGTATTTATATTATGATAACTGGGGAGCATAAATTGCTTTTGTTTTTCCTTTTGGGTATCTTTTTCATTTGTTTGTTTAGCAAAACCTGCAGGGGAAACTAGAACAACTATAATTACAGTCACAGTTACAAGTTGTGGGGTCTGTAGATAATAAGCTACAAGGCATTTTTATTGTGCTTTTTTATTATTATTTAGTTAAAGAATGCTTTTTTCCCAAGACAATCCATCTGTATTTTGTAGGAAGGAGAATCAAAGCAATAGCTGTCAAATATCAGTGAGATAGCAGATTTACAAATTAATCCCATTGCTTGGTATTTCCACAAAGGTTGAAATCTATAATTGCTGCTAGAAACTATAATTAACTTATTAGAAGCACCCAGGCAGCTAGGTGTGCAAAATGGCAGCAGGTGTGTAATATCATTAGAAATAACTCTGTATAAAAAGCACCTCTGAGTTTTATCCCTTTAGTTTCATGTTACCAGCTGCCAATTTGATTGGTTAAGTAGTTTTGGGCCATGCAATACTCTTTCTTTTGGATTGATGTGTTTATTACTTTTTATGACAGGGGATCCCAAGGCAGATGTTCAATAAAGAAACAAGCTGCTACAGACCAGAGTAAAGAGATAGGTGGTGTAGATGCAGGAAATTGGGAAAGTTATCATATGCGCTAAGTTGTTATTGAAGATTTTGCTCCCAGCATTTGTAGCAGTTGTGTTATATACTCTTCCACAGACAGTAATCTAACAGGGAATTATTGAAAGCCAAGTGCCAAGATTTCAAATTGCATTATATGATCTGGAGCTGCTACTCAAACAGGGAGCTGGAGCTTTGAAATTATAAAGAGGTGGCCATGCCGTTTTTAGGAGGACTGTGTGTGAACGGTTCAGCCGCTTTGCTCATGCAGAGCCTTTTCTCACTGAGATGCACAGCTGAAGATCTGCTTTTCCTTTGCACCTTATGCAATCGTTTATGTTAGTACAAAGTGCATGAAAATCATTACTGGGAAGGAATATAGTTCAGAATTTGGATAAAGGGTGAGCAAATTAGAATTGTATAGATCTGATTTATGGATCAGTCAAAGCCAAATTCTGTTCTCTCTTCACTGGTAACAATGCAGGATCATCACATTTAAGTGAGTGGGAACATACAGATGGGATACATGGGGAAAAGCAAGAAAAGAGACAGGGTTTTTAGTTCCTATAACTGTTCACGGCTTGGTTTGTGTTTTGCTTAGTCTTAAAGGGGAGAGAAAATACAAGTTTCAGAAACTTCTGAACACTCCTGTAGGGAAAGAGCAAGTATTTTCTAGAGAGGCTTCTTGCCATAAACCAGCATTTCTTTTTAAGTGTCTTAAAGGGAAGGAATAGAATGTGTTTGGCATAAAAATCTCCTTTTTAATTTCTTTAGTATATTTTGCTGGTTTTGTGACTTTAATTTAATGTATTACAACCAGATATGACGGGAGCTAATAATTCATGAGAGGGATGTTGTTTTCTAATTAGATTTTTGTTAATGCCCCTGAAGCTTCTGCCCAGAAGCAGAAGCTGGCCAACAAATCTGAATTATATTGAGAGCAAACTGTTCTGCTCCGTCCACGTTCTTTGATCCACCGCTTTCCTTCAGTTTCTTGGTGGCAAGTATTAGTATCATCCCTGGAATAGTAGTCTTCCACCTGAGTTTTGAAGGGATGAGTATCTCGTTCTGCCTTTCACCACCTCTGAAACGCTTCCTCTCTTACCGCTGTAATCTCTTCTGACCTTCCTGAGGCTCAGCTGTTCAAACTCCACCGGGCACAAAGCGCTGCCCTGCCTTTCTCTTGCAAACAAGAAGGGGTGGCGATGCCATCCCAAATCTTCCCACTCCCGTGTGTGTTGACAGTCACTTGAAACCTCCCTTCTTTGGCTAGAGGACGGCAGCAGACTTGTTCCAGCCTGCCTCATAGGCAGCGCCTTTCTCTACCCTCCGTGTCCGCCCGCTTATTTGTAAATTACGGCATGGGCTACAAGGGAGAAAAAGGAAATGTGTAACGGTCTCCTGCTGTCTGCGGGGGGAAAAGCTGGTCAAATTTGACCAGTCCTGAGGGCTGCAGGACTTCTCATGGCCTGAAATAGCAGACTTCACAGGCTGGGACAAGTATTCCAGGTCGCTTCCCAGCTCTTCTGTTCTCCTCTAAGTGGACAGCTACTGAAGCCTTGAGGTGGGAAGGAAAAGCTCAAGAAGTTATCAGATTTAGGCTGATTATTAGACTGTTTATCAGACTAGGCTAACCAACAAATTGTATATGCTCCTTAGGACTTCTGTTGATTGCAGTTCAATTAGCAGCAGACACTGAGACAGGTCAGCGAAGGCTAAGGCTGTGCGGAAACAATCAAGGGAAATGCCAAGGATGCATTAAACATGTAAGGCAGAAAGGAAAGAGTTGTGACAAGAAAGTTGTGTTAGAGCAAGGGGCGAACATAAAACTTGAGAGTACTTTCGGTAACGGGATGTGTTTTGTCGGTGCATCTCACAGCACAAAGACAGTTGGAAGAGACAACACGGACCTCAGGAGCAGGGGAATGGGGGAGAGGAGAATCATGCTAAAAAGCAATATAAGCAGTTGTGGGAAGTGACGTTTTTAAAACAAACCACTGTGGTTGCTGCATTGTACAAACCTAATAAGACATAGTGAAAAATATTGGATTTATTTTTACAAGTTAAAAGTGACCTTGTTGGCCTTATGAATGGATTCACTTCTCACAGTACCTCTTAAGGGCATTAGGGTTATGACTAACTCATAAAAATAAATCCAATATTTTCCCCTTGGCCATGTCATATCCAGTGTTGGAATTCAGCTGTGAGAACTGGTGGGGCTCCGACTTTCATTTAGTTTGACCTCCCATTATGAGAAGTACCTAGCTCTCAATCCTGGTGGGCTGCAGCATAATTCCAGCAGCGGTCATATCACATACCGAGTGGAAATAGAGAAAAAAATCCAAGAAGGCCTAGAAAATAGAGGGTAGTGCAACACAATATGTAACTGAAAACAACATATGAAAGGAGTAAGTGTTTCAAATACTGATAGGGTTTTTCCTTCCCTGTTTTTCATTTGACCTGCATAACAGATCAAGGCAGGACTGTCAGTTTAGTCATACACTGTATATGGAGGGAAAAAAATCTAAGCTAATGACTTAGCTCATACAGTTGTTCATTTCTGTTGGAGTCAAAGGAACTTAAAAAAATCCAGTCAAGAAAATAACCAGAGAACAAGTGGTTTAAAAATGTAATTGAGGGCTTTAAAGGTGATAGACACACCTATCTAGTATTTGTGATAGCACAAGACCTCTACTGGGCAATAACCTAGTCCAAAGCAGTAGGAAAAAATAGTAAAAACTGTTTCCAGCACCCATGGATATCTACAGCTACAAATCTGAAGCTTTGTTCCTGCACCTGATTGGGCTCTGTTGATTACTGGGGGCCTATATTGGGACCAGGCATGCAGGTGTTTTCAGTGTAGGGTGGACACACTGTAGTCACTGTCATGTGTGGATGAGGAAAGGTTCATTGTAAGTGTATACCAGATGTGGTCTTTTTATAACCCATGTATTCTGCGTATCTGCTCTGCCTGATAACCATTCCCTTTCTAACAGGCTCAGATGAGTTCATCCTTTTGGCTGAGTAACTTTTAAAGATCCAGCATATGTATCTGGGCATGGTCCTGGGCAACCAGCTCCAGGTGGCCCTGCTCAAGAAGGGGGGTTGGACCAGGTGACCTCCAGAGGTCCCTTCCAACCTCAACCACTCAGTGATACTATTACCTTAAATCCAAGCTGTAACAGCACAGACCTCTGTATAGGCTAATGTACTCTGTCAAGAAATGTAAAGTGGGCAGAAAACCGGTCAATGACATAGGAGTGATGGTGTTACGGGGTTAATGAGAAGGTTTGCCAGTTACAATTAATTAGGCCAAGCTAAAATAGAAGCAGCATGAGATTAAAGATTTCCTGCATTGCGACTGTCCTTGCAGGGGTAAACCCTTAACTACTGTAATTTGGGTCAAACACAAATTCCGGTGCAAAAAACATGTAAATCCATTTATCTGTGTTTATCTGAAGCCAAGCTGGATTCCAGCCTTGGTTACTGCAAGGTTAATTTTGCCATTGTTCAGTGTTGCCCTTTCTCCTCACAAATTTTCTCCCAACAACTTGAGCAGCATGCTGAATTGGAACTGTAGAAAATCATGAATGACATGCGTATGCTGTAGGCATTTTTGAGGTTGCAGGGCTAACAGTAAATATTCACACTTAAAATACTGAATTTAGGTTTATATGCCATGGAAATGCTGAGTACCTTCTTTGCTTTGTTTCCTCTGCCTCTGCTTTTCCCATGATTCTTTTATTACACTGAACAAGTTCCGTATCTGTAACATCCAGAAGTTGACGAGTTCTCATATTGCATTTCCTTATTTTCTCTGAAAAGTTTCAATGAGTATTATTTTACCTGCATTATTTTGGTGTCCAAAGTATTCCCATAGTCAGATCAATCGTGGGAAAATTTCCATTCCCCAGAAACATACAGGATCCAGAGATACGGGATTCCCTAAGTCTGTGAGATTTCAGCCCTGCTCTGTGCTGCTCTGCTGTGCTCTGTACCACAGATGGACCGTTGGCTTTCCTATGGAACAGCCCATGCACCTTAGTACTAACTTCACACCCCGGGCCAGGCATCGTGGCGACTTCTGCAATAGCTACCACATGCTAAAAAGGTGTGTTGGCAAGTAAGCCGTAACCACAGATTGGGCTTTCTTTTATGAGACAGCTTTGTCAGGATTTAAAGGTGTTTTTTCCTAAATGTGACAAATAAGCCTGCTGAACGAGCTAAGAACTCCTATTTATATAAACTGGCTCTGATGTTACCTTGTGTAAAATATGTTTAATTTTAACCAATGCATATTTGAGTTATAGTTTCCATAAATATTTGTGAATACATTATGATAAAATCTAAAACCTTGGCAATAGTTAAGAGAAGAGAGTTTGCCGATAAAAATCAATATTGCCTGCAGTATCCCAAGAGAACATACTGCTAGTGAAGTTTAAATTAGCTTTGCCCTAAAATCTAAGACATTCCTGCAGCACACTTTAAAGCATCTTAAAGTGTGAAGGAGTTAAGCTAATTACTGTAGGATTTGAAGACAAGACATTTGTAAAATTAATGGGGTAAAGTCTGCAGTCTTTCATTCAGCAAAAATTCCTACTGCAGTTGTGTATTTATTATAGAAGAGCTGCAGAACTTGGTCCCCTGCTTTTAAACAGTGGCATCTATCAAGAAAATAGCCCAAATGCTGGGGGGGGGTGTGTGTGTGTGTGTGTGATTTCTGGTTGCACAGTGAAAAGAGGGGGAAATTGGACCATTTAGCTTTGAGCATCACTTGATGTTATCTGTCGGTGACAGCAGGACCTCACCCCCGTCCCCTGCAGAGACAGTGCCTTGCACCTCTCCCGCTGAGCGGATTTGGTCTCCTGGCCGGTTGTTGCGTTGGCCCCGGCTGTCCCTGGGTCCACAAGGCCAAGCCTGCGTGAGCAAGTCATGCAGCCCGATCGGAGCAGCTCAGTAAAGCAAAACCCGTGGTGCTAAAGACCCGAAGGCCACAGTGTGGGTCTTTCAGGGCAGCTTATTGCAAATTAGCTCGGCTCTGCTCCCATACGCCGAGTGCCTGCGTGCAGCTGGAGAACACAGGTTTAGCTTCACCTGAGAGGATCCCAGTTCACACAGTGGCTTTCTGTTCTGCAGTGTAAACCGAAGCACGGGAAGCGGTGATGATCGGGAGATTCACCTCAAAAGGGTGCTCCTCGTCTGTACTAGCACACTAGCGTAAACGTGTCCTGATAAACTAAGGATTCCTGAAGTAGCTGTGACCCCACTGGCACCAGGCAGTGTGGCTGCCCTGCAGTAGTGCTCCGGGGGGTACAGTATTGCCTTCTTAAAGACTGCAGTGAACGTAACAGGATCCCTGGCGCTGCTGCTTCACCTTTCCATGGGAATCTGTTGAGATGCAATGTCCTTATCCTGCACGGAAATGAGACTGGTAGAGCCATTTGGAAGGGACGTTGTGCAAAGTTGCTCTGTCTCCCTGCGCACAGGAGAGACGAGCAGAACTAGCTGGGGTGAGGACAGGGGTGATGTTTACCTGGGAGACACGAAGCCCTGCGTTTGGTTTAGGCATGAGCTCTGTTCAGCAGCTTTGTTCTTTCTTGGTGTTCAAGTTCTTGCACAGGGACATGACTACAGAATACAGATAAATAGGGAGGAATTCGGTTAAGTTTCCTTTGTGAAGTGTTAGAAGGATGCAACCCTCTGCTAAAGTATTTATAGGGCAAAGCACTGGTCCACTGCAATTTGCTGGCACTATTCACTGTAGGAAGCACTGACCTCTGAGCTTAGGCTTAGGAAGGCAAGTTGTTTGCTATTCAGGTTGATCCCAGTCTGTTTCTCCTCTAAACCTGTCCAAGTCAGTAGTGCAATTACAGAGAAGACCAAAAAAACTTGTGCTGCCCCCTTAACGACAAGTAGCCTTGTTCCTTCTAGGCTGCAGAGACATTTCTTCCACATCTGTTTTTAACTGAAGATTTTTACAAGGCATTCACAAATGTGAAAAAAAAATTAGCATATTATGTGAACGTTTGCCCAGCTGCATCTTGCCAGGCTTTATTTTGGCTATGGAAGCTGCTGGCTGGAAAACCGTCAGTATAACTGTAACAGACTTCTTGGTTCTTGTTTGACTGAGAGACTCCAGGCTTCACTCACCTTAAAAAAAGAAAAAATGCTTGCTTTGGTTTCCTGACTGAGGTAGGACTCAATTAAGGGAAATGAAGAGTTGGTTTGAGATTGAGGGTGAGTGGCTGGGTGGGGAGAGGATTGCTGCTTGAGAATTTGCAGCACGGACTCCCTGTTGGAAAATGCTCAGGTATGTTTCACATTTTTATCTAAATATAATTGCATTACTGAGTGTTGGCCAGATGAAAAGAAACAGTGCACCAGATGCACTTAATACACACACACACACACACACACACACACACACGTATTTCTCTGCCTTTGATCTTCATAGAAAAATACTGTCCTTCCAGGAGATTCATTTTCAGATGAGTTCGCTTGTCTTTTTCCAATTCAAAAGTGTAATCAATAACTGGTTAGGCTGGCGGAGATGGTACAGAAAATTGTTCAGACTCACAGGAAAAGTGCAATAATTGCACTTTTTATAGCTATCGTCCAATGCAATTCAGTTTCACTGGACCAGTGACTGTTAGTATTTAGTTTCTTCCAAACTGCTATTTGAGGAATTTTTTTAAAATAAAATTTTCTAAGTGTTCCTTAGCCTTTTGCAATGTTCTTATAGTTCACTGCAATTTCCCAAGTAACAAGCCTTTATTATTGCAAAACCTACATTAGAAATGCTTATGTAGTAGCTATACAGCTCATCAGCTTTTTGCAGGGCATCTTCCGTGCCTGCGCGCTTAGAAGTGTATCGATCTGAGCCACATTCTGAATCTGTCCCCTGCCTTTAAATTCTTTTAGCATTTCTTGATGCATCATTGACCTGTGAGTCTTTTACCTTTTTTATTGCAGCTGCTCAGTGTCTCAAGCACCTTTTTGGTGTGTAGTAGGAGCCTTCAGACCTCTTCTTTGAGATGCTTGTCTGTAAGCTGGTGACAGTAGAGGCTTGTGAGCCCCAAGCCCTGGCAGGCAGGGCTTTCCCTTCATCCCCAGCAGCTGCCCTTTCAGAGCAGGCTGGAGAGCTCGCAGTCTCCTTGACAGACTCCAGGGTGTCCTTTCTGAATTGTTCCTTCCCGAGGGCAATCCGAAGGAGTGTGCCTCAGATGACCGCATTCAAGCAAGTCTCACCCTTGCGTTTCACTTTAGTCAATTTAAATCTCACACTTTATGCTGTAGCCAAAGCCATTAGCCCGTGTCATCCTTCACTGTAATACAGACCTGCTCCCATCTCATTACAACGTGCTTAGCTCTGCCACAGTGTCTGATACACGCGTACGGAGCTATACTGAATTGTTAAGGGTTTCACTTAAACCAGCAAGACTTGGGAAGTTTTGAAACTCTGTCTTGAACGCAACCTGTAAGGTTCAAGTACTCGAGATGTCTCTCAGCAGCTGATGTTTTTAATACACTCTGTGCTGCTGTAGTTGAGCACAACGGGAAATTTGAAAAGGTGGCACTTCAGATCTGTAGTAATTACATGGATTTTGAGACAGATATAAGTACTCTGACTTCGGACAACTCTGGCTCTATTGCAGCTTGGCTGCAACAAAAAGCTAAAGACTTTTTCCCCTTATGTACATAAACAATGAAATCCTTAAATCTTCCTTGTCAGATGAAAGCCTGGGCATTCCATAATAATATTTTTCATGTGCCTTACAGTAGGAATTATTTTGAGTGTTCAACTTTGCCTTAGTAGGTCAGAGATGATATTCTTTTTATACAGATCTTTAATATAAGCAATATTCTCTCTTGCCCCTGACTCATAATACAGCAGTTTTCCTTCAAAGCGTAAATTAAAGTGAAGCCACAAAAGGGTCATTAATGGACTTAGTAGAGTCAATACTGAGGGTATCATGTACTGCCTGTTTAATATTAAAAGCAAAGTCAATGGAAGTATGGCCTTAATATATGTGGGCTTTGTGAATACCAACGAGGCAGAGCAGAAGGTTTAAACTTGGGAGTGTGCAGAGAGATGAAACAGCTTGCTATGAAGCATAATGTTGGGGTTCGCTCCTGAAAACCCAGGAAAATACATGCCTGCAGCTGAAGGTCAGAAACTATGAGTGAGAATTAGGTTGGTGTCATCCACTGTATTTCATACGTGGAATTTTAAAAACTTCTAATGGAAGGAAAAGATTTGTAATTCCAGAGCCACCATTTAAACAGTAATATCCAACTCATTGGCTAATCTTTTCCTTCAAAGTAATGAATGGAAAGGCCAGAATGCCATAGCAAAATCCTCTACAGAACATACTTTGCGAGAGAACTAATAAGACACGCAGTATAACTTTATTCCGCTTACAGTATGCGAGACTTTTAGAGGTCCAATTAAAAGCGACTTAAAATGCAATTAAAGTAGAAATCACTTGGCAACAAGGCATTAGCTATCTCTCCAATCAGCACTGCATTAGCAAGCCTTTAGCAAGAGATTTGCTGGTGGATAAAATCTTTGTGAAGCATAACAGTGGGGCTGAGCTAAAGCAAGGGGTAGGAGGTTAGAGCGAAGCTGGCCGCCGGGGAAGGGCCTGGGACTGCCTCTCCTTCTTGCTGTGCTGAGATGTAAATGGGGGCAAGTGATGGGAAAGAAAAGCATCTTCCGAGCGATGGCTGCACTGGAGAACAGAGGGCACAACCTGCAGGAGCTCTTTCGCCCTTCTGATAAATGGTCCTGCAGCGGGGAGCCCATCTGTTTCTACAACTTGACAGGGCAGATTTCTTTTTAATACCAGTCTCTCTTTCCTGGGGAGGAGGCAGGCAGTATTACCATGACCCAGTTTTATCTCTGTAAATTCCTCACCGGAGGAGGAGGGGAACAGCTAGGTACAGAGGTGCATCAACGCGCCGTGGGCCAGCACCTGACTGGCTCACATCCTTGAACTGCACCTTTGTATTGGGACAAGGTGATACTTCTGATATTACTTAAAGTTTCTGTATGTTGGAATCTGAGCCTGGGAGCCATAAAACAGAAAATTCTGCAGAAGGTAAGAAGAGCTGCTTGTACTAAGAAAATGCCAATGGCAGAAGAAAGAGTGTTGGCTTTTTTTAAGTAGCAGGTTTGTGTGTGTAAATCCAGAAAAAAAGAACTTTCTGTGAAATTCACGTCGTGAAGTTAAGAATTGCAGCCACAGAGCTGAGTTTAAGACCTGGGGACCTGATCCAGGCAATGCTCCTTGCCTATGGGAGGGACTGGCTGCTCGGGGCCTTAGACTGAATTATGTCTAATATTCTCATTAATATTAGGTGGTGAATGCCACAAACGCAGCTATAGCAATAGATGAGAAATGTCATTTTAAATACGTACATGCTGCTTGGGCATTTAAAGATAAAATGCATGTGTACGTGGGTGCTTTCGGGTACTCTGCATTCGGAAACTTGTAGCCTGCCTTGTTGGGTCGGAGGTACTGCCCTGCTTGCCCAGCCCTGTGTCATACGTGTCTCTGCACAGTGCAAAAACAGTTTTAATTGTCTGTAATGTATGGCAACGAGCCATGACAACGAACTGCTTCCAACTGTCTCATGCCAGAGCTGATCCCCGAAGAGTTACCACTGACCGTACCTCCTCCCCAGCACCGGGCTGTGGAGTACCAAAGCCCTGGTGCTGCTGGTGAGTGGTAGCAGGGCCTGAGGATTCCCAGGAAAACAATCGGGCCATGAATTGAAAGGCTGAGTAATTGTTCTGTTTTACTTGCAAAAAGCAATCTGGAACAGTCAACCCCAGGATCCTTGCACCTCCTTTCTCCCGGTTAAGTAGCTGTTAGCCACGTGCCACTACTAACGATTTGCAGAAATGAACAGTAATTAATTTATTTTTCCTTTACCACTGCTGATTACGTTTCAGAAACAACTTGGGCATTTCTTAGCAAAATGGCTCCAGATTTGCATAATTACAACTGTGATGCTTTTTCAAATTTTAATAATGCTTAGTTAGATTAATTTAATTTTTTTTGCAGGGAAATACCTTAAGAGAAGGCAAAGCAGAAGCTTAGCCATTTTATTTTAAGCCACATTGTGTGGACAATAAAGAATAATTAAATCATCCACACATTATCTAAAATGAAAGAAAGGATGTTTACTATTGCCGGCCCCTCCACGCAGCGGAGTCCTGAAAGGCCACTTGTTTAACCAGAGCACTGCGGACCCCAAGCTGCGAAGCCTCACCATGAAGCGTGGGGCTGACATTCTGATTTAGAAGCATCACGTAAAATCTTAATCAGTGCAACTAAATTAGCAGAGGGAAGCTTTTACACCATGTTCATTGTTTACGCTTATCATTTTTAATAAATTTTAAATGCTTTCACAGGTGTGGAAATAGGCCTATTACCAAGATAATTTTCTTAATCATAGACATCTTAGATTGAGATGTGACGTTCACCATAGCTCCCTTGCTCTATCTCCATAGCTTTCTGAAAGCCATCTAGGTTTCCGACAGCATCTCTGTGGTAGCAGTGGTCTCTTGGCTGACATACCTCCCAATAAGCCTTTGAATAGCTTTCCTTATTGGCCTTGAAGTAATTCAGATGTCAAATTACCTCCCACCAGACTTCCTGACTCCACCAGGCCCCTTGAATATGTTTTTTAAAGTATTTAGGGGGAAAATATTAAATTTTTCTAAGCTGGATCAGGGTTCATAGCACTTATTAATAAAAGGCAAGGAAGATATTTACTCCGGGAAGACTTTGAGTGTATTTTGTGCAACAGCTGCAGGTTAAGACAGCCTTTAGTTTGTGTTTCTGAGTTTGCATGACTCCAGCTTTTGGCATCTTTGCATTTTTCTCCTGTTTCCCTTTCAAGACAAATAAGGAAACAACTCTAGTCTCTTCACACCAAGCCTTTTAGCAAGGTCCACATATTCAAACTGCAGATTGAACCGCTGCTCAGTTTGCAAGGAACATACTCCAGCCTCTCGTTTTGTTCTCTTTAAAATGCCTTTACGGCTGAAATGCATTGAGCAGCGTGGGGCACTTACTGTCCCTGTGAACGCCGGTGGGCTTCCACCCACCGTGGCATGCGGCGTGCTAGCAGCTTTGCAGCTCTTCAGCAGTTGCTCTTCATAACATTTGTGCAATGGAGCTAACCAGGAGAAACGATTCTTGCTGTGGCTTTGGTGCACAGAGACAGTTCTGTCTCCCAAAGCTGCTGGATAATTGTTTGTTTAAAGATTGTCCTAATTATTGGTTTGTCTCTCTCACTGGACATTGTTATAACATTCTTGTGCCCAGGGGCCAAATGGTAAGATTGTAATACTGCACTGCCCAAGGGCCAAACTTTCAGCCTCAGCAAAAAATCCCTTTGGTATTTTGGAGCACTTTGCAGTGGTGATGGAAAAGGGCCTCTGCCTTTTTCTTTGGAGGGTTAATGCAGTAGCTCCTCAGTTCCTCCCGCTGCTCACAGCCAGCTGCAAGGGCTCTTTGTAGAGCGGCTTTGTGTAGCCACATCAGTTGAGTAACGTGAAGTTAGTAGGGAACAGGAGCTAATTGTTCTCCTCCTGCTGTATTAAAAGCTACCTCCAGAGAAAGGTGTGTTGAAATAAAACCTTTTTCCCACCGGTCCTTCTGGATGGCCTCACTGTGGTCGGTTCCCTTCCAAATCCAGCCCAGGCACAGGGGTTTACTGCTGAAGGACTTGGTGGGAAGCGGGAAGCAGGGCTTTCCCTCATAATCCCTTGGAAGTTGTCTCAAAATGCCCCATCCTTTTGGGTTTGGTTCTTCTTACGCTGGAATAAGGTGATGAAACAAATTAGTTTTACAAGGACCTTGTTCTCCAGCTCAGTGGTGTCACCGATGAAACCTTGCAAGCGGGCATGCAAGCCAGGGTGGAGAAAATGCAAATGAAATTCAACCCTGGTTTCATCTTTTCTGTATTAAGTTCAGACATCACAGATACTAGCAAATAAAACTCTATCAAAAGCTTAATTATTTAGAATGAACCTTTTCCAGGAAGATGACAAGGTTGCCAGTTGATTAAATATTTCAAATCTGGAAATAAGCTTAAAGCTCCAAATATTTTCTCCCTGCAACGTGGGACTGAGCTATGTTACACTCAGACGGAAGCTGCTGCCTATATTTTTAATAAAATTTAAAAAGTACCTGCAGTGCATTTTCTTCAAATAATGCACTAAAAATGTGAAAGTGAAACAAAGTTAACATTGATTTAATTATGTGAAGTAGCGAGTAAAAAAAAAAAACTGGTTTGTTTTTTTTTTTAAATTGCCCTGATTTTAATAATCTGCAGTGTAATTATACATGTGGAAGGAAATGTGCTCATTTGCTACCTACGTTATTAAATTGGGTATCCCCTTAATCGGGCCCTCTATCTAGTGTTTTTCACTTTGCCCAGTGTTTTTCACTTCCTCTGCTTGTTTCATGTGCCAGAACCACTTGAAAAAGTGGTTAGTTGCAGCTTATCACTATTAAGAACATGTTTGCTGCAAGCATGTGATATTTGTCAGGTGGTACAGACTCTGTTGCAGAACCATCGACCTAAAATGCCCACAAGTATTGTTTCCTTTAAAATAATTTCTTGGCTTTAGCCTTATCTTACCATGTCGACTCAAATAATCTGAAAGGTAAATAATCAAAGAAAAGTTATTACCCAAGACTGCTTACAGTGCTTTTAAATCCAAGTCTCTGTACGGTGTTAAAGACGCTGTCGTTAATTTTAGAAACAAGCATGTGACAATAGTTACACACTATCAAAAATGCTTAAGTTCAATGATTATAATCAAAAAGTAATTATACACTGCATTCAAAAGAGGCAGTTCAATGCGTCTCAGATCACTTACAACCAAAACCTGTGAATAGAAGCAGTGAGCTTGTATGACTGTCACGCAAAGCCCTGCCAAATTACTATTCACTTCGATTAACTTTCAGTGACCGTGTCTATAGGCTGCTTGGTTAATGGTTTTCTGTCAATACTGTAAAAATGCTAACCTGTCTTTACATCTAATCAATTTTGAAATGGCTCTTTACATAAATGGTCTATTCCTTTTCTTCATTAAAAAAAGCAATCAAATAGGATTGAACTGAACAAGCAGTTGTAAAAAAATACAATAATTAATTTTGAGTCTGTGTATTTTGAAGTAGTTGTCCTTGAGTATTTTCTTCATCACCATTTTTTAAAGGGCATTGAAAATCAATGTTTCACTTTACTATCATCCATCTTTATATAGTAATAAATTAAGTGGAAAGTATTGATATTTTTGACTGAGCTTTTAAAATTTACATACTAATGACAATTGTACCCTTGTGACTTTTGATTTCTGTTGCTGTTTACCGACACTGACTAGAGGGAAATTTCAGTCATCTGGGGACCGTTTTTCCTCTGAAGGAATAAGACGGTGTCATCTCTCTGGTAATATTATGCTTGAGATCTTAGCCGTAGTATCTCTTGCTGGACTTCTCTTCAAAAAACAACTCGGGAAGTGAAAACGGTTGAAATGCTTATCATGTCGCTCTGTCTTTGTGTGCTCCAGCTAGAGCGACACATTGAAAACACAGCTAACGGACCTGCAGGAAAATCAGGGAGTGCGGTGGGTAACCGCAAGTAAAAATGCTGTTGAGAAAGTAGTCGTGCCTTAGTGTGCCCTCAGTAATGCAGCTGGCCGTAGGAGGAACGGGATCGCGTCCTGGCAGGTGTTTGGAAGGGGATGGATGAATACGAAGCTAGGACTGTCAGTCCAATCTTATCCTTTCTGGGTATTTTTCCTATCTATGCTAGTCTCATACGCAACGTCTGGGGTGTATGAAAGCTAAAAAGCCCTAAATCCAATGCATAAAGGAAGGAAGCCTTCATGGATTCGATGATCCTTTTAAAATATATAATTTAAAATATAGCCTGCTATTACAGCAGGAAGTTAAGAGGGGTTATTTTGAGCGGTGTGTGAATACTTGAAAAAATTATTTTTGAGTGTTATTTTGAATGAAAGCCGCAAGTGACTTTGACAGCGTTAGCTCCACCTTTATTCACTTCCTGGGAACATCATGACCCTTTTCTGTGCACGAAAACATTTGCGGAAAGAACTCGTGTGGTTATAAATCGCTGGTGCCAAAAGTAGATGGTCATCTTCTGCGTTCTTTGCTGGCATGGGAATCGGCTAACCCGATACAGCAGGGAGAGAGGGAAACGCCGCCTGACTGAGGTGAGGAAGTGCTGAGCACAGGTAGCTGATTGCACAAAGAACATATACGTGAAGTAATAGTTGTGGTAAAAAACCTGCCAGTAAAGCACTGGCAGCAGTTTGCTGACGTGACCCATTTGCTGAGTAATTCTAAATAGCAAATAGATACACAGGCTCGCTCTCTGTTTGCAGATAATTTGCAAACAAGAAAAAGGAGTTACGTTTGTTGTATAACTTGTTCATTGCACATATCTCAGTAATAGTTATTTTCTACTGTTTATCCTCTACAAAATAAATTCTTGTAACATTTCTTCCATTTGTTTAGGCAGGCAATATTTATTTTCACTTTTGAACACCTTCTTATTAATGTGATGCTTATCAATGCTTAGTTTATTGACGACTAATGTCCATTACTGTGTTAGCTCTCCCATTTAATAACACAGGGGTGGAAAACAAACTACTTTGCACTGCGTGATAAAACCAAATATTGACAGGGCAGCCTTGTTGGATTTTCTGCAGGCAGCAATATGTAAGTAGGTGTGTTCTTGTAAGAGTGTGTAAATACTGTACTGGAATATGTTAAGTGAGTACAAAAGTTAATGACAAATAGTATGCCAGAGGCCAGATTCTGAAATGCTTTACAATGCATCGTATTCAAAAAAAACAATTTTACTGAAGTAAAAGGCTTTCCTGTGAGTAACTCGGCAAGGGTTCATACTTTGGGTTGGAAGGGGTCTCGGGAGGTCTCTTGTCCCACCTCCTGCTGAAAGCAGAGTCAGGTGTGGGCTTTGAAGAGGTTGTTCAGGGCTTTTTCTTGTCGGGTCTTGAAAACCTCCAAGGATGGAGACGGCACAACCTCTCTGGGCAGCCTGTGCCCTGCTTGGCTGGCCTCAGGGAGACGTTTCTCCCCTTCGCCGGTCCGTACCTCTCTTGTGTCACCGTTTGCCCATTGCGTGTCGTGCTCCCACCACATCCCCCTGCGAAGAGCCTGGCTCCCCCTCCTCGCTACCCCTCTCGCAGCCTCGGGGGCTGCTGCCAGGCCCCCCAAAGCCCGCTCCCCCTCAGGCCGGACAAGCGCTGCCCCGAGCCTGTCCTCGCAGAGCAAGAGCTCCGGCCCCAGCCGTCTTGTGGGCCCTCCGCTCTACTCTGTCCGGGCGAGGGCAGTCGGACGGGGCAGAAGCAGGGACCTGCTCACCGGCTCCTCTGCGGACATGTCAAGCCCTGAAAGCGCCCACCGAGCCCTTCCGACCGCAGCAGCACCCGTGCCGCAGCCACCAAGGGTTCCTCGGCTTTCTTGGCTGCGAGCAAGCTCCTCTAGCCGAGGGGATAGGAGCAGGCTCCGGTGCAAAGACCTAAAAAATTGCTTCTGCGTCCTTCATAGTGGCGAGTAGCTCTCCAACTCCAGTGGCACTCCTCCCTCAGCTAGACGCTGAACCCTCTGGAAGAGAACCCCAGGATGCGAGTTAAGTGGCAGTGTGCTCGCAGCAGCAATTTGTTAGGTGCACTGTACTCATGCCAGCTTTTTTTTTTTTTTTCCTGTGAGCAAACAGTGGTTCAGTCATAAAGGCTAATTTGCACAGTAATATTGATTGCCTGCAACACGCTCAATTCTAGTTTAGATTCCACAGGATAAAGACGCAGCAGCACTGATGTGGTTTTCCCCCTGGAACTTGAAGGGTGCTGGAAAAGACAAATACAAAAGAAATTGTGCACCAAGGTACAGACAAACCATATGTTAGCTGCAGCGCTCCCCAGGGCAAGGTGCTAAGTTTTGTTTACACTTTGCCAAGACAGCAATAAATTGCTTGTTTACAGATGACAGGAAGAAATGGGATGTCTTTAAAAGCAAGCTATGCACGGGGATGCAAACAGCGCGCAGGCAGATGCACATCTTTGAGCAAAGTACCATTAATGCCCCCTTCCTGGACAGCCCCCCCGCCTCCTTTTTCCGGGGGGAGAGGAGGGTTAGTGGAATCCTGGGGGTCATTATGCAGGATTATAAAAATATTAAGGCTGATGAAAGTTTGCCTTCTCCAATTTCCAACGGAACGGTGTATTACGCTATTAGATCCAACTGACCAGGATGTGCCTCACAGCCCTGTCTGTGCGCGGAGGACAGAAAATATGAGAGGTGTGGAGAAGGACTCACTTTCATCAAAGTATCAGTTTCCAGGATAGTTTGGAAGCCCACAGCATTATTGTATTACACATTGCACAGAAGCGTGCCTTGTTCATTTTTTTTAGTGTTTTAGAAATAAAAGACTTTTCTTCCAAATTGCGCTGGGAGGCAAATTCTTCAACAGTGTAATAGAAAATGTTAGACAATATTCCTTACTGGAGCTATTGACATTTTTGGTAGTCGTGACACTTTGATTTTTCTCAAAACATATGGATCAAGCCTGAGTGTGTTATTGGACAGGAAGACCTGATGAAAGGCCTTCCTTTATCTTTCTTTGTATTTTTTTTCCCCTCTGTTTGTTCATGGCTTTCTCTCTGAATATAATCGCGGTTTTCTTATGCTGCCCAGGGAGTCGTTATTGCCTTACTAAATATTTTATAGTGCACAGTGCACCATACCTGCCAACTGGTTATTATTTGTTATATAAAAAAATAAAGGGGTAGCATGTGAAAAGGAGTGTGTGTTAAAATTTCAAAACTGCACACAGAATAATTTTAAACCCTTAAATTAGATGTCAGGCTGGTTTGGGGTTTTGGAGCTTTTTTTTTATTTGCTTGAAAAAGGTCTGTTTATAGTTTGGGGGTTTTTTTCCCCTCTCTTTTTGGTATGTGTTCCTCTCTATGATTCCAAGCACTTGTTTCCTCACAGTTTCGTTTCCTATTTGTTCAAAAGGGAAAAGTTCAAAGCCACTCTGGCAGCCGAGGGAAAAGCTTGCTGAATACTAACCCTCAAGTGCCTGTCTTGTCCTGACCTTGAGAAAGTAGCAGTAAACTGTTCTATTGCAAACACCACATGTGTGTTTTGTTAGACCAGGTTAGGAGGGGTCAGAGCTCACCTGAGGCTTGGGCTGCAGATTTAGACTGCTTTTCAGCAGCATAATGTATTTTTAAAAAGGGACATTCTCGCCTTTGTATGGGCCTAATATAGGCTCTGTTTAAAAACCTGTCAAAATCCCAAGCACACACTCCATAAAATATAAATAAGTACTTACTGTTTGCAGATGTTGCTTGTTTTTCAGAATGTTTGTATTTGAAGTCCCGAATCCCCGCTTCCTGTCAGAGCCAGCCCTGTTGCTTTAGTCCATTTATTTCTGAAGGAACGGGAAGAACTTCAAAATGCAATTTCTCAATGAAGACACTTTCTGTCAAACCTGTCAGCGTTCGCAGCACAATTACCTTTTTTCAGACTAAGGCTTGCGTTTATGGCTTTGACTGCATGCACAACCTCTCTTCCCCCCAGCTCAGCTAAAGCAGTTGCTGTTTTTCAAAAGACTCCCGCTTGCCATAAATTGTGGCTTTAGGTTCTTTCAAAGCAACAGGATAACTTAGCGGACCTTTCTCCTATTTGCATGTTTTAATTCATCCGATAACGGATACGAGGTATATTGTAGGGAACAATTCTGTCCTGGGAAAAGGGATAGATCAGATTTTTTTCACGTGCAATCTATCAAGCGTCTCCCTCGGTAAGGTGAGCTCTGTCGAGCCATTTCTCAAAAGAGGAGAGAAAAGACAGGGAAAAAGAATTGTTTCAGAAATGCGGCTACCAGCTCGCCTCAAAAGAACAACAGCTTTCTCTGACCTGCTGTCTGTCTGAAGAGTAGATAGAGATCATTTTCAGGGGACCATTGAAATTCCACTTAATCCAAAGAGAATTTTCTCAGATTTGGATAGAGCTTCTGTTCTGCCCACATTATAAGACATAGCGCTTTTGATGGCTGGCTTATCTGAGATTATTTAAGGTATTGGTTGGGTTGGTTCTCATGCCAAAAAATGAAATCATCTGGACGGAGGACCTCACAAATACTTCTTGCTCTCAAACCTTTCTGGTGTAGGGGCAAGCGTTTTCCGCGTGCGGTGGCACGCATGGGCTGCTGAGAGCAGCGCTGAGGCAATTCCTGGGCATCTCACTGCAGACCGAACCCAGGGGCTGCTCAGCGCCCTCCATCACCCCGGGGCATTGGAACTGCGTCGTCTTTGTCATATGCCTTTCCCCGTCAGGTGAGGAAGCCTTACCTGCCCGTGCCTGCTTTAGTCGCCATCTTTTTAGATTGAGTTTCTTTTCTCTAAGTCCCTCCTCTAGCAGTTTAACCTCCCCGCTAACGGCAGCCTCTTTGGTGTGCAATGCCACCGCACCGCTGCCAAGGAGAGGGGGAGAAGAAAAGCCTCTCCTTTGTAATACACAAATTCAAAGGGTCATTATTCCATTGTTCCCTATGGACGAATGTGTGAAGATTATTGTGGGAAGTTAGTATTTATTCCGAAGCCCTAATATGATCCTCTTGAACATTTTAATAATGCATTCTCTGGGGTCCACGCTGCAAGTGTTTAAAAGGAAACAATACGCGTTAGCGCTGAATGGCTGCCGCTTTGCTGAAATAGTCGAAGTTATGGGCTTGCTTTTGATCAGTCCCTGCTTAAAAAAAAAGCACAAGTCCCTTTGCCCCCTTCCTCACCACCCTAGAGTTCTTTTATCAGCTACATTGATCTAGAAGCAAGGACAAGGCCACAGTATTATATGTCCACGTTTGTTACACTGATTTACGAGTTTCTTAATTCTAAAACCCTTACCTTATCAATGGCCTCAGGAAGTCCCAAATCCCTGATATTAAGCAGAGAAAGAAAATATTTAGCCTCAAAATAGGTGGGGTTTTTTGTTGCAGACAAATACAGGATAAACAGCGTTCACTTGCAATTTGCTGCTTTCCCTGGAATTTTAAAGCTTCCCTAAGCATGCGTTGTTTCTGTAGGGTCTGATTATAAACATATGCGTGGGACAATGCGCATACATGCTTGGATCAGGTCAGTGGAGTTTTCTTCATCTTTAAAGCTCAAAAACCATAAATCAAGATGAAAATACTCCAGCCAAGAGCTTTACCAATTGATACAATTTTAAAATAGGCCGCTGCTAAGGCTTGGGGGAAAGCTGACATGATGACTTTTATAATAGCAGAACGTTTAAGGTTATAGAAATAAAAGGAAGAGGATGAAATCAGTCGCGTTGATCTTAGCCTGCAGGCTCTCTCAGCTAACTCGAAGCTCCAGCAATTATTTCTGCTCTGGCTTTTCCCCCTTTTTTCCAGCAGTCTGTTTGAAATGAAGCAGAACCAGGCATGGCAAGCTTATCAGTGTCGTTAGCTGACAGGGAGCACATCACACCTGCTTTTACTTGCTAGTTTTTCAGGCACTTTATGCCACAGAAGAATGTTGATTTTGTTCTTATAATGTGTAAAGATTCATTTATTTCACCTTTTGAACTTGGCAGAGCCACTCAATTTTGATGGGAGTTTGTTTTCATCCTGGCATTTGGAAAACCCTGGCAATTACCGGACTGTGGCCCAAGGCTACCTTGATGAAACGTAGAGATGATCAAACCCAACAGACTATGCATCTGGCCCAGCTAAAAAACCCAGCCTGCTGAAACCCCGCGGGACTAAAGAGGGCGTGGGGTAGCCGAGGCTCAGATGTGCCGGTGTCACCTTGGTCATTGTACAGCTGTTCTCGGAGAGAAGTGTCCCACGGATATTCGCCAGAGCATCAGGCAACGGTCAGGGTTTGCAACCCTGCAGTACCACTGGAAGAGTCCTGGGTAGAAATGATAGCGTGGATAGGTCCAGAAAGCTTCTCTTCCGACCCACTTGCCACCTTTGGGGCTTTCAGTCATACCTGAGTTTTCTCATTTTTCCTTGGAGAAAACCATGAGCATTACAGTTATCGCCTGACGCGCAGGTATTTTAGCAGCTCCTGCCCGTCTTGCTATGTAACTGTATAAGATCAGGAGGATCATAATCCTTACTAAGAGGTCTAACCCATCTTTTCTAAAAACCTGTTCCCGTGCGTGGTACAGATAGGTCATTCTCTCCGTCCTTCCAGCCAGGCCCATCTAATCACACTGCTCAAGGAGCAAAGGAATTCGTTCACCCAAAAGGTCCCATTACGAGATATTCTGTCATCTCCACTTTAAACCTGTGAAAGCCTTATTTTGAGTACCACTGCCAAATGTGATAACAGGAGTCTTGCACAGCTGAAGAGAGCTCAAATAACCAGGATCTGTGCTATGTAATTGTTCTTATGCAGACCTACTTGCAGTTGCACAGTGATGCTTGCAGGATTTGAGCTTGTAGCATTGAAAGCAGTAGGATCCTCTCTGCTGACTTAATGAGAACAGCTCAGACCTTCACTAAAGCAGGCACTTGGGCAAAAGATTTCAAATGTTTCTTGCAGCTATTGTTATCTTCTAGCCAAACAAGCTACGAGTGACAATTTTGTAACGATCAAATACTTGCAGACCACTGGCTAATAGACAGACACGTCATGTCGAAATTCCGGGTGCTCTCACAAAGCTAGTACCGTATCAGAGCTCTGCTTTCCAGGTGCAGGCGACCAGGTTTTGAATATATCCTTACTGATGTGTTCCTTTTACATTTGGTCTTTGGGCGTGATTCTCATAGGAGAAATTCAGAATAGATCTAGACCATGAGTCTATAATATGAACATACCCAGTCCCACACTCTGACTTTTGAAAACTAAAAGCCAGTGAAAGTGCCAGATGTAGAAGCATTTCTGGTGGTTGTTTACAGAGAGAACAGCTAAATATTAATATAAATATTAATTAATTTGGTGCACCAGAGATGGAATCCTTGGCACAATATATACTATTTTAACAAATTCCTGTAATCAAATCTAAATTACAAATCCAAGCGCTCAGGTTATTCCCAGAAGTGAGGGGAACTGATCAAGGGCTGGACTGTGCCATTACCTGACAGCCTCCTGTCGCCCTTGAAGCAGACAAGGGGGGGCCTGGCTCCCTAAACCACCTTTTCCTTCCTCCACTGCACTGGAGGTGTAGGCTGCGAGAGGCCCTGCCGCAGGCTATATTCTCCAGTGCCCTACAGGGCTATAGAGGGAAGGGGGAGAAGCCTGAAGCTGTAGGTACCCCTTACGCACCATCAGGCTTTGCTACGTTGCACGCAATCCCTGTCCTCCTGGGCAAGGATGGAAGGAAAGGAAGGCGTAGACCTCCTTTTTGAGCTAGGTTTGTGGAATCATAGAAAACAGGGCTGGGAATGACCTCAGAGAGGTGTCTATTGAAAAACCTCAGCTCCCAGGTGGGATGCCGGAAAGGACTGTGGTCTGTGTGGGCAGGATTTGGCCCTTTGTCTTAATTTAAGGAGCGCCTGTGACTCCACCTAATGCTTATTTTCCTGAACCCAGTGATAACTGTCTTGAAGAACTGTATGATAGACATGCAGCAGAAACAATTTAAGTGCTGCTTATAGTATCACGAAACAAACCCAGATTCTCTGCAAGCTGTTTCCTTTATCAGCTGTTCTGGGAGGATTTTCATATGTTTTGAAACACATTGCTGTTCGTTAAAGTGCCATACGAGCGTTTTTAACAAACCTGGGTAATTTACTGTTTTATTTGGTTAATCGTCAGGATCTATTTAAAAAAAATAATACTTATTTTAACAGGAGATCATTCAGCAGTATTACTGAATTATTGTTATTCAGCAGTATTATGGAATGAATTATTTTTCTGTTTGTGAGGTATTTCAAAGTGATTCAATCTGAAACAGTTAATCCAAGAATATTTGAAATTGCACCATTAAAGATGTGATCATGGATGAAACATGAAGTTTGAAAACAGGAATTCCAAGGTTGCTTGTTTCTTGGAGCTTTGCCCATCCTCTTTAAAGAATGCCTTGCGAAAAGGACTGGGTTGAAAAGTGCACAGTATTTACCCCCTCCTTCCCCCACGAATTTATAAGGGTTCAGATTTTCTAGACTATGTGTCAGGGATAAAGAAATTGTAAATGTGCAAGAAAGCTTTGTAAGACTGCTACTATTCCACGATCAGCTGTTAAGTGTCCAGCATAATATGTTACACGCAGGCATAAAATATGCTCCTATGCGCCTTTATGGATTATGTGTTGATGAATATTTATTGTGTCTCATTATTGCAAAATGTTCATGCGAAAGCATCTGATTGACAATTATTTTATTGCTGTTTATTTGTTATCATTTTTGCTTTGGCAGGGGCTTAAAAACCGACATGCATTTTCCTATCTAGAAGCTTCGGAAAGCTTCTGAAAATTGGTTGAAAATGTATAAATTAAAAAAAATTACCCAAAGCAAAGTAATTTTTGTTTGACCTTAGGTTATGTTTTGTGGTATCCTAATACGACCTCCATTATTCTCTTTGGTCTTTAGTTTATACTAATGGGCTGATATTATGCTGGGCAACTTTAATTAGGGTGTCTCTTGCTTAGTAGGCAGCATTTTTGCTTTCAGGCAAGTATGACATGCTGTAGAGTAGAGACTTAATTCCTGTTTAGGGAAAAACCGTAATACATCTCAGTTGCCAAGTGCATAGTGAGCAACCACTCTTAGAAAAGGAAAAAAAAAAAACGAAAAAAAGGTATTCTCTCCTAGATACAAAACACCCATAATCCCATTAATGGAAATGAGTGATTACACATGTGCATATCACTGGGAGAATACATTGTCAGGAGATGCCAGAATTTTAGATGAGATAGAAATAGCACATAGTATATCATTTAATGAAGACCCCAAATATTCTTGTGAAGGAAGTTCTGTGTCACCGTCACGTCTGGCTCTCTGGTTTTTTATTTTTATTGTCTCATTAGAATTATAGGAAAAGTAATCTCTAAGGCTGTAGTGTTATATTAATATTTTTTTTACCTTCAGCGTTCGTTTCATAGCTTTTTAGATTTGCCTTGCAAATGCAAGCTCAGATTTACTGTAGATGACTGTAATGAAAGGTGAGTTTGTTAGATGACATTGTGGGTGCACGTATATTTCTGGAGATATTTTGTTGAAATGTTACAGTCCCTAGGACACATCATACAATTCCATATCAGTGTTACTGACATATCTGTGAAAACAATCACAAAGATAAAGAAGGTGCTCCATCATGTGTTCATTTCCATCAAATTAATAATACATGAAGTTCATATAGTACAAAATGTCAATTATTTATTTTTTGTATATGCAAAAAACAAGAAGAACTGTGCAGGAGGAATTCTTGTCGTCAGAACATGTGAATATGAATTTAAAAGATCCCTGGTAATTGTTCCATTTAAAAATAATAGTTATTATTTTTACAATCCAGTAGAAGATACTATGAAAATATTGGTTTTTACTACACTCGGTTGGACATTCTGTGAAAGTAGACTGAGATTTATACTTTAGTCCTTTCAGAATATACATTATAAAAAATTAAGGAATACATTACTATGTTCCTAACCTTTATATGAAAGGAATAAAGATGAAATACTTCAGTAAAACCAAGCAGTGATTTTTAAGTTATAGTAAGACATTAAGACTGGGAAAACTCAGGTGAAAAGAAAAACACTGTAAACATAATGAAGTTATTGATTTTAATTTTCTGGCTTTCTCATTGAAGAATGAAGCATCTGTACAGGATAGCTGATACGGAAAAGTAAAGGAATTGGAAATCTAGAGCAGAGCCAGCAGAGAAGGTTTTTTTCAATCGCGTTAAAATAAATAAATTCCATTTTTTCATATGCTTGACTGGGAATGAAAAACCAACACACAGCATTAACTTTGTTGTGTTCCCACAAGTGCAGCTGTTTGGACATACTTCTCACTGGAATTCAAGCATATCTATATCGGTCAGTTTAGCCCATTAACCGGTGAAAATGAGTTTTTCTGAAAATCCAGATTCCCTTCCCCATTCACAAATGAACACAACCACACAAAAGTTCACACCTACGGGAAGTTGGGGGTTTAGGGATAATTCAGTGACCATGCCCCAGATTCCTATCTGGTCCTAATCTTGCAAGTTATTTAGTATCTTTATGCCAGTAAAATAAGAAATAATTTCTTGCCTATAAGTAATTAGACTTGTTGTAAAGTTGGCTTTACTGAAGAAGCCATTATTTTTTACAATAAAGTCTTCAGCAAAACCGTATTTTGCTTTGGTAGCAGTGTTGTCAAAACCAGAACTGGTCGAAATTGTTATGTGGAAAATGCTGACCGAACCAGTTTGGTTTGGATTGTAATAGGATTTTCTGCGGAAGTTTAATATTCTGTGCAATTGAAACTAAAAAGGTTTTAAATATCAGAACTGAAAATATTCAATGTTATTAAAAAAAGCTATGAAAAAACTTAAAAGGCAAATCAAAACAAAAAGCCCGAGCTGCAACGCAGACATCAGAACATAGAGGAACTGGAAATTCTGGGGTGTGTTTTCCCCTTTTTTGCTGTGTCTCTGACTTAAATAACGATTTGCTTTATCTCTGTGCTTTTGTCTTCTATCTCTACAATAGTGCTGTGAAGATTAATCCATTAATGATTGTAAAGTGCTCATATTAGTAGTGGTGTTGTAGTCCTGATAGCCTTAGAATAAAAGTGAGGCAAGATATTTAAGAAGATTCAGTATCTCTTATTAGTTATAGGCATTATAGATGTTATATTAGACATAATTATGGAAGAACAGGTAAGTATTCAGGCAGACAAGCCCATTTTTCAGGTCTGAAATACAAGCCGCGGCCTTGATGCGTTCAGATGAAATGTTCCGGAATTCATCTAGCTCTCACCCACCCATCAGCTCCTAACGCGGCTTTCAGCCATGTAGGACCGGGCTTGCCGTGAAAAGCTGTGGGCATGCACAGCATCGCTGCTACCAGAAAGTTCACAAACCTTGGTGTAATACTCCTAGTAGCATACGAGTAAGAAAAAGACAGCGGGCAGCATGTTAGGGGGCTAGTGCTACGGATTCCCTTTGGAGTTAGAGACCCGCTCGCCAGGGATAGCCAGTGGAAGATATACCTGGGGGTAGTTCCTACTGCTGTACGCAGGAGCTATTGCTGCCAGTGCTGACAAATATTTAAAACAATTCATTGCCAGCAAAGAAGGATGAGTGTGTGAAGTGAAAATGTACGCACATTTGCATTTGTGTGGGAATCCGCTGTTGTACTTACTGTTTCGAGAAATACTCTAAATTTGGGTACTCATAAGTAGGAAAAGAATATCCTCAAATGAAGATCACTTCTCTTAACATAAAGGAATGATATTTAGTGACTCTCTGGCAAAAGGGATTAAAGCAAGTTGTCATGTCTTATTTACAGTATCCTAGTGTCGAGGAGCTGTAGTTACAGACTAAAATGCTTCACCGGACTCAAGAACATCCTTGTGCTTGGCGCTGTACAAACACGTGGCAATAAGGCAGGTTAGTCCTACCAGCCACGGAAACAGGACGGCGCAGACAGTGCTAAGGGTCAGAACGACAAGCAGAGGTTTTAGCACAGCTAAGCCACCGAGGAGCTGTCACATTCTGTACGGGGGCGACGGCAAAGAACAGCTTTGAGACGGAATTTGATGGAGACCTCTGCTACCTTGTTCTTCTGAAGGCGAGCGGGGTGCTGCGTGGGTGAGGAATTTTTCCTGAGTGCCTAGCACTGCGTGATTGATGAGGTGCATTTGGGGCAGGGGGGGTTGCACATCGGGGTCTGATGACAAAGGTACATCATCTGCAGTGACAGGAAAGGGAGGACACGCTGCGGCAGCACAGCTGGCAAACCTAGGGCAGGGAGAAAGCCACGTACGGACACCGCCTCCGGCTTCTCTGCCAGGTTCAGGTTTGGCTCTGCAGGTTTAAGGGGCTGATTCTGTAGAAATGTCGTGGCCCTTTAGGTGCTGAAGCAACTAAAGTAACTCCTGGTTATGTGTAGTTTAGTCCACGTCCAGCCACAGGATGCAATCGTGCAATCTTTCCTCGCACAGCTGATCAGGGCTCCGTCCGATGGGTTTACAGCTGTGAGCAGGACCGCAGACTGGCCGCTCACTAGTTGGCTGAATGCTTGGTGGGTTTCATCGGGTTTTTTGTGGGAAGGAGCGTGGCACAGCAACGTCAGGGGTTTGTGATGCAAAGCGAGGGAGATAGCACAGGGCCTGCCCAGCTTCTTTGAGGCTAGACGTCTCGGGGAGCTGGGAGTCACTCTGAACATGGGCTTCATAAAGTCGTGATGACATTCGAGGCGGTTGAAAAGCTTTCAGTTGCCTGTTCTTGTGTACAGACACCAAGCCTAATGTATTCATGATGTGGAACTGCTTTTTCTTAATAAAGCAGCTTCTTGGTAGGAGGCGGCAATGCGGCTCGGGGTAGGTGTTGCAAAGGGCAGAGTTGCTGGGTAAGGCAGAGCCCTCTTGCAGCATCTGCACTAACTGTCATTGCTGAAACAGTATTTCAGTAAGATATACAACATCCCATGAGACTTCTTTCATTATACAGTGAGTCTCATTTCCCTTCTTAAGTGCTTTAACTTGGCTGGAGCTGTAGAACTGTGCTGTGGTTGAGGGAGGAACAGGCTTAATTCCTTACTCCAGTCATGATGGATTTTCCACCTACTCATACCGTTCTTATACTGACGTGTCACTGCTGATTTCAGTGAGTTTCTTCTGATTTGTACTGTTGGAAAAAGAGAAACAAATCTATAAGCTGATATAGCTGGAATAATTTTAAGGATCACCTCTTCTATAAAGATTATCTGTATCTATTCAGAAAATATGTGTTCCTAGATTTTCAGATTAACCTAAATTAGAATGTGTAAAATTTTTAGACTTCTAGTTATTTCACTTTTTAAAGAAAACTTTTCACAAGCATTGCTATTGAGAACCGAACTGAAAATACAGTTGTCACCTCTTACTAATTCATGGGCTTTTTCTCAGGACTGAGAAAAATACAATATTTTTTTTCTGAAGAAGTTACAATTTTTGTACATCAGATTTACCTTTTTTTTTTCCCCTGCTCTCTCTCCTTGATACTTGACACAAATTATCAGGGCCCATGATCTCTGACCATGCTGATTCAGTCCAAAGCACCCACTGTTTGAAACGCTGTAGTAGGCTGGCGCGGAGACGACCCTCCAGCCCTTTGGGAGTGGACCTCAGGCACTCACTGTGGCAAATACCTCCAGCACAAGTGCTTGCGATCATTTGCTGCAGTGTCCATATAGGAAAATCTTTTACACAGCAATTATTATTAACACTTCAGCCCTGCAAAAAAATGCATTTTAAATCTGATTTTTAAATCAAACTTTCATCCGCACAAAATTGCCCAGTTTATCAGCAGGATAGGGACTTTCAAAGCTATTGAGAGTTTTGAGTTATGAGTGACGTAAACGTTATTAACAAGGAACATAATGTTACGGATACTTTTTATATACCTATGCGTTTCAAGTCTCTAAGGTCACGTTTGCAAGCTCTTTATTCTACATGTTTGGACAAGTATAATCTGGAGTCAGATCATCAGATTATTTACATTTTCTCAGCTGCCGAGCTCTAATCTGAAAAACCTTTTTCTTAAATGAAAAGTTACGATCCTGACACAACCACGTGACTCCAGAAGTTCAACTACAAGAACAACAAACATTGCAAGAACCTTGATAAAACAGTAAGGTTTGCAATATCAGCTTAATCTCTTTGTTTGAAAACGTAACCTGGCTTGGTCGTTCAGAGCAGGGTATGTGCTCTGGATCCGGAGCTTTGCTGAAGACGATGGCAAAGCAGCCCACCGTGGCTCCACCAGACCTGATAAAGTCAGGGTACGGATGGGAAGGCAGCTGTAATCTGGAGCATGCGTGCTGATGAAGGGGGAGGGCAGCAGCGAGCTCAGGTGGTCCTATTTCTGTCCAGGATTTCCTGGACTGAAATATACGCTCATGTGTAGCACAGATGGTCTATGCATTTGCAGCAAATCTATGGTACACGAGACCTAGAGCACGTGTCCTGTACAGCTGATGGGTGCTCGTGCTGTACAGTTGATCTCTACTTGCTTGGGAGCCATTTGTTTGGCATTTTTGGACGTTCATCAGCTTGGCAGTAGTTACTGCTCTGACTGGGTTGCCAGAAATCCTGGAACAATGTCCAGAATCTTTACATTCAGCCCAAGCAAAATTTCCAGGTGGAAAAAAGAGGACAAGACCATGGCAACACCATCGTAGCCTGACATAAAAATCTTCTAACACCCAGTAAATCTGTTCATACTTTTAATATATTATTAGTTTTATGGAGGCAAAAAAACCCACAGTGAATTTTGCAAAGATAACTTCCTGTGCGAAAGAAAATCAACTTTTTAATCTGAAGTGACCATGTAGAGTGATTGTATTTGTGCATTAACCGCTCTCAAGGGACAGTGCGCCAGGCTCTGGTGCACGCTCCACTCTAAACGTGGCTCTAGCCGTGATTTGGGGCTTCTTACTTGAGAAATTGTTCTTTCTTTCCCCCCCCCAAAAAAAAAAGTTTTCCTGTAATTTTGAGAGGATCTTTCAATCCAGAATGAATGGGTCTTTCTGTAATACCACTAAATTGCCTCTGAGTGTCTCTATAGTTCATCTCCTCCTAGAAAGCAGCCAAGCAGGAATAATGCAAGAGAAATGAGTCACTGAAATTTATTGGTGTCAGCTTTGGTTTTGTATTCATAACATCTTTTACTGTTATTTTTAAGGATATTGCAGATTGAAACAAGGGAGGATCAAGTGTCCCAGTTGTGTTTAAGGGAAGTAAATCTTTAAGAAATGATTGTGGAACAGATGTTAAATAAATGATTTTGAGTTAAGATCTGTGACAGAGCAGTGTACCTAGGGAGACTCTTTAATAGCAAAAATCTTACTGTGACTTAGACCTACGGCTGATAAAGGGAAATTGGACTTTTTTTATTGTTATAATTACATAACACAGTAATTTAACACAAAAGTAGAAAAATGGATTGTTGAGTCTCCAACATGAATATGATTTTAAACCAATGATCACTTATTGTAAGAGAGCATCCTAATTTCTGTCATGCCTGTCAGGTGAAGAGGTACATCAAGGTTTTCAGGCTGGAATTTCAGTGGCTTTTGGTTATACGCAGCACTGAGATGGGCGTGTTGGAAAGGGTGGGTAGAACGGGGAATTGTGTGTACCTTTATCAGAGTGGAAATCAGACTTTGAGGACAAGTATTCTATTCGCTATCTGGCTGTTGATGAGGCTTTAATACCCACAATATCTATACAAAAAAGAAAATACTGCGCTCGTGTAATTTTTAGGAGTGACTTATAGAGATGATCACACAGAGTAACATATAATTGATGTAAATGGCCTAATGAATAACCAAAGTCCTTTTTACAGGGAAAAGAACCCAAACACAGTAAGTAGGCAAGGCACACTAGGTTTTGTCTCAGGGTTCTACTAGTTCTTGTTAGTTCTACTCCATAGTACATATATCCACATACATGGAAGAGTTCACAGCTTTGAAACTGGAGTCTTGCTGGTTTTCAGTCTTATATAAATAAGTTTATCAGGAAGACATTTCATGACCCTCCTGCTTCAGGGCAGTTCAGTACAAGGGCAACACTTATGATGTGAGCCTTACACATACCTTACACCTTACAGCTGAACTGGCCATTCACAGGTGTAGCAGCAAATCTTTTGTTTGTAGAGGCAACTGAAGTATTAACAAAATGGAATTTCTTTCTGTTGAAATGTTTTGTTGCTGCTGTATTACATATTGACTCACTTTTGTGTCATAAGTTGTATGCAAGGATCACTGTGGAGAAAAATGAAAGCTCAATTTGTGCTCCTTGGTCTGATGTTTACAGTAGAAATATTTCCCAACCTCAAAAGCGAAGCCTCTCATGAACACAAAGAACAATTAATGCATTCATTCAAACCTGGAGATTGTAAATACTTTTGTTGTTAAAGCTAAATGAATAGTGTTATGGCATAAAGGGAAATACAAATCCAAAATAGTTTACCTTTTGTATGGTAGCAACATTGGCTACAGTATATAGAAAAAGAGAGGGGAAAAGAGGTAGCTTGTTTCACTCTGATGATGAAGGTTCAGGACTTTCAGATTATATGACAGGATAGCAAATAATTTTAAAATAAAAAACTACATATTCATTCCTCCCAAGGAGACTTACATACCCTTCGGTGAGGGAGGTAATTCGGCCTGTTCTATATAAAAAGATACCTTGTTCTGCTCTCTTTGAAAGAGCACTTGTGTTCATTACTTGAGACAGGGATATGTTCCTTCCATTGATAATAAATGTTATGCATTGATAATAAATATGATGAGGTTAGACTCGTGCTAACAGTTTCATGTACTGGTCATAACGAGAACAACAATATGGCTGAAGAAAATGGGATTTTTGAGTCCTAGGCCTTAGGGAATTATTTTGTTTTCTCCCTATCCTGCACCCAGTACATCCCTGCATGTATAAGAATTTTGTGGAGTTCCCAGTGATCACAGAGTTTTGCCTGTGGAGATCAAAATACAAGATTTTCTTGTATTAGAGCTGTCTCCTATCACACTGGGCAACTGTTTACTCCACCAGGTCTCTTCTCTCGAGGAGCTCACCAAAGGCAGTAGGCATGGTCGGCATATCCTCCTGCCTCTGGTCTCCCACAGAGAGACTGCTGCAGGTCGTCGAGCATATCCTGAGGGGTTGAAGTCGTTACTTCTGCTTGCATGAACACATCTGTTTGGCAATGGTCACTCTTTCTGTCCCCAGCATCGATTACTTGTGCCTGGAGAAGAGGAGCCTGAGAGCAGAAAGGCGGCTCTGCAGCAGGTTTCTTGCAAGCGCAATTTGAGTGAATGTCCACCTCGCTGCTGAGGTGTTCCTGTGTACCTTCTGTAGCTGGTAAAGTCCTTCATCCTGGTCAGGACTGGGCTGGCTGGATGATAATGAGCGATACATCTCCATCACTGCTACTGAAGTATAGCCAGGCAAAAATTTACTCGCCCTGGGAAGTGCTCCCTGCTTGCTTTAGGCTGCAGAAACCACTGGGGCCATACCGCAGCCTGGCAGCCGTACACGGTGACTTGCAGAACAGAGGGAAACTTCAGCACGGATCCATTGGAAGTGCCATATGACAGCACAGCAAAAATGAGCGTTGTAATATTGTGTGCATTTGAACTTTTCCAAATGTACTTGAGTTTATTGAAACAATAGCCCGCACGCATCCTTTTCAGTGCAGTTTGCCTAATGGAAACCTGTAGTTTGCAGATGACCAATCTCTTAGTCACCTGCGCTGTGAAAAGCGTGGTGTGTGTGCTCTTAGGTTGTGTAATGCAGGTACAAAACATCATGACTCAGGCATGGACTTGAAAAGGAGAAAAGTGAATTAAGAGTATCTGCCAGATGATAACTGCTTGTACGTGCCTATTTGAAAAGACTTTGCTGTGTTTTCAGAAGCCACCAGCTGTTGATCAACTCTGCTTAAAATCTATGATGAGCATTTCTGAGACAGATTTGTAGAAGTCCTGAGCACTAAGCTCTCCCACTGGAGTTGAAAACCATTCTTTAATTTATTCTTTTGTGGGAAATCTTCATGTGTGCAAATACTGGCATGTAAGTTCACGAGCAGTATTTGTGAGACCCAAGTGGCAGGTTAGATGTTCAACTCCTTGATATGCACATGTGACCCAAAGGCCCTGTCCTGCACAGTGCAGAGGAAGGACCTTTACGTCCCAGCTTGAATGGTTGTTGAAAGCAATGGGAAATGTAGTGGATAAGGGGCTTGGCACTTCAAAACAGGAGGCCTAATTTGTGCACACAATGGCAGTCATCCAAAAATTAAGCAAACATGTCAGAGATAAAATTTGCAAGACGCAAATTGTAAAATTGGAGAAAGAATTTCCAAGAGCACTTATATAGTCTACAAAGTAAAAAAAAAAAAAAGAAAAGAAATTCAGACACAGACTAAAAAAATCATGCCATAATAATTTATATTCTACTACATTAAGATGCAATCTATCTTCTTCTAAAAATGCAAAAAATACATACAAAATAAATCTGCAGAAGGAATTAATTACTTGCCAAATTTCAGGTTTGAAACACAAATAATTTGATTACAAAAGAGCACTTAAAACCACTGATGTATCTTATTTGCTTTGCCTTTGCGTAATTTAAGAACCCAATTGACATTTCTTAATTTGGTGTTTTATGAAATTCCCTCCAGGGCCAAGCACTTTCTTTCCAGATTTCCTCCAAGTACAAATTTTTCTGTGGCAAAGTTCTAAGCTCTTGACACGAGTTTAACAATAGCAATACAAATATGTTACTATAAGAATCCCATTCCCTTTAATTTTTCCCTTTCATCATGTTGCAAAAAGACAGAAAACATGAGTCTCTCCATACGGAATTTTAAAGAGGCAAAGATGGAGCCATGTCAGAAGAGATGGTGCCGAGGGCTGAGGCACTGGGAAATCTTGGGGCGAGCATGTGCCACAGCTGTTTTCGGAAGGCACTTTAGGTCTAAACATTTTAAGTTTTGCTTTCACTCCTCAGATTTCCCCTTTAGATCTGAGCGAAAGGTGACTGGACAGGAGCAGCAGAGAAACATAGTGTGATGGTATGAAAAAATAGTGGGAATCTTTGTAGCAATGTGGCAAGTGTCATTGGGATATTCTTACTTATTTGGGCCCTGAAGAATTAGTTGTGGAGCAAGACCTCTTGTTATGGTTCTGTCTGAACACAGAGCAAAAAGGAAGTTCCTAAAACTGAGACTTAGGAATGAGTGAGACACTTTTTGCAAGATTACCTGCAGTGGCTCTGCCACTGCCTTTTTTCATCATTTAATGTTTGCTCGCTGTCTTACTTAGCTGAAATTGGTATGCAAGAAAAGATGCATCAAAGTCAGCAATTAAAGCGACTTCATCTAACTTGTTCAGACAGTTGAAGTAGCCGTGTTTGATTTTGCTTAGGAAATCGTTAGCACCTTAACAGAAGGCAGGAAACTTTGATCAAGATGTGATAGATGCAGATCAATATAATGTGTAAAGATTTCATTTGGCTGTGGTATTGACACCTGGTAAAAGACCTGGTTTAGGGCCAGTTCTCTCAGAAAGTTTGCGTAATTGTTCGATACTGGCCTAGTGTTTTACATGGCAAATAACACAAACAGCATTCAGGTTATGTTTTATATATATATTTTCTTTTTTTTTCCTGCAAAGACTGTTCATCTGTATTTCAAGCGATTATTTATGAGTAGGTCCATAACCAGATCCAGTCAGTGGGATATCCCAGTGAGAACAGAACTGACCAGGGACATCTGGCTTAGGAAGGTGAAAAGAGCCAAGTGGTGAAATCCAGGGGACACAGCTGGGCAGAGCCAGCTGCGCCGTCCTGCTTGAGCTGGGTGGGGTGAGGAGGTTCGGGACCTTCCCACACGCACATGTACACTCGCCTCACTAAAGGTCACGGTCTGTCACATCTCCTGGCACAACGGTGCACGTTTCTCAGTTGTGTTTTGTCAGGATTATCTGGTTTAATTTAAACACTTTTTATTTTCCTAGGTGGATGGCTTTGACAGAGCAGATGAGGGAGCAGCCAGAGGGCTCGGTGGAGGTGAGCAGCACGGGGGAGACTCCCATCACCTCCTAACCTGTCTCAGCTGCAGCCAGGGACCAGACACTAAAAGTGCTTTTTTTTCTAACTAAGCTTCATTCAGTTGCTTTGCAATGCTGTAGCAAATTAAATTCACATCCTACCTTAATCCAGAATTAATTCCTAACTTCTCAAGTTATTTTCAGGTTTGAACACCAAACCATTGCCTGGCTAAAAGATGCTCACTATTCAAACTTTCCATCTCTTGCTATCAGATGGGCACAGACCATTCCTGGTGGAAGTGCATAGCTTGTTTCCTTTCTCCTGGACTGCAGAAGGAAAGCTTTGGGTATGTTATAGCTGGGATAAAAGGGTTGGAGCTGTCAGGGCCCTGAGGGCACCCAGAGGTCTCAATGACCCTGACCAGCCCCACCTGGGTCCTCCCCACGCCTCCAGCCCAGGTGCTCTGGTTCAGCTCAGCCCTGGCTTCAAAGCCCTGGGTGGTCAGTCCAGCTGGAGCTTTGCTGCAGGAGTGGTGGGCTCCAGCTCAGCCGTGTCCCTGCCTGGCCATGGCCAACTGATCCAGAACCCAACCACTCAGTTGGTTTCCTGGACTCCACCTTGTACCATGGGATGAGCCCTGCCCAGCTGTGCGATCCCCATCCCTCGGGAAGCAGCTTGACCTCGCGCTGTACGATAGGCACGTTGAGATGGCCCCTTCTTTTGGCCTGGACGACAGGCAGCCATGCTGCATGAGGACACTGTTGGTGAAGGGGCTTCCTCTTTGAGATGGTCTGTAAGTAGCCTTGGGGGAATCAGCAGTAATGTTCTTTGTTTCAGGCTGGAGCGTCTCTGTGTTGGTTTGGCTTGGTGTGCAGAGGGTGGCCTGGGTGAATATCTGACCACAGGGTCGGCACTCGGTGGGGGTGAGCCCAGCCACTTATCTGCGCCCAGACGCACATTTTTAGCTCTGCACACCGGACTTTGCTTTTACCCTTCTGATGGAGCAGCTAATCCAAGTATTCTGGTGGGTACAAAGGGAGTCTGCTGTCTCTAGTGTGGTAGCAGCAGTTTCCATCACAAAAATGTTGTAGGCTATGTTCATCGTTTCGTTGTCCTTTGGTGACTTTAGCTTTATCTTTTCTACTGCCTGAAGCTGTGAGCAGTTTTGAAAGGTCTTACAGCACTACCTTATTTCTCAAATCTTTGGCTGGAGACCTTACCACTTCTTACCCCCATACCAAAATGCTCAGTCGTAGTTCATCTTGAGGGTAATAAAGAGAATTTTCTTTTTTAAACACACTTCAGAATTTTTTAGGATGTTTGAGGAGGGACAGGGGACTCTTGAATACCTTCTCATTTTGTCCTATCTGTATTGCTTTAAGCTGCTCTCTTTTGTCAGGATGCTGTTAATGTAGTTCCCTCGCTGCACTGGATCTGTATGGCATTTCCTTTGGAAGACAGGCATTTGCAATTCTTTATTTAACTTAAAGATATGGTCACATAAGAGTGTTTAGTGTTCTCAAGGGAAAGAAAGCTTAAAAGGAGAGTAGGTTTAGGTGAATAAGCAGGTTGGCATGAATAACTATGGTATTTAATAGAAGAGAAACTTTAAACACCTTAGCAAATGTGTCACTGTGTGAAGTTATACAGCAGTTTGACTTGTTCGGTTTTGAATTTACGTTAGGCTCAGCTCTGCAGAATGTCGCAAGGGAGTGAAATTCTGGGCTTGCTGCGGTCAGCAGGAGTCGGAGACAGCACTGCTCAGCTCTGTAGTGCGCGTGCCCCTTTCTGGGTTTGGCCCATTCCCACTACATAATGATAATACTATTTACTCAGGTGGATATTGCAGTGATTAGTTAACATTTACAATGCGTTTTTAGGATGAAGATTCCAGCTTTGTCAACTTCTGTGAGTTTTTCTATGTCTTATGATAACTGATGGTTTTCTTGGACCCCAGCTTTAAGAGGTCATTTAAAATACACACACAGAAATTTGTAGCCTACCTGGTTATGGAGAAAATTGTAAAATAATTTAAGTGTAACAAAGTTACCATCAGAGAAAAGGGAACAAAATCCAGAATTAACTTATTTTTTCAGAAGTTTTTATGGCAATGATTAAAGGAAGGATAGTGGTGTTGCAATCAACAGAACCCAGATACTGCAACAAGTATTGCTTGATATAGGGAATCCATACATCCATATACTTAAAGACTAGCTAGTACCTAATTTGAAAGCATGCTTAAAGGAGCAGAAAAGGTCAATAATTCAGTAAGCCTGACACCTCAAAGAGGCTAGGAGTAGGCTGCATCCCTCTTCTGTAGTAACTAAAGGAGGACTTATATGCATATATACTGCATCTTTTCAAAGTATGTTACAGCTCAGCTATGATGTGAGCAGCCTGACCCCTGAAGAGGGGATAAGAATACATCCACGCTTCCTGCTGGTAACACATCCCCTGCCCAAAACAGGGAGGCTTTCAAAGCCAGAGAAGAGAGCCCTGAGTTACCCCAAATCCAGACTCCTAATAATGAGGGTTAACCATCACTTGGAGTGAGAATAGTCCCATCGCTTCCAAATCTGTGTGTGTTGGCTTTTCAGCCTGAGTAAGATCCAAGGCTCAGGTGGAATGAGTCAGAGGATGAAAGACAGACCAGAAGTACATTAATTAACACCTCCCCCCCACCCCAGTTTTTCTCCTGTTCCTGATTCGCATCCTTTGAAGTATTCCACTTTTTCTCCTTTCCCATAAAAAGCACTGGGAATAGAGGAAGAGCGATAAAATATTCCCAAATAACCCCTCACAGCTACAAATAATAAATATTTAATATTTTGAGTTATTTATGTTTTGTGTGTTCCCAAATAGCATTTAATTTCTTCCTCTCTTTCCCCCTCTAGCTTTAATTAAGTCTCATCCCTTGCCTGTCAAACTTTCGTGCCCCCCTTTGTAACAGCTGGCTTCCAGGTGAGTTCTCCTGGGCTAATTCAACCCTCGTCCTGTGTTTTAAGAGATTCTTGATAAGACTCCCTCTGTAGTCCGGCTCTGACCGAGTGATTAACAAGGAATTTCCACTTAGTGCTTCTCCCAGACTCACAAAATTGAGCTGGTACAGAATAAAGTAAAACAAATAAGAAGCAAGCCAAATAATTCAGAAGAGGGATCTCAGTTTGACTGAAGTGTCATCTGCCTTGTATCTGCTATGAAAATGGTAGGTGTAAATTCCAGCTTTAATGTGCAGGCTTCCCACGCACTGATTTTTATTCCTCTGTCACACATCTGTCATTTGGCAACAGGTTTGTCTCGCGCGCTGAGCCCGCTCCTCGAGCTGGAGCTGCGTGCGATCGGCGTCTCCCCAGCTGGTCGGAGCTGTTGGGGCTCAGGGTGCCCCCAGTTCCTTTGCTGTCACTGGAAACTTCCCACCCTTCCTTATAGAGGGAGTTTGGATTTGCCCTGCTGTGAATGATGGTAAAAGTCAATAATCTGTACTCATCTCAGAGTATTAAGTTAATTGCATATCAGAAGGCATTAAATAAGGCATTAAATAAAATTATGACTGAATTTTTGCCCTGTATACTCCACAGTGGAGAGCCAAAATTTTCTTACACAGTAGCTACTCCCATTAACTTGATATCTCCATGGAATGTCTTTGGGTCAGGTCCTTGTTGGTGTCAGTGAGTTCTCAGCGGTAGGACAGATGTAATGATGTGTATGAAATATAGGGCTTTGAACTAGAGTAAGCCAGATATTTCCACAGGGAAAAAATTGCTATATATAAATACAGTGGTTGGTACTGTAATTGTACTCCAATTCAAAGTCTTTCTTTAATACTAGGTGGACAGTCCTGTTTCAGATTGCTTCTACCCAGCCTGCCCGCTGCGGTGCAGAGCACTGGTGCTGTGCAGCCTCTTCCTTGCTATGTTTTACGAGGTTCTTTAAATATATATCAGCCAATTCAGACCTGCTAAAGGAAGATCCCAGTTTGTGATCCCGCAGGTGTGTGAGGGGAGCGGGAGCAGGGGGAGAACACAGCGGGGATGGAAATTGTTGACTAAAATTCCTTTTCTCTTTCATCTCCACGTGTTTCAACTAATTTGGGTCCAGAAGTCCCCCTAGTTCAGAGCCACTGTTGGGCATACTCGCCTCTTAACGAACTTGTGTCACAAATGGCTCCTGGAGGTAAAAGCTGATATGAACAGGCTGACTTGCATCTTCTCCACGCTCTGTTTCTTCATTCCTCCTTGGGTGTTGCTACAAGTAACAGTCTGGTGAAGTGAACACATCTTTCACTCAAATATATTTTCGCAAATATAAATGAAAAACTTGATTTTACAACTCGCGTGTTTTGAAAACACCTGTCCGGGGTGAAAAACTGTGTAGGATTGGGTCAAAAAAGGAGCAATCCATGGTGGACTAGACCATAGATTTGTAAGTAGGTAGTATCATTTGTGCGTGACTTGCTGTTCTATATTGTGCATTATGTGCTACATTACACATTAAGACTTCTCGATATCTTTTTGTTGAAAACACCCCCAATATTTTGCCTGATTAAGAGCTGCTGCTCTTCATCGCAAGCTCTTTGTACCTCTAATAAAGCCTGCTTTCTCCCAGGCAATCTCGAGGCATGCTGGGACCACGCAGACGGCTGTGTCCTCTCACTCCAGCGCTGGCCTATGACCTTACAAGTAGGGTCAGTCAACATGCTACAAAGCTTTCCTTGCCGTTTATCAAATAACAAAGCAAACCAAATCACATCGTTTCTATAGCAGGCCACTACAGTATGTAAACTGCAGAGAGGGCTTACACCGCTTGCTCATTCTGCGGTGCCGACAACATGAAAGGCCCTTTCGTTCCAGTGCCTGGAGCCCGTATTTGCCTATCTCACCTATTACCAGGCAACAAAGGGGCTGCAGAGGTTGAGCAAGCAAATGGAAAATGAAAATGGAAGAAAAAACAATTGCCCGGCTTCGAAGAAATGTTTGTCTAAAATGTATGCCGACATGTCTCGGGCAGTTTATAGGTGCTGAGGGTGCCTTTCTCCGTCTGGGAGCTGTTCTCCCTCTGCAGTAATAGAGTCAAAGAAAGGTTGAGGCAATGTCTCCTTTTACTGTATAATGTATTTATCCTCCTAACTGGTGAAATACTCGATGGCTGTCATGATTAATCAATTACATTAGTATTTCATCTCAGGCAGTCCCAGTCATGCATGTCACTGCAGACATATTTACAGAGATGTGCAGCAGTGCTGCCAAAATCGGCTTCCCTGGTTTTGGAGTGATGAGAACATATCAGCAGGTGAAGTTTGTCACTGTTCAGAAAGTCTGCTCAAACCTGCTAATGAGTTAAGCTGTGGAGAGACCTCCTTTTCAAAGTCCAGCTGCTTCACTGAAAGAAGCTGCTGCTCCCAGGTGTGGATTCCCGTTCCCCGTCTGTTCCCAGACCTTACCGCCTGTGCTGGTCTGCCAGGGAGCTTGGCTCACATCGGGTGAGCATGGCTGGGATGGCATAGACCAGTCGTGTAAACTGTCTAAGCTAGTCCTGTTCATTTTGCCTGAGCTCTATCAAGCGCCTACACCCTCTGCTAGAGGAGTGGTCACAGGCGTTTAGGGTTAGTCATCTGTCTGCTGACGGAGCTGGCCTTGGAAGGAAATGTGTGCTCACAGCCTAGGACTTGGGTGTTGTGCTGGCTTTTGTGAACAATAAACTTACTTTGTGAATGGTGGTAAGGACTTGTGTTCCCCTCCTGCTCCGCCGTGGTGAGGCTACATCTGGAGCGCTGTGTCTGGTTCTGGGCTCCCCTGTACAAGAGACGTGGGGCATATTGAAGTGAGTCCAGCAAAAGGCCACAAAGGTGATGAAGGATTTGAAGCATCTGTCAGACGAGGAGAGGCTGAGAGAGGTGGGATTGTTTAGCCTTGAGAAGAGAAGGCTCAGGGGGACCTCATCAGTGTGAATAAATGCCTGATGGCATATGGAGTGAAGAAGATGGAGAGCCAGGCTCTTCACAGTGGTGTCCGGTGAAGAGGCAAGAGACAATGGGCACAGCCTGGATAGACAGGACATTCTGTTTAAACATAAGAAAATCTTTTTTGTCATAAGCGTGATGAAGCACTGGAACAGGTTGCCCAGGGAGGCTGTGGAGTCTCCACCTTTGGAGATAGTCAAAAGCTGACTGGACACAGGTCTGGGCACCCTGCTCCAGCTGACCCTGCTTGAACTAGATAATTTCCAGAGGTCTTTTCCCACCTCACCTGTTCTGGGTGATTCTGTGATTCAGCAATTGCGAAGGGGCACACAGTGAGCATGGAATCTCCTCTGAATCTGAATTTCAGTGCTGTTGAAGAGCTTCCGAGGATGGAAGAGATGGAAGGTACGTGTGGAGGACAAACATCCTCCCTTTGAAAAGGAGCTAGTACGTAGTGGTATGAGGGTATCTGCATACATCCCCAGAGAAACTTTTCTGACTTAGTTTCTTTGAATCAGCAAAACAGTTGTTTTAATGGAAGGCACTTATCTAGGCAGAAAGTAGAGAATCCTTCCCAAGGAAACAGAAGCAAGGGGTGAGTGCAGCGGGATGAATGGTGATTGCACAAGAATTGGCAAATGCAACTATTTCCAAATATAATGGCATTAAGTGTTCATTGTGAAATTAAATCGGCTTTTTAAGAGCTGCAGGGTGAAAAAACACAGTATTCAGCTAATTAGACAAAGTTAAAAGATAATGTTAAACACTTTTCCTTCAAAAAGTATTTGTCTGCACTACCATGCATTTTAAAATAGAACTGCTTGAGATGGCAGTGTTATCAAGTGATCTGCCATTAAAGGAATTATAATTCAGGTCTTTTTAATTCCCTATTGTGGAAATCTTTAAATTAGAACATATCTAAACTGTACAAATCTGTAGTTCTCCTAGAACAATGCTGACACAGTTCTCTGATGTTCATTAAAAATTTTTATGCCTTGATTTCTATATAATGGAACGTGAGGAAATTTAACTATACTTCCTGGGTTTTGTGCCCGATCCAGCTAATTACTAAAGCATCTGCCCAACTTTAAACATGTAAGTAGTTTAATGAAAGTTGGTAAGACTACTGACGTACTTAGATGAACTGAAACTCTAGTTGCCATTCTTCTTTTTGAGTGTCAGGAGTCAAAGGCTATCGCTTTTAAGAATACAAGTCAAGTAGTTAGTCATCAAAAGTATATCAAGTTGAGAATATTAAAACTGACATCAAATGAATGGGTACTTTTGATAACTTACATCTGTGCACTTAAAACCAGGCCTTACTCTTGCATATGCTTATCGGCTGTTAAAAGTGCATTGCTCAGCAACTTTGAGGTTCTTTAATAGAGTCTAGCAACAAGAAAGCTTAGTGATGAACCTCCTTTGTAATTAAAAAAAACTCCTATTAATCAGAGGCAAAAATGTTCTGTGCTTTCAATAGATATTTTATAATCTTTCACTAACAAAGCGCTTTGAATAGGAATTTTTTTTCTTGAGTCAAAGGAATGTAACATTAACTACTGTAAGACAAATAATGTTACAGAGTATCTACTTCCATTTTGTTTGGCGTTTAACTTTTTTTTTTTTTTGCTAAAGCTCTTTGAGATTGAAAGAATTGGTGCGGGACTGGGGCATAATTCGAAACAGGCATTTGGTTAGTGTTAGAAGTTTATTGTCTAGGGTCTTTTCAGTTTGGATGAGATTTGCTGTCCTCTCCTAAAGATACCATGCATCCAAATTAATTATTTTGCTCTTCTTATCCCAGATTCTGGTTATAAAAGAAAAATCTAGTGATGTGCTTATCCTTAAGCATGTGCTGACATACACCCTTATGTAAGGACGTAAGTGTGTACTGGGGTAGCTTGTTGAATTAAGGGCCAGAAGCATATAGTAATTTGATTATAAAATGTACTTGTCTATCCCTGGGGGCCATGGGCATGCTTTCAGTAGTTAGTATAATATTTTCAGTATTTGCTACAAACATAGCCACCACAAAACAAATCTGAAAATAATTCTGCAACTCATGCCACATGTCTGCGATTCCACGCGTAATCTGCGCATGGGGAAGCAATGAGCTGCTCCTCTCAGACCTTCTAGCACGGTAGCGCTCAGCCTTGGGGACAAATCTCTCTGTGATCAGGGTCACCCTATGTTCAGGGCTTTGAAGAAGGTGCCTAACTGTCTCGCAATCTGTGTGCCATAAGGAGCTACTGAGATGCATTTGTTCAGATAATTAAAAGTATGTTTTCAAGCAGTAATTGTGAGGTCGTGCACTGCCATTCAAATATTTGATTTCATATAATTAAACAGTGTGTTACTGTTCCTTACAAATACATTCTATCTTAAGAATTTTATCTTATTGCTTTTATTTGGGACATATCTGGAGAATATTGTGCCTGGCATGGAAGTTAGTTACAAGCTTACTGGAACTTTTTTTTTCAGAGTGGTAAGGAGATTTTCTTAGCCTGTCTCAAATTAACAGAGTGCACTTGAAAGAAACTCGCAGTTCTGTCTTTGTCTGCCGATGGAAAGACTCCCACAGGCTTCTGTAGGAGCTAGTCTGGGTGTAAAGATGAAAAAGATGTTGTTAATGCTGTGGGAAACCTTGCATATATGGAAAAAATTGAAGAACTGTCTTTGTAAAGGATCTGCCCAATGCACTCCTGACTAAATTGGTCCAAACATAAGTAATATTACTAGTCAGCAACATCCCAAACCAATTGTTTGTCAATATTTTTGTACTATTTTCTATCTCGGAACAACTGCACAATAATTTTCCAATCTGTTTACATATCAGAAAAAAGGAATGGAGGATAAAGCTTTCTTTATGATTTTTTTAATCTTTATCGGATATAATCTTTAAGGGAATTTTGTACAGTATTTTCTGAAGGAAAAAAGAATCATGTCCTAGACAAATGGTACTTGCTTTGGGACTGTTTTTGCTGTTGTTAAAATAACAAGTAAATAGAATCAGTGCTTCGTGAAGTTTCAGTTGGAAACAAATTATAAGAATTTGCCTTTTTACTAAGGCTAGATTCTATCAAACTGGAAATGTTTTCTGATAATGTGAAAACAGCATAATGCAAACTTGCCTGGTGTGTAAATAACACTTTATTAAGTTCCTTTTTTTCCTTTTTAAAGTCTATTGTCTTGGACAGAAGGGCAAATTCCACCAAGTGGAACAACTTTCGCCTTTGCATGATATGGATGTAATTTAAAGTAGCCCTAAGTGTTCTACTTGTGCTATTTATTTGAAGTATTTATACAAGAATAAAAGCCATTGAGATGAAACATCACATATCTAGAGTAGCCTGTCTGCAGTAAGAATAATATTGATTGCTATGGCAGAAAACTGTGATGCCAGGTCACCTTCCAGCCATTGATTGTTGATTGCCTTCTTCCAACCTGCCAATGACGACTGCATTAATTGTGCTGCTGAACTTAGCAATTTCTTATGGTTTTGCTACTTTACCTCCATCCATTTTCCTAAAATGATTGAAATGTAATAGCCATAAAAAAAAGGCCTGAAATAAGAGCTAGAGGAGTTTAAAAGAAAAATGTTTTTTAAATGCTGATCGACAACATTAAATAAAATTAGTGTCATTACATTTCCCTTGGCAAGACTTAGCCAAATTTGAGACCATGGACAGAAAAATACCAGAAGAAATGTAATGGGCTGCTAGGGAAAGAGTCCTGGAACATGGCAAAAAAAAAAAAGAGGAGCTGGTCTGCAACCCTATGTTAAATGTCTTATTTCGGCAGTTTGTTTCAGTTGAGGTAGGGCTTGCTGACATTTACCTGTCTTTATTGCATCTGTACTTACAGGCTTACACACCTGCTCTATTAAATCTGTTTTTATTTACACACGTGTGTGTGTATATATACACATACATAAAATGGATAACACCATCACAATCTGTGACTGAAAGGTAATGTTTTTTCAGTTCCTGAAATAATAATGATAAACGAAAGACTGTATATTCTTTCAGTTTGCAACAAAACAACTTTTACAGCAGGGAGATACGGCTGGGGTTCTTAGAATCCGATTGTAGCCAAAGTTTTGCTAGTGTTTCTTTAAAACATGTATTAAAGAATACGGCTTTTCAGGTTCCCAAATCTTAGGTCCTTTTATGGGTTTTAAATTTGGATTATAACAGTTGAGCATGAGTGTCAGCATGTGGAATGGTTTTCCAAAGAAGTACGATGAAGAAGGTCTCCCAGAGCTTTCTCAAGGTTTGCTTAAACCCATTGCCTAACTATCGGGGTACTTGTGTCCTCTCCTTCTCACCAAAAGGAATTGCAGTATGCTACTTCAGGGCTAGGAATGCCCTTTAGTCACACGCATCACAGGCCACACTTGACAGTATTTGTTTTCTAATGAAACATAAACGTGCTGTAAGAAGATGGCGTCTATTCCTCTAATGTCAAAGCATGCATTGGCAAAATTGTAATGAAAAGCATTATTCATAGGATATGCCCATTTCTGTCCTTTTCTTGCTTCTGGAGGCCTATACAGTAAGTAAAGGACAGAATCCTCCTTTGAAAAGATTTCTTGTCCCGCTGGCCTTCAGGTAGCACAACGTGACACAAAATGTGGGACCTGGATTTGCAAAAGTCCTTGTAACTCCTATGTCTGCTTAGCACTGTAGGGCTGGAGGATATGGCACGGTTTGTCTCCAGGAATGAGCACGTGTTATGCTTCTTTCCTGGTGATGGAAACTCCCCTTCTTACGCAGATGATGAGACATAACCCATCTTGTCCAAAAAAGCTCTCTAAGTTGGATTGTATGGAAACTTCCCTGGTATATCTGAAGCAGATAAAAAGGAATAAAAGAAGATAAACAGTCATAATTTTAAATAGTGGGCAACATCGGTCCTAGGAGAGAGAGAAAATGAGATAATTTATATCCAAGCATTTTCTTTTGAGCTCTGTATCACTAGTTCTGTTTAGAATAGCTTTACCTCAATATACATGGGGACACAGAAGAAGGATTTAATGGCAAATACATGGAGTGATTAGATATGCCCCTGTACTCGGCACTGGTGAGGCCGCACCTCGAATACTGTGTTCAGTTTTGGGCCCCTCACTCCAAGAAGGACACTGAGGTGCTGGAGCGCATCCAGAGAAGGGCAACGAAGCTGGTGAGGGGTCTGGAGCACAAGTCTGATGAGAAGCGGCTGAGGGAGCTGGGGTTGTTCAGTCTGGAGAAGAGGAGGCTGAGGGGAGACCTCATCGCTCTCTCCACTACCTGAAAGGGGGTTGTGGGGAGGTGGGTGTTGGTCTCTTCTTCCAAGTGATGAGTGACAGGACAAGAGGAAATGGCCGCAAGTTGTGTCAGGAAAGGTTCAGGCTGGATATTAGGAAAAATGTCTTTCCTGAGAGAGTGGTGAAGCATTGGAAGAGGCTGCCCAGGGAGGTGGTGGAGTCACCATCACTGGAGGTGTTAAAAAAAAAAAAGTGTGGACGTGGCACTGTGGGACATGGTTTAGTGGGCATGGTGGGGTTGGGTTGGTGGTTGGACTTGATGGTCTTACAGGTCTTTTCCAACCTTAGTGATTCTGTGATGGAAACACCTAAATGCACAACATGGCTGTGCAAAGCTCTGTTACGGAAAGATTTGTTTCTACCTCCTTGTATTAATTGTGGCAATTCATGTTTAATAGAAGTGCCAACAAAATGGATGCTAAACAAAAACTTTGCAGGCGTTTACCTTTCCCTTGTGAAAACAGTTCAATGAATAAAACAGCCCCAGCACAGAGCGCCGTGGCACACCTGGTCTGCGTGAGGGGCCGGATGCTCCATACGCACCTCAAAAATCAGGGCAGGCATCGCAAAACAATTCCGTAATTACAAAATACAATGTAATTACAAAATAGAAGGCTAAAGAGCTACACGGAGGCATGAGACTTGCAGGCTGAGATCCTGGGTGAGCTCTTCCTCAGTAAAAAGAGAGAATGTTGTTTTCCCTGGCCTGGTAACTCCTGAGTGCCTTAACTTGGCCTGGGTGGTTCACCATCCACAGTCGGTACGGTCACGCTTCTCTTGCCTCTAACGCTGAACCGCAGTGTCCCTGAAATTCCACTATAGCAGGGGATCTGAGCGATCAGATCCCTCATGAGAGCGAGTTTTAACTGGGTACATTGCTATGGTAAACATAGCAATTTCCAGAAGGTGCGAATTGAGCTTTCTCTAAATGTTTGTTTGTTTGAGCACCTGGTGAGTGAATTAGAGCAACCTTCTCATTTCCAAGCTTAAGAATTGAATCAACAGAGTTGTTAGGTACTCTCTAGACAATTGTCAAGGTTCCAGTTCCTGTTCTGCTATTTCATTAATTTATTTTTTACTTTTAAACATACATGAACAAGAAGATGTACAAATATGTGACTCCATTTGTGGTCTTTGTGTGACTGTATAGTGAGCATTCATATGCTACTGAACTAAGTAATGCACTCAACCTGTGATAACGCCCAAATATCCCAGCTGCAATAACAGTCCTCTTGTACCACATTGCATGCGTATATCCAGAGATGCCTAAATTCTAGCTTAAGATACAATCAGAAGCTGTAATTATGGGCAAGGAGAAAGGAAAAGAAAAGGTTGCCTGACTGTTCTCAGCAATATAGCCCATCCACAAATCCCTACAAACACAGGTATGGATTGTATGTATGGGCAGCACTGCAGAGCGGAAATCTCTCCTCAAAGTGGAAGAGTGCCATGGAGGACAGGCACTGAGTTTTCACGAAGGAAAAGCTGGAACACAGCAAGGCTCCAGCAGATGTCAGAGGAAAGGTTTGTTCCCCCTTATCTTGCCATCCTTAGTCCTGTCGATGGCAGTTTATATGCTCAAATCAAGGCGTTTGTCTGGGCCTGTGCTTTTAAAGCTTGAATCATCAAGTGCTGAACAAGCCACCGATAAGCTGGTTTATCGCCGTTTCCCGCTCCCCTTCTCCAGCTCACCTGCAGTGCTGCACTTGTTCCACTGTCCTCAAAGGAACATCACCTCCCCAAACAAATCTAGAAACCAGACCTTTGTCTTTATTCTTTTTTCAAATTCTCAGCTCATTTCAGCTGTGATAAAAGCTGAAACAAGTACCAAACCAAAAAAGTACTATTAGATAGCAGCAGCATTGACAAAGTGTCTCATTTGAAAACATCGAGGCATTTGTGATTCCATGCAGCAAAATAAAATCCTGAATTTCTTTAGCTATTGGTTTTATTGAATTATGTACAATATAATATTGATGTTGCTTGTTACCCCATTTCTTAATGTAGGAGCATTCGACATACATTTTGTAATACTAAATGTGCTTATACATTCATTTGATTCTTAATATATTTAATGGTTCACAAAATAAGGAGGGTAGACAGTATTAATTTTTCTTTTTAAATGTACTCTTATGTAGAGACCAGGCAAGATTTCAAACAGAGCTTGCTGTGCTAATAGCATAAGTCCAGGCAGCTTACACATGCCAGGAAAAGAGCATCTGTAAATGTTGTTACAGGGAGATAGATGTACCATGAAGTTTCAAAGGCCTGGAGAGGCATGTGGAAACTGCCTCTGATACCAGAAACTGTTAATTTGTCAGCTGTAGTATGAGGCCTTTTTTTTTTTTTTAGCAAAAATCTGGCCATGTGGATTTTGGACATGTGGAAAAAGTAGAGTTAAAGAGCTGATAATTCAGGTTGTTGCAATAACAGTTCCAAGACCCAATTTAAAAGGCCACCTCCCCCTTAAATGGCTTGAAATGCAATACCCTTCATAAATATAGTGGGAAAGAAGCAACTGTCCTCATCCCTGCCTTTGATGACTAGGTGGAATATTCCTTAGGGAAATTTGTCCAGTGAGGCTGGTTTCCAGGTTTGTGCTATAGGCCAAATCTATCTGGTATATTGACGCCTTTTTCATTGTCTTTTCTCCATTGATCACAAGCCAAGCATTAGCACCTTTGTATCTATCCTTCCTACAGACAGCTGCAGCTTTGGTGTGGTGTCTTGTTTAGGTATGCTAACAGCTGCCCAAGTGTCACAATTTGCCTATTCCTTCAAATTATACACACACTGCTCAGAAGCCATATCTTTTCTTTTTTTTTTTGACAGAGGATTTATTAAATAAAAATGAGGACGGTAGTATTGTTATCTGAGAAGATCAGATGTGTCATGTAAGCTGTAGAGTTGGGCACCTGCATCCATCAAATATTTAAGACCACATCTTAGGATAAAATGTAGCACAATTTTTAATTTTAAAATCCCTTCCTACAGTACAAACACCATCCTCATAGATATTTAGTTTATAAAGGAAAGAAGACTTAAAATTACATTTAATAATCAAATTTCTCCACCTATGTCCTTGCTCTTTAAATGTATATTTAAAAATAAGCAGTAATAATAATTTCAGTAGATTTCTTACCTTTATGAGATTTTTTAACACCACTCAACCGCTCTCTGTATTTCTTGAAATTTTACAGCCAACAATACGGTACGTGGATAAAGTACTAAACAAGTGTCATTATAGTGTTATACATAGCGCTCTACAGAAGCATAAATTCAGAATTAACATCATACTAAAAAGAAGCTGAATGCATTTTAATAAATGTCCCGAATGACTTCAGTGTCTAATAGCCAGACAGAAATAAAATGCATACGCATTACAAGAGGTTATGAACCTTTCTATCAAAAGTAATAAACAGAGTTGTTTGCTGAGGTGGATGGCTTACATTTTTACTCAGAAATCTGCAAAAGAGATTAGACTGTGGAGAAAAGTATTCAATAGTCCTGTTCAATAATGTCTATCTACTAATTGCAGCCAGTTGGGAAGAAGCAAAAGATCCAGCTCTGTTTCGTCTGATTTTGTAAAAGAAGCAAAAGTGATGCATGAATTTGATACAGAAGAACATCTGTAAATGACAAGAGGTTTGCTGCAGTATTTCATTTCAGTAGCAGTAAAAAGAGCCTACTGCTCAAATCATTAACTGGCTAAAAATCTAGCATTCTTTTCGAAGACTTTACAAGTTTACATTAAGCATGCTTTCAGTTGTCAGGCTCCTGTTGTGACATATTGTTTGAGTCAGACTTCATCAATCTACAAAGCATTACTTGAGGTCTGATGGCATGTGCGTACACCCAATATGCTATGTACAAATGGAAGTGATACAGGATTCTGTAATTACTACATTTCTTTTTAACCCATAAATATTTGGTGCGTTAAATTTCTGCCCTGAGTTTCTCAGAAAGCAATTAGTTGGTTGCTTTATCTGCACAAAGTAGATAAAATATCATGGTATTGATGATTTTTCATGTACAGATGTTTTGCTTTTAGCACATCTGTATGCAATAAATCTATTTTCTGTGTAGGAATGGTATTTTATTATAAGATTTAATGTGGAATCTTGAATAAATAATTTAAATTGAAATTCTTTCTTTGGGAGCACACCAGAATTATTTGCCATAGCTGAGCATACCACATATACCCTTTTTTGCACATAAATGCATTAGCTAATTGCTTTAAAAAAGCAACAGTTCTACTAATATTAAATGGACAAATGTAAAAAATTCTTATGTGTAGTCTGCCTGGATTTTAGTTGTTTCTTATGTTTCTCTTATTACAGATGTGCTAGCCTAGTAGATTGGGTTTGCAGCTAGATTGTGGTGTTGGTAAGGAATAGAGATGAGGGTGCACAGAGGGAAGAGTGGGAATGTTGGCTTCCTACTGTCTGTCTGTCTTCTGTCAGTCATCTGTGAGCTGGGGCAGGGGTGGGGCAAGGCAAATGCAAAGCAAAGCCTCCTATATTTTAAAACCTATGTAAATGAGCCTCTAAGGATAAATTTTGTACGTTTGCCTCTACGTGGATTTCTGTAGAGAGTGCAGCGAGCAGTACACGCTCCCCAGGCAGAACATTGGATTAGTGAGGAAGGTCGTTAATCCACAACCTGATAGTTCACCCATGAGTAACCAAGAATGGGTTTTGATTAGTTCTTCACTATAACTGTAAGTACCAAATACAGTGAGACTAAATCATCAGGCTGATGCAAGGGGTGAAGGATGTGGGGGCAGCACAGGAAGACGCTGTGTCCCGATCTCCTGTAGGGTCTCACTTCAGAAGGTCTGGGAGAACGCAACTCCTGCAACCTGTTCGGTTCAGCTCCCGGAGCCATGACCCAAGCAAGGCTAAAGCAGCCGCATGAGGGGCCTTCCTCAGCAGCAAAATCACAGGGTCCCCTACGTAATTCTCCACACTGAAAAGAGAACCACTCTTTCTGGTGAGGGACTCTGGCTGTGATGATGGATCCATGTGAAAGAAGATACCCTCTCCTCTGCCCATCCTTGCAGTTCTGTCCCCGAGAAAGCAGGACAGGCAAATGGCGAGTATTTTCCTTTCTTCAGTGATTTTTGGTTTCCATTTTAAATAGCTAAATGGACAATGTGGCTTTTTTTGTGATATCTATGGTCAGTAGACAACAAATTGTTCCCTGACCACACAACTGCCCAGCAGGTACTACGTGACTGTTGTGCAGGGTTTTTTTGGTTTTCTTGTTTTTTCTGTAGTCAGCTGCCAAATCTCAGCAGCCAACTAGTTATCTTTATTACCAAACAGAGCACTTTTGTATGAATATGGATAGTTCAGAGGCTTTGCCACTTGTTTCTCCCATCAGTCTGTCTGAATTTGAGGATTATTGGGCAATAGTGCAAAGGTTTTCTATCCTTTATATGTTTGCCTGTGAGGGGTCATTGTTGGTCGACTACATATGTAAATATATGTGTGCATAGAAACAAATATATTCAGAGCTGAAACAAATCTATTCAGAGCTGTTTGTTTGTCAGGAGTTTATTTCTGCTAATACCAGGGGTCAGGTGTTTCCTAAAATATTTTATACGTAGTGTCTGTGTCTTGGTGCAGCCATGTTGAGCATGTATTATATACTGCAAATATCTATTTCTAGACACTATTCCAATTTTTTAAATAATGCCCTAAATCCTTGTAAACTGATCTCTGGTAATGTATTCAGTAGTAACCCTAGGCATCAAAAGCTGTTGGGTTTTTTGGGTTTTTTTAAATTGCTGGTTTAAAACAGAAACACGTGCCGCTTTCCAAGTGTATGGTGTTACCTAGTGCTATCAACACGACCATTCCGGCTTTTATTCTGTACGGCGTGAGTCCGTGTATCCGTGTGTATATTCTGCCTACCCTTAGAAGTGCTGTCTGTGAATCCGACCACTTCCTCAGCTGAGCCCCATTAAACAGCGAGTGATATTTTGGGTCATGGCTGAGTGTTTCTGCGCTATGGTCAGTGCAGCGTGTCCCAGGGCCAGAGCCCAGAAACCATCAGTACTGGTTGTGCTTCCAGCCTTGAAGGCCGGCGTTTTTGTAGGAGTTGGGGGTTCTTTGCCCCCATGACCAGTCTGGGACTGGGCAATAGAAGCCAGACTGGGCAATAGAAACTGGGAACCAAGAGGTTAGGAACCTTCATGTGTTATGCAGCTGGAGTAATGTGTGGCCTGGCGCCGATGAGGTCTTCTGACTTGTGATCCCACACGTAGAAGGAAATTTCACTGGGTTTGCAGGACACTGCATTTGCTGATATCAAGTGCAAGAGATGCTTTAAGCTGTTTTAAAAGAGATATAATGGTCTAGTAGGTAAGGAGCAAGGTAAGTCAGCGTTCTTGGTTTCTATCCCTGGCTCTGCCAGCTGCTTACTGCGTGACCTTGGGTGAAAGACTTATTCTCTTGGTGTCTCAGTTTACACATTAGTGAAATGAGAGTAATGATACTTACCTATCTCGCTGGAGCTTTTTGAGGCTTAATTAATTGATGTTTGTAAATCACTTTGCGATCCTCTAGTGAAAGTTGTTACAGAACTGCCAAGTATTTATCCTCTCCGTTTTTTTTTTTCCTCCTGCTAGTCTGCACTCATCCATCTAATATCTAAAAGCATACTCACAGCTAGCAACAGATACTAGCCAAATTGCTCTTAACAGGAGATGTATGGAAGCTTTTACAAAATTACTTTTGCAAATTAGCATGCTTTTTGAAGTACCATGTGCAGGGATGCAATGAAACACAGTGCAGACAAGGGTCTGTGCTACTGACTGTGGTTGTGATTTCTCATGTAATATCTTTCAACGGATCCAAACATGTAGGACTGTTTTGAATTTCAGATGTGCCTTTCTTTTAATTGATTTGCCTTCAGAAAATTCTTTGGGGCTCCTAAAATTTTTTCCTATGTTTTTGATTTTACGTAGACTTGCCAGTAATTGGAATGTATGTCTTTTAGATTGGGACAGCAGATGGGCATACAGATTGATTATTATTACTTATTTTGCAGTTTCCTCTCAGTCTGGGAGGAGCTTACAGACTGTGTCCTGCGAGAGGTTTAGGTTGGGCAGACCCTGCCAGTGTTACAAAGCCTTGTGGAAGCACAAGGCTGCATCCTTATAGGTACAGCATCATCATAAATTCAAATCCTCATTTGCTTTGCCAGCGTAAAGGAACTGCATTCCATCCCGGGTAACACAACTGAAAATGCAAATGTGAGGAAATACAATCAATCCCTACTCAAAATTGCCTTTTTAGAAGCAGGAGCATTTCTCCACCGCTGCTCCGAGTGGGCTGCGCTGTGCCTGGAGACCTGGGAGAGCGCAGGTCTGAGTGCAAGGGCAGGGGGTTATCACCGAATGTCAGAAACTGCTGCTCAAAGTGGTGGAACTGGGCATCAGAAAGTGCATCTGAGGAGCCTTCAAGGAATTTGAATAGTAGGTGTTGCAATAAGATGAGAAGAGATCCAATGTAAACAGAAGCTAAACTTCTCAGCCTTCATATTTCTTGTAGACATCAGTGCCAGTGTTAAGGGAGGATAATGTTTTGCCTCTAGAAATACTGTACCTGTTTAGCAGAAGAAAGTGTGCGTGTTGCTGCATTATGTTGATAACGTATGATCTTGTGTGGAAGTACAAGGACAGGCTCTGACAGGAGTGAGGAGGAAAAACCCCGCTCTGCCCTTGCACCCGGTGGCCTGGGGAAGGCTGCAAGCCAGGCTGTCACTCCTCCCGTCCCTTCCCTGCTCTCCGCTTTGCCCCAGCCCGCTTCATGCTCCTGGTGTGACTCTGTTTCTTCTCCAGCTTGTGAGCTCTTGATGTGGAGCCAGGCCTTGGAGAGGACTTGGCTCGCAGTGCCTGGGCTGTGAGCAGTGCCTGTGCTCATCAAGGGAGGGCAGGAGGGGTGCGGAGCTCCCGAGACACCAGTCGTACCGTACAAATGTGTGCCTACCAGTCAGTGTAAAACAGAAAGGAGCTGTCCCGGGGCCAGCCATAACACCACATAGCCTCCTTACGCCTGTTTAGCTCAGCACATACTAGTAATCACGAGGGGAAAAAGCTCAGTGACGCTGAAATAGGAAAACCTGTAAAAACGGAAGAGAAACCCCATCCCCAAAGCTCTGAGTGCGGGCCAGACCTTTACGAGCCTGCTGAGCCTCTGAAAACTTCCTTTCCCAGTGGTGCAGCTCATCTCCTGGTGGTTTTCTTTTTTGGTAGCTGCAGCTGGAGGAAACGGGAACGTGCTAAGGGTTTTATTTCTTGCTGGAATTAAATGTAGAGATATTGATATTTCCTGTTAGAAATAAGTTTAGAGAAATAAGGTCAACACGGCGTTCCCAAATTGCATGGGACTGCTCAGCTACCCCGGCTTCAAGTCGCTTCTTGGCCTTCCTGCGGCTGCGGGAAGCCCCTGGCTCATGGCTGCCCTGGGGGCATGTTTCTCCTGAATTTGAAGCAGCTGAGGGCTGAACACACTGGCAGATATACTTGAGACCTGTTTACTGCACATGGCATTGAGCAAGAGCCCAAAACTTCATGTTCCCTACTTTCTCTGAGGCCTCCCTGCCTCCCATGCCATACGGGTGGCAGGGATGTCCTCGGTGCCGGGCCCCAGAGCACGCCACGTGGCCTGTGGTAGGTCTGGAAAGTTTGGGCTCCTCCTGTTTTAAAATCTATATGCTTCCACACAACATTTCTTTTTCCACCAGTTGATGTTTTCTCATGAAACAGCAATGTATGGGCTATACACTTACTGACTAAAGCACATGCCATCTCTGCACTTACCGGCTGAAAATCAGCCTTAATTTCTAGCAGTATTAAAGATGCTCATTACAGCAACGTGTAGGAAGGAATGCAGAGAAGCCTAGTTAGGGGATTACTGCTGGCTGTATTCATTATTTAGCACTAGGGAAAACAGCATTTCTGGTTACAATATGGACGTTTACATGGTCTTTGTTATTATTACAGGTGAATATAGTGAGTGTGAGAATTAAAACAATCTGATTTTACTCAAAACTGCATCAAATTCAAGGGTCAGCAGAGTTCTTGTAAATGACATCTATTATCTAATACTGTATATTCTGTCCTGTCCTTTCCTCCCATGCTAATCTTTCCTTCCTGTTTGTTCACTTTTCTTTTGTATTGTTTGAAGCTTCCTCCCCTTCCCGCTTCGTGTCCCCTTTACGCCGGAGTGCATTCGTAGATCTGCATCTTGCTGTTGCCTGCGTGTGCCAGCCGAGCCCCTTTCACGTGGATCCCTCCAGAAAACCTGATCGTCACTGATCACCAGCTGGTGACACCACCACTGCTGATGTTACCAAGGCACGGAGCGTGTCAGCATGTGTCCTGTGGTGGCAAAATGCTTGGGTTTTTACCCTGAATCATTTCAGTGATGCAGCTTTGGCCTCAGCACCATGTATGGATGAGTTTTGCAAACAAGCTGTTGCCCAGGGTGGGAGCGATCAGCTCGGGGGTGATGGGAACTCTTTAAGTTGGCTGTGCTGCTGCTGGAAATCCATTTTGCAATTACTCTCTCAGAAGACCGTACATAGAATTAAGCACTGCTGTGGACAATGGAGCTGTCAGAATTTTTTTTCTTTTTAACCACCGCTGGTATTGCACTGGATAGACAGGAGACTGGAGCATGCACGGAAGGCCTAGTGGATGGATTAATTTTGAATACTTCTAGAGTTTGGGGAATATCTTCCCGTTGTTGTTAACAGTTGCTGGAAGAGCACAAAAGCCACCCAGGTAATACAGCGTAGTAAGAATGCTGTTATCTGTTGTGTATTAATACTCCTGCCACTGTTGGTTGCACCAACATACAGTGCAAGTTGGAAGAGTTCCCAGGCAAGTCTAGAGCAGGTAAATCATGTGCAACATTTTAATTTTCCAATGCTAAACAAATGGCCTTCAGATGAGTGAACAGAAATGTAAATAGCAATCTGGTAACAATTTGGTGATTGATTTTTAATGTTGACGCTAAGCATACACTTTTGGAAATTTATACTTTATACTTTTATGAAAGTTTTTTATGGTAGGTGCAGTTTATTGGCCTTCTTAATGACGGCTGGTTTCACCGCAGAGAAGAAACAAACGAAAAACAGACTTGAGCTGCTCTGGAAAATAACTGGAAGGGAGGAACAGACAAGAGAAATGAAAACTCCTCAGATCCTAAATAAATGATAATACATGCATTACTGAACTAATACTTCCATTTAGAAAGGGACAGAATGCAAAACGTTCAGAACAAGTTTTCCAAAGCTGGGCACGCTGAGGTGTATTCAAAGCTCAGACCGTGCAAAGTAATGGGGGAAACATACCTGTGTTTCCTACCCGGTTTTATAGGTAGTTCTGCTCATTTCAGTTGCTTTAGTTGTCTGGTTTATAGTAACTCCTTGTCGCGTGGTCCAATGCGCAGAGTATGCCATACGTTTATTTTTCCTCTGTATTATTTCTTCAGTAATAACCTTGTTACATACTGCTTGTGTCACCGTTAGTCATATTTTGTAGATGATGTTTTGTTAGGTATTTTTAGTTGGTGGGAAGATGGTAAGGAAGAATGCTTAGGGTAGGACTTTAGACTGAAAATAAGAATTCACTTCATGGTCTGTCCATGTCAGGGGAGAACTCCCAACCAATAGATTAACCCTTTCCTGGTGAGAAGATAAGGGGTTGACTCTCCTCAGGAGGTGCTCATATCCTGCGTTGGACCTGGACCTTTGTGCATCCAAGTGAAATTTCCATACTTTACAGAGGGAAATGCTTTGTGTGTGCACGTGTGTTTGCACACACAATGGTATTAAATACCATACAAAAATTTCCACAAAAAGATCTCAAAAAGGGCATCCCAAAGTATCCCGTCTTATGGCAATGTTTGGCATCAGATTTGATAGTCAGGAGAAGCCTATGAGGGAAGGGCAAGGATAAGAGTATTCAGTGAATCAGGCTTAGACATAGATAGACCATGGAAAATTACACAAATAAAAGAGCCCCTCTCTTGAGATTTCTTTCTTGTCCCCCGCTATTTCTGCATCTCTATACTCCTTGTTCACAGAAAAGTCGTGGTGGGGTGTGAGCTCATGAACCTGACTGCAGGACAGAAGCCCAGTGCTAGTTAGGGCCAGTCAGGTGCTCAGCAAATATCTGTTGTCGTATCTGGCCCAGTATCTAGTTGTAACGTATTAAAAATAAACACTCTGTGAGAAATGAAACAGGATTTTTATCTGTTGAAATTTATGAAGCAAATAGTGCGTGTGTGTGTGCGTGCGTGTGTGTGCGTGCATGCTTCCCCAAAGAGTGCTGCTTAAATGACTGTTTACAAAGTTGGATAGCTATCGGGAATTCATTTGGAAGCTTAAAATACAATTAGCTTGCTGTGCAAAATCCATCATAATAGCTTTGATGCTTCTTTATTGACAGAGAGTGCAGGGGTAGCAGTGAAATTATAAAATAAATCTACAAGCCAACTATGAGTGTTTATTTAAAAGAGGACATTCGGCTGCAGTTCCAAAATCAGTTGCAGTATACACCACTGAAGTACTTGGGCTATAATTAGTGGGGTCCTAAATGAGATAAGCATGGCAATTTAATTATCAGATAACTTTAACGTATTCTTAAAAGGATTCCAGCTTGATAAGAATTGTGATAATGTTTTCTACTCAGTGAAAATATCAACATCTAAATATTTAATACAGTCACAGGAAATTCAAATGAAGTAAATTTTCAGAGAAAAATGAGGCAGAGCACTTCCCACAGCAATATGGTTGAGACAGGGTTTCCTTTTAATTTTTGATGAGTATTTGTTCTTCTGAGGGTTACATAAGTGATATCACAAAATTCTAAGCCCTCTTTTTCCTTTCCTCCGTGGTACAACTAAAGGCACATTTAGGTTGTGTGTTAATTCAGAAATGTGCCCAATAGCTCTACTTAACAAAACTGTGCTGCAACTTTATGATGTGAACTAATCTGTGAGCTGAGAATCCTCTGTTCATTTTGCTCATGAAATCCAGCCGTACTTTATATAAGAATGCAGAGAAGAAAGACAAATGGTTTATCCTCTAAGCCACCCAGCATCCTGTTCTTGATATTTCAGTAACATATGCTAACATATGCTTTCCTCAAGAACTTCAAAAACATGCTTTTAGCAGCAATGAAAATAGTACCATACATCGAATTCAACTTTAAACCTCATAGTTTACCTCTAATACCATTACCTCATGTATAGAAGAAAATGTAAATCTAAAATATGCTGGTGATTATAACCTTTCTTCCTGACAGACACTGCAATATAAATGCACATAAATTGAATTTCTTCTTTAAAGAAATTTGAATACCTTTGGAGCATTTTAGCAAATCATCTCCAGCCCTTATGGCACAACTTCAATGGACTGTGGAAAAGTGCTCTCCCTATGGCATGACTCCTGCAGTAGAAGGACATAGCAAGGCAGAGACATGCCAAGAAAAATAGAATGTACTCCATTGATATTCAAAATTTATTTTATTAAACTTGCACAAAAGACTGAAAAACTGGAAGCCGGTTTTATTAGAAAAGGCATTCAAATATTAACTCTATGAGTGCTGTTTGCATCGCTTGTCTGGAAAAAATAGCAATCGAAGATATACAGTTTGAACAGTTTGACTTTGCTCCCTCGGATAGTTGTTTGAGTCCTTGTGTTAACCATTAAATCAGAAACTGTGAGAGCGGGTAAGTGGCGAGTAGGAGATCCTGATGCATCAGATGAGAATTCTTCAGAGGGATTCTCCCTTGGGGGAGAAATGAATGTATTTGAGCAATCTTCTGCTAATCAGTAAATATGCCAATTGGTGGATAACAGCCATATTTCAGAATTCCATTTCGAAGGGAACATATGGCAATGTCCCGTAATACCATCAGCTGTCAGTGTTTATCTTAGAATAGGGATGGGAAATGGAGATGCCAAAAAAAGTATTTTTCAGTGCGGCAAATACTAATATTTCTATAATATGTTGGAAGGATAAGCTAACTGAAGTTTCGTAAGTGTTTGGTTGAGTGGAGAATGGCCAAGTTTGCTCTAAATTGGTTGGATCACTTTCCTGTTAATGAAAACAAGGTAGGTGTTTACTTTAGCAAGGTGAGATGCTTCAGTGTATTAAAGGTTTTCACCTCCGTCTGCGTAGTGCAATGTATATAACTTACGGTAATCTTGGGGATTGAAAGAACTGCTCGTTGATGTAGACTTGCCACATGATATTTTTTAAGATGATCTACTGCCAGGTAAATTCATGGGTTAAGAAAGTTACCTCAGTGGTGAAATATTGCCCTTAGCCTTTGGCTTCACATATGGTACAGACTTTCCAACTTCAGAACTTTAGAAATCAGTAAACGCTGTAACTTGTCAATAAATATGATATGTGTGTGTATGTGTCAACACTGCCCCAGTCTGCCATTACAGTTAATGGTCTGGATGTGTTTCTATTCCTACTATAACCACTTATTTTCAGAACATTATAGTTTACGCATAAACATTTCCTCATGACAAATATCTGGGATGTGATGTAAGCCGAAACCCTTTTTTTTTAAAAAAAAAAACCTCTTCCGACACAAAGTTTACAAGTACAAAGGTATTATTTATATTCTGAAGAAGTAACTTTTCATAGAAAAGTTATGAATAAGGACATCATTTATTCATTTTTGAGTGACAATGCATAGGCATCTGAGATGTGTGTGAAGCAGGGCTATGGCACTGGACAGCCCCAGTGTTCCTCTAGAGTCCCAGTCCATTTGAGCAAGATCTAATTTTTCATTATAAAATGTCACCATCCTCTCCACTTATCCATTCTAGTTAGATGAGGGAGTGGGTAAAACTTTCAAAGCTTCTCAGTGGCTTAGGGCCAGATGAGAGTTAAGACTCTAAATGGCTTTTAAAATCTGGCATTTAGACCTGTTCTCAATAAAGTGAGGAAGGCACTTAAGAACCTGACTCTCATTGAGAGTCACTGGGATTTAGAATCCTAGACACCAGAATTAAAGTTTCTCAAGATTGAAGTAGTCACTTTAATTGTTTTTCAAATGCATGTAGACATTTTCCTGCTCTTTCAGACACCTGACTGCATTTGGGAATCTGACCCTGAGACACATCTGAATGTCCTGTTCTCAGAATGTGAGGTGATACGGTGCCAAGTCAGCTGGAGCAATGCATTTCTCTATGCTAGTAATTGAAAGTAAAACCTCTTTGAGTATTTGATGTAGCTATTTAAACCTAAATTAATTCCCCATCCTAACTACAGCAAAGATGGGAGGAGATCAAGCGCAAATGCTTCAAGCCGATGCTCTGCTTCGGTTGCTGCAAGAAAATTGCTGGTGGAGACGCAGCAGTAGGGCTGCTTTAGTTGTGAGCCTTGAATGCAGGCAGGGAAACCCACTGCAATAGATGAAAGCGTGGAATCACTGTATCATCCTGCATGGCCAGGAGAGCGGGGATCAGGGATGCTCAGGGCTGTGGGTGGCCCGCGATGCCGGGACCATGGGGGAGACTAGCACAGAACTCAGCTGGGCAAACCCTGCCTGGAAGACTCGCTTGGTTTCCTGGCCCCTCTGCATCAGTCCGTGGTTGAAGCCAAATGCAGCCCACTGATGACAATCCATAGTCTATGGCCCAACGGTTGTTTTAATCCGGTAAAGTGCAGCAGCCGTTGCTGGGCTGGGGGAGGACAAGCTACGCAGAGCTCCAGGTCTGCACGGAAAGTGCTGCCTCTCAAGTTGTACTGGCCAAGAAGAAAGCCCAGCAGAGCCAGCCAGGAGTGCTTGTGGAAAGAAAATCGTAGTGTTTGGAAGTACAGACTAGAAATTGTCTGATCAAATGGCTACTTCTGTTCTTCTGACAGGTATTAAAAACATAGAATAACCTAGAATATGGTATAATACAGGACTGGCAACTTTCTTGACTTTATCGTGACTCTCATTTACGTAGGTCTGTCTCCCGGATTCAAAGGATGGTGTGTTCTTCAGTTAGTAAATGTATAGCCTATACAATGGCCAAGAAAAGCTTGATAATGTTGAAGTTGATAGCTTCAAAAAAATGGAAGGAACATAAAATGATCTCTAAATTTGTAATCTTTAGGTCCTGTGATTTTTAAGGCGAGCTTCTAATTTTGGGGCCCAGGTCATGATATGTGAATGTTTGGAACTGGTGATAATGTAAAGAATGATAAAGTCATTTGAGCATCTGCCTGTCAGTTCTCACTTTTGAAAGATCAATTCTTTTTGCAAGAATACTTGCTCCCTTCCAGTACTGATGTATTGATTAGACTGCTGTGTCTTTGGCAACTTATTGTTTCTTTTGGAAATCTGAAATATGTTTTAAAAATAAATACATAATCTCCCCTTTCCCCGACCCCTGTAAAGATGGTCATCTGGAGATAATCTTCAATCGCAACTCTAGGCTCTGAAACTGGGGTTTACAATAGGAATGCCAACAAAATTTTAACTGTGCCATAATACAATAGTTATGTAAATACAGTACATAATGTACTTAATATGCTAATCTCTGAGTATCAGGAAGCAAAATCTCACTGGAGCAGAACTCAGCTATGGCCTAACAGCCTTTTGTTTGCAGAAAAAAAGAGAATGAATTGCAAAGCCTGTAAGTGCAAGCTGCTTCTTCTGGTTAGCCCTGGCATTTCTGGGAGAATGAACAGCACTTCTTAATTTTCACTTCAACCACTAGCTGCTTTTTTTTATGGTATGTCCTGCCAGTTAGGCTTGAGTCTGCCATGTTTTTGATGATTTATTTTTGTTTGACAATAATGTAAAATACAAACCATCTGATGCTAGGTTTTAGCTCCATTAGCTGGGAACCACAAACCTATGCCATGTCACTTTTTCTTTTTATAGTGCTGTTTCAAACTTACTGGCATAATTGATCGATCTTTTTCCTTGTCTGGATTAAATGATGGTTTTGGCCAGAGTTTCATACCAGGATGCCAAATTTTCTTACTCTTATGACTCCCATCTCCGTGTTGCACAGGACTAACTATATAATATTCAAATGCCTCATTTGTAAACATATAATTTTGTACACAAAACGTGCTTCTTAATGTTTCCCCAATTTGGCTCTGCTGTTACACTAGTGATGGCTGCTGGCGTGCAGACCAACTAATTTGTGCCATGCCAGCACTCTGAAAGCTGAATTAAATCGAGCCTGAATAATGTACAAATACTGCAACCTAATGTTTTTAAAAAGTCGGTCCCTAAAGAGCATACATACAGATGGGTTTCTGTTAAATACGTGTGTCTATGCATGCACCTCTCGTGCCGATATACGGATTTTAGCGAGGATCCAGTTAACAGAGACGTGTTGGCACATTATTCCTGAAGTGGTTCTTCCATTAGGTAATGGAGCTCCCTAGACATAACCAAAACAGCCCTCCTCAAACTTGTTGGACGAAGGGATCGCAGCCAGCCCTTACTCTCTCCTGTAGGCTGCTGCGTAGAGAGAAAAGGAAGAACAGCCTGGCCTGGGCAGTGAACCCGTGTCCTGCCCGCGGAGTCACGCCGTGAGACGGAGCGGCAGAAGGATGCTTTGCAGGACCCAGGGTACGTGCCGGCTCTCGCCCAGGGGCCAGGGCAGGCTGGGGGAGCCAGGGGCCGTGCACAGGACAGCAACCGCTCTATAAAGGCAGGTTTGCCAACCTGCACCTTTTGGCTGCAGTAGTCCATTTGTTTATCGTTGAAGGTAAAGAGGCAGTTTCAGCAGATGTGAAAATGGTATTTTTTACCTTGACACAGGTGGTTTCTCATATCTAGCTTAGTAAAGTGTGACAGATCCTTTTTAAAAAGAGAGTAACACGTTTTACCCTATGTGAACCTTATATACATGTCTCATCAGCCACATGCGATAGCTGCTTCACACTCCAGAGCGTGAAGCATTAAACAGTCACAGCGGGTCAGTAAGAGTTTCTTGTGTAAGCAAAGTGTCCTCAACCCAGCAGAATGTCATGCAACGGAAAACACTTCTAATCTTTCTGGAAACAATTTTGTCACTAAGTTTGTGTTGTTGTTTAACACATCCAGGTGTTTCAGTCTGGCTCCCTTCAAAACACGGAGGAAGCATCAGAGAGGGGCTCTGTCTTTCCAGCTGTCTTAGCCCAGGTAGCACTCATTCATGTTTTTTGGATCCATGCACTCAAATACTCCCTGTAGCAATAAAAGAGTGGGAAAATAAAAGTTCTTAGTGCACAGCAGAAAGAAACAGAATGAAATCGGACTGTGAAAAACCTTTTCATGTTTTAAACCTTCTTTTCACATCTGTGGGCTATTCAGATGAGTTAATCGTGAGCCAACTAATATTTGCTGCTGTGGAAAATAATAGGATGGATAAAATATCTGGAGGGGATGTGGAACAAAATAGACCTGATTATTTTAAACTTGCCAGGTTTCTGAAGAAAGCTTTTAGCAGGGGAGGCACTGGAGGCGGTTGCTGTTGCTGCGTGCTCGGGGGGAGGAGGGCCACTGCTGGTTCTTTGTGCGGAACCTGGTGAGCTGGTTCAGTTTATGCAGGGCTGCAGGTTTTGGCTAATTCTCAAAGCAAAAAGTAAAATCAAAAGGAAATATGATTTCCTCAACTACAAGGTATTAATATCCTGTTCAATTTAATTTCTGCCTTCTGTTACTGTGAGCCCTTTGATAGGTAGTGTCAGCTTGGCAAGGATTTTTCTGACAGTATCAAAAGAGAATTTGCCCCTGAAATATTGTCACAGGAATTGCCGCAGCTCTCAATAACGTAGCCTCCCAAGAAGCAGCAATGGAGATGGCTGCTGCAAGGAGAGCAAATCCCCCTTGGGGAGGCACTGCCCCACAGTCCCCAGCAGTCTAATAACAGTTTCTAAGGAGGCAAATTCATATAAGCTGGGTACTGGAAGTTCCTAGTCCCGTGGATACACAGCCCAGCTGCGAGGCTGACAACAGGAGCAAGGTGAGGGGTAAGACCTGGCCTGGGCACTGCCGGTTTCAGGCTGCGTAACCCTCCCGCACGCACACGTGCTGAGGTGCCCTGGCCTCCGACGAGGAAGCACAACCCTTGCGCCAGGAGACTGCTTAGCCGGTGCATAAATGTATTTCTTTGTGCTGGGAGACGAAGCGGTTTCGTATTAGTAAACCAGAAGTGCTTGGTAAGAATCTCTTGCACTATTATTTAAAAGATAATTATTTTCCCTGTTCAACTTATATTGATTTTTCTGATTAAGTAAAAAGGGCATTTTCACAAAGATACTTTCTGCCTTTAAAATAGCGTCGATTGCGTGTTAAATTGCCCAGCACTTTTTTCATGAAATTATATTGTTGCTGCATGTTTGCTCCGGCTCAGATGAACCACAGATGGAATTTGCCTCCTTTCAGCATGAGATAAGACAAAGTCTTACATTAGTCATAAAACCACCAAAAGGATTTATTAAACTGAGATTTGAAAACAGAGCTGAATTGCCCTTTTCTGCAGTTTTTAGATTCCAAGTTTTGGGTTGTTGCTGGTTTATTCGTGGGACACTAGAGCCTGCAGAAATTGCTGCCTTCTCAGGAATTTTACCCATCAGGACAAATGATAAAACATCTCAGTGCTCATTAGTATTAATTTCATGAACAATTTCTAAATTGTTCTCCCAGTGTTGAAAAGTGGGGCAAAAATAGAAGAAATTGAGGATAGAAATGTTGATATTTCTTATCTCTTTCACAAATCCACTTGACTCAGGTATGAGATTTATCTTTCCAACTGAATCCTGGAGAACCAACTAAATCAGTGTTCCATGAAGACCTTTTTCTTTCTACCTTATCAAGATATTTCCCCACAGTGGTGCTTTTTCCTTGTATCATTAAAATACTTCCTTTGGAATTATCTCAATTTCAGAGGTGACCTGTGTCCGCAAGTCGCCAATTAGATGACTTCAGCAGTACCTTATTTCCACTGAATAGCAGCTGAGATGAGGTACCTTTCTTCTCCGCCAAGATGCATGGCTCAGGAGTTTAGTGTTGACTGCCTTCCCCTCTGTTCACCATCTGCCCTGTTTTAAAAGAAAAAAAATTAATTAGAGGGTCTCTGTCATTGCAGTGGCCAAACCACTTTTAGTATCCGTTATTGTTTCCCTGCAATGAGTTTACAGGATGTTGCAAAATATTATGAAGATGCAGCTTACAGAGCTCCGGTTTCATGCTGTACGTGAATAGTGTTATACAAGTCATGTGGCAGTTCAGACATGTGTTTTGAGGTTTTTGGAGTGTCACTCAAGCCCCTTGGCCCTGTGTCCTTTGTACGGCTGGATGATGAATTTTATACTGGCAGAATATGCTGTTTGTGGAAAATAGATTTTGTGTGGAGGAGCTGCCAACATATTTCCTTAGACTGACATCAAAATACAACAAATGCTGTCAGGGAAGCCTTGTTCTAAAATGCGTGCTTTTGTGCATGAGTGTTTGTGTGTATCTGTGTATGTATTCAGGGCTTTTCTAAAATGTAATAATAATAAACTACTCGACATATGTATCTGTAACTCGGCACTCTCTCTTTGCCCCATCTACAGCCATCACCTCGAGATCTTTTATCTCAAACTAATGACAGTAGCGCCTTCAGCAGTCAACAGTCCCCGACAAACTCCTGGAGCTGGCCAAGACGACACAAACCAGAACTCCTAGAAATATCCAATGTTGTTCTGACTTTTGGCTTTATTGTCACAAAAATCATTCATTTTAAATTCTGTTTGGCATCTCTGAGAGCTTATGATCATATGACAGGATCAGGTTCAGTATGAGCATTCTCTTAATTTCAAAACCATCCAGTTTTCAGTCAGTTTCACATTTTAAACCTCAAATCAAAATAAAACCTCACTGATTCTCACTTGCCATATGACTGAGCAGTAGCTTTTTAATTGCTTTGTGCCTAAACTTTCTGTAGATAAAAAAGATAAAGCAAAATTTGCTTATAATGTAAGGGCTTCATTTTTAAGCACTTTGAGCTGAAAAATATTATTTTAACTACTTCACCCTACTTCAGTAGTTTATCATTTGAAAATATAGATTGTAGGGACACTGTTATTTATACTAGTGACTTTGGGAAGTATAAAATCAATGCCTTCTCTATTTTCTGACTTTTGGTACCGTAAGAGTGGGAAAGTATAACATTTAAAAAATACATACAACCTATTTTTGTCTTTGGGCTGTTGAGAAAGCTTTGCTTTGCTTTTGCCCAGAGACATGGGAAACAGTGATGGATAGTCAGCGGGGACAACCCATCTCTTTTATTCCCACTGTGCTCTGTAATTTGTAATCCTTATTGTGTCTGAAGCTAAATCTGAAGCATTCCAGAGCCTCGATACTGTGTGCAGCAAGGTCCAGTCGATGGTGCTCTGGGCTGGGAGGCGAAAGACCTGGTGCCAGAGGTCAGGGACTGAGCGGGGAGTAGGAGCCCAGGGATCGTTCCTCTGCGGTTCCGGAGCTTACGCAGAGCTCTGCACCAAAAGAAATAGAGTGTAAAATGCTGCCAAGGCAGAGCAAAAGCCTCTTTTTTCACTTTGCACTGGTAAGAATTGCTGCAAGAGGCAGCAATCAAACCCTTCTTGTTGAGACCAGGCAGTCCTTCCCCTGCACTGTTTCCCCAGCAGCCAGGTATGGATAATGATGCTTTTCCATGCTCGAGATCTGTGGCTGAAAATTTAAGTGACTTGTTAGTGATGTTTCTCAGCTTTTGGATCCTGCATAAATAATACATTGATAATGGTTTGTTATTTTGCTTTGGTTTCTTTTCAGGCATTGTCAACTGTTGTTCTAAAGTACATTAAAATGCAGAAGGAATATTTTGCAGTCAGGTATGGCTCTGTTAGAGAGAGGTAATGGGGAGAAACAAGCTTCAACAGATAGGCAGGCAGTTGTCTTGATCGTACATATGTTTTAACTTGTGGGAAGACAAAAATAGTCTTCATGCCAGAGATGTCTAAAAACTCACTGAGTTGTCATCTCGATAAACTATCAGTCAGGACCTTTGTCATTTTGTTACTGTCTCTTGTGTGGCTTTATTTACCTCTCCCTGCACTTTATTGTAGGGGAAGTCAAAAAAGTCCTCGGTGTCTTTTATATTTTATTTTATTTCCACAGAGCCTTAATCTGTTTTACATCTGTGTGTGACTGCAGAAAGGCAAGAAAGGGTGAAATGGATCAATCCACAGTAAAGCAGTGGGAGAGCTATTTAGTCCTGTTGAAATAACTCCTGTCCTATCCTGACAGATCTCAGCGCTAGAGCTTCAAAACCACTAGCAATCCTACAGAGTTTTTTTTAAGTGAAGTACTAATATTCCCTCTTGGTATATTTCTGAAATGGTACATATGTAGGTTTGCTAGAAATATTTAGGAGAAACAGCTGGACATTACAAGAAAGCTGTCTTTTATACTTAATCTTTTTATATGACCCGGTTCATATTTATAGCATATTTTCCTTCAGCTTTCCTCCTTCTAGCTCCCATCCCCTCAGTCTTCTGCATTTTGCATTTGCATCTGAACAGATGTTCAAATAAGAGGTCAGAAAAGATTGAGCGCAGGATTTTGTCAGTGCTAAGGGCCTGATTCTGCACTCCTGCCTAATAGTCGGGAGTCAAATAATCAAAACTATTAAGAGACCCCCCCCGTTGCCTGGATGAAGAGTCAGTCTAGCATCACCGCTCTGGGAGAAACCTTCAGGACTCCTGCACTGCCATTTTATACTCGCATTTACATAGATAAAATATGAAGACTTGTGATTGCCTCATTTGTATCCACAAATGTGTTTGTAACCGTCTTTGAATTACCACTTTTGCAGCATTACTGAATGCCTGCTCTGAATAGCCTCCTTTAGGATAAAGTTACTAGTACAACATGGCGTGGTCCAACAGAACATCGGTGAAACGCCGTGTTGCCTCTGAGTCACTTAACTGGGCTCAGAGAAGATAAACAAATATCCCCAAAGTCACCGCTGTTATTAGATCATTGTCTGGCCAATGCATAGAGAATATAGAGAGTCCTAGGAGATTTTTTTTTTTCCTCCCTTGTTCTGTGTTTCAGTCTATGGGGCTGAACAGTTGATTCTAGTCTTGGACTGAAATGAGCATTTCAATAACTTGTGTTTTAATCAAAATCAGACGTGTATGTGTGTGTATTTTCCTGCAACCAGCCCAGAAGACTTTTCTTTAGGGTATTTTGAAATCGTTACACTTAACGGGTGATGTGGTGCCTTCTGACATTCTGAGACGATATTTATCTTCATTACAACAAAATTATGTCATCATTGCTGTGCTCTAAACAGTATAAACTAATCAAGTAATAGGTTGTTACAGAAAAGCTGTTAGGAGTATCAAGACTGTAAGGATAATAAATGTCCATATTTTGTTGAAGAAAATGTGTATAATAAAAACTAATCCCCTGTCTCCCACTCCTTCGTAAGAATTCACATTCTCCCTCAGTCCCTGAAGTTACTGTTTTCTGCTGAAGAATAGGCTGCTGAAAGTTGTTCACCCAAGCCTAAGCACTTAAAATTTGGTGTGTGCTTGAGTATGAAAATTGTGGCAGCGTCTTCTGTGATCACCATAGCCATACCTGTGTGACATAATGAGACAAAATGAATTGCTTTTTGCTAAGCAGCCTTTTCAAATGGGGCTGATCTAACCCCATCAAGTCAAGGGTTCAGCATCTAGGGTTATCATTCACTACAGTGCAGAAAGTCTTGGGCTTTGCGAGGGGAAGGCACTCGGCCCAGCTGGTTGGGACTCACCAGTCACAAGGCTGCAGTTTAATTAGTCCAAAGCAGCCTGAAGAGCACATCAGTATGATACGCTCTCCTTTGGTTCTCCGAGTTAGAAGATAAAGTGTATTTTCCTGGTGAATGTGTTACATAGCCTAGGTTACAATAATCCAACCTGAAAATACTGAAGACATGAATGTGGGGTTGTTATCCCAGCAGGAGAATGAGGAGTGCGGTGATTGCTTCCGCTCCAGTGCTCAGTACCAGAGACGGATTCAGTAAGACCTAAAAGGTGCATCATATTTTAACTGTCCTGCAGAGAAAGAGCCCTGCAAATGAAGGTGAGCCTGTGTACTGCTTCATTCTTCCAGTGTTTTCTCCCTTCAGCCAGTGTTGGCTTGTCAGGGTGTGTTTTAAGCCAGCTGTTCTTCATCCAGATTCCAGTCTCCCTCATGCACTAAGAGGTCTGGAAGACAGTGCTGGCTGTGCGGGATGAAAAGGATGTGTCTTGGCATATTGCTGGGCTATTAGTCGGTATCACTGCACAGGGATCCCTAGAGATGGCAAATGATAAATAGACTGGACAGTAGTTAGCAAGTTGGAGCAAGCTGGGACTAGCCAGTAGCTAGGGAGGTCACTGGCACTGAACGCAGATTTCCTGAGGATGAACCAGGCTACCGTGGCCACAGAGCTTGCACACTCGCCTTCCCAACCTGCTGTTCCAAATCAAATAGATTTTTTTTTTCTTCTTTTCTGGGATAAATAAATCATACAATTAGAAGAAAAATCAAGCTGCATATCAATTCCATGAGCCAACCAAGTGGAAAATCTGACAGAGAAAGCATATCTATTTGCTTTTCGTTTTTAAGAGTCGCAGGACCTTCCCTCACAAATACAGTTAATCCACTGGTCTTCAGCTTTTCAAAACAAAAAACTTGTGATGTATCTGTCTTAAGATGACATGGTAAAAAGATTTCTTGAGTTACCTTTGCCTGCTGACATCGAACCACACCATGGCAGGCTTTGCACGGCTGTGCAGAAGCCGCTTGAGAATCTTCCTCTGCCACAAACCCACCCTGCAGCTGTACAGAATACCTCCTGGGAGTGCGATGGAGATGTGCGTTCCTGCTCTTCCCGAGAGGCAGAAGTCTCTGCACTACAGGCTGTGGATGCAAAGGTGAGATTTGGAAGGATTAGTGCTAGAGTAGACTGTTCGTTGACATCTCTAACTGGCCCGGGACAGGAGGAGGCCAGACTGGCCTCTTTGAAGCTCCCTTTCCTAGGTACGCCTTCTGGAGCTCTCTGCTCGACACTTATCCCCCTAGACGGGGCGGTGACACGAATGCCACAGGTTAGATCTTGGATAACATATAGCTCGTGTCTAAGCCACTATTAGATTTAGAAAACAGAATCATTTCCCAAAGCCCAGAGGGAGCAGAAGGGGAAGCAAAAGAGAATGGTTCTTAAAAAGTCTTATGTTTCTCTTTGGAAGAAAATTACCATCATCTATCTTTCCTTTCTTGCAAGCTCCTGGAACCTCCTAGTAGTGCCCTGCTGCTGGATTTTCAAACTTCTATTTTGCTGAAGAATATCTCTCTGATGCAGGTGCCAGTGTCATTTATCAGAGGATGATGTCAACATTCCTGTGTCATACATGACAAATGACAGCAGAAAGGAGTGCCCCTTGAATTCTCTTACTTTCACGAGGCTCTTTCCTCTCTCCAGTTCAATGACATTTTATTTCCTACAGTGTTTCAGTTTAGACTTCTGTTGCCTCTAGAGAGAGTTACGTTCAAATTGACTCAGAATGTGCGATTACTACCAGGCATTGAGCTCCACATTCAGTATTAGTGTAAATACAGTCGCACAGCAGTGGACGTAAACTTTGCTTTCGCGCTTTTGGGGCAAATTCTGCCTCGTCTTACACTTCAGAAGATGCCAGGGAGCTTTTCTGATGTATTCCCAATGGCGGAGCTGGGTGGATGTGAAAGCATCTCCCTCGTCCTCTGTTTCTAATGCTTTTAAAGAGATGACAGATTTTGAGTTGACGACAACCGCCGTATTCAGAAGTGTTTGCTTTGCAAAACATTTACCCGTTCCTGTACCAGTGGGCACTTGGCAGCAGAAATCCAAATGCTGTGACCCTGTTCTGTATGTGGGCCTGATTTGAAAGGTAATATAGAAATGAAATGGGTCGGCACCCAGTGGCACACTCGGTAAGTGGAGCAAAGCAAAATAAAAGCTGGGGAAGAAAACAGGGAGGACAGAGCACATATGCTGCTTCTAATCCTCTTTCTCCTGCTTCTTTCTGTTCTTCTTTCTGGAAGAAGGGATTTGGACTCTTCTCTCTTAAGCCATGCATGTACAAAAAGGACTTTATTTTTAACTCATGTTAAAATCCTTTCTTGGACTAGGCAGCTACAGTTTTAACATGTTAGCTGACTGTGATAACCCAGAGGGGGGAGCTTAGGGTTTATCTTGACCAGTAAATGCCTGTTAAAACTGCTACTGCTCTGACTAACGCTTGTTAAAATATCAGTATGGACAACATGTGTTTTTAAAACCACACACCTGTACTCCTAATGACAGCAAGGCCTTGGGGGAGGAAGTGATTCACAGAACCGCTGCTCCCTGCTCCTTCCACCCACTCAGCGTTTGATTACAGTGTGTTTTCCTCTGTTCAAACATGCATGGGGCTGCCAACCCTGTGATTTTTTTGGTACCAGGCTTTTAAGCTAACCAGGAGCATGGCTTGTCTTTGTTCAGCACCCAGTGAAAGGGCTGGATTTTCATAAGAGCTCAGGATTCAGCAGCAGCCAGGGCATGGTTTGACATGTGTTTAAATAGCATCCCAAAAAAGCAGATTTTTCCCATCCTGCTCTTGCCTTGCACTGCACTAGTCCAAACACTAATGCAGATAAACGAGGAATTATTTAGAGAAACTGATGCAACTGAAGAGAACCATAAACAACTTGATTTTCCAGTGGTACTGCCATTTAGTCGTCGTATTTCACACCTTCCATCTAAAATCAATAGAAACAACAAAGCCGCTTGTGGACTTTGAGGAGTTTCTGGATCTTTTCTTGGAACAGAACTGATTGGTTTGGGTTTTTTCATTCAATTATCTTACAGATGTTCCAAACAACCTCCCTGAAAGAACAGGCTTGTTCCCAAGATCTGAGGGATATTTGGGGGTAGGATAGTGACAGCAGTAATTTAGATTAACCCCGTTCATTATATGCTCGATTTAAAATTTACACACAGGTTTGCATTAAAAAAAAATCTAAAGTAACTTCAACAGGAGAATGGTACCTGCACAGTGACGTGTCCTGAAGAAACTGATGGAACTAACTGAACACAGCATAGTTCCTGGGGCAAACGGGGAGCGGAGCAGCCCTTCTGGCATTACTGGTGAGGGTAGAGGGGATCACTCACTCATGGATGCAGAAGTGACTTGGATGTTTTCATACATTTGTATTTTCAAAGGCTTTTTCAGAAGGAATAGATTTAGCAACATACCTCTCCTTTCTTTTTAATATGAGGACTGACCTTTTTTTTTTTTTTTTTGTACGCTTCTAGTTTTTCCCCAAAGCAGGGGTCCGTTAGCTCCAGACTCCACCACTCCCAAGGGCTGTGATCTTATCTTAGGCTGCCAGATACCATTATACACATCACTGTCATGCTGCTATGTTGTTGGTGGGTTTTTTTTTTCCTTCTGTTTCATTTTATTTGTTTTTTACAGGGGAAAAAAAAGAGGTAGTAGGGTTTTTCTAGCCCTTAAACATGTAATCTGAGATGAAAGACCTCAATTTCTTTCATTCCTCCCTTCACCTCTACCAGCTGAAGTACTATTTTTCATAGGATGAATTGCTGATATTCCTACTTAGGCAAACTAAGAGCAGCAACTGAGTCTTCCAGTCTGTAACTGTCTTAACTCAGACAGTACCAACATTAATATTCCTAATGGCAAAGCTTTCATTTTGGTTTCTATTCCATAGTCTAAGATATATTCCTCATTCTCTAGTTGCTGATATATTTCTGATGTGCCCAGCAGGTAGCTTTTAGGAGTCACACTAGGTCAAGCTTACTTTAAAAAAAGGGAGGAAGAGTAAAGGGAGGAAAGGATGAAAACTCTTAGTTTCTTATGTCTGGCAGTCTTAGCTTTATTCAGTATTTCTGAGTGGTTTTTCAGGCCCACAGTAGTTTCTTTAGTAAAGCCTGTTTACCAAAACTGCCACTAGTTTCCTTTGCTTTTTATGTGGCTCAACTCAAAAGTGACACAGAATTCTTATAATTAATCCATCCTAGCAATTTAGGGTGTATATTCATTTATCTAGATTCCTTAGTGCAGCTTTCACAGCTCTGCTGAAGTTCCCAGGGAGCTGAATCTCGTGTGTTGAAGGAGGCATACGGTACTGCTGGGGAGGACAGAGGCGATAGTGAGGAACTGGTGAACCCTCCTCCAATTTATGGACTATACACCAAAATTTTCCTGTGGCTCAGAGGCACTGGGCAGGTACGCACCTTGGAGACAAAGGCAGAAGTTTGCAGGTGTGAGGTGATGGAAGCTGCCCAGGGGGATCTTGGTTTTGCAGTACCTGATGGGGTGGGAGTGAGCATGCAACTGCATCCCAGTGTAGTCCTGGAATACCATTTTTGGCAGTTCTTGCTGGCTTACAGCATCCCACAGCTGAAGATCTGAATTACCCAGAATGTGTCCTACCAACACAGTCCTGGTGCCAGACATGTGATGTAGTTTTAGCATGGGAGCTATATTTTATCTGCTTATCAACATCATGAAGCTCGAGTGCCGCAGGTTGGCCGTCCCCATGCTGGAGGGTAGGATTGGCTTTCTCACATTATTCCTTACGTATCACCACTGCTGAGGCTGTGCCTGAGCATGTCTTCCTGGTGAGGTGAGGGTGGAGAGGGATTCAGCCATGTCAGCTGATTTGAGGCAACTTGGAGTAGTAGTCACAGCAGCCAGCACACTGAGTAAGGAAAATTTAGGAGGTGCTAGAGAGAGCCCTTCTGGAGTTGCGCCCTTCTTGGGAGTCCGTGTGCCTAATGGAGATCCTAAGTCAGAGCAGGGTTTAAATCTCCTGAGCCTGAGGCCCAAAGTAGCAGAGCAGGGTCAATCCTCCATGAAACATAGCCTCAAGAGGAGGCAGAAGTATGTCCAGTCTTGTATAAAATACACTGATCATGCAAGTGCTCTTCTGAGGTGGGTGAAATGTGGCATCTACTTGGCTGGAGGGGTTCAAATTCACATCTTGGGACTGTCCTACGCTTATTCTATACCTTATTCTAGCGTGAGTAGCAGTTTGTTCTTTATCTTTGTGTTCTGCGCAGGGCTAGGGGAGGGAGTCAAAGACAAAGAATGGCTCATCTCAATTCAGCCCGGATTAGTGGTACGATTTCCTTTGGCTCTTCAGTCTAATTGAGTTTGTCGTCTTGGTCTGATGTTTGCAATATGGAAAAATAACTCCATTATTTAACATAAATCAGACTTCCAGCAGTGAGCAGTAATTACTACAGAGGTCTATTTTCTCACCTGCACCCTCACTAAGTTATGACTGCTTCTCTAACCCCTAACTCATGGCCAAAATCCATGACAAAGTATTGTAGGTGTAGCTGTGCTGATGCTGCTGTATTTCCTGGGATGGAATGAGGGTTGTGAATGTCAGTACCATCTGTTCCTCACCACCATTTTTATTATTTTCAGGAGTACCTAGAGGCTTCATCTGAGATCAGGGCCTCGACATGTTGGACAAAAAAGTAACCAGAGGTGGGCTCCTCATATGAAGAACTTGTGCTCTAAAGAAGCAAGACAGGCAAAAGTAAGAAGAGAAACAGAACAGTGAAATGATTTATCCAGGGTCACGGGGTGGGTCAGTGGCGAAGCTAAGATCAGAGTCTGTATCTCTTGGTTTCTGCCAAGCCATCACGTAGAACATGTACACACAAAAGGAATGTTTTAGATAGACACGTGGAAATTGCAGGAGTTCACTAGTATTGGAAATATTTCCATTTAGACCAGGAGTGTTAAAGATTAACCTTAATAGCCCTCCTTTTCTGCTGTCATTCAGTTCCTCAGTATGTTCAAAAACCTTGTACAATCCACCAGCTCTTCATGTTGGGGCTTTCCTCTGCTTGTTAACAACACAGGGGCTTCCACCGGAGAGCAACCTCTTATGATAGCAACCTTTTATTTGCCCACATCTTCAGTGAGATGACAGATAATGGGAGGAAGTCAGATACACTTAAAATATACTTAGTTTTAACAGCACTGAGACACTTAACTTGTCAGCAATCCAATTATTAATCAGATTAATGGACTTTTATAAATCCACTGCATCCTTAGGACAATTGCCTGCTGTATGTTTCATGCATACAGAATAAGGTTTCTCATGAGCTGTGAGAACTTCAATATGAAAACTAAAACTGAGAAGTAATCCTTAGCTTACTGTGCTACCACACCTTGCATGCAAGAATGCTGATCATTGACTGCGTAGGAGCATCATTTAATTATGTTTTTTCACTTCTGAGCTTAATGCTATTGAAGGAAATCCATCAGCATTTAATTAAAGACTAAATACAGTCAGTCTTTCTAGCTGGTTCAGTACCCACTTAGAAATATATTTGATACCTAGACAGCCAAAAAGGATGACGGTGGTAACAACATTAGAGAAGGTTTTGTAAGAGAATGGGAATCTAATTTGTATCTGGAAATTAAATTTATATCCGAGACTTTTAAAAACCATTTAAGAGATATTGAACCCCCATCTGTATTAAGAAGTAAGGGGAATAAGTCATCCAGTTAGGTCTTTCGCTTTCTACGGGAAAGAATTTTTTCAAAATCATTTTTGAAGTTTCTGATTTTGGTCCAGGGGTGCTCCAAGCCCCTGGAACATATTGCAATGAAACAACAGCAGCTCGTGCTGCAGCACTTCCCTGTTGGCTTCATACATAACTTGACATGCCCATTTCTGATTAAGCAATGCTGTATTCTGTATACAGGATTTAATTCTAATATTCTACTTTATAAACTGGGACTTTTAAAACTAATTTTGTAAAATTCAAGTTTTCAAAAGGAACCTGAGAAACAAATAACATGTGAGTTCTGACTCCCACAAAGAAGGCAGGTCCAATGCAAATCATATGAAAGTAAGTAAAGAATTAATTCATTTCAGTTAATTTTAGATCAGGTCTGGAGATCAGCGTGTTCAGAATAGAACACCGTAGAAGTCACTAATGTCAATGTCATGTTAGCATTTTCCCCTTGAGTGGGGATCATGAACAAATGAAATTAACAGAGGCTTTAATATTGATTTCAGAAGGTGCAGGCAGGGGCTCTAAGGACTGCTTAATGTTAAGCACATGCATAAGTGCTCTCCAGAAGAATTTTCTTCTTTTTTTATACCAGACCCTATGTAAGTAAAAAGGAAAAGCACATTTGTATCTGTGTGAGAATGAACTTTTTAGGTCGTAAAAGCAAAGAACTGTGAAATACCGAGTTGGTGAGAGACCCCTGAAAGGAAGCAAATAACAGAGGTTATATTCGTAACCTTTTCAGATTACCAATCTAAACTTAATTAAAACTCGGTTTTTACTTCAGCGTTGTACTACTGAATCCTGCTTATGCACTTTTATGCATTTGTTTCGTTATGTATTTCATACAGTTGGGTTTGTTACCTGAAGCGTAGGCTTGCTTTCCTGCTGCAGGAAGGCTCATGGGGGCTTTTGGAGCAGAAATAATAAATAATTGACTTCTCTTAAGAAGCCGTTAAACTTTTTCCTTGTTAGATGAAGTAAACAGGTATTGTACCCAGAAATGCAAATTCTTTGTCAAGTTTGTGTGTGTGTGTGTCTTTAATCACGATATATATTTCCTCTGGCATGATTTATTAGTTTCCTTTGTAGTTTTGTCACAGAGTTTACTTGCCATTTCAATCTGAAATAGCCATTAAGTCTTTTTTTTTTTTTTTCCCCCCTTCTCTTGGCAAGAAGTAAATCTGTACTATTTGCTGATTTGTTTATTACTGTCTGGAAACTTAATCCTGCTCAAAGTCAGAGATTTTAAATATGTCAGATCATCTTAAAGCTACATACTAGTTATATGGGTGACATTATATGTGTTCAGAGAAATTCATTTCAAGTACTACAAATGAGTCCTTTAGTAATACCCAGGAGTCATAATGTCTGTGACATAATGAACCCTCCTAAATTACAGCCTACACTAATTAGATCAGTTATTGCTACATTCCAATCCCTGAAACAATTTGCTTAAAGCGGTAGTTACCTGTAATGAAAAGACACATAGCTGACTGTCAGCAGCCTTTTTCCTTCTCCATGACTTATCATACCGACTGTCTGCGCTCCAGTGCTAACAGTCTCGTTGCATCTGTGTCTCCAGTGAGACCAACTATCATCAGGGAGGTAGTTTATGACGTCTAGAAAGTGCAGTGATCCCCTTGGGAAGGGGCCGTGGCCCCGTGGGATGAAACATTTAGAAGGTTTTGATCATCTCTTCCTCTTTTCAGTGTCGTTTACGGGCTTATTCTTCAGCTGCTTCTCCATGTAGCATCTTTTGTCTCTTCATTATGTCTTTAACTCCCTTTAGATGTTCAGTGATTTTTTTATTATTATTATTATTGATTTATTTTAATTCCCATAAGGGAAGACATTTGCTCTTGCTCCCTAGTCTTTGTTCTCTCTCCTGCTCATGCAGCAAAATAGCGAGCTGGGATGGCATTTCTGACCAAAAGGCACGTGAATCTCGGTGGGGAAAAGTTGTTCTGGACTCTGTGCCAGAGCAAACTACTATCAGTAATTTTGCTGAAAATAGATATCAACGGGAGACTGCTTATTTATTTAGATGTGGGTCGAGTAACTTGCTTTTTCACTGTGGTGATTGGTACTAATCTATAAACAGCACAACCCCCTTGCTAAGTAGTTGATATTGCAGAATCGGAAAGGGAAGCAGAGAAACGTGAAAGTTTTTTCACAAATAGATTCTACGAAGGAAAGATTTTTAAAAAATCACAATAACAAAGAGTGAAAAATGCGTGTGCATGTTTCAAAATACAGCTAAAAGGCCAACAACAAAAAGTGTGGCCACACGTGTTACACTCAGGTGGTTTCTTTGCTTGTTTTTTACTGGACATTTTTCTAAATTCCAGGTCCTGTGTTCTGTGCTGAACCTGTTTGATTTTGACTTCCCTCTCACTGTAGGCGCAGAGCATCAGCTTCAAGCAGAACCAGCGTGGCTTCAGCGCTTGGATAAGGAGAATGGTGTTGGCAATCCCGGTCCGTGAAGCTGGCTGCTCCGCAGGCACTCCGGGACCGGCCGCCGTGGGACACTGCAGCACCCTCCTGAAGTGGGCTGGGTTGGAAATTGCCTTTTTTTGTTTTGAAGCACCCTTCTGCCTTCCACCAAGCTGTGATCCTGCCTAGTGCTACTCTGCCAGGTAGTTGGGTCTTAAAACAGCTATACCGGGAAAAAAAAAATCAACAAGAAACATCCCATAGTCAAGGGGCTTGACGCCTTACCTGGCGTATTGCTCTCCATGAAGAGACCCTCGCAGAAATCCTCAGTTGCTGTTACGCTTGTGGCCAGTGCGTTCGGAGCTGCTTGGTTCAAAATGGAAATGTTCTCCTCTCTCTTGTCATGAGATGCTTTTCACTCATTTTTAGGCATTTCTTCTTTCTTTATTTAATGACACTTCTTTATCGCAGTTTGCTCAGCACATTAAGCGCATCAGGAGGGGAAGAGGTAGAAGGCACATCGGAAGAAAACGGCTTTTTTTTCTTTTTTACTTCATTTAACTTCTGAAACTTCTAATTGCTAATTTTTGCAGGCCATCCCGTGGCCAACCTCTAAATGTTTTGTTGAATAGGAAGTTCCTTGCTTTTAAACGTTCTACTAATGGGAGGTCTGTTCTTGTTGCTAGAAGAGGTCACAAATCCCCTTGGATAATTTAATCATGAACTTATGATTTTGCTCAAAATCTACTCTGCAAGCAACCATGGCTTCACTACTTCTTTTTGATTTGTAGGGAGAAGTTTTCATGCGAGGAAAAAAAGCTCTACCTGTTACTACTTGGCACAGAAACTGTTTTGCTGGGCAAACGCTGCTGAGTGTTACGTCCAAGTAACCAAAGCAGTACCATCGCACAGTTTTGTTTCATCTTTCCTATAGCTTTTGTAAAATAACTAGCAAAGAACCTGCAACACTTAATGAGGCTGACAGGCAGGGAAAGGTCAAAAACAAGCAAGAGGCCTGTTCTGACTCATTCCTCCTGGACTTATAACTTGTTTCTTACAGACCAAACAGTACTTTTAATAAAAAAAAGAGGGGGGAAAAAAAAAAAAGAATTAAGAGATGACAGGCTGAAACTGCCTACTTTCCTTTCAGTGTCAGAAGACATAAATGGTTTTAGTCTGCAGTGGTTTCTGATTGAATATCCTTTTGAAGTAATGATAGCTATAATTTAAAGCAACAGTTACCATATTTTCTCCTCTCTGTGACATTCTTTGATGCTCTAAGTATAAATCTGCTTAAAATAGCTGTAGCCATGCCTGGGTATACTACCAGGATTTTCGGAGGTTCTGCCTCTAATTGCCATCATATGTACCTAATATCACAAACATAACTGCCTAATGACAATGTTGCTGCAAATGCTTTTTTGACATAAGAAGAAAGGTAAATTCAGAGGTGCACATTAAGTTTAAATTGTTTGAGAAGACTAAAACTTTTGCAAAGAAATTCTTTTTAATTAACATAAATACTGTTTCGGGGCTGCTTGGCCCCGGCTGTATATTCAGCTGGTAAAGGGTATTATATTATGATCTAATACAGCATCAGAAAATTGCTGACTTTTAGGGGCAATTACAAAAATTTTTTGGTATAATATAATTTCAGACTTTGTTGTTGCCTCACACAAATATGTAAACACTCAATCAAGTAGGTTTTTTTGTTTCTTCAAAAGCGTTGATGCTACTTGAAAAAAATGCATAAAATTTGAGGGTAAATGGAGGTTCACGGGCATCTTTCTCTATCCGTTGATTCTGTTAAATCTTTCTCTATCTCCAGTTCTGTTAAACAGTTCCTAGTTTCCATTCTGTACTGTTGCAGTTAGAACAGAAGCTGAGTCTCTGAGTATATTCACTTTAAAAGCGTGTCAGTATGATCCTGGTGCACGAATGTAAAATAGTGGAAAGACACAATGCTTTAAATATTAAATATTTTAATGAACTTATTCAGTGTTTTCTGTTTTAATAATAAGATTGTAATTATTTGAACGAGTTGTCATGTTTATCTTTTGGCATAAGGGAATAGAAATTATTTTTAAAAGAAAAAAAAACTCCAGAGGCACCTCCCTCAGGACAAAGTCAGGAGTACCAGCTCAGAGAAGAGTATTTGCAGGGGTGGGAAGGAAGCTGGACAGAGGGTAAAAGGGAACAGGACAGATGAAATTAATGACGATAGTATTGTAAAGCCCATTGACATGGGTGTCACAGCCAACCGCAATTTTTGCAGTTTATTGTTGAATAGAATTTCTCTGGTTCTGTGTTGTCCTTCAAGTCAAGACCACCTAATCCTGCGTGACTCACTTGGTAGGACATACTCTGCATTTTTATGACCTGATGCTTTCTCCTAATTACATGAAGTTCAAATCTGTGATAGCTCCACTGACTTCAAAAGTAAATGTATAACTTTATAAACAAGGTAGGTCAGAAACAAGAAGCAATCTTGCTGCAGCAGCATACTTCTCAGCAAGGGCCAGTTTCTTTTCCCTCCTTGATAACTAAAATACAAGACAATTTGCAGTGGTGTCACTGCAACTCTCAGAAGCGCTCCAGATCTCCGATAACTCTCACCCTCATTTAGCAACAGCAGAATAATACTCCTAGTCGATTTGGTAGTGTAATGAGTAATTCTCGTGCACAGCGGTGGAGAAGTCAGGCTTGTACTTCTAGAGTATAAAATTACTGATAAGCAATTCTCCCCTTCCCGAGCTATCAGATGTAACTGAGATACGGAGGGATGAGGTTTCAGCTTCATGGCTCTGTTCCTGGACTCCGGCCTTTCACAGTATGCAAACTCATGATCTTACCACTCAGGGAGTTGATTTCTTCAGAGATTCAAAGTGCAGATAGGACAGCGCACCAAGTCCTGTGCCTGAACTGATTGCGGACAAATTCAAATAAGTGGATGGGAAAGTCTTTAACTGCTTTGTTTGCTTCCAAAAGGCATTTTGCTCAATCTGGCATGATGAGTCAAGAACTGCTTTTACTCTTTGGACAAGAAACCATTCATCCAGCTCTTAAAGCCCCATTTGAAGAGACTCAATCATCAGTCCTGCCCAATGTCAAGGTAAGTGTCAGCTTCAAGATTACAGGCGACAACCGACAGGTTTTGGTGTCTCCTGGCACCTTCTGGATCTATCTTGAGAAGGCAGTGGAGAGAACTGTGATGTCCAAGACCTCAGGTTAAAGATGATCTGGCAGTCTAACAGTAATCTGAGGTTCACTGATGACCTGCCCCTGTGGGAGACGAAAGGCTTGTTGAGTCAGGGAGTGCCCTCCACGGTACCGGTACCTAATTTAGACTGCACGTCCGTGGGGCTGGGGCGATGTTTCTCTGCGGCGGAAAGAACTGAGCAGGGCATAAACTAAGCAACAGCAAGGTGGGCAATGCAGATTCTTATGCTAACGAGAAAGCCTTTCTGCATGGGAAAACAGAGGAGTTCAAGTCAGTAAGGAAAGGTAAAGGACAGCCAGCTATAGAAAATTCAAGCTGCTCAAGTTTTATTTGGTTTTAAGGATGGTTTGTGTAATAAACATGGACCTTCAGGAAGATCAACATGTAAAGGTTGCTGACCTTTAAATGAGGTATTGCAGATGGTTGAGTAAAGTCAGCCAGTGAAACCACGTCAGAAATGAGACAATCAGAAAACAGAGAGGTACAAAAAAGATAATTGTTTGATGCATTTTTGAGGGGGAAGTTCCAGCTGTTTAAGCATCTGCTGGATGAAGGATAACCACCTGCTTGAGACCAAACTTGCAGAGGGCAGCGGAGCAGAGGCTGCTTGTGCAGGAGGTGGGCAGATGATACGCCAAATGTGCTGCAGAGACCTGGCGATGCTGCGGCCAAGGGACAAACCAGGCCACGGGGGGACATTAGAGTCAGCGCACAGCTGGCTCCTGTGGCCATTTGTACCGAGAGACAAAGAAAGGCAACGGGTTTTCCAAAACGTAAGTCTTTTCTGGGAAAGTGTCTTACTTCACTTTTTAACAACTGGTTTTACTCCAAAATCCTCCTGTTTCTTAACAGTATCAGGCACCATCAGAAGACCATTTTATTAATCTGTTGTACGTATTACGTCTTACAACATATACTTCTAGTATCTGAGAATGTGATTCTGAAATGGCAAAATTACAGTGATAAATTTACAAAACGTTACCAGCATCAATCCATGTCCAATACAGTTTGTCTTAAAGGAGTAGATTGAAAACCAGTTATATGGCTGCAATAAAACGGAATATTTTGATGCCAGAAAATGCAGAGGATGTGAAACTGCCGTGAATCACTGATGACTGTGTGTACCATCTCCCTCCAAGCAGTGATATATTTAATTCTTTTTGAGTGACTAGACAGAACAGCCTGGGAAACTTCTGAGGTTTTGGGGAGCTGACGGTTGTGCCTGCGAAGGTGCAGATGCAGTGCTCTGTACCCTGTTCGCTGCGGTAGCCGTTCCCTGAAGTGACGCACTGCGGCTCTCACGCTGGCAGAAGTTTGTTCATCTGTTTATGATCACAACTGAACTCAAATGTTCCAAAATCCTAGCATGTTAAAGAAAACACTTGTGATTTTCATGGTTAAAAATTGTGGGCAATAATAGTTACAGAGGAGCAGAAAGGAAAATATTGTGAAAGTCAAGGAGAAGGCGGTGACTGAGGTTAACTGCTAACCCATGCCCAGGAGCCCAGCGCCCTGCAGGGCACGGCCCTGGCCGCCCTTGTTCGGGAAACGTGTTTCTCAGCTGTTATTGCAGAGGCTGGATGGTGATTTTGTCGAAGACAATGGGAAGAGTATCTTCAGTGGATCAGAATCCGGCCTTATTTCTGCTCCAGGCTACATGGGAAATTATCCTTTTTTTTTTTTTTTTTTCATATTCCTGAAAGTTCTCAAGCCAGCATTGTACGGTTTTCCTCCTTATTTCCTTTTGTTCCTATTTGAACATCTGTCTGAAGTAGTGTATTACATACTAATTTGTTCAGAGCTTTTTTTTTTTGCATGGTTGGGTGTGATTACAGTCTTCCACTTCATTTTCATTAATTTGCTTCATTTATTTGCTTTTGATCTTTTATTGGTCCTTATAGTATCTGTGTGTGTGAGAGAGCGAGTATGCATGTGTGCATGCAAACAGGAAAAATTTCTGCATTTATTTCTTTTCCGACTCTGACAGCACTCTCTCGATAGACTGTGCACAGCTGACAGCTGGGATCTTTGGTTACAGCCAATGCTTGTACACGGGCCCCAATTCTCCGCGCCGCGTGGCACGAGCCAGCGGCATCGACAGGGTGCTCCCACCGCACCCGCCGCTCCCCGGCTGGTCACCCACCCACCCACCCACCCGCCTGCCTTGGTGCAGACTCGAGGCAAAGGACAGGTCAGTATGTGAGCAGTAGAACGCGACAGAAATCCACGGAGCACAACCTTGAGCTCTACGTTTACAGGACAGCATAAGTGTGTCCCCAGTGTTGAGTATTTTCATAAAGTGTTATTTAGAAGGACGTACTGTCCTACAGCCCTGACTGGTTCCCTAGGTGCTAATATACTATAAACAAAAAGTCATGCAGTTTTGACAGGAGCTTCATGTAAGCAATTATTCTTGACAAGATAAGGTAGGTAAAAGAAATTTTAATAACTATATAGCCAAATTAACTACAATGTTTTAAAGGAAAATAATATTAACTAAAATGTTTTAATAGAAAATAATATTAACTAGTTTAGCAGTGGGTTGGTTGCTGTCAGTTGGACTTGATTTGCAGCCATAATTAAAATTATGACTTTGAATATTATCTAATAAACTAATTGCTCATTCCTTTGACAAAAAGAGTGCAGGTCTCAGAAACACACTGTTATTCACTGAAGCTAGGTGTTTTGGTTTTTTAACTGGTACTTTTCTGGTGCCTTATTGAAAGTGAAATGCAGAATCTCTTTATTTGCTTTACTTCCACTTGGAGCCAAATGAAAACAAACCCCCTCGGCCCGTGCAGAGGCAGCAAAAGAGGGCGAAGCCACGGCGCTTCGATCCCGGCCAGCCTGGGCTGCGGCGGCAGTCAGCGCTAAGGCACTGCAACCGTACGGTCTGAAACAGCCTCTTGACTTCGTCGTTCTCACACCCAGCCATCCTTTAGCCTCTCTTCAGAATCAAAATATGCCAGATCACAAGCCACAGCACTGGAAAGCTCGGGATGAGGCAGCCTGCTGTCCTCGCGGTGTCGGAGGGTGGTGGCTGTGGGCAGGGAGCGTGGCCAAGCGCGAGTCCTTTCGGCGTGGGAGGGGAGCCGTCAGCGCGGTGCTCGCCCTGCACCACCCGTGTGTTTCAGACGGGGCTCCAAAAACCCCTGCTTGAAGCAGTACTTCTGCGTGCTGCTTTTCTGCTACTCTGACGTGGGCAGGCAGAGCTGGTTGTCCTGGTAAGGGGCTGCTGGCTGGCTTTCGGCATGGGCAACTGGTCAGCGCTTCTGGAGAAGCGGCTGCGGTCCGAGCATTTCCTGTGACGCTCTCTTTGTTTTGGGATATCTTCAGCCTACAGGAAGCACTGTAACTATACACGTTGCAAATTGGAATAAATACATAAGTACCAGTTCTCGTGATCGTTGCCGGCAGCATCCAGCACTGATCTGCGATTCTCGCAGGCTGTCAGTATGCCGTGGTGAGAGGAAGGCTCAGCCTCCCAGGCGCAGCCCCGAGCATCGTCCAGGGCACGGGGACTGCCCAGCCGCCATGGGCTTGGCTCTGAACTGCCCTGCTTGTCTTCTGCAGAGGGACACAGCTACCTGCTTCTCTTGCATTAGGTTCTCCTCACTCCTGATACCGTAAGCAAGGTGGTAATGGCTGTGGCAGAAGATGCATTTCACCTTTCCTTTCATTCCCTATCGCCCCTATCACAGAGTATGTTGATACATGTGTTTTGCCTAGACCTTTTCCTGTAAAGTTGGAGGGTAGAACTCTCCATCACATGTCATCGTTGTCTATAATTACTGTTCTGTCATTGTCCTGGAGAGGGGCTGCTTCTGTCGCCCCATCATCAGCTTTCTTCTCATCTTTTTGAAGCTTCACTTTCTCTCGTAGGTACCCAGGAACAGACTGATGATAGACTCTGTGATGTTTTTTGATCTTTCCCCTCATACCCTTGGATCTTACTCACCAATCTTCCTTGCCTTTCTGTCATTGCTAATAAATCTTCTTTCTGTTAATGTTATCTGTATGTTAATATCCCTGCAGGAAAAGATACTGTAGTAGCAAATACTAATTCCAGTCAGGAGACGTCACCTTGGTTTGGCCCGTGTGCGTATTTTTAGCAATGGCAGCCCACGCAAGTCTTCCAGGTACAAGTCTTCCCACAAAAGCCATGTTTAATGGGCAGTTAAAGGGAATGACAAATGAGATGTTGTTCTCATTCACTAACAGGTTTGTGTTTCTAAAATCATTTTTATTGTCCTGTGCTACAGACAGTTTAATACATTTTTAGCCCTATACAGCTACAGTCAATAAGATGCATTCTGGCCCTGCTATTGTTCTTGTTTCTTAGGCAATGTTTTATAATAGTAGCTGTTATTCCTTTTTCTTGACGTATTTTATATAAACATTATAAGAATATGTTTGATTTGTACCATCTCATCTAGAACCTTTTAAAATTCCTTCTCAAACTAAAAGCATACCACTGCTTGAAGAAAAATAAGCACGGTACCCTTATCACTCTGGTACTGTTTTCTTCTAAAATATCTCCCATTTGGAAGTCTTTACTGTAATAACTGGGATATGAGCACAAAGGCTGGAATTTTCCCAAATAAGAAAGCTTTAAGCCATAATTTCTTAGTACAAAAGTTTCTTTTTTCTTAAATTATATGTAAGTATTTTCAGCAGGACCTCCTATGCACAACTATGCGGTGAGCATTCACTTTTGCAATATCAGCTGAAAAGTATACCTTCAACACCATTTGTATTAGTCACTGTTACAAACAAATCTTGCGGGTTTTTTAGAGGTTGAGCTGGAGGTATATAGTCAGAGATATATGCACAAAATGAGTATCTGCCTTTTATTTTCATGATCATCACTCTGGTCTCGCTTACCTCTTTTAAGACCTCTACAGATCCCTGTGCAGGAACGGAGCCCTGGATTACAGTTTGGACAAAAGCACAGGTTGGACGCGAATGCAGCTCACAATCTATAGATTTTCCACACAAATGGGGACACGCTCGTCCTTTCAATCCCTGGTACTGCCAACCCTGCGGACTCGGGGTCTTCCCTTTTTTGCCCCCTTCTGCACCTTTACATCCATAGTAAGAAAAATGAAATCCATCCCATTCTTCAAAAGAAAAAGCTGCTGCTGTAACATGTCACTAATGGCTACAGCTGAGTTTCTTCAGAGGAGATTTCGGTGGGATTTGGGTGCCTAACTGCCCTAAATTCTTTTTGAAATCCCAGTCTAATAGTCTTCTAAGGGGATGTAAAAACTGCCTTCTGTAAGGGAATGTTTGTTTTGCACCTCTGTCCTAGGCCAGCCAGGACACAGCATCTCAAGCAAACAAGAAATGGCATTTCCAGCCTCCCCTGCTCCCAAAGGGACACGTTTCATTCCCCCCCAGCCGCGCTGGTGCCCACTGCCTCTGGAAGAAGAAATTTGGCGATGACGCTGCTGCTCGGGTCAGTAGCATGTTACACTGCCTACGTTTTCTTTTGAGCTCTCTCTGAAAGATCTGGTTTTGCCTTACCATTGGCAGCATTCCTAAAACACTGATGAGACTGCAATTACTAAGCACTTTATAGCTCTAGTCCATATAAGTTAGGTGGGTTTTTCTGTGAGTTTCCCATGAAATTTTTTTAAAGGGTGTGTAAGAAATGCCTGATCCAATGAAGAAAATACCAACTGATACATTTGCTTTTCGGCATACGTACAGAGTTTAATTTAGCATAGAGAAGCAACTAAGAATCAAGTATTGTTATGGTAAAACACTTCCTTTCATCTGCAGCTATATGTGATCCCATAGTAAATCCAAATGTGTGTGATTGTTTGTTAGAAAGTGAAAATTTTAATTAACAGTGTGGCTAGTACTGAGTTTCACTCTCTGCCGTTATCTCAGTATATTGGGTTTTGTGTAACATGAGCATTCAGAAGCAAAACCTGCATGAAATCTTCCAACTGTCAATGCCTTTTCCTTGTAAGAATTTGCTGTGAATCTCTGGAAACTTGCTAAGTCCCCAGGGGGATAAGAATTCACAGATCTAACTAACCCTGAGGGTCATGTTATCACACAGATTAACTATTCTCAACCAATTTCAGAAATTCATTAGGCAGTTAAGGCTTTCTATCAACATTAGTAATGTGTACTTTCTTTTTCTACCTATTTGTCCTTAAATATATTTATTAGGTCCCTGACACACAGTGGCCCTCCTTCCTCTTATTAACCAGCTTCTCACATGTCCCTGAAGAAGCATCTCAATTTCACGTGTTCAGCTAATTATTCTTCTAATTATTCCTTTTTTAAAGGAGTCGGTACACAGTACCACAAGTTTTAGTACATAGTGCTATTCCACAACATTGTATTTGGAGAAATAGTATCAATAAGTATATTTTTTCAACCCAGACAAAGTTTTATGTTTTGTAGACTAAAATAAGAGGTGTAACATTACCCAGAAGCCAGCGATGCCAGTGATTGTGTTATAGACTTGACTTAATAAATAAAGCCAGGGTTCTGTAGGAAGTCACCGAGAGTCAGATTCATCAGAACAAGGATTTTTATAACGTCTAAGTCTCAGATAAGGTCTTTCCTGCTTAAACTGATAGATACCGTGGACAACGGTTGTATATGAAGGTGGCCAGCACATTTGGGGTGAACCCTGTTAGCTACTTGTTTTCATGAAAGTAAAGCCTCATGAAAGGGTTGCCTACGAACAAAAGACTGGAGGAGGCTTCCTGTGACATGAAGTCCCACCTCCTGTTAATCCAGACACCATATCATGTAATGTCCAAAACTCATTTATCAAGCTGATCTGAAAGCAAGTAAGGGCTTGCTTTGGGGTTTGGGGTTTTGTTGGTTGGTTGGTTTGGGGATTTGTTCTGTCACAAAACCTCCCTATTCTGATGGTTTAGGACGTTCTTTTAGTTTCGAGGTATGTGTGGTTCATTTACAGCCACTTCTTCTTATGCTAACATTGTCCTGTAACTCCTAGCCTGTAAACTGAAATACCAGCTGCAGGACAAATTGAACTTACTGGCCTTGTAGTAAGGAGCAGGTTGAAATGCCCCTGGGTACGAAGAGTTTGAAGGTGCCTGGGAGGACGTCCCAGGTGACCCTCACTCTTATACCTAGGGAAGCATCTCTGAAGGAAAGTGTTATTTCCTTCCCAAGCTGCTAGGGCATAAATATTTTTCTCTTCCAGAAAGCTCCTGCAAAACGATAGTCTGCTCTTACACCAAACCATTTAATAAGTTTAATTAAATGGAAGCTTATGATAATTAAACCAAAAGCCTAAGGGCCCTGTTCTGTGAGGACTTACTCCTTGCATAAGACCAATTTCCATATAATTTAGACAACAAAATAGCGGAACAGTGCTCTGCCATCTAATTTATATGAAATTGGTATTCTCCAACCCAGATTTATATTACACTGTAAACACACTTCTTGTATCTTAGCAGAAGGGAGATAGCTCCAGTACAAGTATTGGAGCAGAAGAGAAAGAAAAGATTTTTAAAAGAGAACCCCCCCCTTTTTTTAAAAAAACTGAATGTGCGAATTAAAACCGTAATCTGATACACTCTGCGTGAGGATCAAATATCCTTAAACAAATTCTCTAACATAGCGGGTACTTGTAGGTTCTTCTTTCATAACAGATTTGCATATTTACTACTTCTGGGTGTTTTCTTGAACTAATGTTTGTGATCAATGCTAGAAAAAACCCACGCTCCGTATTTTGGAATTCCTTACCGTCTCCCCGAGTGTCCCAAAGGAACGGTACCGTGCATTATCTCCTCCGCCACCTGTATTTTTATTGCACTTCAAAACAAAGCTCCAGTACTACAAAGAATCGATGGGGCCTGATTCTTCACTACCTTACTCCAACTTTGCACAGCCCGCTGCAGACAAAGCCATTCCCCTTGCTTACAGCTGAAACGGTGGGGAACGTCCCCAGCCCTCCGCGCCAGCGTGGAAGAATAGCAGTTTTCAGTCCTCTCCCAGTCCCCTCCTGCAGACACAGGGAGCAGAAGCGCAGGTTACCCACGTGGAGGAGGAACGGGGACCCTTTCTCTTCTCCTCTGCTCCTGCGTGCAGCACGGCTGATAACTGAGACCTTGGTATTTGGTGGCTTTACTGCACAAGCTGCTCTGTTTTGGGTGTTGTGGGGGTTTTTTTTCATTTTTTTAAAGGGACTGGAATTGGTGGGTTCCCCTTACAGAGGGAGGTTCATTTTGTGCCAGTTCTTCTTCCAAAGGAAAGCAGTGGTCCCACGTTGAGGGAAGCTATAGGTCTGATACTTGTAGAAAAGGTGAAAGCATTATTTTGAACAGGCTGGACACCATACGCTCCCATGCACAGCTACTCCCTGTTGGATGTTGGTGATTAATTGCTCAGGGTTAGAAGATAACCAGGTCAGAGCCTTATGAGATATACACTTCCTACTGACAGTCAAATAGTAGACACCCATATCTAAAGTCTGTTTGTAGAAGTAGTAGGGAGACATCATCTCTTGCACCGTAAATGAGTTTATCATCATAGTTTATGATGCCCATCCCTCTATTTCTAAACCTTCGAGACACTGACTGTCACAACTCTGACCTGATGTTTTGCTTGCACTACAGAGTAAATACAAGGCCCGGGAGTTAAAACTCAGCCCAGATGAGCCAGAATTATTCCCTGTAAGACAAGGCATGTGGAAGATCTCACCCTGTTGATGGCTGCCCTACCTATTGGTGGTCTTTGACCCAAGCACGCAGAGAAGCGTTGCATCCTGAGGGTTGTTTTTGACAGCACTGAACATGGAAACCCATTTTCTTTACAATCTTACAAAATATCTGAAGTATTCAAAATCTGTGACCTTTACCTCCAGGCAGAGACTTCGTCATGGTGATCTATGTCTCTGTGGCCTTAAGGCCAGATTACTACAATGCACCCCCCAAAACCACCTGCAGGCTGGGGCTGCCGGGGAGGAGAAGCATGACTGCTCAACGCCCTCGACCGGGCTGGCGAACCCTGCGCTTGGCAAACCGCATTAGCAAGTATGATTCAAAGTCTATTTAATTCTCAGTATTTAAAGCCTAAAACAGTAGAAAGCCAGACGCTCTGGGTTACCCACGCGCCATGTCACAGCGTGGTGTTTTTCAGGGGAGGTGCACATGGCAATTACTTACAGCTACAAGCTGCAACAAAGGCACGTGAAACTGTCCTCTACTGTGGGACAAGGGTGCCACTCATCTTGGAGGTACCCGAAGGCAGTCTGAAGACATGTCTCACCCCCCAGGGACTGTGTAGACTGGGGGATCCGGGTGCCTGGCTGTACAGGGCGGCAAGGATTGAGAGCTGGAAAGGCGGTTGTGCTGCCCAGACAGCTATTCTCTCGGTGGCTTGGAGGGTAATCCCTGGCTTGTAGGCTGCCAGCTGACCTGTGACAAGCATGAGGCTCAAAACATAAGTGTGCTGTTTGGGTTTTATGTAGATTTTAAAATAAATAAGTAAATAGAAATTGTCAAAGGCAGAAACGGAAGGATTGCATTGATTTCCCTAAATGATTTCCCTAGCGAGGCATGGTCATTTGCCATTGCGTGTTTCCTAGGGTTATGTCGGAAGGTACCAACAGTACGAATACTACCATTTTTCAGAGGAGTCAACTCCCCGCACTGTTGTATTTACAATTGGGATCCCAATTCCCAATAATGGCATGAGTTCCAGAAAAAATTAAGGTGATCCCAGACTGGGGGAAGGTACAGAGGAATAGGAAGGAAACCTCAGCATCTGTGTGAGGCTGGGGATGAAATTTAGACGTGTGAAAGGGAACTAGGGGAGGAGGATGAGGAGAAGATTGGAGAGGTGTGGTGGTCTTCCCATGGTAACTACTGCAACTCCACCGAGCCCAGCTCACGTGAAATTTGTTTGCTGAGAGCTCTGTATGCGGTGCTGAATGCTACAGAGGCAGCATTCAACTTTCTGCATCCATCATGAGAAATGCTAGCATTAATTTATTGTAAGCACACTTCTGTAGAGGTCTGAGCTGGGTTTTCATGCTTTTGAAAAGGTTCATGATTAAGATGAACTTTCTGCTGCAAAGTTTGTAAGCCCTAACCTCCAGAAAAGGCAAATCTCGTCTGTTCCATGCTGCTGTAGGTGTGGTCCTAGGAGTCCTCATAAGCTCTGTAGGGAGCAAAAAATGTATTTGCACCTCAGTTACAAAACTCAGCCAAGAAATTTTAATATTTCTACCATGTTTTGCTGATGATGGAAGGTCCACGTTTCAGGCCAGGCTCAGGCTCTGTATAAGTATATAACTTTCAGGGATGGCAATAGTACCTCCTCCCTCTCACATCAAGTCTGAATTTGACCCGTAGCGTTTGTTAAATGGCCCAGAAAAACACCGATTTATCGTACAAGAGCAAAGTAGTCCGATACAAATAAAGAAATGGAGTAGAGAGTGAACAGAGACATACAGAATTGACTTTCTGGGCAAAAAGCAGTCCTGGTCATAGCCTGCCTAGCTCCAGGTCTCACCATCTGGTTTCAGACATACTTCCTTAACGTTAGTATGTCAAGTAAAGTAAAAAATACGTCGCCTTAGTTCACACACAGCACCAAGATTCCAAACTCCAATGATAAATAATGTACAAAGGTGCGAAAGTACAATTCTGTTTGTCCTGGGCCCCTCGTTAGGGAGATGTGAGGGACGAGGAGCAAAGCGCTGCTGCAGAGCTGCCGGCTGCGCCGGCATGGCCAGGCACCGGGAGCGCCCAGGCGGTCGCTCGGCCAAACACCCCGCGTGCCACCGGCCGGCCCAGTCCCGGCGCACTGAGCCTCTTTTCATGGGGAGCATTTCATGTTCCGGCACCTCGCGCCCACACAGCCTATTTTCTAGGATGTCGTTACCTTGCTGTTATTTTACACTTCCTTCCCAAACAGCTTCAAAGTCTATTTTTTTAGCATATATTTATTAAAACTTTCTCGCACTATTCAAAAGAATATTTGAATGGCCACTCGAAACCCCGCTGCCTAATGACTGCCGACTTGCTGAAGAAAGGAGGCGAGGGAGGCTTTGCTTTGGGGGGGGAGAGAGAAAATAAAGAGAAATCGGCCCAGCTTCAAAGGGCGCATTTCCATAATTGCCCTGTAACTTTGGCAAAATAAATCTGAAGGGCTGAGAAAAGCGCAATCTCTCAGATGAGTGCACTACAAAAGCCCCAGAGATCCCCAGTCCCACTTGTTACCATTCTAATTCAGTGAGAGAATTCGGTCCCTAACCTCGGTAACAAAAGCCATGAAATCACCGTCCTCCCATTCCGATAGCCCATTCCCAAAGAATAAGACCTTATCCAGCCTTTGTCTCCATCCTGCCCACGGACACTCGGTACAAGTTAGGATAGCATTAGGGGGAAGAACAACTAGTAGAGGGTTTCCAGACCGACAATTTAAACCCTCGGTTGCAGGTTGTCGGTTGCAAATATGTGTGCTCCTACGTAGTGGGGGGAGATGGGGGTCTGTTTCTGGCTTATTTTATTATAGCAACAAGCCTCTTTTGTAGTGTATGTGTAGTTGAATTTCCATACGGTCTGTTTGTCTATACTTCCCGGACGAAACACGCACATGAGAGTTACGTAGTAGTTTTTCTTTGGAAAGGCGAAAATACCCTCCGTAACTGCTTCTAGGATTTAGTGTTTGTCCTCAGTAGTACATTCTCTTTTTAAAAACCCAATAATAGTCATTATAAATAAAATTTAAGAAGAAAGTGTCTAAAACGGCTTTGCTGGCGCGGCCGCAGTCCCAACTTTGTAATTCCTTGGTGCAAAAATGACCGCTGAATGTGAATAGCAGGTCTTTTACAGCAACGGCCCAATCTCCCGTCATTTGGCCCCTCTCTGACTTTTTTATTTTCTCAATAAGACGAGCTTTTGTGGCGATGTTCAGTATGGACAATCGGGACAGCCTTATAAAGGGATTGAGAAGGGCACACAAAGGGCTGCGGCAGCATCAAAGCGAGCCCGGCAGCACAATAGAGATGACATTTTTACATCCCAGGGCTGGGGCGGGCAGGGACTGAATACTGTGTCCATAGCAGTGTCAGTAAACAATGAGCAAAGTGGGAAAGGGGTGAAAACACAAGTCAAAATCTTTTTATTGAAGCCCCCTACACATTCATTGGGCATTTTCAGCCCTGCATTTGAAAGCTCTTCCATTTACTTACTCTCCAGATTCTCCTATTTAACTAACTGACTGATGATGGCTCCATTTTGATATCCAAAGAAAAGAATGGGAATTCTTCCCGAAGTGAATATATTAATTCATGAGATTTAATTGCATTTTATTGGCAGTAAAGAAAATATTAGCTGCGTGGTGCTGCTCTTAAAGGGACACTGCCACCTTTAACACCAGGTTTAAGAATCACCTTTAAGAAGCACCAGCCTTACCTGCAGTACCAGCCCTGCCTCTGATTCTTGGAAGCAATGTTGTTCTTTTAGTTTGCCAGTTTCCTGCATTTAGGTTTTTTGCGGGGGGGTTGCATAACAAAAACAGGCTGGAGCGTTGTGCTGGTTTTAGACAGTTTCTCACTCGATTTCTTGTGCCCAAGCCCAAGGTCTCAGTGTGGTTCAAAGTACCAGAATGGAAAGTTTGAAACCAGAGGATTTAACCCTGGTCACTTAACCGATTCAGCGACTACACCAGATGCCAGGAGGGCAGCCGTGAGCACTAAAACTTGCTTTGCCTGGCATTTTTTTCCTGGAATTACATAGAAAGATTTCTGCTAGTATCAGACTATGATTTAGTACACCAGAGGAAACCTGTCTATCAAGCATAAACTTCTGACATTGTCTTCTGTAGGAATCACTTACAGAAGTCTCCCGTCTGAGAACACCGGCACTAGCACCGCTGTTCAATAGCTATCTCAAATGCCCTTTTTCATTAAATTATTTTGGAACGGGGCTGGTCTAATCTCCTAGTGAAGCTTGCGCTTCACCTCCCTCGGAAGCAAGTTAGACTGTAACAGAGCAAATCGATGTTTTACTCCTTGTATCCAATTTCACATTACATCTATGTTTTTAGGCACTTAAATTTTACTGCTAAGGTACCTTGAGTATTGCATAGTCCAGTGTGAATTATACTAATGATCACTGAGAAATTCAATAGAGTGACTCATATATTTGAAAGAGAGAGAGATACAGACATCTTTTCCTTTCGCTGTTTTTCTTGAAAATGAGTATAATATTGATGTATTAAAACCTCAGGTTTATGCATACCCAGTCAGTAATTTTATTCTAGCCTGGCTAGGTGGCCTACTGACATGCATTTTCACCACTGCTAAAAATAATGAGGAATCCAAGTGACACACATTTATGGCTAGGAGTGCCATCAGATCCCTTGACCTAATTGAGCATGCCTACACACCTTAGAGTGTTTTGCATAACCAACTTAGACAGCAGGAACATTTCCAACCAGATTGATTGACATATTTTATTTCTAACTTAAGCTTAATCATGACCAAGGATGATTCACTTATACTTTTCAAACTTTAGGAATTGACATGGGAGACAACCAAGCTGCAGACTCCAGCGTAAGCAATCATGTAAAGGAAAAAAATATATATTAATATAGTTTATTAGCCTACTTAGCTGCTGTGGTTGATGTAATAAAATGGATTAATTAGCTGGTAGGGGAGTTACTTTATTTTATAAAATAAATGTCAAGCTAGACTTTTTGCAGGAAAGGTTTTGTTCTAAATCACTCCTCCACTAAACATTTATCTGAAGTCATGTACAGAATCTAGAGAAGGTACTGTAAGGTGCGGTTTGATTTTTTTTTTTTTTTTTAATAAACCAGCTGGACGAGAGCTCATCTCCCAGCAGTAACCTCATTGACTCTCAAACCGAGAGAGTTCTTGGCTTTTAAGGCATAAAGTGCCTTCAAATAAATATCAGCAGTTTCCACGCACCATGCCTTAAACAGGAACAAAGCCTAATAGAATAGACTGTAATAAAAGTGCTATTTCCAGCATGTGTGTATGTGGCTGCTCTACGCTGAAAATGTCCTTTAGCACTTTTTAACCATATTCTCCAGTGTGTCAGCAAAGAGACTCCGTCAGAGTATTTAACATTGCTGGGAGCAAAGGAATAAAGTGGAGTCACTGTTGATTATTACTCATTAGCCACAAGGACATCCACTTAACATGTGAATAAATGAATGACACCATGTCCTAATGGAAATGGCCTCAGTGTACCTTTAAGCAAAATGTTGTTTAATATCTTCCATTTGCTGAATAGTAAAGAGGCCTGTTGGACATGCACGGTTAGCAAGCAGCCATTGTTGCTTTGTTCCCATTTCAGCATTTAATAAAAAAAGGTGTTGTCTTGACTGCAGCAAAGACGGGCCTCAAAACCCCGGGTGGCAGCACAGTCTCGTCCTCGTTCCGGAAATTCAGAATTTCACTGGCATCCTAAAGGGTTAATACCCATAAAGCAAATGAAGCCTTAGAAGGTACATGTTCTTCATTATTCTGCTTTACATTCAAACATATAAAACAAAGAACATCTGATATCTTTATTGGTTTTCTTAGATAAAACGCAAGCAAGCTATAAGCCTTAATTTTCTTATTACCATTTGTTAACAAGGAAGATAACACTCTCAAAAGTACTTGATTAGGGCTCCCTTTGATTTGTATCTTGTTATGATTTCCAGGGCATATATTTTTGTATTATTACTTTAGTAGACTGATGGTTCTGATCAAAGCGATAAAAGGAGGTATTTTAAAAGTGTACCTATTAACCGTACAGGTAAACCACATAATCTGAACGGTATCTTGAACGCTGCCATGCTGAAGCACGCTTTGGGAAACAAGTCATAGCTGAGAGACACGCTCCTGTCTGGAAAGCTGGTAGGCTGGGCTGGAGGAGCCCTTCTGCCCTCAAACCCTTGCAGCAGCAACTTCTATCCTTCACAACTTTTTTTCTTCTATTTTTTTACAATATAGCTACTGAGTACAGCTGCAGGTATAATATTGAAGATCCTTGCTGTATCACATACGTAAATACTCATGATCAGAATCCATACAGAATGCATCTGCTCTTACGGGGATAAACCAGCTTTAACTGTCTAAGAAAAATAACCGCAAGCGCATTAGCTAACATAAAACATTTTGGGGGGTGAGGGGGTGTATTTTAATGCATGGTCTGATGCCTCCTTCTGAAAATTGTGCTGGATCTTTTCCTTACTCTTGTAATTTTGTCTGCGTAAGAGTTAGCCGCACGGGAGGCAGCTCACTGGTATTTCTCAGCTCCCAGGGCTTTCTCCTCTCTTATCCCCGGGCTGTGATGGGCACTTTGGCTGCGGTGAATGGGACGCCTGACACGGCCCGCTACGCCCGGCCAGCCGCTCCCAGCAGAAGTGGGTCTGACAAGTTGGAGGACTCTTTCCCCTGCCTCCTCCTCCTCGCCGGCGCTTCCTCCGGCCGCCCCGCGCAGGCAGGGAGCGAGCGGGAGATGATTACATCAATCAGTGTCAGGTCTGGGAGCTGTGATTTATGAATATGCATAATGAGCTCTCACCTTTGAGAAGGACTAGCTAGGGAGATAATTGATTAGACAGGAAAAGAGCAGCCAAGAGAGAGGGAGAGGGAGAGAGAGGCCTCTGTGCTGTCTGGGGCAGGCCTGGCTGGGGCTCCAGCGAGGCTGTCAAGCTGCGAGAGTGATTTCTAAAAAAAAACTACGAGTAGGATTTTTAATGTTTTGTTGAAACACGCGTAACAAAATGTTTCCTCACAAAATTAATGGGAATTTTCTCCACATTAGGGAAGCCAGGCAGGGACAAAGGCTGCTTTCCCCCCGCGGGGAAACCAACTTCTCACTTCCAGAAGCCAAAGGGGCGGCTTTCCCATGGCTGCCACGCAGCCGCCGCTGCTGCGGGAGCATCCCCGCCGCTCAGGGCGAAGGGAGAGGGCTCTGCTGGGAAGGCAAAGGAGCCTTTAATGGAGGTGGAAAGCTGGGGATGCAATTGTTTTCCCATCGTGGTCTCATTATTTTTCTTCCATCCCCTGTAAGCATCTGTCTGGCCACTGTGTGAAAGTTTCTATGGAAAACCCACCAGGATGTCCAGAGGAAGGGGATGTGGAAATTTGCCTCTAGCTTTCTCTTCCCCCCACCCCTCCCATTTTACATGCTATTAATCTTTTTTTTTTTTTTTCCCTCGGCAAGAATTGGCTAAGGAAAAAGCAGGGATACAAAGTGCAGAGAGAGTGGGTAAAATTTACATGAGAAACAATCCATTTTCTAACCACCCACCCAGGGAGTTTCCCCTTGTTTCGGGAGCTTGTCGGAGCGAAAGAGGGGGAACGGTTCCTGGCAGAAAGACAGAGCTGCAAGGGCAGAAAGACAGAGCTGCAAGGGCTGTGAGGAGGCAAACGCCCTTTCCAGGGCGAGCTGGGGCCAGAGAGGATGTATGGGGAAAGGAAGGGGACATGGCGGGGCGACAGCAGAGATGGCAATGCTGCCGCAACCTCTGCGGGTCCCTTCCCCGGCCTCCCCGGAGGCCCAGGGCCGGCTCGGCTGCGGCCGTCGCTGCCAGCAGCCCGGGGAGGCTGCGGGCCTGCACCAGGCGAGGGGTCTCTGTGCCGCAATGCACTGCCTGCCAGGAAGAATATTCAGCGTGAAATACTGAAACACATATATAAAACGTGTGTGTGTACACACACGCACGCACACATATAGCGTAAACATATATATAAATCTTATCACTTACAAACGCCTAGGATTTAAAATGTAGTTTATCGGCCTAGTGCAACCCAATCCTATAAATAATACATTCCTATCACTGTGACCTCAAAATGTCAATACCGCGCAGCCCTGCACATTTGCATATCTTGTACTGTCTAAACTTGAAGCATGTCAGCTATGTGCTTCTGTTTGTACTTTAACTTCATTTTAACTCTCTCTTCCTAGCTCCAGCACCCTCCCCCTCCGTGGGGTCTGTCACCAAAACGAGAACAGCTCCGGGTATTTAATCACCACCTCCCGAACGATGCCATTTCCAGGACTGGAAGGAGAGGAAGGGCGGGGGGCAGAGGTGTTAGGAAGAGCCGGGGAACAAAAGCGGGAGGGAGCCGGCCCGGCAGCCCTGCCTGCGCCCGCCGCCCCCTCCAGCCGGGCCGCGGGGATGAGCAGGGCCGCCCGCGGGCACCGCTTGCTGATGGTAGACCGGGAAGAGAGGAGGGGAAGGGAGGGGGGAGCCGCCCCCCCCAGCAACAACCGCCTCGGGACGGTTTCCATCTGACTGCGAGGCGGGAGGGGGCCGGGGCCGCCGCCGCCCCCCCCGCCGGCAGCCAGCGCCGCGCGGAGCGGCCGGAGCCCCCCCGGATCGGGCCGATTTTCAGCACTTTGCCGAGGAAACGAAGCCACAAGTTCTCGAGGCCGCGGCTCGGCTTCAGGCGCGGCGGGGGAGCTGCAGCTCCCGGGGCGAGGCCGGCGGAGGAGCGGCCGGCGGCTGCCGGGGCCGGGGGGCCCGGGGGGGCGGCGGGGCGGGCAGCCCGCCCGGCGCGGAGCGGAGCGGAGCGGAGCGGAGCTCCCTGCCGGGTGTGCGCCGCCGCGCCTCGCTTCTCCGTGCCGCCGTTTCGGTCGGTGACTCCCGTCCGGATGCAAACCCCCGGGAGCGGGGTGGGTGGGGGGCCCGGCCCCGCCGCCCGCTCCGCGCAGCCCCGCGGTCTCGGCCAGCCCCCGGCCCGCTCCCCGCTCCGCGGCACTGCGGGCCCGGGGGAGCCCCCCCCGCCCCGGAACGGACCCCTGGGATGCGCGCGGCAGCCGGGGGGGAAATAACGCGGCTCCGTTCCCGACCCGCTGCGGCACTGACGACCCCCGAAGTTTCCTTTCAATTAACCCCTCCCGCGCTCCGCGCTGCCAGCGCGCTCCGAGGGGGCGGAGGATCAATAGCCGGCACCCGGTAATAAGGTCCTCGGGGGGCGATGGATCACCGCGGCCGCTGTCGGCTGCCCCCGGGCTCCCCCCCGGCGCCGTCCCCCGCTTCCCCGCGGCAGAGCACTGCCCCCGGATCCGCACACGGACTCGCACCCCGCCCGCGGCGCGGCCGCCCCGCCACCACCGGCACCGGGACGGGGCGGCGGCGCCTGCAGGGGGCGCTGCGGCTCCAGCGTTCGGCCCCGCCGCCGCCGCGGGAAGGGCCGCCCGCCCCGGGCCGCCGCCCGCCCTGCCCGGCCCCGCCGCTGACCCGGCCCGGCCCGGCCCGGCCGCTGCTGCTGCTGCCCGGCGGCGCCCGGCCTCGGCAAAGACCCGCTCCGCCTCCGGGCGGCCGCGGCACCGCCGGCCCGCGGCCGCCCCGCGCTCCGCCCGAGGATGCGCCGCTCCCGCCGCGGCCCCAGCGCGGCCTCGGCAAAACAGTAACCGGCGGGGGGGGGAGAAAAAGAGCTCCGGAGGTGGGAGAAGAGAGTGTACTCAAAGTGGCAACAGTTTATTTATTAGCCAAAAATATATACTTTCTTGTACAATTTGGTTCACACATATGTACATTTTTACCGTATGTACAAAAACAAACAACAACAACAAAAAAAAAATCGAAACACCTAATTCTCACTGGACTTCCAAAAACCCTCACGAACTCAGCTAATCCAGATGATAGTACAGAAGCGGGTATTTTTTTTCCTTTTTAGTTTTAACATACGGACATGCTTACAAGTTGTAACTATACAGAGATTTTTTTTTTTTTTTTTTTTTTACAATCATTACAACAAGAATAAAAAATTAACTATGATGATGACAACGCCGATAGAACCATAGCGGCATCAAGTTGGTTCTGGGGCCTGGAAAAAAATGACACAGAAAAAAAATATTTAATAGGATTTCTAGTCAGGCTGGGCTGGCGCAATGCTTTTAACGGTACGTAGCGCTGGTTTTGTTGTTGTTATTTTGTAAAAAATAGATTTCTAAATATAAAAAGTTTTCAGCGTGACTTACAGCGAATTTATTTAGCTACGGAAATACCCCGGGCCCGATCCCCGCGGTCTCCGTCAATCAAAAGCGTAATTGACTTCGGCGACCGCTACGCCGAAGCCGGGACGGCAAGGCTCGGCCCCCGAACTTCTCATCCCAGCTGGGCTCGCCTGCTTTCATGCGTTACTGCCCACCGCCGCTGCCTCTCTCCCGGAGGCTGGCCGACCCCGGCGGGTTGCCGTCGCCGCTGCCGTGCCGGGCAGGCCGGCGGTGCCCGGGGAGAGCCGCGCTGGCCGCGCCCGCTGCGCTCCCGCCCTGCCCGGCCGGGGCGACCCGGCCCCGAGCACCGCAACCGCGCGGCCCCGCCGCCCCCGAACGCGGCTCGGGCCGCCCGCGGGAATCGCTCGCGAAGTCCAGGAGGGAGAACAGCACAAAACCCAAAAAACATATATATATAATCAGAATAACCCACCACGCGCGCAGAGGAAGAGCAAGAAAACCGCCCTGGAAAGGGAACTAAAGAAGCGGAGAAAATAAGCTAACCATTTACAACTCCCTCTATATATCCTTAGGAGACTGAGGAAGCAATCTCTTACCGCCTCTGCACTGGCTGGAAAGCTGTCTTTATTAACTTTTTCTCTACTTCCAAGGCACTAGATCGATCTAAAAAGAGAAGAAAAAAAAAAAAAAAAGGCGTTCCTTTATAGCCCCCGCTTTATTCCCCCCCATCCCTGAATTACGCCTCGAGACTTAAGATCTCTTCTCAGCAAGTTGCAAACACGACAAAACGACCGCTTCGCCGCGGGAGCGACCGTCAAGAGGAAACCGAACCGACCCCGCAGCTCGCCTTACGGCCGGGTCCTTCCCCCAAAGGCGGTTCGAGCAGCAACAACAACAGCAACAAAAATGATCCCCGTCGGAGGAAGGTAATTCTCGGGGTTTGAGACTAACCTGGCGAGCAGGCCCCCCCCGCCGCCGCCGCCGCCCCCGGGGGCCCCGCGGCCGCCCGCCCGCCGCCACCTGCGCTCCGACGGCTGCGCCGCGCCGGGCCGGGCCGGGGGCACCGTGAGAAACGCGGGGGCCGGCGCCCCCCGCCTCGGCCCCAGGCGCGAGGTCCCGCGGGGCGGCCTCCCGCGCCGCGCCGCGCAGCACCGCCGAGCCCCCCGCGGCGGCTGCCGGCCCGTCCCGTCCCCGCCGCGTCCCTCAGCGGTCACCTGCTCCGGCGGGCTCCGCGCTCTGCGCCTGGTCCGCGGGCCGCGGGAAGGCGGCGGCGGCGGCGGCGGGGGGGGCGGCGGGGGCGGCCCCCAGCCCCAGCAGGTGGGGAGTGTTCAGTAAGGCCAGCGGGTGCGGGGCCGGGTGGTGGTGGTGGTGGTGGGCCGGGAAGGCGCGGTTGGTCCAGTTGGGGAACTTGCCCAGGGGGCAGGAGGAGACGAGTCTGTGGGGCGGCGGGGGCGGCGGGGGCGGCAGCGGCAGCGGCTGCGGGGCGGCCGCCGGCGGGGAGCCGCCGCCGGGAGACTTGCGGGGGTTGTCCGGGCTGGTGGCCGTCTCGGCCAGCGACCAGATCTTGGGCTTCGGCAGCGTGCCGGCCAAAGCGCCGTCCGTCGGGGAGGAGGCGGCGGAGGAGGAGGCGGAGGAGGGGGGCGAGAGGTGGTGCGGCGGCGGCTGGAGGGGCGGCTTGAGGGGCTCCAGGCCGGCGGGGGCGGCGGCGGCGGGGAGCTCGCACTTGTGGTGGTGGTGGTGGTGGTGGTGGTGGAGGTGGTGGTGGTGGCGGAGGTGGTGCGGCTCCCCCTCGGCGGCCTTGAGGTAGCGCTCCTCGGAGCCGGGCAGGTCCTCGAAGCCCTCGGAGCCCTCCGAGTCCGTCTTGGAGTCGGAGTGCAGGAGGTCGGCGTCCTGCAGCTCGTCCTCCAGCTCGTCCTTGTTGCTCTCGATGTTCTCGGTGTCGATGTTCTCCAGGTCGATCTCCTCCTCGTCCTCCCTCTTGTCCTCTTCCCCCTCGTGGTCGCTCCCGTAGGAGTTGCCCTCCTCGTCCGTCCTGCTGCGGGGGGCCCAGGTCATTTTATTCTCCTTTTTGAGCCGCCGCCGCGCGTTGGCGAACCAGGTGGAGACCTGGGTGAGGGTCATTTTGGTGATGATGGCCAGCATGATCTTCTCGCCCTTGGTGGGGTAGGGGTTTTTCCGGTGCTCGTTGAGCCAGGCCTTGAGGGTGCTGGTGCTCTCCCGGGTGGCGTTCTTGGGCCGCGACGGGTCCCCGAACTGGTACTGCCCGTAGGGGTAGAAGGCGGGGTGGTGGTGGGAGAAGGCGGCGTGCTGCACCCCCGGGCTCTCCTTCAGCTCGTACTGGGCGCCCTGCAGCGAGAGGGAAGGGGCGGCCCGGCTGAGACGGCGCGCCGGGCCCGGCCCGGGGCCCCTCCACCCCGCCGCCCCGCCGCCGTTACCGGGAGCAGAGCGCGCTCGGCACCAGCGCGGCGGCCGGGCCGAGCTGCCGCCCCGCGCCGCCGCGCTCCCCGGCCCCGGCCGCGCCGGGCACGCTCCGGTCCCCGCAGCCCGGGCCCCGCCGGCTGCGCCCCGGCCGAGGCGGGCGGCCGGTGCCCGCGGGGGGGGGGGGGGGGCGGCCGGGAGGGAGGGCCGCCTCCCCAGGTGCGTGTGCGCGGCGGGGCCGCCGGCAGCCGGGGCCGGTCACCGCAGCCGTCAAAGCCTGCGGGCGGAGGGGGCGAAGCCGCGGGGCCGCCGCTCCAGCCCTGCCCCTCTCCGGCGGGCCCTCCCGGGGCAGGGCAGCGATAACGCCCCGGCCCCCCTGACAGCCCTCCCGGCGTCGTCCCCGGCGGCCCCCCGGGCCGATCCCCAGCGCCGGCCGCGCCCGGGCCGGCCGCGGCCCCAGCGTCCCGGGGAGCGAGCGGCGAGCCCCGGGGGGTCTCTTACCAGCTGGGGGAAGATGGGCAGCTCGGCGGCGTAGGGCAGGAAGGCTCCGTAGCCCTGGGCGGCGGCGGCGGCGGCGTAGGGCGCGCCGTACATGGAGGAGAGCACGTTGGAGAGGGTCCCGGACGGGGCCAGCTCGGCGCCGCCGCGGGAGCCGCCGCTCCCCGGGCGCTCCGCCGGGTAAATCGGCCTGATGTACTGGTAGCCCAGCTGGGGGAAAGACATGGTGGGGGAGCGGGGGCAGGGGAGGGGGGAGGAGGAGGAGGAGGGGGGGGGAAGAGAGGAAGAAGGGAGAGAAAGGGGAGAAAGTAGCAGGGCCGGGAGCGGAGGAGGGAGCCGGGTCGCTCGCCCGCGCCGGCCGCCCGCACTTTCAGCGCCTCCCGCAAACTCCGGCGGACATGGGGGGGGGGGGGAGCCGGGGGTGCGCGGAGGCCGCGGGCTCCCTCCTGTCCTCGGCCGCCGCGGTAAACGATCCGATCGCTTCTTTCTTCTCTCACTTTTCCTATTGATCTGAGTGGACCCAGGTCAGGTCCTAACAGATTGCCTGAGATTATTGGGACTCTGGGCTCTGATTGACATTTCTAGTCTCTCACAAGCCCCTCCTATTTCTTTTAAGTCTCTCTCTCTCTCCCTCTGCCTCCCTCTCTCTCTCATGCCCAGAGCTCGCTCTCGCCGGGTTTGTCACTAGCTGCTTTTTTTTCCCCTTCTTCTTTTTTTTTTTTTTTTTCTAAATCTGTTTACTGACGTCGCGATCTTTTATTTGAGTTGCTTTCAAATCTCGTTTTAGCAATCGCCAATCAGTTGTGTGTTTTACAAAGGTTTAACCCTGCCTCATGGTATTCTAATTATATAGAGATAGATTTAGATATAATTTCTTTCACAGCCCCCCCCCCCTCCCCCGGAGCATAGGAAGCCAGGGTGTCAGCTGTGAGCGGCACACGAGAGGGACAGGAAAAAGTTGTGACATTTAAAAATAAAGGCTCACCACCACCACCCCCAGTCCCCCTTTTCAGGTTTTCAGATTTACAGCCTTTCCTTGCCCGGGTTCATTTTGTTTTCTTTATTAAGATATTCCCTCCTTCCCTTCCCCCTCTCCGGCCCTGGCGAGGGTTACATCTCCTAATATAGATTTAAAAGTCTATTAGATTTAAAAAATAATAATAATAATAATAATAATTTGCATTTCCAGAGCTACCTTGAAAAATTTCCTGATGTACTGAATCTTTAAGGAGTTCTCCACATTTTGTCTGGGCTAACAGTGGGCAGATACAGTGGAAAAGCTAAGTTAATTTTCCTCCTAATAAGGGACTTCAAAGAGTTGTAGGTCACAATTTTACATCAAAGGCAGAAAAGAAGGCAAATTAAAATCTTAACAAAGGAGAGACGGGAGCAGCCCTCTGGGCCATTAGTAAATAAGTGGTGTGAAAAAAGGGACAATGACAGGCACTGGAATTAAACTCATTAACACCTTTTTGTCTTGGTGCGAAATCTCTAATTAGGAAATTTATGATCATTTTGCTTATTCCCTCTGTTCTGAATCACTACAAGGCTTAGAGGGAAGTACCTGGTACGTGCAACATTTGCAAAGGGAGCAGTGGCACGGGCTTGTGAGGAGCTATTGGGAAGGAGTCAAGATACGTTTTAATTACCGAATAAGATTTTTGTTGCGATCAACACATTTTAAATTACGGCTTGCTCCCCCCCCCCCCCCCGAAAGCAGCCTGTGAGTTGCAGTGCAGCCTTTAAGAGGAGGTGAAACGCAGCCGAAGCCGGCGCGGCGGTGACAAGCGCCAGCGCGCCCCGTCCGCTCCCGCCGCGCCGGGGGCGGGGGAACCCCCAGGTTCCTGCCACCGGTGGGGCTGGGACCGCGGGCGGGGCGGGGGGGACCCGAACCTGCCGCCCCTGGCCGCTTTCTGAAACGCTCGGCGTTGACATAACAACAACAACAAAGTTTGAAGGGTCTTCTGAGGAGTCGAGGCTGCAGGAGAGCCGTTTAACCGTACGCCCCTCTTCCTAAACGCTCTCTGGATTTATTGCCTTTAAAATATGATTTAGGTACAATATAACCACTGTGCCCACAGTATGGATTTTTATAACTACATTTCTTTAAAAATGAAATTCATGTCAGATTATGCAGTTAAAGGAATCGACCTTGATAGCTTGCTATAATAAAACTATATCAGCTTGTAATAAATGCGGATTATAGCAAAGCAAGCTCCAGAATTAAAATTCCCTGAATCAATATATGAAAATCTGTAGGAAACATCTCTAATCGTATTAAGTTCATCTTTATAGCATTTCCTATCTGCTAATCTAGTGCAAAACCAACTCTGGGTTGGAGGAATTTATTTTCTTCTATTCGACGTTGCTCCTGTAATAGCTTTTGATAGTATAATGCAATGGAGATAACAATATTAAATTCAGCTATAAGTTTATTTCTTTTTTAATTCAAAAGGAAAGCAGGCAGCCAACTCCACGTCCCGATTTGCTTTAAACTTTTCTGCAGGAAGCGCTCGGCTGGGGCGGGGCGGTGCGGTGCGGTGCCATGCCGGGGGGTCGGGGGAGAGTTTGGGTGCAGACCGCAACTTCTACAACTATCTCCCTCGGAGGGAAAAGGGACGGACGTGAAAGACCGGACAGATCAGTCGCCGTCTGATGCCGTCGTGCTCGCCACGCTGGGCTTACAGCCGGGCTCTGCCTCCCGCGGGCGGGCACCCGCGTGTCCCACGCAGCCGGACCCGTCTTTTTGTGGCTGCAGGTCTGGCAGGGAGTGTCCAGGCTGGCAGGATTGTTTGGTGCTTTTTAATCAACAGCACAATCAATACGAGCTCGTCCCCCGCGGGAGCCGCCGGCAGTGGCGGGCAGGGCTGGCGTGGGAGCGGCGGGGGCGATGCGGGAGCGGGGGGGGCCCCGGGGGCCGTGGGGGGCTGCCGCGGGGAAGTGGCGGTGGGCAGCCGGGAGGGAGACGCGGGAGGCGAGAAATTTATGGGTGCGAATGGATCCAGGTCAGGGCGAGGGTGAGGGGTGGTGTATTAATGGGAAAGAAAGGGAGAGGAAAGGTAGCCGGACCAAATGGACGGGAGGCGAAATCTGCGGGGATGCCGTTCTTGGCTGAGGGAGGAGGGAAAAAGAGCGGAGGAGACCGCGAACGCGGGGGGAGAGGGAGGAGAGGAGGCGTCGTCCCGGGGGGAGGCGGGCGTGTGGGAGCCGCGTCCGCGGCGGGAAGCGCCGCACGCCTTTGGCAGCGGGAGGGCAGCGGCAGCGGGGGGCGGGAGGGTCGCGGCGGGGACGGGACGAGCCCGGGGCTGGGAAGCGGCTGGGTGCGAGGCGAGGGGCCGGGCCGGGCCGGGCCGGGCAGGGCAGGGCGAGCGGGGGGCGGCGGGAGCGGAGCGGCGGCGGGAGCAAAGCCCCTTCCCCGCGGGCGGGGAGCGAGCGGGAGGGAGAGCGAAGCCGAGCGGGAGAGGCTGTGCCTGGCTGGAGCCGCGGGGAGGTGCGAAGGGGAGGCTGGAGCCGGCTCGTCCGCCGGGGCGGCCGGGGGGAGCCGCGCGGGGCCGGCGGCCGCCGCCCCCGGGGGGAGCCGCGGCGGCGGAGCGCTGCTGGGCCGGACAGACACGTGTCTTCTGGCCGGGACCTGTCAAAGCTGGGAGAGCGGCTCCTGATTTATTACCCCAAACACACACCCCCCCCCGCCCGCCCGCCCTGCCCCCGGCCTCGCCTCCCTCCTCTCCCGGCTGGCTCACACGGCCGCCGAGCTACAGCCAAACCTCCCTCCGGCTGCCGCTGGGCTTCCCCGGGCCCGCCGCCGGCTGCGGGGCCGCGGGGCCAGCGCCGCCGGGAGGAGGTGCCGGGCCGGGCCCCGCCGCCCCCGGGCTCCCAGCCCGCCGTCCCACCGCCGCGCCCCTCCCCGCCAGGTCCCGGCGGCGGAGGGGACCGGGGGACGCGGCCCGGGAGGCGGCCCCGGCCCGGGGGCGTCTCGCTCCGCCGCAGGGCCCGGCTGGGGAGCCGGGGGCTGCCTGCTGGAGGCTGCGGGAGAGCTGTCGGCGGGGCTGCGGGCCCAAGCAGGCTGCTGCGGGGCCGGGGGATGCCCGGGGGCCGGGCCGGGGCGGGAGCTGCGGCGTGCCGCCGCACACGCGGGGACGGGGCGCAGCCGCTGAGGGAGGGGGGTAAACAAACAAGTGGGATTAGGAGGAAGGCCGCAGTTAGAAAAGAGTTAAAAAAATAGAGGGAAAGATCAAAGCGCTGGGTAAAAGACTCTTCAAATTACACGTTTGAAGCTTTTCCATAATTCCAAGGCGACAGATAGATAACAAGCTGCACATTCCTTATCACATATGGAATCAATCTGAAAGGAGTCTCTTGATCAGAATCTGTTAATTGCAGTGACATACGATTTGGAAAGAAAACACAATTAATGACCCTTCATGTTAAGGCTTTGGGACGAGGCCACTGACAATCCGCGCTCTGCAGCCAACGTCAACTTTTTTGTATTATTATTGTTAGTAGTAGTAAACTATTAAAGGGAGACATTCCTCCAGCCTCGGCGACTGTTTTGTCTCCGTTCCCGTTGCAGGTTTCTTCAGAAGGGGGAGGCGAAGAGAAGGGGCCGGGAGTGCGTGCGCGCCTTTCCTTCAAGGTTTGGGGAGCTAAAATGATTTAGTACCTTGTCTGTAAATCTAATGACCTAAGGTGAGAAAAAATACTTCATCTTTTATTATTACCATTTGTGGTGAGCGTTACCAGGAAACAGCAGAACCCGTTTGAAATGGTAAATATATGTATCCATTTAAAACCCATTATTGCGGAGATTTTCCCAAAGCGAAACACAGCCAGTCTCCCCGATCCCATTTTCTAGCGCCCTCTGCCCACGGCTCCCCCTGGCTCCGCGGCCGCGGAGCCTCGGCCGAGCCTTCCCGGGTGCCGCGGGTGCGGAGGGGCGGAGCAGCAGCAGTGGGTGCTCAGGGGCCGTTTGTGTGACACGCGTCCTGTAGTGTTAGGGAAGGGGGGAGCAACGTTTTTAAAAGCTTTGCTCCGCCGTTAAAAGGTAATGGCTTTGTTTTAGAAGGGAGAGGGAGAGGAAGAGGGAGAGGGAGAGGTTCATTTGAAGGTTATAAAGCATACACTTTAATAGGATCGAAGTGAAATTAGTTAATAAGAAAATGCTGGCCAGAAGCTCTCCGGGCTTTTAAGTGCTCTCCGGGCCATTTAGGGAAATTGAATAAGAACAGACTCCGTTACCTGCAGCCCCAACTATTATCTGCAGTTCTGCACAGAGGCGAGAAGGGAAAAATAGTGCCTGAGAGACCTGAAGTCCCGTACACCTCCTGCCAGCCCGTTTCCTCGAGAAATAATGTCCCCTTTCCGCTCGCAGTCGCGTTCTCCTCCTCCTGCTGCTGCTTTTAAGCAGCCCGGGCTGCCCCGTGTGCCGCAGCGGGGGCAGCGAGGGGAAGGGGCGGCCGGCAGCTGCGGGGGCTCGGGGGCAGCCCCGAGCAGCAGCCTGGGCCCCGCCGGGGCCGAGCCGGCCTCCGGCTGTTATTTTTTCCCCTTCGTTTCTCGGAGGGGTTTTTTTCCCACCATTGTGGTGCTTTGCTGATTTGCGTTCGGACCGTTGCCAATAGGTCAGTATATTGTGTTACCTAACTTCCTATCTGCTCCCTTTCTCCCTCCCTTTAAACTTTATCGGGTTTGGAGGTGTTAATAAAACCTTTCCTGTGGTAAATCGCTCATTAGAAACCCCACCGAAACCTGGAAAGACTTCAGAAAAAAAAAAAAAAAAAAAAAAGCGGCGCTCAGGAATGAGAGGTTGGGAGAAGGCTTTTGTCCAAAAACTGCATAATTGCTGTGAATCTTAGGAAACATTAATCTTTATAGGAATTTGTGATTCATATCTGCGGTTTGACCGTTTAGGTGATTTACAATCTGTCGGTGCAATTCCCTAATTTTACGCCAATATATTTTATGCACCCGGTTAGACTTTCCCTCGCCCATCGGAATGAGGGGCTTTTGTGTCCCGCGGGTGTCCGTGCGGCTCTTCGGCTCCCACCCCCGGCGGGGACGCTCCCGGCGCTGCTCGGCAGCCGAGAAGCGGGCAGAAAGTGCGCGCAGCCGGGGGAAACTCCCCCCCTCCCCATTCCCCGTCCCATCTTCCCTCGCCCGCAGCCCCCGGCGCTCATCGGCCGGGCAGGGGCCGCCCTCGCCGAGCCCCCGCCTTCCTCCGCGGCTGCGGGGCTGTGCGCGGCTCCGGCACCGGCGCGGGCGGGAGGGCTGCAGCCCTTGTAAGCCGGAGCCGGGGACATCCCGGGTTTCTCGAGCTTTACCAGCGGGTTTAAACCCGGATTATTCCTCTCCTGCTGCTCCGTTCCCTGGGAGGGCCTCGGCGGAGCCTCCGGCACGCCGCAGCGGGGAGCCGCTCCCCGGCGCCGCGGGGGGCTCACGCCGCCCCGGGCACCGACCCGCCCCCCCGGGGCCGCCGCCGTGGGACCGTCCCGAGGGGACGGTGCCTCTCCGGCTTCCCCGGCCGGGTACCCCCGTCCCTCCTCCCCAGCCCGCCGGGAGGTGCCTGTCCGTGCCCCCCCCAGCCCCCGATGGGGCCGGTGCATCTGCCCGGAGGTGCGGGCGCGCCGTGCGAGGGCAATGCAGCTCAGACGGCGCCTCCGGACGCTTTGAGTGCCTGCGTGGAAGCAAAGCGGGGCATCCCCCGGGTGAGACGGTTCAGCACTCTCCGGCCGCCGCCTGGGAGAGCCGGGGATGCGGGCAGCCTCCTCTAATTTGTAACTGGCTTTATTAGCTGGAGGGGAAAACGCAAGGCAAGAAAAGGAGCAGCAGCTGCGCTGAAGATAACACTGCGCGGAGCCTAATCTTGTGACACAATCATTAATTACTATTGTATTAATTACTGTTTTTCCAAAACAGTCCCTGCCCGGAAGAGCTTACAGCCCACATCTGCTGTGTAATGATACTCTGGTTTCGAAACGATCCCCCCATTAGGTCCCAGGTAGCGTTTACCAATGGCAACACCTACAGTATCAAAGCCCGTCATCTTCCAGCCTGAGATTTTCTGTCCCATCGGCCTGGGTAGGATGATTTTGATGCCGATAAAATCCATTTAAATATCAAAGTCTTTATTCGCGCCCATATTCCGTCCAAACTTTTAGGTCGCGATGGCGTAACTGCTTTATTTGCTCTTCATCCCACGGATGCTGCCTTATATCAGTAACAAACAAGCATTGATTTTATGGTAAAGTCACTTTGGGATGGGAATGAGTAACTCCAGGCAGTGCTATCACTGTATTACATGGAAATGGCCCAGGTAACAAGATGAACATTGATTCAGCATTATGTTTGATCAATAATGAAATAAGTAACTTCAGGGCCAAATTAAAATGCAAGCTGGCTTAACGCTGCCAGCTTCTGGGCTAAGTGACAAGGCTAATTCAGCAGGGAAATGGCAATATTTGCATTAGAGGCTGCATCTGTTGTTTGGTGGAAGAGGCTGGATCTGCAATAACGCCGGATAAAACTGCAGGGAGCGGGTTTGAGGGGAGCCCTGCCGGTGCCCGGGCCGGGGGGGGGGGGGGGGGCCCGCCCCGTCGGGGGCAGCGCCGCTTCGCCCTCGGCTCCCCTCGGCTTTCGGCCAGGACGGAGCTGAGCTGCAAAAAATACTTCAGGGCGGGTAACAGAAGCCCGGGGCGCTCCGTTCGCAGATAGCCAGACGGCGTTAGCTCTTGGCGGGGGGCACACGACCTCCTCGGCGCACGGGAGCTGGGCGCTGCCCGCGCCCCCCGCCCCGGGGCAGGCTCCACCGTGCGTTTTAGGGGTGAGCGGGGAAGGGGCAGTGGTTCAGGAGATGGGTGGGAGCGTGACCAGAGCTCCCTGTATCGGCGGCCCGTGGCCCGGTTTATCTGCGGTTTTCTCCGGGGCCGGTTTTCACCGCTCTGCCGTCGTCACCGGGAGGGTGGCACGCACCGATTTCCCATTCTCGCCTTCAGCTGGCCGGCACCGGCACCGGCACCCGGGGCGAGTCACCGAGGGAAGCCTCGGTTAGGGTGTAAGGTGTAAGGGGTAACCCCGTGCCCCAAACCGGCGCCGGGGCCGTACGGAGAGCGGGGCCCGCAGCCGGGCGGGAGACGGGCAGCTCCGCTGCGGCGTGCCGGGGGGGGATGTGACCGGCGGGGAGCGGCGAGCACCGGGGGGAGGGCGGCGGCTGGAGCTGCCGGGGTGAGGGCAGGCACGGGAAGAGAAGACAGGCAGCCGGCGTGCAACGCGAACTGGGGACGCCTCGTCTGGGGGCATTTTTCTAAGTTCTTATTTTTTTAGACGATTTTTGAACATTTCCTCCAATGTGAGGGGGCAAAAAAAAAAAAAAAAGAAAAAAAAGGAAAGGAAAGGCAGAGGAAGGACTCTCCCCAAAAGAATGGGAAGCACTCCTCAGTGCAGCCCGGAGTAAGCGGAGGGTGCCAGAGGCGTGTGTGCCTCTGCCCCATGGCTGGGAACACCCCTCGGGCGGAAAGCGCCGCTCCCTTTCGCCGGGGAGGGGACACCCGGTCGCGGGTCAGGGGGGGACCCCGGCGGCCGCCCCAGCGGCGGGTGGGTTTCTGCCCGCCCGGCACCGACCCGGTGCGGCCCTGAAAGCCGAGCCGTCAACAGGGCCCAGCGCGGCGGAGGTGCGGCTGGAAATGGACGGTGTGGTGGGTGAGGGATGGCCCGGGGGGGCGGGCGGCAGCGCGCCGGGGGAGACAACCGCTCTCCCCCCGCGGAGGAGCCGCGGCCGGCGGGAGCTCGGCGGACCGGGCAAGGCGAGG